>NC_050446.1:137648453-138248453 GCF_903995425.1 Onychomys torridus
GTTCAACATACATAAATCAATCATTGTAATCCACAATATAAATAAACTGAAAGACAAAAACACATGATTATCTCATTAAATGCAGAAAAGGCCTTTGACAAAAATCCAACACCCCTTTAAGATAAAAGTCCTGTAGAGATGAGGGATGTAAGCATCATACCTCAACACAATAATGGCAGTTTACAACAAGCCTACAGTTAACATCAACTTACATGGAAAGAAACTCCAAGCAATTCCAGTAAAGTCAAGAACAAGACATGGTGTCTACTCTCTCCAAACCTATTCAATATAGTACTTGAAGTCTTAACTAGCTCAATAAGACAACTGAGGGAGATCAAAGGGATACAAATTAGAAAGGAAGAAATTACTATCTCTATTTTCAGATGATATGAGAGTAAACATATGTAATAATAAAAAATCCCCTAGGAAACTCCTACTGATAAACACTTAGAGCCAAGTCACTGGATACAAAATTAACTCACGAAAATTAGTTGCCTTCCTATATACAAATGACAAATGGACTGAGAAAGAAATCAGGAAAACAATACCCTTCACAATAGCCTCAAAAATACATGACATCTTGGAGTAACTCTAGCCAAACAACTGAAAGACTTGTATGATAAAAAGTTTAAGACATTGAAGAAAGAAATTGAAGAAGATACCAGGAGATGGAAAGATCTCCCATACTCATGGACCAGTAGGATTAATATAGTAAAAATTGTCATCCTACAATAAGAAATCTACAGACTCAATACAATCCCAATCAAAATTTCAACACAATTCTTCCCAGATCTTGAAAGGACAATTTTCAGCTTCATATGGAAAAAACATAAACAAAACAAGACAAAAAGAAAAACAAACAGGATAGCTAAATCAATCCTGAATACTACAAGAACTGCTAGAGGAATCACCATGCTCAATCTCAGATTGTACTACACAGCTATAGTATAAAAATACCATGGTATTGGTACAAAAATAGATATGTCAATAAATGGGAATCAAATTGGAGACCCAGACATAAATCCCCACTCCTATGTACACCTGATTTTTTATAAAGAAGCTATAAATACACACCTAGGAAAAAAGACAGCATCTTCAGCAAATGGTGCTGGTCAAACTGGAATGGCGGCATGTAGAAGAATGCAAATAGACCCATACTTATCACCCTGCACAAAACTCAACTCCAAATGGATCAAAGGCCTCAACATAAGGTCAGATGTACTTACTCTGACAGAAGAGGGAGTAGCAAATAACCTTGAACTCAATGGCACAGGAAAAGACTTTGTGAACTGTGGGAGGGCCAGCTCCCACCTTTTCAAGGGTTCTTAGGAGGAGGAGAGAGGGATAAGAAAATATTAGATAGAAAGATGGTGAAGAGAGAAAGACAGAAAGCACAGGATAGTTTTGGGAGGACCTGGGGTCAATACCTAAAGGCCTTTTCCATTTATTCAAAAGGGCATTTTATAACAATGCCAAGGGGTAGGGCAAAAGACCTCCCCTTTGCTAGATCAAAGCACACCACACAGCCAAATGTAGACCCTTCCAAATACCTGGTAACTATGCCCGTGGTCAAATCATCCCCTTATGCAGCCCTGCTGGGTAAAGCAAGCTCAGACTCTCAAACCCTGAGTAATTTGGGCCTCCACACTGAACAGAACACCAATAGCACAGGCATTAAGATCAAACAACTAATAAATGGGACCTCACAAAACTTAAAAGCTTCTGCACACCAAAGGACACCATTGTTCAGATAAAATGACAAGCTATAGAATGGAAATTTTTTTAAGAACTATACTTCTGATAGAGGGCTAATATCCAAAATATATAAAGAACTCAAAAAACTAGATATCAAGACATCAAATAAGCCAATTAAAAATGGGGTACATATTGAAACAGAATTTTCAAGAAACAAAACTCAAATGGCTGAGAAGCACTCAAAGAAATATTCAACATCCTTAGCCACCAGGAAAATGCAAATCAAACCTACTTTGAGAGTTCATCTTATACCTGTCAGAATGGGCAAGATCAATAAAATAAACGACATCTCATGTTGGCAAGGATATGGAGTAAGAGGAACACTTGTCCATCACCAGTGGGAGTGCAAATTTGTACAGCCATTGTGGAAATCAGTGTGGCAGTTCCTCAGAAAGATGGGAATCAATCTATTTCAAGATCCAGCTATACCACTCTTGGGCATTTAACCAAAGGATGCTTTGTCCTACCACAGAGACAGTTTCTCAACCATGGGCATTGCTGCTGTATTCATAGCCAGAAAGTGGAACAACCTAGATGTCAGTCAACGGATAAATGGATAAAGAAAATGTGGTATATTACTCAACCATTAACAGAAATGAAATCATTCAATTCACAGGTAAATTGATGGAACTAGAAAAAGACATCCTGAGGGAGGTAACCCAAGCCCAGAAAGACAAATATGGTATATATTTGCTTATATGAATATATTAAGTCAAAGATAAGCAAGCTACAATCCATAGAATCACAGAGGTTAAGTATAGAGGAAGGGACTTGGGGGAAGGGACAGTTATCCATAGGGAAAGCAAATAGAGATAATTCTGGATGGATGGTGAGCACTGGATCAAACAAGGAGGGGGCTGAGGAAGGTAATAGGGAAGGGAAAGCTAAAATTAAGCATCATTTGAAGGTTGTATGGAAACCTAATAGAGTAAAGGCTTCCTAAAAGATATACACATATGAAGGTGATCTAAATGAAATCACCAAGTAACAGGGGAGACAGAGCCTTAACTGGACATCTCTCATCACCAAATGAAGCTTCAGTACCAGGAATGGATTACATCCAATCAAGTTGTTGGACAAAGGGGTCGCCTGAGACACAAAAAAGGAGAGATGTAATGGTATTTGCTCTGCCCATGACCTTGGGCTATAAGGCCTGAAGAAGGCTGTGCTTCAGGCCCCTTCTCCCTGCTGCCTGCTTCCTGATCTGATCGGACTGCCAGGTGGATTCGCTTCAGGTCAGAACAGAGGACAACTTCAGCTGGTCACTCGGTTCTGTATTTGTGAGTGTATTTCCTCAATTTATATTTTAATAAATCCCTATTACCCATTAAATAGACTCACCTGGATTGTTCTTAATAAACCCAGGCTATTGCAAAGGCTATATAGGTTGCTTTCCATAAAGAGACACTATGGTCCCATTGTTGAAAATAAAACCAATACAACTCACTGGACACAAAGTTGAGCTGGTGCCTACATAGAGCCTTCACCCCTACTGGCTAGTGTCTTAGGTACCAGAAGGTGCTCTGCAGGCTACCAAAGGAGGAATGTGAACACCAACCCAGCTACAAACCTTCAGTCTACAAGAGTGCCCTGCCAGCAAGATGCACTAGTGCAATGGTGGCACAAAGCTTGTAGGAGTAACCAACCAATATCTGATTTGACTGAAGGCCTATCCATGAGATGGAACCCATACCTGGTGCTGCTTAGGTGACCAAGAACCTGAGACTGGATATCCCGGGGACCTAAGGGGAAACCAATACTACTGTTTAACAAAAGAGACACAGAGATAAAATGACTCCTAATGACCTTCTGCTTTACTTGTAGAACAGTGCCTTCCTCCTGCAAGCAGATGGGAACAAATACAGAAACCTAGGCGATATGCTGAGAGTGAGACCTTGAAATGCTCTACCCCGGGAAGAGCCAGAGGGGATGGAGGACACCAAGGAAAGAGGCCTTCAAAACACAGAAGGATAGATGCACATAGGAACTCAGAGAGACTGAGGCGGCATGCACAGGGCCTTTAGGGTCTGTACCACATGAGGTCCCAGAGCTGAAAAGTGGACTCCAAGGGAGTCTCATTGAGGGGAAAAAAAAAACCACTCTTAAGGGCAACCGCATGCCCAGCAGGAGATAGACAACTGAAAAACAAATTCAACAGCATCTTTGGAGGTTCCTTGTCTTAAAATGTCTTCTCAGGGTTGCCTTGTTTAATTATTTTTTTTAACTTTTATTTCACTGATTTCATTTATTAACATTATAACCCTTCTACTTTGCATACGTATTATGGTTTCCTGTTTTGCATTTTCAGTGGGATTCCTGAATGTTTCTTCTGCCTTGGTGTGTGCAGAGGTGAGGAGGTGAGAGGTAGGTGAGGGGAGTTGGGGGTGTTTTTCTTCTGTTTGTTTGTTTTGTCCTATTTCAATGTGTTTGTTTTTTGTTTTATCTTATTATATGTTGTCATTATCCCTTAGATTCTTGTTTGCTTTCTAATGAAAAGCAGAAAAGGGGTGGATCCAGACAGGAGGGGTGGTGGGGAGGAACTGGGAGGAGGCAAGGGAGATAAATTGTAATCAGAATATACTGTATGAAAATAAAACCTATTTTCAATTTCTGGGAAAGGAAAACAATTTTGAGGAAATAAACAAACTGATAAAAATATAAGGCTATTGATAACTAAACCATTTACATAGGTTATAATAGTAATAAGCCCTCTAAAGACATACCATAGAACGGGTGTTTCAAATCAATGAAGAATTTGTTTGTTTATTTTTTCTGTTTGTACTGGGTAGCCTGCTACGAAAAAAACAATCAGAAGCTCTACCTCATAAACTGCATTAGACTCTAGAGAGGCCAAGATTTAAACATGATAAACTTTAAGGAAGAGACATTAAGTTCAAAGACACAGACAGACTTATAGATAAAATGTTAAAAGAAAATATGATAATTCAAACAGTAACCAAAGCAACAAAAACAGTGGTCTAGATATCAGACAAACTATTTTACATTTAAAAAAAAAAAGGAATGGGGTGTAGCTCAGTGGTAGAGCAACTGTCCAGGATGTACAAGGTCCTGGTTTGACCCCCAGCACTGAACAAAAAGTAACACAGAGGAAGTAGAGCTTTTTAGAGTGAAGGAAACAATTTCTTAAGAAGCTACGATTACAAACATCTAACAGGAAGGAACAGCTACCAGGACGAACGGAATAGACACCCAACAATGGCGACTGTTCCATGCCCCACTTTCAGGAGCAGATCCTAAGGAGATGGATCAACACTACAAAACAA
Source organism: Onychomys torridus (assembly GCF_903995425.1). Taxonomy (NCBI): domain Eukaryota; kingdom Metazoa; phylum Chordata; class Mammalia; order Rodentia; family Cricetidae; genus Onychomys; species Onychomys torridus. Next base: position 137,653,493 of record NC_050446.1, read on the forward strand.
CTAGAAAGAGCAGACATCCATCAGAACATCCCTCCCAACAACAGAACTCTGTGGAAAATGGTCAGGCAATTCCTCAAAATACTTCAGTGTATTTTGTATGTATGGGCATTTTGAGGCCATAAAAATGATTTAATACTACATATTAGTAATGGTTCTACAACTGTGTGAATATACTAAAACCCACTCAATCTTCTCTTCCAAAGGGGAAATTTATGTTATGTAAATTATAGCTCCATTCAAGCTGTTATAAAAATAAACAGATGGAGACAATATGACAGTCCTCTCATTTGTTAGGGCGTGTGGAATATGAGTGTTACTGTTTAAACTTTAACTTTTAGGTTATAATGAAAGTAAAGGGATGCTGAGATGATATGGGAAGAACATGTTACTTCCTTACTCCCGGTAGTACAGAAAAGTGGTGTTCAATAAAATGTTTCCCATGCTCCCCTAAGCTTCCCAGCCTCCTTGATGAATATACTGGTCTCATGTGACTAGTTCAGGCCAATGAACTGTGAAAGTGATATCTGGCACTTCTAGGAAGCCAAGGTGATCCAAAGCTCTTTATGCTTATTTAGTCTCTCTTTCCCTGATAAGAATACCTTGGAATACAAAGGAAAAGATGGCTATAGTACTGGACAGAGGGAGTGTGGCATCAATGAAAAAAAATAATGCTAATTACCCCAATTAGATGGAATGTTTTGGCATAGAACGATTAGTAATAACCCAGTGGGCTCTCTTGTTGGCACATACATATACTCTAAGCACACTGACTGTGGAGAAAGGGCATGGTAGGATTTAAGATCACCTTGGGCTACACAAGAGTTCAAGGCCTGCCTGAGCTAACTAGCGTGCTCCTGTCTAAAGAAAACCTAAAGGCTGGGGATTTCCTTGCCCGGCATGTGCTAGGTTCTGGTTTCAAACCTGAGTATGGGGTGGGGTGAGGTATCCAGAAAAAGTGGGAAAAGAATTTAAAAATAATGTTTAAGATCCTAGAATGGGGTCATACTTTGTAGAGGTATGTAGAAGCCATTACTGAGAAGAAGTGAGTAGAAACAAAGAAAGGTATAATCTACAAAACAGAAAGCAGGGAAGAAAACATCTGCAATAGATGTGTCCAACTACTTCAGATCACAACAGAAAAACAATAGGGTAGGGTCATTTAAAACCTAGCCAACAGTTATTTGTGCTACTATTTATAGGCACTGAGCGTATATCACTCATCCTCACAGTGACTGTACAAGAGACATCTTGTTTCTTTGTAAAAGGGGGCAGGTGGAGGAGGACCGGAGTGAAAGCGACTTCTGGATAACTGCTACAATCATGGACTCACAACAACTGCAGAAAATCAAGGCAGTCAATATGCCAGCATGGATGGGGAAGGCAATCAGTCCCTACCCTGAGCTGGGGAACTACCGACAGCGAGGAGCATGGGAGTGCTTTTCTTTAAGGTCTGGTCCTGGTGACCAGGTAAGGTAACCAGGCTCCAGTAGTTGGCCCCACACCCATGCACTAATAGGGCTCAATGGGTTATATATAAAACAAAAACAAAAACAAAAAAGAATAAAACAGAGCCTTGGCCCTGGAGAAGAGCCTGAACCAGGCCCTTTTGGGTCTTCATGCCCTGGCTTCTGCTCCCACAGATCCTCACCTCTGTGACTTCCTGGAAAACCACTTCCTGGATGAGGAGGTGAAACTCATCAAGAAGATGGGCAACCACCTGACCAACCTCCACAGGGTGGCTGGACCACAGCCAGCACAGACTGGTATGCCCTCGCCATCTTGGAGAGGCGCACTCTCAAGCATGACCAGGAGGCCTCACCTTCCAAGGCGGCTCCCTCCTCTGCTCTGCACCAGCCAGCCTCAGGACCTTCACTGCTCTTGAGCCCCTCCCAAGTCTTGGGACCAAGTGAAAAATAAAGCATTTTGAAATAGCAAAACAAAACAAACAAATAGAAACAAAAATATTCGAGTACATCTCATACATATGCAAACACAAAAAGTTAACTCTTGAGGAACTCTGTAAGACTAGACGATTTAATCTCTGTATATATTTATCACTTTTAGTTCCTGTAACCAAAAAAACAAAAACAAAAAACAAAAAACAAAACAAAACAAAAAAAAACCCAATGGAGAGAAGACTGATTTCTCTCACAGTGTCAGAGTTTCAGTTCTTGATCAGCCATCTGAAATGGAGAGCAGAGCACAGCAGCATGTGCAAAGGAAAAAGAGGTAGAGACCAGGGACATCTCAAAACCCTCCCCCTCTAGTCTTACCACCTCCTCCTGAGAGTCAGCCAGTCAGGATCCAATCACTTCCCCCAAAGCCCCATTACTGACAGCAAGCCTTGAGACAGAACATTTCAGATTCAAATCATAACATAAAAATTTAATGCCAATTAACCTGAAGACCTGTCAGGAGCAAGGCGCACTCTGAGCAGAAATCCATGGCTTCTGGAAGGGGACCAAAGCATGCCAGCCCTCACTCCCCTCACATGGTGGATTGCTCTGAAACCTGGAGATGCCAAGAGCAGAAAGAAAAGCATGGGACACTGTTCTCACTCCAGCAACCTCCCAAGCAGACAGAACAATATTGGTGCGTACATAATGCAGGGAAATAAATAGGACTTGGGAAGCCCTTGTGAGCTGGAGATGGGGCTCAGTTGGTAGAGTTCTTGCCTAGCATGCTGGGATCCCTGAGCCCTTTATCCTCAACCAGGTATGGTACCGCATGCCTGCAATACCAGCACTCAGAAAGCCAGAGGATCAGAAATTCTAAGTCATTCTCTGTTACCTATTGTGTTAGAAACCTGTGTTCACAAACACATCGCAGTGTGGACCCCTTATATCTGGGTGAGTCCTTCCCTGCTCATCTGACAAAATGCAGGGCGGGAAAACTAAACCTTCTTTGGTCCCTAAAAACTTTCCCAGGCCATTGCCCTATAAAGCAATGATAGGCTCTCTTTCCAAAAGGATCAAGATCTTCCACGATAGTCTGTGAGGATTAGCAGGAAATGATGTGAATCCAGAACTCACACCATAAACTCCCAAGTCAGTAACTGGGATCAATCCCAGAAAGTCAACCTCTTGAGAAAGGGAAGCTGGGTCTGGGGTTCACGCGTGTAAACAGGAGTCTGGGTTCTTTTCCAAGTCAATCAATTAAATGTAACTGCAATGCTACCCAAAAGTTTCTTGATTCTAAGTCTATTTTGGGGACTGAGTTTCTTTGCAACAAGACAAATTTAGAAATATTCACAGGAGTCTGGAAAGGGTCAACAGTACTGAGTCATGTTGATTTCCCAGTACAAGGGAAATGTTGAGCATCGTGGATGCTTCTCAGCACCTTTCCCTGTAGGGATCACTAATCCCCTATCCTGCTCTCTTCCCTACCCTGGCATCCAGAATATGACACAGGTCACCCAGGTCTCAACAAGAGCTTGCTGTCACTCTGCCGAGAAGAAATGCATGGCCAGCAACTTTCAACTCTGCTTTGTAAAGGGTCTGTAAAACCAATCCACACAAAGGGGCTGAGGGTGACATTGGCAAAAGTCAGGGCATGGAGGCTGGCGGAAGCAATCTGGGGACCGCAGGGATCTCTTGACAGCAGAGAGATATGAAGGAAATGCTCAGTGGCTAGAGAGAGACTGCCCAGGGAGAGGTGCCGACAGTTTACTGGGGATAGGGGTCGGGATGTGGGGAGACGATGCTCCTCCATGCCTCAGGAAATTGGGTGTCTCAGGTCCAGAGAAACTCGTACCACCCTGGATGTCCCAGAGCCAGGGCAGGGTTGTGATAAATTAAGGGCTCCCGAAACCCCAAATTGGGAGACAGCCACAGGAGAGGCCAGGGGCCTCAGAGACCTTAAGCTGGGGCGGCGGGGGGGGGGGTGTCTCTGCTTGAGACACTCCTCCCTCTAACCTATCTCTGCCACCACTAAGCAGTCTCTGCCACCACTAAGCAAGCAGTCGGTCACATCCTGGCTGAGGGGCTGAGGGATAGGTCTTCCCAGCGGGTGGAGGTGTGGACCCTGGAGAGGCTCCTCAGCCACAGGACATTGCACCCAGCTCCACTTAGGGACAGACACCTGCAGCAGCCAAGATGGATTTTATTTTTTTGTTTTGATACAGGGTCTCACAGTATAGCCCAGGCTGGTCTAGAATCCACTATGCTGTCCAGGCAGCCTTGAATTCATAGCACCCCTCCTGCCTTACCCTACCTGGTGCTGGACTAGCTGACATCTGACTTGAACTTGGTTCTTAATCAAATGTCAACACCAACTACAATGTTTCCATAGGAAAATCAGAGATATTAAAAGAAAACCAAGCCACCAACAAGCTCCCAAATCATGACATGGAGATTTCTTATTAGGTATGAATGTTGGGTTTAGCTTAGGTTCGTTTCTGGCTAGCTCTTTTAACTTAACTTAACCTGTTGCTCTTCATCTACCTTTTACATGGAGCTTTTTACTCTCCTTTCCTTCTGTACGTCTCACTTTCCGTGGCCTTCAGTGGCTGGTTGGCGGGTGGCTGCCTGGCTTCTTGCCCGGGCAGGTCCCCCTCTCTCCCTTATTCTTTTTTCATTCCTCCTCCTCTTGGTTTTCTTTCTCTCCAGCCTAGATTCCTCCTCCTACTTATTCTCTCTGCCCACCAACCCTGCCTGCCCCTCTCCTGCCTAGCTATTGGCAGTTCAACTTTTCATTTGACCAATCAGGTGCCTTAGGCAGGCAAGGTGAAACAAATGCCACTCATCACACAATTAAACAGATGCAGCACAAACAAATGTGACGACACATCCTTACAGCATTAACAAAGTCAACAGAAGCAAATGTAACACACACCTTCACATAGTTAATGTTCTGCAGCATAAACAAATATAACACATCTTTGCCTAGTTAAAATAATATTCCACAACAATGGTATGTTAAATATATAACAATAAGAATAAACGTAAGTGTATAGTGAGACATATATGTGCTTTTCATTTATGTATGTGTGTATGGTATATATACATGTTCATGTAGGCATGTGTGTGTGTGTGTGTGTGTGTGTGTGTGTGTGTGTGTTTGTATGAGCCAGAGGAGTTCATTGATTTGGATAGGCTGGCTGTCCAGTAAGCCCCAGTGATCCTCCTGTCCCCGTGCTTCTCCCCAGTGCTAGGTTACAGAAGACCTGAGTGTGAGGAATCCAAACTCAGGTCTTCGTGTTCGCACAGTAGACCTCATATTTACATAGTAGATCAACAAGCCATCTCCTTGAGCCCTGCTCAGTTTTTGAGCACTCAGCAGTTACTAAACACATGCCAGCTTTTCACCACTGTGCCAAAGTAGCTGAGATAAGCAACTTATGAGGTACATTTGTTTGCTCGACTTTTAGAAGTTTCAGACTAGGGTTGATTGGTGCGATGGTTTGGGGAGGTCTATGGCAAGACAGTGTCACTGTGGGGAGTTTGCAGTGAAGACAGCTGCTCATTTCAGAGCAACCAGGAAGAAAATGGCGACAGGAAGGTGCAGAGGACCCAGTATGTATTCAAGGACATGTCCCCAGTGATCTAATGCCTTACATTAAACTCTGCTTTCTAAAGGTCACATACCTCCCAAGAGCGCCATTATGTGGAGACCAACCTTTCTTTTCTTTCTTCTTTTTCTTTTCTTTCTTTCTTTCTTTCTTTCTTTCTTTCTTTCTTTCTTTCTTTTTTTTTTTTTTTTTTTGAGACAGGATCGCTCTGTCTGTCATTTTGGTGCCTGTCCTGGATCTCGCTCCGTAGACCAGGCTGGCCTCGAACTCACAAAGATCCACCGCCTACCTCTGCCTCCCGAGTGCTGGGATTAAAGGCGTGCACCACTACTGCTCAGTTTGAGACCAACCTTTCAACACAAGAGCCTCTGGGAAGCATTTAAGATCAATCTTTACCCTCCTTTATGTTGCAGTTGGGAATTTAATCAATTACTAAATGACAAATTGTCCATACCCACTTTTCCTCTCTTAGTCCAGTCAGAAAGCCTCTTTAACAAAGCCCCATCACATACCACACACCGGATGACACACATTTAGTTTCCCTTATTTACTGTGCACACACCACATATGCATGGCATGCCAGAGGACAACTTTGCAAAGTTATTCTCCTTCCACCTTTCCATGGCTGTGAGGCTCCAACTCAGGACATCAGGTTTTCATAGCAAAAAGGGCCACCTCGTCAGCACAACATATATATTTATTACTAACACAGCAACAGGAAGCCCTTCAAGATTCCCAGATGTAGGCTGTAGGTTCAGCCAGTGCTTGCCTGATAGCAGAGGACCTGAGGTTCTAACCCCAGCACTGTTTTATCACGCAGCTGATTGATTCAAGTTTCTAACTATAACATTAAGGAGCCAAACTGGGTTTTTATGATTCAGTTTTCCCTCCTCAAAAAAACTTATTCTTCTGTAAGGTCTGTATCCTTTTAAACCCCTGAAAGCAGAGGTAACCAATATTTCTGGGCGCAGATGACAGACAAGAGCTTTGGTTTGGGGTTGTGCCCTCTGCAGCACACACCAGTCCTCAGCCTGCAGTCGAGCTGCAGTCTATCATAACCTGCTGCATGGACATTTGCATGAATGGTAAGAGCAGGCTCTGGGTCTGTGAACTCTGTCCTGAGATCCCTGGAAATGAGCGCTCCCCAAAGATCCTAACAATGTCCACTTACCACCCCTTCCTCCACTCTGCCTCTGAGCAGGGTAGGTGCACCAGGGTGGGGGCTGGAACTCTGCCAGGATTGTGCCAGGGGAGCTAAAGCACCTGCCTGTCCAGTTCTGATGCTACTTCTGGCTCAGTACTGCCAGCAATCAGTCCCTTTCTGTGGGACTTGGCTTCCTCAACTGCAAGGTACAACTGCTCTAATGTCTTATAACTCAAATTTCAAATGCTTGCAGTCTAGCTTTTCAGATGAGAAATTAAGGGCTCCAGAAAGGGGGGGGAAAGGCTTTAAGACCCTCCCATGCACAGCAAGAATAGTATTGTTTGAATCTTATCTTTTTTTTTTTTTCTTTTTGGTACTCAGTGAATTTCATTTGGCATGTATGCCTGTTTGGACACAAAAACATCTGCTTCCTATTTTGGATGTTGGGTGTGTGGTGTGTGCTTGTGTGAAATAGACTATTCTAATTTTTATTTCATTAATCAGAAAATATTTGCTAAAGATGAAAATGATCCATCTTCACCTTACTAAAGCATTTCAACGGTGCTCTTATACCCAAGCCTTGTTTAGAATTTGCAGAGAAGCAAAAGAAGTGTCTGAGGTCAAGTGATTGGTCTTCAGAGAAAAGGAAGCAGGAAAGGGAAGTGTGTATGTATCTGGTGAGAGGGCTTAGCAGGTGTGTGACTTCGGTCAACCCCAACAGCCTGTGTCTGGTTCCTGAACCCATAAGAAGGTGGCAGGAGAAATCAGCTCCCAGAAGTTGTCCTCTGAGCACCACCTGTGTGTGCCACAGCACGTGCACACCCATACTGTTTTGATAGGAAAACGAAGCCAGGTAGAGTGGTGTAAGACTATGATCCCAGCAGCAGAGATGGAAGCAGGAGGATCAAGAGTTTAAGGCTTTCCTTAGCTACACAGTGACATGGTGGCTAGCCTGGGCTACATGACACACTGTCTAAAAAATAAATGAGACAGTGATTCAAGTAGTACCTAACTGTTTATTAACCAGGCATCTAGTGTGAGCAGGAGGCAATTTCATGGAGGACCAATGGCATCATAACAGCAATTTATTTTTGAAAGTATCTTTAAAACTTTCTAGATGAGAGCTAACATGTCACGCTTACTACTACATGCCAGGCACTGCTCTAACTAGACAAGCTCACCACTGATTTGATCTTCACAAATCCTCCTGGGAGGACACCGTGTCACCATCCCGATTTTACAGAAGAGGAAACTGAGGTCAATTCACTCACTCAAGGCCTAGGTCTTAGTTAGCTACTGTGCTGGTTACTGGATGATCAAGCCTGTAGGTGGAGATTCTGACAAATGAATGTCGACTCTTCCAGAACCCTTCAAATGACTTGACAAGCCTCTACAACACCTGACACCATTGTGCTGAGCTAGTATTTCCTAAAGCAAGTTCATGGTTTTGATAAGAGTCAACCAGACTGGGGGAGGGGCAACCTTCCTTGAGACTTAGAGAGGTTCTGTAGAACAGTCACAGGTAAGACAGCCACCGAATTTTGCCTGACTCGGCTGTGCCAGCCACACTTACCTCTGAGAATCCTCTTACCTGCATGCCAGCCCACACCTTTTATAATGCCTATTCATATTCTGTGTTAAGGCAGGCAGGCTTTCTAGGTTAGAAATGACCAACATGATGCTATTCTCTGCTAAGTTGTGCACTAACGTTTCTAAAGCGTGTTTCAGTGTTCTGTAACTTACCAACGTCAACTAGTTACCGATAGAAGGGAATTCAATGGGAAGACCTGACTTCAGAACTCAGGCTAATCTGCAAGGCCATCTTGGCATAGAATGACAGCTTGATACCTTCCTGGACTTGAGATGAACACTATCCCATAATGCGATGCCCCCTCAGTTTGGCTACAGATTCCTTCACCTCAAAATTCTACTTGTTCTCTCATCCCTAGCACACATCTCCTGCTAGCCCCCACACCTCACTGTTATAATTGTCCACATCCAACTACTGCTTTCCTTGGTGCTCAGATTTCTGAGGTGACAGTCTCCCTTTAATTCCAACTGAGTGGCTGATCTTAGAAGCCACAGCTAACTGTGCCTGGTACTGCCGTGCTCGTCGGAATTCCAGTGTCTGCAGTCACTCTTTCCCTGGGCTGCTGGAACTATGGTTGATAAAGCAGTGTCCGTGTAGGAGGTGAGCATCTAGCTGAAGAGGCCAAACTTACCTGACACACAGGAAACAATGTACAAAGTACAGAATCATCCAAGTTCAAGTCAGGCTGGGAAAATTGAAAAGAACTTGGACTGGATTGGAAAGACAGTGAGCTGAGAGTACAGGGGACCTAGAATGTGGCAGGCAGGCAAATGTGCAGGGACCAAGACTCTGAAACAGGATGGCCAGGTGTATGCTAAGGACACAATCCCCCCAGTTCTTAACTCATAACTGGCTAGGGAGCACAGAGTATGCTAGTAAGCTAGCTTTTGCCACCAAGACCAAAACTGTTAGGGACCAAGATGTCAGGAACCAAACATGAACCATAGAAAGTACTAGCTAGACCAAAGAACTACTCATAAGCCCCTTCCCAGAGCAGTAACCAGAGGCCTCCCAAGGTAAGAGAACATCCCACAGTCAGGTGCCATGACAACCGAAGATAAAGAGCATTCCAGGGTCAGGCAGCCTAGCAACAGAATATACTGCCCCTGACCAGTGACCTTAGCCGATATCTCGCAGGTGCACTATCTGCCTCACACGTCTTGCACCCCTTCCATGTTCTACACGCCCCTTTTCCCTTTCCCTCCTTCCTGCCCCTTCCCCCCTTATGCTATATAAGCCATGTGGAGAACAATAAAGATTGGTGGCTTGATCAGAATACTGTCTTGCTGCTGTCTCTTTGTGTCGCCCTGTCCTTTCATTCTCTCCCACAGGATTGGTGGCCCCGTTGACACCCCGCTGGCCGGGGCATCTGGCGCCCAACGTGCGGCTCGACCCTTGCCTCGTCGGGAGTTGAACGTCCTTCTCCAGGAAAGTCCAGACATCTGGTGGAGATTTAAAGCGATCACCCATCGAGACCACCTGACTTGGCGTCCTGGTGATCCGGGGGAAAGCAGGAAGGACGAGGTGAGTCTGAGCTATAGACTTCACCATGGGACAGGGAACTTCTCAGGACTTGTTTGTAAAGGGCATTAAAGATGCCCTCCAGACACAAGGGATAAGGGTTCGTAATAAAAAGACCTCATAAAATTCTTTAGTCACTTTAGAGGATTGTTGTAACTGTTTTCCCCAAGAAGGGACAATTAATAAAAAATGCTAAAAAAGAGAGAGAGAGAAAAGGCAGCCAGCAGCTCTGGCAGGGTGTGAGTTGTGCACTATGCGGGATGTTTGTTTGTTTATGTGTGTATATATGTATGTATATGTATGTGCTGTGTGCTGTTTGTGTGTGTCTGTATGTGCACGCGGTGAAAGGCAGAAGGGAGCTGGGAGGGCTGAGGAATGAGAGCGTGCGGCGCCTCTCCGAGGCTCCTTCGCCTTGGCGGAAAGAGCCGAGCCGGCTTGAGTGCTCCGGAAAGAGCCGAGCCAGCCTGAGCGCTCCCTTAAAACCGCGCAATGGCAGCGGCAGTGGCCAGGTCCACAGTGTCTGGTCGGTGGTGAAGTGACCTTGCTGCTTCTTTCCCCACGGCTCCTTTTACCCTTGCATTGCTTGAAAACCAGAGCGAGGCTTGGTTTCTGAGGCTTGGTTTCCTTTGTGCGGGAGTTGGCTGCGCCCACGCCATCGGTCTGGCTATTAGTGCAGCACGGCCACAGTGCCCCAGCTCAACGTCACCACTTGGCCACTACCAACCACCCCATGTCCTAGATGTGGCCATGGTTTTCATTGGGCGAGGGAATGTAAATCTAAAACCGATGTTCATGGTCGCCCTCTCCCTCCCCGCCCGCTCCCTCCCTGCCTGTCGGGAAACTTTCCCTCCGCTCCGGGGAGTGCTCCATGGGGCTTCGCAGGCCACTCCCCAACTGTCTGCTCCCTCCAACGGGCAACCCCAGGCAGCGCAGGACTGGACCTCTGTGCCGCCACCGACACAATACTAGATCCATTACAGGGCCCCCAGGTCATCCCTACTGGAATTTGGGGCCCCCTGGCCCCAGACACTCATGTCCTTATCTTTGGCCGTGCCTCGTCCACCTTAAAAAGGTGTCCAGATCTACCCCGGAATTATTGATAATGACTATACAGGAGAGATTAAGATTTTGGCCTCAGCACTCCAGGGTCTTGTTGCCTTCTCCCATGGCACCTGCCTTGCTCGCCTGGTTACTTTCCCTGCACTTTCCTCTGACAACCCATTCAGTCCACCCAGCCCCAAGGAACTGCTCAGATTGGCTCATCAGAGGCTTATTGGGTTCAGCCTATTTCTCACTCTCAACCCACACTTACCCTTAAACTAGATGGTAAAAAAGATGTCCGAGCTTTCCTTTGTCTCCCCCCCCCCCCCCCGAGACCGCCTGTGCCATGCTCTCTTTGTCCTTAACTTCCTCACCCTGGATGGTGAAGGTCGATCAGTGGCTGACTGTCATTGACACCCCTCAGCAGACGCCAGACGCCCTTTGGCCATGTGGCGAGACCCCCTTACAGGCGTTTGGAATGGTCCAGATCCTGTACTTATCTGGGGCCATGGCTCTGCTTGCATCCTTGATCAGGCACATGATGCCCCACGCTGGCTCCCTGAGCGCCTGGTCCGATCTGTAAATTTACCTAACATTCCCAGGGGACAGGCTGTTCCCCCTGAGGACTCTCCTTCTTCTCTTTCAGATGCTAAAGCTACCATCAAAGACTGAGACCTCAAAGAGATGGAGATCACCCACAAAGCTGCCCATTATGAGTCAGCTGGCTGCCTGGGGTCTCATACTCCTCCTCCGAGCCACAGCCTCTCTGGCCCATCACAAAATACCAATCGCCACCAGCCTCTAAACCATACCTGGCAGGTGTTGACGGAGCGACAGGATGTCATCTGGCAAACCTCCCTAGTCACCCCTGGCCCTTGGTAGTCAGACCTGTTTCCAGACCTCTGTAAGCTCGCATCAGGCTCTACGGCCCCTTGGGGTCTACAAAACGACTCCCCGCCTCCCCACACACCGCCTAACCGCCCCCTACAGGCCCGTGCCCCGCCTGGATGTAGCAACGCCTTCCATCGCTCCTGCCTCACTAGGCCCACCCTCTATGTCTGCCCTGGTTACCATTGTCCCCGCTCGAGTCATTACACCTGTGGTAGTCGCCCTGAGCGCCATTGCAAGGCCTGGGGCTGTGAAACCACCGGTGATACATACTGGGGCCCTTCCTCGTCCTGGGACTTTATAACTGTTAGGGCCAATTACTCCCGCCCTAAGAATCCCTGGACTATTAGACCTGGGTGCATTAATTCATGGTGTCATCCTCTTAGGATCCGATTTACTGACCCCGGAAAGAAGGCTACCAATTGGGAGCGGGGCTATGAATGGGGCCTCTTACTCTACCAAGATGGCCATAATTCAGGTGTCATCTTCTTCATCAAACTTTTAAAACAGCCTGTTAATTCCCCTAATGCTGTTGCTATAGGTCCCAACTCTTTTCTTGGCAACAATGATTTTCCTACAACCAATATATCTCAGACATCCATGGGTTTTTCTCCCATGTTCCCACCTCCCCCACCAACTACCAAAGATATGATTACCACCCTTATCACAAAAACCTACCAGGTACTTAATACCTCCAAGCCTGATTTGGTTGACTCCTGCTGGCTTTGCTATCATTCTGCCCCACCATTTTATGAAGGAGTGGCTGTTGATTTAGATTTCTCCCTAACCACTGACCCACATGATTGTCGCTGGCAACAGCCACCCACATCTCGCCTTACACTCTCCCAAGTTATGGGCTCAGGCCGCTGCCTTGTCACCCAAGGCGCTATCATTCCCCCTGTTTATCAACCACTTTGCAATGTCACAGACAACCTAAGTACTTCCCTTAAGTCTGGATATCTTCTCCCTGCCAATGATACTTGGTGGGCCTGTACTGATGGCCTAACACCATGCATTTCTCTTCATTTAAATAATCCCTCTGCCCCCTTATTTTGCATATTGGTTCAGCTTATCCCTAGGCTAACCTATTATTCTCCAGATCAATTCTCCAGAAGATGGGAAGAGAAGACTCTGGCAGAGACAGCTGCCCTCGCACCCCCCCATCGCTTGAAAAGGGAGCCTGTGACTGCAGTCACTTTAGCCGTGCTCCTGGGGGTGGGGGCTGCAGGGGCCGGTACGGGCATAGCCTCCCTGGTCTTATCTAATCAACATTATTCAGAGCTTAGAATTTCCATAGATGAAGATATAGCACAGCTTGAGAGAGGCATTTCCGCCCTTGAATCCTCCCTCACCTCCCTTTCAGAGGTGGTCCTTCAAAACCGCCGAGGGCTTGACCTCCTCTTTTTACAGCAAGGAGGCCTCTGTGCCGCTCTTAAGGAAGAGTGTTGCTTCTATATTGATCACACAGGAGTAGCAAGAGATAGCATGGCTAAGGTCCGTGAAGGCTTAGAGAAGCGCAAAAAAGAAAGGGACCAAGAGTTAGGCTGGTTCCAAAATTGGTTCTCTGCATCTCCCTGGCTAAGCACCCTCCTGCCGTCCCTCCTGGGACCCTTGGTTGGCCTCATTCTTGTCTTGACATTCGGCCCTTGGGCTTTGTCTCGACTAACTCAATTTGTGCGCAGTCAGCTGGCTGAACTTCAGGCAAAACAAATTCAGGTTCATTACCATCACCTTGACCTCCGTGAACGAGGTCTCAATGAACCAGATACAGACTCCATATCAGCACAGACCCCTCTGCCCAGGGGAGGATGCACCTGTGCCTGGGAGCTGGAGCCCACTGCTTAGGGGATTGAGGGTGCAGCTGGGACTGCAGAAGGCAGGGAGACTAAAGTGCTCCACCATCCTGGGTGCCTTGGATGACATGCTCCATTGCATGGCGGTTATGCAGACCCTATACTCTTCCCTCCCGGATTAAAACCCGCCCCCTGTAAAAAACTACATTGTTCCAGCTTCCTTCGGGACATGTGGGGACGCCTACATGAACCGATTGATTAACAAAAGAACTCAAACTCAACAGGGATGGAGCCTCTGTCACCCCTCCCCCATCATGGCAAAAGATTTGGGCCTCCTTTCTTTGTTTTGCTATATGTATAGAAGGGGGAGATGTTAGGGACCAAGATGTCAGGAACCAAACATGAACCATAGAAAGTACTAGCTAGACCAAAGAACTACTCATAAGCCCCTTCCCAGAGCAGTAACCAGAGGCCTCCCAAGGTAAGAGAACATCCCACAGTCAGGTGCCATGACAACCGAAGATAAAGAGCATTCCAGGGTCAGGCAGCCTAGCAACAGAATATACTGCCCCTGACCAGTGACCTTAGCCGATATCTTGCAGGTGCACTATCTGCCTCACACGTCTTGCACCCCTTCCATGTTCTACACGCCCCTTTTCCCTTTCCCTCCTTCCTGCCCCTTCCCCCCTTATGCTATATAAGCCATGTGGAGAACAATAAAGATTGGCGGCTTGATCAGAATACTGTCTTGCTGCTGTCTCTTTGTGTCGCCCTGTCCTTCCATTCTCTCCCACAGGATTGGTGGCCCCGTTGACACCCCGCTGGCCGGGGCACAAAACCAAACAAAAACCAGGAGAAAATGAACTTGTAAGGACAGGTTTATTTCAGCCTGTGGTTTCCGAGGCTTTAATTCTGCGATGCATGGCCCCACTGCTTCAGAAAGCCTCACATGGAAATGTCAATTGGAAGCAGAAGTTGTTCGCCTTATGCTGTCAGAAACCGACAAGATCCAAATGTGCCTTTCAAGATCCAAATGTGCTACACCCCTAGACTTATGTTCTTTCCACAAGGCCCCACATTTTAAAGGTCCCATCACCAACAGAACCATGAATAGGACCACGCCTTCAACATATTTACCTGTAGGGGTCATTTGAGATCCAAACAATAGAAGGCGGGGAGGAAGATATGAAGAGACTGGAGGCTCATGTTCTTGTCCTCCAGAAGGTGGCAGGTGTGACTTATTGTCAACTTGACTGGATTTAGAATCACTTAGGGGACATAATTCTAAGCATATGTATATCCAGTAGGACAAGACCCACTGTTCTAGTTAGGGTTTCTATCGCTGTGAAGAGACACTATGACCAAGACAACTCCTATAAATGAAAACATGTAACTGGGGTGCTGGCTTATAGTTCAGAGGTTCAGTCCATTATCATGACAGGGAGCATGATGGCAGTGCACACCCACAGTGATACACTTCTGCTGTGGATGATTGATTGATAAATAAAATGCTAATTGGCCAGTAGCCAGGCAGGAAATATAGGCGGGACAAAGAGGGATGAGAATTGTGGAAAGTGGAAGGCTGAGGCAGCGAGATGCTGCCAGCTGCCACCATGAGGAGCAGGATGTAAAGTTCTGGTAAGCCATGAGCTACGTGGCAAGGTATAGATTTATAAAAATGGGTTAATTTAAGATATAAGAACAGATAGCAAGAAGCCTGAGCCATTAGGCCATACAGTTTATAAGTAATATAAGTCTCTGTGTGTTTACTTGGGGGACATGAGTGGGGGAGATTTGTCCTGATCATGGGTCAGGCAGGACCAGGAAAACTCCAGCTGTACAGTTCCTCCAACGAGGCCACATCTACATCAACAAGGCCCTACCTCCTAACGGTGCTATTTCCTTTGGGGGCCATTTTCTTTCAAACCACCACACCCAGCCTTAACATAGGCTGGATGCCCAGACTGCATTCAAAAACAAAAAGCAAAACCAGGGCAAGAGAGCATGGCGTGCAACACCATTCATCCCTGCTCCCTCACTGTACTGTACTGTGACCAGTCACTTTTGTGCCTCTTGCACCATAGTGGATAAAGTAAGCCGTTCCTGAAGTGACTTTTGTCAAGTGTTTTATTAATGAGAAAAGTAGCCAATACAATGAGGAGATTAACACTCCCCATCCCTGCCCTGTTGGAATCCAACTCATACCTGTTAGGCAAATGCTCTACCACTGAGCTACACCCTTAGCACTAAAACTGCCTTCTTCTGCCTCACCACACACAGCAATGAGGTCAAATCCTACTGGCTCTGCTCTTTATGCGACCTTGCAACACTCACAATCTCCACACCTGTGTCCTCGGCTGAGGTACTAGTATTTCATAAGGAACTATACAGATAATTATGTTTTATCAACAGATTAACTATCTGGCAAAAGAATATTCAAAGCCCTTTGTTTTTTGTTTGTTATTCGAGACAGGATTTCTCTGTGAAATCTTGGCACAAAGTGGAAGGGTTAAGGTAAATCACAATGTATTTCTTTACTTCTTTCCTAAAGCTTGTTATAGATAAAAATCAAACTAAACTTTAAAGGGAAAAGGATGATCCAAGTTAGAGGAAGATCAGCATGATGTAGGAGGATAGTGTGAACCAAGTCAGTGATATGTATCTGTGAAAATACCAGAATGCAACCCATTACATGGTACACCAAAAGAAATGTCCAGTAACCAGAGATCCAAGAAGCCGTAAGGGTAGGAAGCCTCCCTGGTTAGTCTGCCTTGGGTTCCAGGTCCTGGGGTCAGTCTGGATGTTCATCTCATTTCAGCCTGTCCAATGGTGCATGACTGCTTCCTTACCTCTGTAATGGGTTTGCTTAGGCCACAATTCTCAACAGGGAAGCATATGGAGATGTTTGAAAAGGTCAGTGTTGTGGAAAGCCATCCTGTGAGCTTAACAGCCGTTACTGTCTTCATCAGAGCTGCTGAGGCTACTCAAAAGCCACCTTCATCTGGGATTCTAGTCACTCTTTGCTATACCAGGGAGCTATGTTCTCCTGGTTAGGCTTAGGTTATAGAGTATATATAGTGTGGATGCCACTTTCTATGCTCCAATTTTCTGGTAGTGTGGCTGCTTTGGGTCACCCACCATCCTTTAAGTAAGCCCAATAAACTCACTGGCTCACCAAGCTGGACTTTGGGGTAGAATTATTACTTTGGTCCATTGTTGGTGCCTTCTCCAGGGTGAGATGTTTTTCACGTCTCTACAGTAGTTCACTTGACACTTAGACACTTGCAAGGTATGCCTGGAGCCTCTCCTCAGACCGAGAACCAAACATGTAGTCTTGTATATGAGAATCCTGAGGCCAGAGACAGAATTGCCAGAAGCAGGTCTAATCCCAGGCCACCTGACTCCCAGGCTGCTTTCTTGTATTTCTAGGCTTTGGTTACAAAGGCTGCCATGTTCTGAGAATCCCCTCTTCCCATTCTCCCATTCACAGGTAGACTTGGTAACTGCTCTTGACTCTCTGCCAAGCTGGTTCTGACAGACTAATAAGGGGCATCCTGAAAACATAATCCCCACACAACAGACTAGAAACAGGCTGGTTTAAACTTGCTACTTTGAAAACGTACTTAAAGGACTGGTGAAATGACCTGTTTCCAGCACCTGTGTGGGGAGGGTTATACCCACCTGTAATTCCAGCTCCAGG
This sequence comes from Onychomys torridus, assembly GCF_903995425.1. NCBI lineage: Eukaryota > Metazoa > Chordata > Mammalia > Rodentia > Cricetidae > Onychomys > Onychomys torridus. Next base: position 137,670,680 of record NC_050446.1, read on the forward strand.
GAATCCAGCGCCCTCTTCTGGACTCCGTAGACACCTGCACTCTTGTGCATGTATTTACATACATATACCCTCTACAAAAATAAATCTTAAAGGAAAGGTGGAGCAGACTGACAGAGCATGATCAAATCTGGGTTTTAAAAAGCTGCCGTTGTTTCATCTTATTTTATTTATATATATATATATATATATATATATATATATATATATATATATATATATATATATATATATATAAAAGCTCATATTTCCATATACTCTGTTCCTTTAAGAGCCTGATAAGTGTGGCATATCATCTAGTCATCTTGATAACAAGCTGTCAGTAACTCAACAGACAATCAAAAGGGAACCAACTAAGGAATCCATGAATATATGTGTAGGTCAATTTTCACAAACTGTCTGGTTTTCTTCAGAAGCAGCCCCAATCACACTTCTAGAAAACTGATCCTAAAACTCATAGGAAATGAAATTTGAATCTCAGTAAATGTCCCCTGGGAGGCTTGTTGTTTGAGATACTGAGGGATCAAATCTCCAGGCAAAATTATCTTGGGTCTTGTGATCTCTGAGAATAAATGCATAAATGCATATGACCTTTACCTAATTTTAATAAAAAGGATGTTTTACATGTAAAGTTAAACTCAACATAACCTAGGTACCTAACTTTTCCCAGAGTATATTAGTTACTGCTTTGTAAAAATAAACTTAAATGACAAACACTTATGATCTGTTTCTGTGGCTTTGCTGGGTAATTTAACTCAAAGTCTCATGAGGCTGTAGTCAGTGTCAGCAAAGGTTGCAGTCATCTAAGATGTCCCTAGCACTGGAGGACCTGCTGCCAGGGTCGTTCCCTAACATTTCGGTTGGCAGGCACTCTCTGCTTCTGACCCCTGAATCTTCTCCATGGAGCTGCCTGGGTAGACTCAAAATTCAACAGCTGGCTTGCCTCAAAGTGAATGACTGGGGAGAGGAACAAGAAAGAGCAATGCCTTTTAATATCCCCTTCTGTCTATACTCGTTTGATGCCTCAGATTTGGGTACAAGAAGGAAACTGAAGCTCCCTGTCTTCATGAGGAATATATTAAAGAACATGGACAGAAACGTAGAACCAGCAGCTAGCAAGCGCATTAGCTTTTCACTTGTAATGCACCAGGGCCCACTACACCGTTTTCTTCTCCTTCCTTTTTTCTCTCCCACACCCAATATCTAGCCCAGCCCCAGATGTGTACTCATATTTTTTCTTTCCTAGACAATCCAAGGTAAAATAATATTTAGTATTCTACCCCTACCTAAGAACTACATAATCAGATAACATGTCTGCAATACATATATACATATATACAATGTATACATATACACACATATAAACATGTATATAATACATATACATATATACAATGTATACATATACACATATAAACATGTATACAATACATATACACATATACAATGTATACATATACACACATGTAAACATGTATACAATACACATATATAATAATTCTTTTATTATTATTTCCACCTAGTGGATGACAATGTTATGAAAGGGGACTGAAAGAAAATAAAAATGTTTAATTCAAAGCCAGTGAGATGGCAGCAGGTAAAAGTGCTTGCCACCAAGCCTGAGTACCTCAGATTGATCCCAGGAACCTGTATGTTTAAAGGAGAGAACCAACTCCTGCATGCTGTCTTCTGACTACAACAGGTGTGCCCCCTCTAACACACAAAAAAAATAAGTGTAAATAATAAGGAATTTTCAATATTTACTTCAGGCTGGAAAGCCGGCTCAGCATTAAGAGTATTTGCTACGTTGTAGAAGACCTAGGTTCTGTTCTCAGCACTCATGTGGTTGCTCACAACCAATTTTAACTCGTTTTACACACACACACACACACACACACACACACACACACACATGCAAGCGTGCATGCACACACAGACACAAGTGGCCCCCTAGTGGCCACTTCCTCTAGCCAGGCCCCATCTCCTAAGATTCCACACACTCCCCAAACAGGAGCAGTGACCAAATGTTCCAACAAGAAGCTCTGTGGCACATTTCTCTGCTTCCACATTTCCTGACCCTGAAATGACAAGGCAGTAAACTTGGATTAGGATAATACTGCAACAGGTCTAAAATTAACAAAGGAAAGCCTGACTGTAAATGGCTTGGTTAAGCATTATACCAGGATTTTTACATGAGATTTGGCCTCTGCAATCCTTTAAAATGTTTCTTCTCTTAAGATAAAATAGTGTAGAAACTCATAGTGATCCTACTTAGACCCTAGAAGTTTAAAAAAAAAGAAGAAGGTTGCTTTTAAAATGAGGGAGGAGGAGCTGGGAAGATGGCCCAATGGTTAGAGCACCAGCTGCCCTTGCAGAGGATCCAGGTTTGGTTCCCAACACCCACATGGTTGTTAATCACCCTTGACATTGTTCCAGGGGATCCAATGCCCTCTTTTGGTCTCTGCAGGTACCCAGCATACACATGGTGCAAACATGCATACACATAAAACAAAACTCTAAAAATCTTAAAAACAAAATCAAAACTAACAACAACGAAAGTAACACACCCAGGGAAAGGAGGTGGACCTGGTAAAGAGATGCTCTCCTAAAATCCACAACAGCACAGTAGCTTTGGAGAATGTACAGACTCCTCGGGTCATCTAGATAAGTCAAAAGTGGAACAACTAGCTAGGTGTGGTAGAGCATGCCGGAATCTGAGCACTAAAGGCAGATGGAGCTCTGCGTTTGAGTCCAGCCTGGTCTACACAGTGAGTTCCAGGTCAGCTAAGGCTACCTAGTGAGACCTGTCTCCAAAAACAGACAAACAACAAAAGTGTAAGAAATCATTTTGGCTTCGGTGCCTACAGTAGTCGCTAGGAAACGTGTTTTCACTGTCTACATAAGAACTCCCCAGAACCTAGCAATCTGTCCCTCCTCTCCCCTGCAGAGGTGATCCTCCTTCAGAGCTGATCCTCCTGCAGAGACAACAAAGGACCAGAAGGCAGAAGGGTACAGAATGCTAGTGTGAGCAATGCTTTCCTACCAAATCATGCATTTACACATGCACACATATTTCTAGGTTCTTCCTCCCACCCCCAAGGAAAACATTTCCTTTGTTTTCAGGCTGAATCTACAAAGATGCCCAAATCACTAGGTAACAGTATCCTTACATAAACAGAACCAATGAGAACCTGGAACAGTTACTCAACCTGGATTAGTATTGGATTGCCAGCAAATAGCTTAATATGTTGCTCCTTGCTTCAAAATGTAATAATTTAGATGTGACAATTACTCATTTCTGATGAAAATTCTGGAATTCATTACAATTGAATAAAATAATATTTATTGTTTTTTCCTTGTGACATGACATCATTTAGTTTTGCTAGCTCTCCAAATGACACAGTTGCAGAACCTCTTTCAGCTGGCCTTGCCTGAAAACAATAAATATGAGAAAGATATTAGATATAGATAAGCCCCGCCCAGCACACCCCCAATCATGTTATGCATAACAGAATATACCCTAAGTTAATCAGCAATGGAAAACAAAGAGAAACACAAACCCTCTAAGAAAAGTGATGCCTTAATAAGGCTACCTGAGAGTCATGGTATTTCCATCCTATCATGTGGAAGATCTGGTATGTGGCAGGTATGGAACCATCTTCATTTCCGTACATTTCTAAAAAGATACACACGGTTAAATTCTGGAAACAATCAGGTGAGAAGAAGTACCTGCTCAATAACAATCACCTACTTCAAAGAGAAATGGGTCCTAGGATAGCCGCAGGACTGAGAATGAGTGCCTCACCCAGGAAGTCTTAACACAGACAAGCAACATGGTGGAACAAGAGCTGTGTACAAACAGATACAGAGATACAGGCTCTGTGTTTGGAGAGGGAAAACATGAAGCCTGACAACACCTTACGAGAAGGAACTAGCACTGCGGAGCAAACACCACTCAGCACAAACCCCTCCGTGAGTGCAGGTAGAAAGAGTGGGTGGCTCACCTCTATAAACCGCTGCGGCTGCCGGCATCGTGTCTCGGTGCAGCAGCTTTTCTGTTCCAAGAACAGTTGCTCTCACCCATACCTAAAAATAGACTACAGTTTGAGAAAATACTGCAAATACCCTGGCAGCTCAGAATAAAGACATGACACTCTTATCTTATCCAACAGCGTACCATCCTCAGTCTCATCCACCTTTAGATTATAGCGAGGCTGTTTACTGACTGGAGCAAATCTGCTTAAAGCCTCTTCATTATTAAGTCAGGTAAGAAATTCTCAGGAGGGAAGCCCCAGGATGCTTCTTCCCACAACAGCCACAGTCTGTACGTAGTAAAGCAGCTCAGCAAATGCCACTAGACTCTAGATAGGTCACAAGCATTGACAAGTGCCTTTCAAAGAAAACCACATCTTACACCCTCCTAGCTGTGACGCTGTGACAGTGCCCCCTCCTTGTAAGCAGCACATATGATTACAAGAGGGAAACTTGGAAGAGGGCTGGCTGTATGACTCATTAGATATGACCAAAGCCATGTCTTCAAATTTTGTGATAGTTTACTAACACTAGATTTAGTGTTATTAAAAGAGACCCTTCTTTTTTTTTAAATTTTTTTATTAAGAGATTTTCTATTCATTTTACATACCAACCTCAGATTCCCCTGTCCTCCCTCCTCCCACCCCACCCCCCGCATTCCCCCCAACTCATCCCCCATTCCCACCTCCTCCAAGGCTAGGTCTCCCATGGGTACTCAGTAGAGCCTGGTACATTCAGTTGAGGCAGATCCAAGCCCCTCCTCCCTGCACCAAGGCTGTGCAAAGTCAGAGACACTTTTCTTAGCATTTTAAAATTAATCTTCAAGGCTGGAGAGATGGCTCGGAGGTTAAGAGCACCAGCTGCTCTTACAGAGGAGTTCAATTCCCAGCAACCACATGGTGGCTCACAACCATCTGTAATGAGATCTGGTGCCCTCTTCTGTATACATAATAAATAAATAAATCTTAAAATTTAAAAAAAATTAATCTTCAGACCTCTTTCCTTATTTTAAAATTTCAAACTGTTTCTCTAAGTTGATGGTCAAAGGCTATTTATTGACAATTATTATTGTAGAGCTAGAGAGATAGCTAGGTAGTACAGTGCTTGCCTAACACATGTTCAAGAGGCTGGGGATATGAATAAATGGATACAGTGCTTACCATATAACCATAATCTCCAGCACCCACATAAAAAGCCAAGTTTATCTGGTACTCGGGAGGCAGAGGCAGGAGGATCTATGTGAGTTTGAAGCAAGCCTAGTCTACAGAGTGAGTTCCAAGACAGCCAGGGCTACACAGAGAAACCTAGTCTTCAAAAAAATAAAAGAGGGGTTGGGGATTTAGCTCAGTGGTAGAGCGCTTGCCCAGCAAACACAAGGCCCTGGGTTCAGTCCTCAGCTCCGGCAAAAAAAAAAAAAGAAAGAAAGAAAGAAAGAAAGAAATCCTAGGGAAAAGAAATAAAAGAAAAGAAGTAGCAGCCAGGTGTGGTGGTAACCCTTGAAGCAGCCAGGTGTGGTGGTAATCTTGGAGCAGCCAGGTGTGGTGGTAATCTTGGAGCAGCCAGGTTTGGTGGTAATCTTGGAGCAGCCAGGTGTGGGGTAACCCTTGGAGCAACTATGTGTGGGGTAACCCTTGGAGCAGCCAGTCTAGCACACTAGTGAGCTCTAGGTTCAATGAGAGAGAAGAAAAGAGAGCAACAGAAGATGCTGACAACAACCTCTGGCAACCACATGTGCACACATCTGGAGACTGCACACACACTCATATGCACACACAAGCATATCACACACACACATAGAGGCCTGGGTTCAATTCCCAGTACTGCAAAAAATAAAGATAAAAGATAAATTAATGTAATGTCAAATTAATGTTATGCATCTTTCTTTATGGATATATTTAAATTTAAAGTTATTTGGAAAGGCCATGTTTAAGATCACTCTACAAAATAAAGGAATTTTAAAATATTATAATTATTCTTAATATTAAAATTTACTACATGCTGGGCAGTGATATGGTGGCACACGCCTTTAATCCCAGCACTTGGGAGGCAGAGGCAGGTGGATCTCTGTGAGTTCAAGGCCAGTTTGCTCTACAGAGTGAGTTCCAGGACAACCAGGGCTTCAGAGAAACCCTATTTCAGGAAAAAAAAAAAAAAAAAGAAAGACCAAGTGTCTACTACTTACTTCACTAATCAAGAAAAGATTCATTTATTTTCTTCAATAGTCTAAAAATAGTAACCTATTTTAAATTTTTATTTAAATAAAATTTTAATAATAAATAACATTTCAAATTTTATTTCCATGGATTTTTAAAAGCAGCCAACAAGGAGGCTGAGAGATGGCTCACATTGCTTTTACTAAGGACCTGAGTTTGGTTCCCAAAACACATCAGGCAGCGCACAGCAGCTTATAACTCCAGCTCCACGGGTCTTACACCCTCTTCTGGCTTTGGAGGAGACACTGATTCTAATAAATCCAATCCTGTATTTTGTGAGTTTAATGGTCCCAATTCATAAAAATTATTAATAGCTACAAACTAGTAAGTTAATAAAAAAATTGTGGCTGGGTATAAATGATAATTTGTAAATACACATTACAATCCCAGAATTGAGGAAACAGAGGCAGGTGGATGGTGATCTCAGGGTCATCCTCAGCTATATGAGACCCTTTTTCAAGTACACAAACAACCTGCAACCAAAGTAAAACGCTGAGGGCCAGAGAGATGGCTCAGTGGTTAAGAGCACATACTGCTCTTCCAGAGGACCTGAGTTCAATTCCCAGTATCTACATCAGAAACTCATAACTTCCAGTAATTCCAGTTTTGGGATCCACTGTCCTCTTCTGGCCTCTATGGGTATCCACACAAAATAAAAACAAACCTTAAAAAAATATTTTAGACCCACTAAAATCCATCTTAAAAGCATTCTCCCACTTAGTGAATATCAATCACACAGTGACCAAAAGTAAACTAGGGTTCACACTGCAACAATATTACCAATGATGGACATCATCAACATCATCACAAAGTACTTTAGTTTCTGCTCAACTTTCCACTGCCCTGCCCTCCTTACACATCACATGCAGTAAATGCATACACAACACAGAATGTGCTACTAGACATTCTAAAATGCTTTCATCACTTGCATATTCTAAATCAGATCATTAGGCACATCCCACCACTGTGGGTGTGGCCCAGCTCAGTTATAGACAAGTAAAGAGCACTCTACACAGTATCAACACAATCCCAGTCTTCCTCAGGGACGGGCACTGCCTTACTCAACACCCCTTTCCTTGTGAAGTACTCAAGAGAAACTGGACTGGGGATCACAACTTTAGAAACTAGGATTCAGCCTTTATTATACCCGGTTTTTCATCTTTAAAGTGGAATATCATAGAGCGCACTGTGGGGAAGCTTTACTGACAACCACCTAGCAAAGACGGCAGGCTCAACCTGAGCTTGGGATCAGACCAGCTGGCAGGGAACTGCTTAAGAGTCTCAGTGTTTTCATATTTGACCTTGGCCAGAAGGCTGAGACTTCTCACAGTGTTTTTAAGGTTAAGTTCAATTGCTTATTAAAAACAAAGTTTAATATGTTATTATTGGAACAGTGATGAGTATTGCCTTTAAAAAAAACTGAACTTACCTTAAAACCACTGTGAAAGCCTTGAAAATTTCTCATGTATTCATCAGCTGATAATGCAACTTGTTTGTAAAATTAGGTCAAGTTCTGGACTTTTTTCTGTGAATTAATAATAATGGCAGCTAAAATGAGACATCCCTCAACTATTTGGGAAACAAACACAACACAGATGTAGAATACAAAAGCCAACTGGGGAGATACCACTTTCCAGTGGACCCAGCAGCCCCCCTGGAAGCACCCAAGCCCCTCCAAGTCCCATCCCTCTCGGACTTTCCCACCGGGTAAATAGCTGAGACTTTAGAATATGGATGATTAAGCTGTCTGCCTCTACTAAATACAACTTGGGCACGCTCCTTACCTGTCTGTGCCTTAATTTCCTCATGTATCAGGACAGACTGATCATGCCAGTGCCATACTTACCTTACCATAAACCACGCCTTATAAGCATGCAAACAGTGCTCTTCTACTATACTCAAATCTGACTGATCTCTGTGAACATTCTCTGAACAAACTGTAAGGCTCATCTGAAAAACATCTAGAAGCTTCTGGTCTTCTGTCATTCCCCATCATCTGCCTCTTCTACACACGTAAGCACTATTACTACAGTACCTCTTCTACACATGTAAGCACTATTACTACAGTGCCTCTTCTATACACGTAAGCACTATTACTACAGTGCCTCTTCTACACATGTAAGCACTATTACTACAGTGCCTCTTCTATACACGTAAGCACTATTACTACAGTAGGTCTCCCAACATAAGATTAGGATAGACATAACAACCTCTCCACCCCATGGTTCTATACACACCGTGCCCTGTGCTACCCTCCAAATCCTCCTACACTGCATCCTCCTGGGCAACGCACTTTAGCTTAGGCTCAGCTTTTTCTATAGGTGACTCCCTGACATCCTAAGCAGATTTAAGGCCAAATCCTCTGTTTCTCTTATTTTACAGCTGAAGGTTTGTCTGTCTATCTTGGGAGTTCTTTCATCTATAATATTAGCCACTTGAGATCAGAAACTGTGTATCTCTACCACTGGCTGAGAAGTTGGCACACAGCAACTGCTCAATAAACAGTAAATGAATAAATATAAAACGCAGCAGTTAGTATATTTGTCCACTTTCTCAAATGGCATTTTTACACATTATCTTTATATAATTCTTAATCCACCTACAGATAAAGAAAACATCAAAGATATGTGACTTTTGTAAAAGGCCTCACAGTACAGATATCTCTCTCAAGGGTAAGCATTAGGAACAGTTCCTCAAAATGTAAGACCTATTAAAACCCTAGGGGACAGGCATTACCAATTGGGGAAGGGCCTGAGGCACCCTTCTGGGGAACCAGAAAGGTTTTAAAACTTAGTCTATCTAGAAGGTGGTTAAAAACACAGTGGCCTGCCTGGTGGTAGGAAGACCATGTACAGTGGTTTGAAGAAAATAGCCCTTGAATGAGAATGCCCACCGTAGCAGTATCTGAATGCGTGGTTCCCAGTTAGTGGAACTGTGAGGGAAGGATTAAGAGGTATGGCCTTGCTGGAATAGGTGTGGCTTTGTTGGAGGAGGTGTGTCACCTGGGGTGGGCTTTGAGGTTTCAAAACCCCATGCCAAGCCCAGTGTCTCTCCTTGCTTGCCTACAAGTAGATCAGGATGTGAGCTCTCAGCTCCATGCCTGCCTGCCTACCACCAAACTCTCTGCCATGATGATAATGAGCTAAACCTCTGAAACCATAACCAAACCCCTAGTTAAATGCTTTCTTTTATAACAGCTGCCTTGGTCATGGTGTCTCTTCTCAGCAGTAGAATTGTAACTAAGACACCATGTATCCCACACCTGCCTTCTTGTACCTCTTCCAGACCTCCCTTTTAGATTAAGGCATCTCTCCACCCTCATCAGAGAAGCTTCTGTTTGCAGTAGATAGTAACACAGAGACCCACAACTGGCCATGGTGCAGAGAATTAGACACTGTAGATATTCAGTTCTAAATGGAATACATATACCAAACCCTTTCCACCAAAGGCTCAGGGATCACTGAAGAGGGAGCAGAAAGAGCCAGGAAACGGATAAGAAGAAGGAAACAGTGTCTTCTGGACACAGCAGGGCAGCTGCACATTTGAACCAGTATGACAGCATGCCCAAGACCTGGCAAGCCCAAGCCAAATCAAGTCCCAGCATGGAGAGCAGAACTGGATACAATGTTCCACCCCTACCCAAGGCGCTAATAGCCATTGTTAACTGCTGGGAGAGGAAGGGTCAGTTTTCTCTAAGAGTGTAGCCACTGAGAAGCCAACCACAATCCAGCAGAAGGCCACAGATCTAAGTAGCACAAATGGGCCTTCAATTGGGGCGCTGGGGGGGGGGGGCGGGGACACAAAACTGGGCGGGAAGGGAAGGTGGGTGGATCTTTAGGAGAGTGAATATGATCAAAATTTGTTGTATGAAATTCTCAAAGAAATAATAAAATAATTTTTAAAAATACAAGTAGCTATAGCATTAAAATTATGGCATTTAACTAGACAAAAAAAAGGCCAATTTCACTGTTTTACGGATATATCTATATTTAGTATACAGTATGTGGATTCAAGCAACTAGTTCTAGGTTTACCATGACTACAGACAAGCTACTTATGCCTTGGTATGTTCACCTGTAAATCAAGGTACTAGAAAAATCTAAGCCAGATACAATGGTATATACTTATAACCCCAGCACTGAGAGGTAGAGGCAGACAGACAGTGAGTCTGGGGTCAGCCTGTGATCCGAAGCAAGATCAAAGTTAGCTTGAGGTACATAGCCAGACTGTCTCAAAAACACCAGGGGCTAGAGAAGTAGCTCAGGGGTAGACCACTTGCTGTATATGTGTAAGGCTGAGGGATTTCTGATCCCTAGAAACACACACCAATGTGGGTGGAGCAGGGGACCACCCACACGTGGAAAGAAAGAAAAAAGCGTCAGAGACCTGCAGAGAATTACTGTATTTTTAAATCAGTGGGCAGTAACCTTTTCCAACTGACAGGTCTAATTTATTGTCTCTTCTTATTTTCTTTCTTGAAATGAATCATGAGCACAGCATTTATTGTAGACCAGTACAAAATAAACAGTCTATTTGAAGAATTATCATTGAAGCCTAAAATGAGAAATAATAAGTTCATTATCATGTCTCAAGCTTTTAGATAAAAGGGCTCCATGATTCTATCAGTGTTTTCAGTATTTGAGGAAGTGTTCAAAAAATAGTTTCTGTGTTTTATTGTCTTTATCACCTTGAGTATAAATCTATAGCCTACCAGTCCTTTATTTCATGATGAAAAGGGACCGCAATGGTAAGTTTTTGGCTATGTGCATTTCCCTATATAACATGACAGTGTAAGTCCACACTCAGAAGACTGCTAAACGTGTGAAATGGGTCTTGTGATAAACAGGCAACTAACGGAAGCACATAGGGCAGAACCTTATCACTAACAAGAAACTACAACAAGCAACAGGGCAGGAGACAAGAGTCTGGCACCTAATTCTGCCACTCAGATTCAACTGTTCTCCTTAGCCCTGATGTTTCTCACTTAACACAGAAGCAACGCAGTTACCAAGAGGGCTACTGAAAAAAGCAAGTGTAATGTCTGTAAAAACCGTAAGTCTATAAATAAAAGAACAGGCAAACAATTTTATAAATTTCATTATTTCAAAGCATATTACAACTTTCAGAACCAGATAAAGGCTTCCTTAGGTAAGCATAAGTCTGTTTTACAGACCCCAACTTTAACTCCTCAAGATCATCCATGCTATTAATGAAGTGTGGTGTGTGTGTGTGTGTGTGTGTGTGTGTGTGTGTGTGTGTGTGAGAGAGAGAGAGAGAGAGAGAGAGAGAGCATGAACAAGTAGTTCACAAAGGAGACAAGTTGGAAATCTCTCGATGGAAGGTATTTATTACTTATAAGTCACAGTCATCTAAGTTGGGAGGTAGGATCTGATTCACTGTTGTTCCTCGGTGTCTTCCTGGCCATTACTTCCTCCACCTGTTAAACACCCTCTGCCTGTAGAGACTTGTTCCGCTTAGCCATAACCTTCTCCTGCTTGCTGGCAGGTTATCCCTAGTCAGTCCCCTCCTTTGCTAGGTCTGGGACCTGGCTCAGTTTTCCTGTGCACCTCTGGTCGTACCACCATTCTAAGAGGAAGGGTTTCAATGTTAGTGTCCATCAAATTCCATTCTCTCTACCTCATGCCCAATGAGCTCTGACACTCCACCTCTGCCTCCTAGGTGAACTATGTCCCAGAAGGAGTTATCACTTATGACTGCTTTACCTTCAGATCACTCACCAAGCATCTCATTTCCGACTTCGTCATCCTGCCCTTTCAGCATGATTAAATAGTTCAGCCATAACTGTTTTCTGACTGCTTGGAGAATGCTTAGCTACAGCAACTTTTACCCAACTTCCCAGCTCACTTCTGCCTCTATTTCCTTTTTCTTCCAGGTCACTATTTCAATTATATTTGGGGAGTTACCTTTCACTTTTGGATTTCTGTCATGTAAATAGCAAAACCTCAGTCCAAACCAACTCAACTACCTCCCTGTTTGTTGCCAACCACCACTGATAAGTCTGACTGACTTGAAATGAATCCTTCATGTAACTCTGTAACTTTCCCCTAGTCCGTTCACCTTTCTCCCCAATGACTATTTCAGAGTGTTTCTACATCATCCTCAAGCTTTGTACCTCTATATAGTATTACTTCCTTTGTAACAAGGAAAACAGCTCCATGATCTAGGAACTTTCACAAACACTTATGTCTAGTGGGACTATTCTCTTGCCTGATAGATAGATAGATAGATAGATAGATAGATAGATAGATAGATAGATAGATAGACAGACAGATGGATTCTTCTATATAATATTATATATATATGCCTCCCCATCCCCTAGTCAACTCTGCTGCAGTGCTATAGGAGACTCAAGTTACTACAGCAGATAAGAGGCTCATCAGCAAAGGGATACAGGTAATCAAAATTTGTAAGACTGCATTCACTAAATGCTTATTTCACAAAGGCCACAACTGATCTACCAAAAACTGTCAAATTTCCCTCCTAAATAACTGAAATACACTTACCCAAATCCAAAACACCACCTCTTAGCAAATTTTATTGCAGGAAGCTTCCTTTGCTAATGAACTCTTAAAAGTATGCATCTTGGGCTGGAGAGATGGCTCAGAGGTTAAGAGCACTGACTGCTCTTCCAGAGGTCCTGAGTTCAATTTCCAGCAACCACATGGTGACTCACAACCATCTGTAATGAGATCTGGTGCCCTCTTCTGGCCTGCAAGCATGCATGTAGGCAGAACACTGTATACATAATAAAAATAAATAAAATAAATCTTTAAAAAAAAAAAGTATGCATCTTGTACTGGGGAGATGCTTGGTGGTTTGGAATACTTGTTGCTTTTGCAGAGGACCAGGGTTCGACTTCCAGCAACCACATCCATTTAAGCTTAAATTCAGGGCATCTAACATCTTCTTCTAGCCTCCTCTGGGACCAGGCATACACATGGCACAAACACATAGAAGCAGGCAAAACACACATACATAGAAATCTTTTAAAAAATTTAAAATATTAATATTTTGGCTTCCTCCCAATTAAAATGCTTGACAAGGACATTCTTTTTTTAATTGAGTAATTATTTCATGAAGATCTGTAGTGATGTGGGAGACTCAAATTACTACAGGGGGTTAAGAGGATGATCAGCAAAGATACAGGTAATCAAAATTTATAAGACTGCAATCACCAAATGCTTATTTCACAAAGGCCACTTCATCAGGTTGGAGATACAAAAGTGAACAAGAAAAACTGAACCCTCGAGAACCTTTGTCTGATGGAGACGAAGGAATCTGGCCTCAACATGGGCATGACCACGAACAGAGAACAATCAGAAGCTCTCTACTGACATCTGGGCCACTTTGCAGGTGTGGTATGTACAAGAATGAACCTTGAAAAAAGAGCAATTACAGAAACTTTGGAAGGTCTAAGTGATAAACCTGGTACAGCTACATGAAGCCACTTTCAATGCCAAGCTGACACTCCGGATCTGAACTAATAATGATAAGGGCCTTCCCTAATTTTGAGCAGGAGACAGCAAACATGTACGTAGGAAAAAATGCATTAATTTGGGTAGCCCATGCCCAAAGAAACATACCTCTGAGTTCAAGGCCAGCCTGAGGCCAAACCATGAGACACAGTCTCATAAAACTAAATTCACCACAAATTTTAAGAATTTGGGGAGTCAAATTATCAATATATTTTGGGTACTGGAGATCAAACCCAGGGAAAGGAAAACAATGTTAAGAGGGCCTGTTGTTGATTAAACATGGAACCACCCCCCTCAACACACACACCACCACCCCCCACCCACCCCACCCCCAACACATACACCACCACCACTGCCAAAAGCTCTATGTGTTTTAAATCTCAGTCCCCAGCTGGTGGTACCATTTTGGAAGATTGTGGAAGGGTCTAGCTGAAGGAAGTGAGTAACTGGGGTGCTAAGCCTTGAGGACTGTAGGCGGGCTCCAAGTCACCTCTGGCTTCCTGCTGTGGTATCTCAACCACCTCTTTCTCCTGTCACAAGGTCTTCCCTGACATGACAGACTGTACACCCTGAACCCTGAGCCAACATCACTTCTCCCTTAAGTTGCTTCTGTGAGTTACTCAGTCATAAAGACAAAGGTAAGGAACCCCGGGACTTTAAGGTTCTGTGCAGGATCTGATTCTCACTTGCCACCAATCCAACTCTCCATCTCATGTCCTCTGCCAAATGCCCCCTTTCCAGTTCCAGCCATGTTCTCTTGCAAAAAGCTTTTGAACATGCTATGCTCTGTGCCCGAGACACACTTCTCCCACCTTTTCATCCGGTTAACTCATTTTATTTCTTCAGAACATAGCTCAAATGCCATCTTCTCAGACAAAATTCCTTCAACTTCCCAGACCAGGATCTAGTCTCAACTAAACCTTCAATCCTAAACTCATTAAACTATCTAAGGTTTGTAATGTTTGTAAATATGTGTGTGTGTGTGTGTGTGTGTAGACGTATGTGTGCATGCTTAGACCTGACATATGAACCGTTGCTACTGGAAGTCACTGAAGTATTTTACCACAAATGTACCCTTCAACAAATTCCTCCTCTATTATTCCAGAAGCAGACAGTGCTACAAGCCTCAATTTCATAGCACTAGCCACAATTCCAATCTAACTCTTCCAGTGTCACATCCTCCACTTTATACCATAAGCTCTAAGACACAGTGTGCTTTCTCTATAAGGAATGGATCCCTAGTGCTTACCCCGACCTCTAACATGGAGTACACCATCAAAATGCCTCTCAAATGGAGTCTACAAATGTCTCACCTTTTAAATCTTCCATCAACTCAAACATTCCAGGATAGTTAACTTGAATTTCATCAGTATCCTATTTTTAAAAGAAAAATGTAATATTCATGTGACAATCACAAACAAATAAAAATCAAGCTTTGGAAAAAAGCTATAACTATTTCCCAGACCACTCTCTCAGGGCAGGCAGGAAATTTCTCTTATCAGTGCCTTAGGAGTACTAGGCAAGTGTCCACCACTGAGCTCTATCTCCACCAAGAATGGTCTTGTTTTTAATATTCTTCACAAATGCTATCTTCCTAAAACTCTAACAACTGGTGCCAGCTTCTTCTTTAAAAACAAAATGAAGTAACTGTTTTATACTGTGAAGGTTACTTTATTTTTTGAGACAGGATCTTACTACGTAGCCTAGACTGTTCTGGAATTCACTATGTAGACCAAGCTGGCCTCAAACTCAATGATCTGCCTACTTCTGCCTCTGCTGAGATTAAAAGCCTTTGCCACCATGTGAGGCTTGTTGAGATACACATATTCCCCACCACAGCTGGCTTAAGAAGCTTTTGCTTCATTTTTATTCTTATTGGCTAGTGGTGCTAGCGATGGAATCTAGGTTAAGAATTTTTCACTAAGCTGTATATCTTCAGCTCAGAAGAGAGCTAAGATTTGAGGAATTAAAGGCAGATGATAGATTTTTCAGTTGATCAGTAGTTTTAAATTTATAATAAAATTATTTGTGAATTATTTATATAATTTAAAAAGTCTTAAAATATAATAACCCCTTAATGCATAACTTCTTGTATCAGTAATGTTGGTTCTTCGACACAAAGCTATGCTTTTTAATTTTTAGATGTTTAACGTCTCAAAACGACTTTTTTTTTTTTTTTTTTTTTTTTTTTTGGTTCTTCAAGACAGGGTTTCTTTGGTGCCTGTCCTGGATCTTGCTCTGTAGACCAGGCTGGCCTTGAACTCACAAAGACTCTCCTGGCTCTGCTTCCTGAGTGCTGGGATTAAAGGCATGCGCCAACACCACCAACGCCACCACCACCCAGCATCAAAACCACTATTTATTGACTTAGGCAATTTAAAGGTTTACAGAAGTCAAGCCAGACACAGGTGACATCTTGGGTTGTCTTCTGCTCTTGACAAAGCCTTGCCTACTCTCACAATCTGCTGTTTCTTCCCTTACCCCTCTGGAGACTATTTTTTAAGATTAGGGGTTCTCCCAGTTTACCCCCCTTGCCTTCTGTCAATACACAGGATATGATGTAATTTTTGGTTGGTTGATTTTATGAAATGCATTCACAATAAGTTAACTCAAATAGCTATTTTAACTGTAAGCTTATCATCTCTAGCTATGCAACTGGAGGCTTTCTTCACCAAAAAATTCCAATCAAATTTAGTTATGTTTCTCTGTCACAGGGTTTGGAAATCATAGTAAATCTATTCAACTCATCTGAGAAGAGTAATGAGTCCTGTAGAGCAACCGTGATTGAAGAGGTGGAAGGGAGATGACTCTCTTCTGGAAATCTATCCTTGGAAAGTTTCAGGAGTAGAAGGAAAGGGTGAAAGAAAAGCAGGTGTTTCATACCAGTAGTCAGGGCATCCATACCCTTTGGCCATTTAATAACAAGGGCCTCTCGGGGTGAAAAGCACTTATTTATTTTTAAAATGCTGAGAGAACTGAAGCTCCTCTCCTAAATTCCCTTAAGTAGTACAGAGATAGGGTAGGGAGTCAAGTTACAGTCACTGAAACCAGGTGTGTATGCCTGTGATCAAAGTACACCGTGGGTGGAGGCAGAAAGGTCAGTTCAAAGTCATAGTGACTTCCATATTAGCCTGGGGTATATGAGACCCAGTCTCAAAAACACCTCCCCAAAATAAAGTAAGTTATATCCAGTGTGCTATCCCATCGGTCTATGCAGAATCTGTGTTCCTTCTACACTTCCTGTCTACAGATCCTCTCTATAAAACTCTTCACTGGGACTGAAATAGAGCATGTTCTACCTCAACTAAGCCAAGACTTAGAAAATGCAGTCATTTGTGTCTGCCTGAACTGAGAGTTGGTGGTAGGGACAGTACCACAAGTGCCCCTATAATGGATACCCATTGCCACATCTGTAGTGGTCTTACCCATTATTATACCTAGCTTGGAGTTGAAGATTCTACTGGAGTATTTTTAAAGTCTCCCTTACAGGGGTTGGCAGGTAAAGCACTGAGTTCAGTACTGAAGCCCATAGCAGGAGAGAACTTACTCTCAAAAGCTGTCCTCTGACCATGGCGCACCTTCCTCCCTCACAAAATGAATACGTGTTATTTAAAGAGAAGTCTCTTCATAAACTGGTACATTTTTTGAAGCTACTTATCCCGGAAGCTAAATGCTAAAGTTTATATTCTCAACATTCAGTCAAGTTATACTTATACACACTAAAGATAGCAAGACACTCTCCCCCCAAAAGAAGATAAAAAGAAAGAGCAAGGACAACTGGCCCAAGCAATGAAGTAAGCGGGTGACGTGGTTCTCCGGGTACTCACCACGGTCAGAGTATCGAAGCCAGCTCTCCCGAGCAGATGTCCTAGGTCACTGACAGCAGTGAAGGGGAAATGTGTGGGGAAAACCCTCCTTCCCTTTCTGTTTCCGCTAACTGCAGCGAGCCCTGAAGCTCATAGAGCGTGTCACCGCCAAACATCGTACCAACAAACACCCCGTCTGGTTTTAAGACACAATGAATCTGTAATAAATACAACACAACCATCAAACTTCACAGACAGAAACATCAAAACAATAAATGTATCCAAGTTAGTATTTTATGACTACAAACCTTATTTCGCCAAATAAATCAGGAAGTGACTAACGTCAGACACGAACCCTAGAGCCAGTGCTGTGTGGTGTGAGGAACCCTAGAGCCAGTGCTGTGTGGTGTGAGGAACCCTAGAGCCAGTGCTGTGTGGTGTGTGGAACCCTAGAGCCAGTGCTGTGTGGTGTGAGGAACCCTAGAGCCAGTGCTGTGTGGTGTGTGGAACCCTAGAGCCAGTGCTGTGTGGTGTGAGGAACCCTAGAGCCAGTGCTGTGTGGTGTGTGGAACCCTAGAGCCAGTGCTGTGTGGTGTGTAGTAATGTTGTATAGTAAGAACAGAGACAGAAAACGTACTCACTAATGATTCTAGGATCTACAAGATGTTGTATGTTGTGAAATTTTATAAGATACCATTTGCTTTTTACAGTAACAAAATACTACAAGATAAAACATTTAAAGAATGACAGCTCCCCAAAATTATAATTCTTCCTGTTTGTGCCCTCTAAAAAGAAAATTTTTAAAGATGTCCCACCATCAGATGGAATTTATTTCCTACTCTTTTAATCTGGGCTGAACTTGTGGTTTCTTTTGGCTAAAGAAATGCAGTACAAGTGACAGCTGATGAGTTTCAGCCTAGTTTCGGCCCGTTCTCACGTGGCTCTGCATGCTTCCTTCAAACTGTTCTCTTGGAACACCCCTACTTGGCCACACCATCATCTACCCACCACTCTCTGCTCACTGATAAACACCAGTCTACAAGGATTTCTCTAACACTTGCTGAGAGTAATGCACAGGACAGATAGAAACATAAACAATTCCTACCCAGAGAAAGTTCACAGGCTATAAAGGGAGAGAAGGAATTTTTTAATATAGAATATGCTTTGTAGCCAGGCAGTGGTGGTACACACCTTTAATCCCAGCACTCATGAAGCAGAGGCAGGCAGATCTCTGAGTTTCAAGGCCAGCCTGGTCTACAAAATGGCTTGCAGGATAGTCATGGCTGCATGGAGAAACACTGTCTCAAAAAAAGACAAACACAAGAATATGCTTTGGGATGTCAATATTATTTTAAACAGTAATTAAATCTTTTATAAATATAAGCAATTCTACAACTGACTATTCTTAAAGTTCTCAAGGAATGGCACCTAATGTACATATTTGCAAGCCAAAGAGTACCAAGTATATCCAGCCCATAGAACATTACAAATATTTGTTTTCATTCCATTCTCTGTAAGACTTATAAACAGTGAAAACAGAAACATTTGTCAGTCTGGATAATAAACTAGCACAGAACTAAGCCAACGTAAGTTTCCTCACCTGTTCAAGTGCTCTAGGAAGGTCATTCACCCAGTGCAAACTGAAAGAGAAACACATAGTTGCTTAACCTTAATTAGTGTAATTATCATTAGGCTAAACCACAAAAATGTATTAAACTTTGAAATCTGAAATTAAAACATTTTCTATACTTCCATAACTCTGATTTTTTTTTACTGTCTTCATAATTTTGCCTTTTCCAGAATGTCATATAGTTGGAAACAACATACTCAGCTTTTTGAATAAACTTTCACTTGGTAATGTGTCTTTAAGTTTCCTACATTCTTACCATGTGTCTACAGCTTATTTCTTTTTAATTCTAAATAACTCCATTGTCAAGATATACCACAATTCAACCACTTAGTGCTGAAGATCATCTGTGCTGGGTAGTTTTGTCAACTTGACACAAACTAAAATCACCTGAGTGGAGAAGACCAATTAAGGAAACAGCTGTAGGCAGGTTTGTAGTACATTCTCTTAAGCAGTGATCAATGGGAGAGTGCCCAGCACATTGTGGGTGGTCCCAGCCCTGGGCAGGTGGTCCTGAGTTCTGTAAGAAAGCAGTGAGCAAGGCAGGGCAGGCAAGCCTGAAGCAGCACTCCTCCATAGCCTCTGCATCAACTCCTGCCTTCAGGTTGTTGCCCTCACTGCTGTAGATGATGAACTTTATAGAGAACTGCGGGTGAAGTAACCCTTTTCTTCTCAAGTAACTTTGGTCATGGTTTTTCATCACAGCAACAGTAATCCTAAGACAGCATCTTAGCTGCTTCCAAGTTTTAGCAATTAATAACACAGCCACAGTGGTAAAAGCACTTGTTGCTCTTGCTGCAGGCTGAGTTCAGTATTTAACACCCAAATGGAGGCTCACAACAATCTGTGACTGCAGCTCCAGAGGACTCTACATCCATTTCTGGCCTCCACGGGCACCAGACATGCATGTAGTGCACACACACACCTGCAGTTAAAATACTCACATACATAAAATAAACAAATTTTTAAAAAATTTAAAGAGTAATATATTATTCATGTTCATGATTTTGCATGGATATAAATTTTCATTTCTTTGGGTAAATACCAAAGAGTATCAATGCTGAAACCTAACAAAGTATGTTCAAGTTTCAAAAACATCCAACAGTCTTTCAAAGTGTCTATATCATCTTGCATCTTTTAAGATGATGGAAATCAAAAGAACAAAGCTTTCTAAACTTACACATAAGACACCTTTTAAATCTCATGTTTTCTGCTGACCCTGTTTATTCTCTAATGTGTGACAGCAAAAGAGCTTTACCACACTGTGTGTAGAAATCTGGGAATAAAAAGAAACTTAAGACACTACATCAGATTTTCATTAGGGTGTCCTGAATCCATAATAGTCCTGAATCCATAACAGAAGAATCTTACAGTTTATAAATGAAAGAATTTACTTTATCACAGTGAAGAACATACAGCTCAGTAACAGAGTGCTTGTCTTTAACCCAAGGCCTTAGGTTTAATTCCAGGTGGGGGTGGAGGGTGGTGGTATTAATCCATTATCCATTGTTAGCCTAAGAGTAAAATGTTACAACATAAATTAGACCTATTTATAACATATACACACACATGTATGTGTGTTTGTGTGTGTGTACACATGCATGCATGCCTGCACATGTGTGCCTGTGGAGGCCAGAGGCTAACCTCATGCTTGGGTCTGACCATACTGTCTTTTAAATAGGGTCTCTCATCAAGTAAGACTGACCTGCTGCTGGCCAGGGAGTGCCAAGGATCTGCCTGTCACTGCCTCTCCAGAGCTGGGATGACAAGTATGTGCCATTATGTCTGCCTTTCATGTGGGTTGTGAGTCAAATTTATGTCTTCACGCTTATGCAGCAAGCACTTTACCAGCCAAGGTATCTCTCCAGCCTCTCAAACATATATTTTAAAAGTACAAATGGATTACTAACCTTAAGCTGCTAACCACCAGGTCAAATGTATTTTCTTGGAAGGGAAGGAATTCTTCATCAGCTAAAATATTCATAGTACGAATATCTGTTTCTAAGGAATTTTTCTAATGGCAAAAAACAAAAGTTCAACACATTTACACAGTTTCGATTACTAACACAATCATTGTTAAACACTGTTAATGTTACATGTATTCAGCAGTTTCTGTCAAAAAACAAAAGGAAACACAAAGTGTGGCACACAAAAGGCACACAAGAATCTTTCTTCAATCACATCAGGCTGCGCTAAAAAATATAAGCAATACATCCATTCACACTAAAGACATCTCAGGCAACTGAATATTCCAGTGCAATAAATGAAGCCACAAAATACTAGATAGATATACATCTGGGTGAACACTTTATACTCTTAAGATTGTTTGAAAAGCTATGTAAACAAGACTAAAAAGTAAGAAACTGTAAATAAAAATAGTGGTGTTTTTTGACAAACTAATTTTAAAAACTTCTAAAAAGCAGTAATGTAAATGAAAAGTGGGAAGATATAAATTATGAAAGGTTAACGTCTCTAAAATATAAACTCTTACAAATGACCAAAAAAAAAAAAAAAAAAAAACATGTAAGAGCTCAAATCAATGAAGGGGAGAGGACAGGGATGTCACAAAGTTACTTTAAAAATTCAAAGTTAAGGAATACCAATGAGTGTCAGGTGTGGTGGCCCGTGCCTTTAATCCTAGCACAGAAGGCAGAGTAAGGAAGATCTCTGAGTTCAAGGCCAGACTGGTGTACACAGCTGTTCCAGAACAGCCAGGGCTGTTACACAGAAAAACCGTATCTTGAAAAACAAAAGAGGTGCCAGGCGGGGGTGGCACACGCCTATAATCCCATCACTCGGGAGGCAGAGACAGGTGGATCTCTGTGAGTTCGAGGCCAGCCTGGGCTACCAAGTGAGTTCCAGGAAAGGAGCAAAGCTGATGACGGATATAATCAACTTTCTAAAGACATCCTCTGATCTCCACAAGTGTGCTGTGACAGGCATGTGCTCACACACACACATACAAATACACAAGAGACATGATTATGACTAAGTTAGACGAGACTCCAACAGTTCTGACAAGATGAAGAATGACCTGGCTTATACTTTAAAAGGGTCATCCTGAAGGAAGTAAGATTGTTGGGGGCACAGATGGAAGCAGGGTAACCCATGTGGAAGCGACTACAGCAATTTAGGCAAGGGGTGGAGACAGCCAGAGCCAGTAGGGTAAGGTGAAGGACGTAAGAAGTGGAGCTACAGATAAATATGACACCAAATGGGAATTCCAGATCCAGTCACTGATCAAGTTCTGCTGGCTTTAGTAAGACTCTCGTATATTACATCTTGAAATCTGCTTCATCTCCTGAGACTGTACTGCCTTAACACTGCCTCCTAAAGAGTCTGTCTGCTCCCTCTTCTTTACTCTTTCTGACATGACATGCCCAAATTAACGGTCCTTCAGCATCACTCGACCACATTCCACAGCTCTCTCCCTTCCTCTGCCAAGCTGATTCTCAACGCTAGGAACCACCAACCGGATTCGGGGCCGCGAAGCCTACATCAAGTAACTCCTTGTTTCTCCTGCTCTTTAACTCTTGCTGCATTTCAGCAAGTGTTTTATTTCCTATGGCATTTGTTATATTCGTCAATAGTCGTGTCTGGGGAGGCCCACAATCCCCCTGCACCCCAGTCCAAATAGACGTTTTATCAAAACAGATTTTACTTCAGAAATCCCAGGGGCTTCAAGATGGCTCAGAAGTTAAGAGCATCCTCTGCTCTTTCAGAGGATCCAAGTTCATTTCCCATCCACGTCAGGTGGCTCTCAACATCTGGAACTGCAGCCCTAGGGAATCCAATGCCTCTTGTACCTGTGGGCACCTGCACTCAACTGCACATATCCACATGCCAACATACTCACCTACACATAATTAAAAATAAGACAAATAAATATTTTTTAAATCCCATTTTAATCTTTGTGTCTAGCACAGTGTCTTAATCACTAAGGCTAAAAGGATATGTGAACAAATGAATGTATTCATGGTTTGTGGTGATTTGAATAAGAATGGCCCCATAAGCTCACAGATTTGAATGCTTGGTCATTAGGAATGTGGCCCTACTTAGGGATTAGGAGGTGTGGCCTTGTTGGAGAAGGTATGGCTTTGTTGGAGGAAATATGTCACTGGGGGTGGGTTTTAGGGTTTCAAATGCTCAAGCCAGGCCCATTGTCTCTTCCTGCTCCCTGCAGATCCAGCTATAGAACTTCTTTCCCCAGCACCACGTCTGCCTGGATGCTGCCATGCTTCCCACCATGACAATAAAGGATAAACCTCTGAACTGTAAGCCGGCCCCAATTAAATGTTCTCCTAAGACATGGTTTGCATTAGAAAATGTGAAATAAAATAATATGAATACTATTAAATGCTGTCCGTATTTTATACAGTTTTTAACTAGTAAAATTAATGTGAATATATATGTATATATGTGTGTGTACATATTTCTACATTACCAAGAATCACATTCAGAGCTTCATAGATGCTTGGCAAGAATTCTGCCAGTGAGCTACAAACCAGCTTTTATGGTGAATCATCAGAAATGCTTAAACAAAGTGAGAACAAAGAGAAAAATATATAGGTTTAAAGAAATTATTGTTTTTATTGGCAAGGAGTAGGCCTACAAGAGACCTATCTCAAAAAACCACAAAGATGGATGGTACCCAGGGAGAGCACCTGAGGAACGACACCAAGGCTGTGCTCTGACCTCTGTGGGCACGAGCACACACGTACCTATACACACAAAGAAATGCTCCAGGCACACTTTGCATATGCACACATACAATTAGTCAATGCACACACACAATTAGTCAATTGTATTTTTCTTTTTTTTTTTTTTTTTTTTTGGTTTTTTGAGACGGGGTTTCTCTGTGTAGCTCTGCACCTTTCCTGGAACTCGCTTTGTAGACCAGGCCGCCGCCGCCGCTGCCACCACCACCGCCTGGCAATTGTATTTTTCAAAGTTGATTAAGCCAGTGTATCAAATACCTTATTCAAATGTTGTGCTATGTAGTCTCTTCCACAGCCCACATCCAACGCAAGAGGGAAATCTCTGAAAAAAGACATAGAAGCTAACTAAGCTTTGCAATACTGTCCATAAAATAATCAAGAACTAACTGTCTTAAGTAAAGCGATTTTAGTAAGTACACCTTTGGGGAGCCTTGCCGTAGCAGAGTATCTAGCCGAAGATAGACCGTACAGAGCCAGTCTGTCTGACTGAGTCACTAATCCACAGGCCCTCACACTGAGCCATGGAGACCCATCTTAGGCGGGCATGTAGGTGAGCGGTGCAGCGCTTTCCTAGCATGTGCGGGTTCAAGCTCTAGCAGCACAAACAAACAAAAAGGTTTAGACAGGAATTTGAAGAACACACTTAACAAAGGCATCTGAGTTCAATAACGCAAGATTGAAATCAAGCTAAATGTCAGTTAATATGGAAACAATGGCATACTTAGCAGCAAATCAATAATTATCTTTACTTTGCAAATGCTTTGAGGCAGGAGAACACTTGGAAATGTGCTCTTTTCTCCATATGAAATTTCATAAGGCATTTTAAAGCTTGGGCTGGGGATACAGCTCAGTGGTAAAGCACTTGCTCAGCATGTGCAAGGCCCTCGGTTTAATCTCCGGCACTACAGGGTTAAAACCAAAAACCTAAAACTCCAAGAATTATCGAAAACTTAGTAGTACAGTAAGTTCCAAGTGTCCAGTGCTAAGTCAACTCAAATATCTCCTCTTTATATATATATATATATATATATATATATATAAATTCTTATTTTATATATGTGAATGTTTTGATTGCAATGTATGTATATGCATACCTGGTGCCCATGAAAACCAAAGTGGGCATCCCTTAGAACTAAAATTACAGATGGTTGTGAGCCTCCATGAGGGTACTGAGAACAGAACCCAAGTGCATGCAACCAGTCTTCCTAACTACTGAGCTATCTTCCAGATCCCAGCTCAAACATATCATGTAAGGAGCAATGAACACTTGAACTGAACACCTGAATTCAGTCAATCTGAAGCCAGAGCCGGAAGAGTAAACCTCCATATCAGACTAGCTCCTCTAAATTGGGACACACAGCAACTGTAAGCCATAGGTTTCCATAAACAGAAGAAACAAAAAGAACTGTCAGTTTAATTCTCTTTAAGAATGGTTGCCAAAACTGGACTGGGGAGACGGCCTGGTTGACAGAGTGCTTGCCATACAACGTGATGACTAACCCCCAGCACCCACATGAAAGTTAAGCTTAAGTGTGGCAGCCTATGCCTATAATCCCGGTGCTAGAAGGCAGAGACAGACAGATCTCTGGGCCTTGCAAGACAGCCAGCTGTAGTGATTGGAAAAAAAATGGCCCCCAAAGGGAGTGGCACTACTAGGAGGTGTGGCCTTGTTGAGTAGGTGTGGCCTAGTTAAAGAAAGTATGCCACTGTGGGGATAGGCTTTGAGGTTTCCTATGCTGGGGATACTGCCCAGTGTCTCAGTTGACTTCCTGTTGCCTGCAAGATGTTGGACTCTCAACTACTTCTCCAGCATCTGCTTGAATGATAGTGGGGTAAACCTCTGAACTGTAAGCCAGAGTTGCTGTGGTCATGGTGTCTCTACACAGCATTAGAAACCCTAACGAAGACACCAGTCTAGCATCATATAAGGGATGGAAACTGCAGGCTTGTGCATGCTAAGCACAGTGGCTACAAATCAAGGCCTGTTAAGTACTCTGATAATAGATAGAGTATCAACACAAGGACATCTACTAGCATTTTAAATAATTTAATTCCAAACATTTAATGTTTAAATTACCCTTTCAGTCATAATCACAAGTCTTAATGGATTTGGCTTTATTATCCTCAGAGCTGGGGCATAGTTTGCAAACTCCAAACTAAAAAGCAAAATTCAGTGTTTCATTCATTAAATCACAAATAAATTCTAATTCAGACAAATGATAATAGTGAGCCATTTTTTTGTCTTTAGTGACAAAAATGAAACAAGGAGGGGCCTATTTGCAGCAAGGAAGTATTGTTTACCTTACAAAATTATAGACTCCTTTGCATTTGTAAAGATGTATCCAAAATACAGCTGGAGTGTCTGTGAGTTTATAAAACTCTCCCTGCTTTTATGAGACAATGATGATAAATTTATCCCATGTTAGTATAAGTCAATGAATGTTAATTAAAGAAAAGCCAAGCCGGCGGTGGTGGTGCACGCCTTTATCCCAGCACTCGGGAGGCAGAGCCAGGCGGATCTCTGTGAGTTCGAGGCCAGCCTGGGCTACCAAGTGAGTTCCAGGAAAGGAGCAAAGCTACACAGAGAAACCCTGTCTCGAAAAACAAAAACAAAAAGAAAAAAGAAAGAAAAGCCAACGAAAAGGAGTGATCTGCTAATGCAGAGAGCAGGTCTACTGCACAGCCATTCTTGGCTGTTCTTCCACCACAGGTGACCAGTCTGAATCAATCAAGCTTTCATTACGCCCAAAGCATACAGCACCAGATCCATCAAGATTGTTATACTACTCAAAGGGCTTTCTCAAGCCATTCCCCACAGAATTGTCATAAAATCTGTACTACCATCAGCAATGTAGTAAATTGTAATACAGTAACAGGAAACAAATCTAGGTACACTTTCTCCTTCACTCAAGTGGCAAAAGATTCTATTGTCCATTTCACTAAAACCTAAACTTAGATTTAATAAATCTTAAAATTTCACATGCAGTTGATTTTTTAGTTCCATATTTTGAGAAATCTGTCTATTAAAAAATTTGGGCTAAACCAAGTAGATCAGTAGTCATTCAGGCTTCAAGAAAGACAAAAGTTTTACATCCATACTATTTTTTTAAAAAGAATATAACAATGAAGAAAATGGCATTTGCTTTCCCAGAAAAAGAACAGCCAGGTGTGGCTGTGCAAGCTTATAATCTCGGCACCTAGGAATCAGAGGCCGGAGGCGTGCCATGAGCTAGAAGCCAGCCTGAGCTACATAGTGAGACCCTATCTCAAAAATCTAAAAAAGAAAGACCATGTTTAGAGTGACTTCAATCACCAATCCTGGTAATAAATTTCTCCGATTCGACTATTCCACATATCAAGCTCTCATGGTTTAATTCCAAGTCTCCAATCAACAGCAGATTCTGTTGTCCTGCAGGACTGGTGGGACATGTCCAGATTCCCAGATGCTCAACAGACTGAGAAAGGAAGACTGCCCAAGCTCAGTTAGAGGCAAGGCCTAGGGTTAGAGCAAGACTCTGCTTTGGAAAGAGACAGAGACAGAGACTAAGGGACAGAAAGACAAGGAGGGGGGAAGAGGGAGACAGAGAAAGCATCTCACTGTAGTATCAACTCCTACCTGGCTATGTCGTACACACGGTCTGCAATCCGACTTCCAACCTGAAAGATTTCAAGAGTCGATGGGTTAAAGACATGGAGTAGGTTTAACAGAGGAGTAACATTCTTTCTTCCTAAGATTCAATTTACGTTTCAAAATGGTAAGTACTTTGTATCCCATTTTCTATTTTCCCACAGCAACTTTCTTTATGAATACTGGATATGGATAAAATAATATAAAACATAATAAAATATCCCTGGAAACAAACTGAAGTAAATTACTTTACAGCCAATTTAACAAAACCAAATTCAACCATCTGCTGGGTGTGGCAGCTTATGTCTATAGTCCTAGCATTCAAGAGGCTGAGGCAAGAGGCCTTCGACAAGTCTGAGGCCAGTCTGGACCATATACTAGTTCCAGCCTAGTACAGATTATAAAGACCCTTGTCTCAAAAACAACATCAACACGGGAGGCTGAGGCAGGTGATCTCTGTGAGTTTGAGGCCAGACTGGTATATATTACACAGTGAATTCCAGGACAGCCAGGCCTACAGTGAGATCTTGCCCCAAAACAAACAAGACCAAAAACTACTCTAAACAATCTTAAAAACTAGGTTTAGTTTTGGTTTTTCAAGACAGGGTTTCTCTGTGTAACATCCCTGACTGTCCTGGAACTCGCTCTGTAGTCCAGGCTGGCCTCAAACTCAGAGATCCTCCTGCCTCTGCCTCCTGAGTGCTAGGATTAAAGGTGTGAGCTACTATTGCCCAGCATATAAGAGGGAATCTTAATTGAGAAAATGTCTCCATAAGATTAGCCTGTAGGCCAGTCTGTAGGGCATTTTCTTAATTAATGATGGATGTGGGAAGATCCAGCTCATTATGAGTGGTGCCACCCCTAGGGCAGGTGGCCCTGGATGATACAAGAAAGCAGGCTGAGCAAGCCAGGAGGAGCAGGCCAGTAAGCAGCACTCCTCTTCAGTTCCTGCCTCCAGTTCCTGGCCTGACTTCCCTCGGAAATGAAGTGTAACTTGGAAGTTGTAAGATAAACCCTTTCTTCTTCAAGTTACTTTTGATCATAGTGTTTTATCACAGCAATAGAAATCCCAACTCAGACAAATACAATTGATACATTAGCATGAGATACATTAAAATAAAAATTATTCACTTGGCTAAGGATTATAAATCAGTATAACTGGTCACTTAATAAAAACTTAGTACAAACTTTGTGTAACTGCTAAATGAATTAACCACGTTTTTGTTTTTGTTTTGTCTGAGAAAGGGTACCCAGGCCGTCTTTGAACTCATAACAACCCTCTAATCCCCCACCTTCAGCCTCCTGAATGCCAAGATCACAGACATGTGTCACCATACTCAGCCAATCTACATTAACTGTTTGTTTGTTTGTTTGTTTTTGAAGCTGAGGATCAAACCCCGGGCCTTGCACTTGCTAGGCAAGCGCTCTACCACTGAGCTAAATCTCCAACCCCGACACTCGGGTCTCTTATAAACACTTCGGAGCTGTGATCACTATTTTAAAGTTCAAAACATAGTTGTTTTCGTTTTGAGAGGGTTATGGGCAAGGGCTACATCGAAGTCTTTTCCCTGAGCAGAGCCCACTTTGCATGTCATTCCAAATGGCAATACTCTGCACTTACTTCAAAAACGATTTTCATATACTTTACTGAATATATTCTAGTTCTGCACATTCACAAGGCTTCAGTCAGGCTGTAAGCTGGGTGCTTTCCATGAACAGAAAGAGGTACTTATGGAAGAGCCCCTATAGGTCCTTCGGGGCTCAGGAGTTCTGTACTTATCTCTTCCTTTTCCTAGGATACTCGACCTGTCTCCCATCTCAGCTCGACTATTTATCACACTTTCCGCCATAGCAGCCGTTCTTGACCATCCTCGTCACCAATACCACCATTTCACTTTTTCTTCTCCTTACTTTATAGCTGAAGTTACATCCCTTGTCCATGCGTGTCTCGCGCTCTCTCCGTAATGCTATCCTGCGAAGGCGGAGGCGAAGATTGCTTTGCCCTGGAACTCAGGCAGTCCTTGCTAAGCGAATGAATGATTGTCATGCACACTAGCCGAGCCTCGTCCTTTCAGAACAGAAAGGCCCACAAATGAAGCTTCTTCTCAAGGTCACACGGCCGAGTGGGTCGGTCCGCCCTGCCGGGCTCCGAGCCTCCAAGCGTCGCGGTCCCGCAGTCTCACCTCCTCCTTCAGGAAATCAAATTTCCTAGGCTCAGGCTGCCCGGCTGCCCAATTTTTCTGCTTCCTCTTCAATTCCCTGTCGAAGATGTTTAGGGCTCTGGGCGAGGTGCTGCCCGAAGGAGGGGCACTGGCCGCTACCTCCCTGCGACCACAGCTCCCGGCAGAGACCCCCAAGCCTCGGGCTTAGGCGCCAAAGCACGACCGGTCGCAGCATCTCCAGGCTGGGCGTATTTTCTATTGTGCGCAGGCACCGGTGGGACTACGGCTAGCATAATGATACAAAATTATTCCAAGCGGGAAAGACAAGGTTGGAGTAGTTTGGCCCAGTTCGCGTGCCGTCACTGGCGGAGCGTCACGCGAAGGACTGTGCGTGTGTGCTCCGTGTGAACTCAGACCAGGCTCCGAAAAGTGAACTGAGGAGTTGTGTGGGTCTCCGACGGGATCTCCTTGGGATCTGTGAGTAGTCCGCCTGTTGTTTGGTCCCTTCCTGGCCTCGTTGCTCTCTTTAGGGCTGCTTCTCGAGAGACCTCTGCCGAGTAACTTTCCCCGAAGTTTGTGAGATGGGAAGGTGGTTTCCGAACCAGCTAGCCTGGGGCTCTCAGGCCAGATGGTGGACAGTAAGGATGAGGGGAAGCGTTTGCAGTGAGGTCGAGTTGCCTTCGCTCCCCTGAACATCCTACGTTTGTCGAGGGCTTCAATTTCCAGCATTTACACGCATTACCTCTGTTGGGTGCGGTGATATCTATATCGTAAAGCTATTCAAAGGTTAAGTGTTGTAATACACCTGAACTTCATAAGCGCAGCCATAAAGTTTTATGTTTTTCTCGTTAGAATGTAAAGGATTTTGAAGTAAAGCAGCCCTGGCCTGTGTGATGACGGAGCACACCTGTAAATCCCAGTATTGGGGCAGAGACTGTTCACAAGGGAACAGTATGCATTTGTACAAACATATGTTTATAGCGGATCAGTCTATCTAGACCTTAGTCACTTCGAGAATAAAATGTTTTAAGAAAACGACTTTTGGAACTGGAGAGATGGCTCGAAGGTTAAGAGCACTGGCTGCTCTTCTAGAGGACCAGGATTCAATTTCCAGCAACCTCGTGATGGTGGACAGTCCATAAAACCAGTTCTAGGGGATCAGAACTCATCAGGCCTTCGTGGGCACCAATCACAGAAGTGGTGCTCAGACATATAGACAGGTGTAACACCCATACACATGAAAAATTTTAAGAAAAAGAATAACATTTGTTAACTGTAGTATGAGACTTTTTCTTTTCTTTCTTTCTTTTTTTTTAATTTTTTGAGACAGGGTTTCTCAGTGTAACAGTCCTAGCTGTCCTGGAACTCACTCTGTAGACCAGGCTGGCCTCGAACTCACAGAGATCCTCCTGCCTCTGCCTCTCCAGCGCTGGGATTAAAGGCGTGCTGCACCACCACCACCACCACCACCACCCCCAGCAGTGTGAGACACTTAATTTGGTTCTTGATAGATGGAAGGATTTACAGAAGGAACTCTGAGGTAAATCTGGTTTGAACGCTCCCACCCCCCACCCCATTATTTATGAGAAAAGCTGTTGAAAATATAGCCAAGCGGACGCCTTTAATCCCAGCACTCAGGAGTCAGAGCCAGGCGGATCTCTGTGAGTTCCAGGAAAGGCTCAAAGCTACACAGAGAAACCCTGTCTCGAAGGAAAAGGAAAAAAAAAGAAAGAAAAAGAAAAGAAAATATTAAGTAAAGATTAACAAAGAGAATGGAACAAAAGTATGAAAAACAAATGAGACCAACTGAGATTTGAGAATATTTTCTCTCTCTCTCTCTCTCTCTCTCTCTCTCTGTGTGTGTGTGTGTGTGTGTGTGTGTGTGTGTGTGTGTGTGTGTGTGTGTTTTGCATATGCAATTGCTCACATCAGGCCACATGTCCGTGCACTGTGTGCCCATGTTTGGGAGGGTGCTTGCTCTCCACCTTATTTTTTGAGATATTAGAACCTGAAGCTCCTCAAGTAATCTGAGTTGGATGACCAGGGGATCCTCCTGCCTCTGGCTACCCCGGCCACCCAGCACTGCGAATACAGGCATGCAGGGTTTTTATGTGTTCTAGGGTATCAAATCCATATCATACTTGTGCAGCAAGCACTTCACTGACTGAGCCTTCTCCCAAGCATCGGCCTTTGGTTTCTTGAAACAGTCTTGCTATATATCCCAAGCTGACCACCAGTTCCCTATGTAACTGTTTAAGGTCTGGCCTCAAACTCATGAAAATCATGTCTCTGCCTTTAGAATCCTGATTTTACATGTGTGTGACTCCACCTTAGTAACCTTTTAATTGATGACAAATACAATCTAGAAATACAGAAATTATGAGGGCTACTAAACATTGCCTTCCACACAGCCCTAGGATTCTGTTTGCTTTGTCTTAAATTTATTTCAAGTGATCTGTAATGTAAGGACTATATTTTACCATGTTTTTCTTTTTTTAAAGTTTGACCCAGAATAGGTTGGATTGCTGAAATTAAGTTTAAGTTGCCTTAATTTTATGTAAATTTAGAGTGTTTAAGTATGTATATGTGTGTATAGGCATACACAGTGAACAAATGTTTTATTTTTTTATATTTCAGTTGTATTATTAACCATTCATCATTGTAATATTTATTTTATTTTTTAGTGTTTGGTTTTTCTGGATATTTCTTCAGTAAGACTTTAAAAATGTCATCCAAACAAGAAATAATGAATGACCAGCAGTTCAGGCAGGTTTCAAAGGATCCCAGATTTTGGGAAATGCCAGAAAAGGACCGAAAAGTCAAAATTGACAAGAGGTTTCGAGCCATGTTTCATGACAAAAAGTTTAAATTGAATTATGCTGTTGATAAAAGAGGGCGCCCTATCAACCATAGCACTACGGAAGACTTGAAACACTTCTATGAGCTTTCAGACTCTGATTCTGATCTCTCTGATGAAGAAAGCAAAGTACCAAACCAAAAAAAAGTAAAGCAGAAACAAAAACAGACCAAAAAAGAAGCAAAGTCAAAAATGCTGATTGAGGAGAAAAAGAAAGAAACAAACAAACAAAAAAGATCAAAAGGATCCTATAAATAAAAATTACTTAGATAATTCTGAAAGAATTCGGAAAATGAAAAACTTGTGTAAATCTCAGAAGATAGATTGAGAAATAAGTCCCAAGAAGGATAGTGAAGAATTTCTGCAAAATACAAAACAGAAAAGGAGCATCACTGACCACAGTGCAGACTCTTTCCTAAAGGAAAACCAAGGACCAAAGATTCCAGTACCTCCGAAACTTAAATCTCCAACAGTCACTTGTTCTAAGGCAAAAAGAGAAAAGCAGTCAGGTTGGTTGGGAGTGCTGATTCTTCTGTATTACACTATTTTATTGATATCTCCTTAAGAAGTATACAGTAATTATTTTTGTAGCATGATGAGAACGGTCAGATGTTTATTATATAATATAAAGCTATGAAAGAAACAGTATGCCATGATTTCTTCTTGTTTTGGTACCAGAAGACGAACATGAAAGCTTGGGTCAATGATTTGGCTTCTAGTGAGCCATGCTGAGAGCTGCTGTATGTTGTTATGTAGGAAGAGATGTGTTCAAGAAGGTAAGTAGAGTTGGGTACTCGTTCATGTAGTATGTTCAGCTACTGAGTGACAACTACTATAAGGCATGGGCCCCTCCTTTAGGATTATTGCTAGTTTATATGATGCCTTTTGCAAATTAGAAAATTGCATGTCCTCTGACCACATAGACACAGAGTGCTCTGTGATTCATAGTTTGGAGAGAGGATGGCAATTTTGAGTGAAGCAACATGTTGATTTCCCTGGAGGAAGCATGGCATCTGCAGAGTGCATGACTTGATGAATGGAGATTAGATTGGGTGAAGCTCTTTTTTCCCTTAGGTAGATAACAACCTGCTAAACTCTATGATGACCCTGGTCTAGTGGCACTGTCCACTAGAAATACATAGTGATGGATTTCCTAGTAGTGGCATTAAAAAGGAAAAATAAGCACTTGAAATAATTTTATTTATTTAAATCCAATAAATCAAAATTTCATTTCTATGTAATTAATGGTAACAAATTTATACTTTTATATTTTAGCATTAATCTCAAATTGAAAGAGCCATATTTCAAGCGCCAAATTGTCTCTTTAGACTGTTAGCTACCATATTGGACAGCGTAGACCTAAAGTAGGAAACTCAAACCTGTAATACAAAATTCTGTAACAGAAGGTCTGTACGTGAGATTGAAAAAATTAAAAAGTTGTTAATCAAAATATAATCAGAGAAAAATTCCTAAGGAATCCATTATTTCTATTGGGATTTAGGGGGATGGGGGTAGTGATTAGGACTAAGTTTGAGGAGCAAAGTACTTTTTGAGCAAATTTAGGATTGCATGTATGTAGATTGGTAGTCCCATTCTTTTAGACAGTAGAGTATTAAAGAGGTTTGTCGTTCTAAGCCCAGTAGTATCTGTAAAGTCTTCTTACTAGAAATACCTCCCTGTATCCTGGCATGCTGATAAATGGCTGTAATCCCAGCAGTTGGAAGATAAGTCACAAGGGTCAGGAGTTCTAGGTCATCTGCAGCTCCATCGTGGTCTTGAGGCCAGTGTCGGCTACATGAGACCCTGTTTTCAGTTAAACAAGCGAGTGGCTCAGCAAGCAAAGGTGCTTGCTGCTCAAGCCCTGCAGCCTGAGTTGGATCCTCAGTGTCCATGGAAAGGAGGAAGGAGAGAACTAACTCCACAGAACTGTGCTGACCTCAGCACATGACATGTGTGCCTCCTCCCCACCCACCATGCACAGGCACATCATGCACAGCCATGCCAACACATTTTTAAAGCTGTTTGTATGTGTATATACATGTGCTGTGGTGATCAAAGAAGAGGCATTAGATCCCTGGAACTGAGATACAGGTGGTTAGAAACCACCGTGTGGGTGCTGGAAACCAAACCCAGATTTCTACATGATCATAACCACTGAGCCATCTCTCCAGTTCCCCTGTAGACAAGTTTTAATGCCTCAATATGTGCTTTAACTCATAGATTCATTAGTCAATAATTTCTCTTCATTTATGAGCCCATCAAGGGCATAAGAGCTTATAAATTCCCTCTTGCCTTCCTTAGTTCAATGTTTTACACATTGTAGGCAATAAGTGGTGGATTAATGAATAAATATTATAAAAAAAGTATTAAAATAAAAACAAATTTCATTGTTCATCTTAAGTTTTAAGATTTACTTTACATTCTCCAAACTTAGAGCCTCTGGAGTAAGCTGAAACAGGAATACCAGCTTAAACATAGTGCACAAGATGCATGCAGAGGTGACTGCTGTTAGAAGATGAGCTCTTTCAGAGCTGTGGAAGAAAAAGGAAATCGTATTTAAACAAAACATCTTGTGTGGTTAACTAGCAGTTATAAAAAGTCAGAGTTAGAAAATTTTTATTTAGTATTTCTATTTGGTGATCTCATTCATAATGCAGCTTCTTTTGTCAGTTACGTATGAATGAGTTATAAATTTTATCTCCAGCTCACGCTTTACTGAGCACATCTCTTATAGTAAACAGATTTATTGATGTTTTCTGTCACATGACTCAAAGGCCATGTTTTGTGGTTCTAGGGATCTAACCTAGTGTTTTGGACATGTTAGGCAAGCCAGTTAAAACTGTTGTAGTTAAAACATCAGTTTGTGATCACACCCTAGTTCAAGAACTCCAAAAAACAATTTAGAGATAGTGCTTATCTCTTGTGGTTTTCCTATTGTTTGCCCCACACGCTGCTCCCTCTGCATGTTAAATCCGTTAAATAACACAGATGATTTCAGAACTGGAGAAAGACTATACTACATTGTTTATCTTTCTTTTTTCAAGCATTGAAAAAGATACAGATCCCAGCACTTGGGAGGCAGAAGCAGATAGATGTCTGTGAGTTCAAGGCCAGCCTGGACTGTATAGAATTCCAGGACAGCCCTAGACTACATAGTGAGACCCTGTCTCCAAAAAAAAAAAAAAAAAAAAAAAACAGATTCTATAATAATTAATAATGCTTTAACTTTCTCAGATTACACACCGGCTAGCAGTTTGCAACATGGACTGGGATAGATTAAAGGCAAAAGATTTGCTGGCTTTGTTCAATTCATTTAAGCCCAAAGGAGGAGTTGTATTTTCTGTAAAGGTGAGAAAATTGATTTTATTTAAAGTAAATATTTCTAGGTGTTTTAACTTAAATCTGACTTTGTTTCTAATTAAACTGCCTTAATTTTCCTCTTCGAAAAATTATTGTATTAATCTGGAAATTGTTCAGTACATTTGAGTATGAAACTTAATTAGCAGGTAGTAAGAAGGGAGAAGCAAATCATTTTTTTGCTTTATATTTTAGTTTTGTGTGTATGCACACATGTGTGTATGAAGTTAGAGAACCCCTTTCAAAAGTAGATTATTTCCTCCGACATGGGTTCTGGAGATGGAGTGCGGGTAGTTGTTCTTGATGCTTTGGTTTTGTCCCCACCCTATCTGTTATACTGTGGCCAAAATTACTTAGCAAAAACTCTTCAGTATGCTTTAACTTCATGTAGTTAGAAATGAGTTTTGCTTTCCTGCAGTGAGTTTGAAATGAGTTGTTGTTTTTGAACCTAGTGCTGACTCTTGACGTCTTAGTTTTGACAGGTCTTCATATTCTATAAGAAAGAATGTATGGATTATATCAGTCTTATTTTTTGTGTTCAGATATATCCTTCGGAGTTTGGAAAGGAGCAGATGAAGGAAGAGCAAGTTCAAGGACCAGTAGAGTTACTGAGTATTCCTGAGGATGCCGCCGAGAAAGACTGGTACTGAGTCACTCTATAATATAAAACTAACCCTAGTAAAGTCACGTGCTTCACTCGGAATTCTATTACCTTAATAGGACTGAAGTTTGCACTTACACTAACAGTTAGGATTCAGACAGCTTGATAACTGATTATAGTTGGCGGCGCATTATGCCAGCATTTTGTGTGTATGCTTGGAAATAATGATTGCAGTATTTGAAAAAAAAACAGTTCATAATTATCTTCATTGCTGTGAATTAGTGTTTTTTTATCTCCATATTATATTTTTGAGTGTTAAATAGAAAAATAAAGGAATAAAACATGGTTTTATGTTACAGAAAACAACTTAAGTAGTTGTAAACCACTAGGTGGCGCTGCATGTGCACTTAATAAAACCAGTTGTTAAGTGGATGGTGACAAAAGTGGCAGAGGAAGACCTTCAAGGAACAGAGGATAGTTAAGTGAAATAAAACTTATAAAGTTCAGATCCTGGCCAGTGAGATAGCTAATGCGTAAAGGTGCTTACCCTCTAGTCTGACAACCTAGGAACCTGAATTCAATACCCAGAACCTACATGGTAGAAAGAGAAAAGCAACTTTTGAAAATGTTGTGTTCTGACCTTTTAATGGAGAGGTTTCTATGTTCTTGTGTACATATGTTGGATTTAGTTTTTCCCCATTTGGTCCTCTAGAGAGAAGCTAAGAGACCAACAGTTCAAACGATTGAAATACTATTATGCAGTAGTGGAATGTGATTCTCCAGAAATAGCAAGTAAGATTTATGAAGATTATGATGGCCTGGAATATGAAAGCAGTTGTTCTTTCATAGACCTAAGGTAATTCAGTTCATGTCTTACAATATAGCCAGATCATAATGCGGTAAAATATTTGAATGAGTAGTACTCTCTTACATTCTAGAAAATGAACAAGAAAAAGCTAATAATAATTGAAGAAAAAGTAATATAAGAACCATTTCATTATTTATGTCCTTGAAATAATAATTCTTTCAAAAAAAAACATTTTTAAGATTTATTTATTTTTACTTCATGTGCATGAGATCCCCTAGAATTGGAGTTGCAGGTGGTTGTGAGCTGCCAGGTGGGTGCTAGGATTCAAACCTAGATCCTCTGCATGAGCCAACAGGTGCTTTTAACTGCTAAGGTATCTCTCCACCACCCCTCCCAATAATTCTTGATACAATATATAGTAGATGCATTTTATATGTATGTGGAAATAATCTGTGTAAATTATAAAAACATGATTATAATAATCAGATTATTTACCTCTACTTTTCATCTAGCCTGATACCTAAAAATTGTCAGTCACCATGGCTAATTTACATGTAAGGAATAGTTATTTGTGAAATTAAATTTTTTGGCTTAGATTATTCTTAATCAGCCTTAAACTTTTTTTTATTTTCAGTGACTTTTCATGATTATGTGCTATGTATTGAGACCACTTACCCAGTATTAATTCTGTTTGATCTTTGAACTCTAAAGTGAGTCAATGACTGTGTTATTGCATTGGGTCTTTGGAAGCTTGTTTATATTAACTAGTTCCTAATGCAAAGTCTCTATATAGAATTCTCTCAAACTTAATGAAATTTCAGATTTATAGTTTCCAAATTTCAGAGATGTGCCAAGATTGTTTCTGGCTTTTTAGGAATTTTTACATTTGTGTTCTATAGAAATTTTTGTATAGTATATAAACTATAACTAATTAGAAAAATCTGGTAATCACTACTTTTTTTTTTTAGGTTTATACCAGATGATATTACTTTTGATGATGAGCCTAAGGATGTGGCCTCAGAAGTTGATCTAACAGCATATAAACCAAAGTATTTCACATCTGCTGCAATGGGAACATCAACAGTATTTATTCATTCATTCATTCATTCATTTATTTGATGTACACTGATGTTTTGTCTGTATATATTCTGTGTGGGGGGTTCAGATCCCCTGGAACTGGAACTGGGAACAGACAGTTGTGAGCTGCCTTGTGGGTGCTGGGAATTGAACCCAGGTCCTCAGGAAGAGTAGCCAGTGCACTTAACTGCTAAGCCAGCTCCTCAATGGTATTTCTTAACTCTTAAAAATGTATAGATGGGCCAAGCATGGTGGCACATGCCTGTAGTCCCAGCACTTGGGAAGTTGAGCAGGGGTACCAGGAGCTCAGGAGTCAGCCTTGAATACATGAGACCCTGTATTTTAAAAAAGGAAGGAAAATTAAATGTATACCTAGACTCTTTGCTTTTATCAACTTTACAATTAGGTGGTATTCTGAATGTTTGTGCATTGGATACTATACTGTTTGAACATATTTTTCAGAGTGTCTTTTTGTCTTTAAGCCTGAGTCAGTCTGCTAATGTTTTATGTTGTTTGTTTGTTTGTTTGTTTTGTTTGGGGACTTTTGTTTATTTGTTTGTTTGTTTCCCTTTATTATTTTACCCATATACTTTGAACTGGATTCTTTGTACCAAGGATGTATTTCAATGGTAGAACATTTCTCTAGCACATGTGGAAGCCCAGCGTTTTATCTTAGACTCTCTTAATAGGCAGTGTGTCGGTTACTAAGATCCTAGGGAATAGGAAGGACATAGCTGCACCTCACACACAGCCACACAGAATTGTTGACCACTTGAAATAGGAGCACGTTTCTCTGCAGATGTGATTTTAAAGTTTATAAACAACAGAAGTAGAATAATTCAGTATTACTAGTTTTCATATTAATAACAAGTAGCCAGATTTCTGTGTATCACAATAGTTTGTTACATAGCTAAATGACTTCTCTCTCCCCTGAACTCTGCCTGCAGCAGTACTCACTGTGTAATGTGCTCCTCCAAGAAAGCTAGTGTCAGATGTCTGCTTCCTGGTGTGCTGTGAGGGGTATTCTGCTATTGATTTGTTACAAAGTATAGTGTAGGAATTCTAAAAGATACAGCCGCATCATGTTGTTTTCAACACTTAAGCACTTACAATAGGCAGCATGTGTAGCCTACTTGTCTGGAGATTCTGCATCCTGACCTGTATCACCAATATCTGTTTTCCTTACAGCAACCGTTTGGTCATTATCAACACAGACATAGTTTGCAGAGTAGCCAGTCCTGTGACTGGCTAGAACATCTAAGAGAGTGGCAAAGATATTTTAAGAATCTCATGGTTAATTAGTACCTAGCTTGTTGTCTTAATGTGCAGAAATTGGACTGAACAGAAAAAGCAAGGACTTGAACTCACTGTCCCTTTCACAAGGACCCTTTCACAAGGCACTGAGTAAAGCAGCGGTTCCCCACCCCTTTGGAGTTGAACAACTCTTTCACCAGTCCCTAGGACCATTGGAAAACACAGAGACTTACATTACGACTCGTAACAGTAGCAAACTCAGAGTTTCGGAGTAGCAGTGGGAATGATTTTATGGCTGGGGGTCACAGCATTAGGAAGGTTGAGAGTACAGGATAGGAGCCAGTCTCCCTCAGTCATATTATCGATGAACTTATTTGCTGTAGAGCTGCGCTGTACTTAGAATCATGAAAACCTTTGCTATCAGTAACTCAGTCTTTTTAGGAAAATGCACCTTTTGAGATGTTGCTTTATTAACAGATTTCATGTAGTCTGTGACTCAACTGTCATTTTAGTTCTCTAGAAGAAAATCATGTTCTCACTGGTTCATAATAGTGTTAACTTTTTCTGCCATATTTCTTTTTTTTCCCTACCTTAGTTAATCTGTTCAATAATATATTAGGTAATGGAATATCACTCATGTAGCTGGGGGAAGGTAAAAGTGGACATATATGATTCTCTGTCCACAAATAAGATACCATTTATTTAATCCTGCCATTCATGTATTTTTTTTAAGTGTGTCCATGTCTGAACTTTTTATGTGCATTGTAACTTTTGTGGGGGGAGGTAGGGAGATCTCGCTATGTAGCTTTGGCTGGCCAGGAACTGTCATGTAGATCATGCTGGCCTCAAACTCACAGAGCTCTACCTCTGCTTCCAAAGTGCTGGGATTAAAGCTGTGCACCACCATGCCTAGTGTGCTTTTTAACTTAATACTAAAGATCTGAGTTAACAGTGTGCTTTAATAACTATGAGTTTACCTTTGGGCTATTGTGTGGTGTTTTATTTTCATTCTTTGGTTCAAGGTGGAGATTGCTTGGGATGAGACAGATCATGAAAGAATCACAACACTTAACAGAAAGTTTAAAAAGGAGGAGCTTTGGGACATGGACTTCCAGGCCTACTTAGCTTCCTCCAGTGAGGATGAGGAGGAAGAGGAAGAAGCACCACAAGGTACTTGCTAATCCTTTCATTGGGTGGTTAATGGGACTGTGTCTTGGGCAAAACTTAAAAAGATCCCCAAACTAACTGCATAGCATATTTACATGCATAGAATTATATGCATGCATATACATAGATACATGTTTGAAGGATTAGCATGATGCTCATTGGATGAAAGCACTTGCTGTACAAACCTAATGACTTGACTTTGATCCCTGGAACCCATGATAGAAAGAGAACTGACTCACCAAAAGTTGTCTTCTAACCTTCACATGCTTGCTTTGGCATAGTCATGTCCACCTTCCACACACACACACACACACACTGATAGGTAAAATAAGTAAAAAAAAAAAAAAAAAAAATTAAATTCTAAAACCTTTGCTAGGCTAATTTTCTATAGCCACAAAATTTTTAAACTCTGGCTTAGTAAAAATGCCAAGCCTGTTAGACTTGTAAACATATAAAATACTGTTTCTCCCCACACACCTTAATTAGTTTTGAGACAATATTTCTATGTAGACTAAGCTTACCTTGAAGTCACAAATCACAGAGATCCACCTGCCTCTGCCTCCCAAGGTCTGTGATTAGATTATAGGCATGGGCCATCACATCCAGTTTTTGCAGTGCTGGGGACTGAACTTGGGTCGTTGTAAATGTTACACAAGGACTCCACCAACTGAGATGCATCCCCAACCCCACTATAGTAATCCTAAATAACTTTTGTACTTCACTGTGTAACACTGTCTTATATTGCCCTTGTTTTACATTTCCTTGGCTTCCATTGTGCTTTCTTTCTAAATCTCTTTCCTTCAGCCTCAAGTATTTATTTAAGAAATCCTTTCACTAAGAACCAGCTACTGTCAAAAATCTCTTGATAATTGGTTTGTGTGAAAAGACCAGAAAATTTTGCTTTTGCTTGCAAAGGATTCTAAAATTGGATTTCCAAAGGTTTCCCTGTATCCACACTGATAATAACACCCCATTGGCTTCTGACTTGATTGGTGTTTATGAAGGTTGTCTGGAGATTTTCTTTATTCTAAGTGGATTTTTTTATATATGTATTGAGCTTGGGGTTTTTGGTTCCATTTAATTCACAGTGGTATCTTTTTTCATTATTGATGTTCTCAGTCAATGATTTTTCTCCTGTCCTTCTAAGTATACATTAAATCTTTCCACTGACTCTTCTCTCTTTAGATGTTTTTGATTTAGGACTTTGTGTGTACCAGGCAAGCACTCTACCACTGAGCTAAATCTCCAATACATTCTCTTACATTTTTATCATTTCCCCCTGTACTTCATTCTGGATATTTCCGTCTGTTTGCACATCTTCTAGTTTGAAAGTGTCTTTTCAGCAATGTTCACTCTACTGATATACCTACCCACTGAATTCTTGATCTTGGTTGTAACCAACTTCATTTCTAGCAGTCCTGTGTGCCTATTTGTCAAGTCAACAATGCACTTTTTGATATTTGTCTGGTACTCCCTCTGGATCTCTGATTAATTCCAAGGGACTAGTTGAACTTGCTACTCTTGTGGATTTTCACTTGTGTTCTTTTGATTCCTAATAGTCTTCCAGTTGAGTTCACAGCTATGGATCAGGAACTAGGAAGTACTCAGAAATAATATAGATCTTAAAACATCCTTATGGTATTCCATTCTCTATTCTTGATTTTGACATGATAATTCTGCATTAACTTGTCAGTCCTTTCAGACTTTAATTTCATTTTGTAATCTCTGCCTCGCCACCTCGCCGCCTCTCCCCTCTGCCTCTCCCCTCTGCCTCTCAGACTTGGCCATAATCACCTTTACCCACTGAGCCATTTTGCCAGCCTCTCTGCCTCTCCTCTTTTTTTTTTTTTGACCTGAGGATCGAACCCAGGGCCTTGCTCTTGCTAGGCAAGTGCTCTACCACTGAGCTAAATCTCCAACCCTCCTCTTTCATTTTTCAAGATAGGGTTTCTCTGTGTAACAGCCCTGGCTGTTCTGGAACAGCTGTGTAGACCAGTCTGGCCTTGAACTCAGAGATCTTCCTGCCTCTGCCTCTTGAGTGCTGGGATTAAAGGCATGGGCCACCACACTCATTGGTATTCCTTAACTTTGAATTTTTAAAGTAACTTTGTGACATCCCTGTCCTCTCGCCTTCATTGATTTGAGCTTTTTTTTTTTTTTTTTTTTTTGTCATTTGTAAGAGTTTATATTTTAGAGACGTTAATCTTTCATAATTTATAATATATCTGGGAATCAAACTTGGGTCCTCTGCAAAAGCAATATATTTGCTTAACTACTGAGCCATCTCTCCAGATCCCAATCTTTGTTGTTTTGTGAAGCAGGGTCTCAGTTTGTAGCCCAGGTTGTCCTGTAGCTCACTGGGTAGCCCAGGCTGGCCTTGGACTTCTTGATCCCCTTCTCCCACTTGCCAAAGGCTAGATTTGCACATGTGTCCACCATGCCTGCTCTTTAAACATCGTCAGTTGCTTACGTATTTGGAGATGAGGAGAACGTGCAGATGGGAAGAGAGCGAATTACCCATTTTGGAATGGACAGATCAGGAAGGGATGTGGTGGACAAGTGTGTGTGCTGCTCTTGGTGAGCGGCTCAGCTACAGCAGTGCAACTTACTCAGGCTTACTGTTCATGCATGTGGGTCTTTCCTGAGCTGCTTGGGTTTCTGTACAGCATGGTGGCTCCTTCTAAGAGAGGACCATCCTGAGAGGAAGGTGAAAGAGCAAGACTTTATGGTCTAGCCTTAGGTAATACTGCCTCATATCTACCACCTTCTGTGTGTTGAGATAGAGTCTCTCTGGAATCAAGGGGAGGGCACATAGACTTTATCTCTAGACTTGGCTATGGAAACACTCAAGAAGACTCTGGGACAGATAATGGGGTTACTGTCTTTAGAGGGCCCATTATGCCAATGAGAGTCATCTGTGCTGTAAGGTAGTCATTATTTTCTAGGTTTTGCTTTTTTTTTTTTTTTTTTAAACATGGATCTCATATAGCACAGGCTGTGTAACCACGGCTAACCTGGTCTGATGCTCTCGCTTCCACCTCTACAGTGCTAGAATTACAGGCATGCACCATCATCTGTCAGTTTACTTGCTTACTTTTTAAATTGCTGTATAGTTTCCCTCCCCACCCTGCCCTATCTCCCTCCCTCCCTTCCTCTCTCCCTCCCTCCCTCCCTCTCTCCCTCCCCTCCCTCCCTCCTCCCCCCCCCTGGTTTCTTGTGTAGCTCAGGCTGCCTTCAGACTCATTATGTAGCCAAAGCTGGTTTGAACTCCTGATGCTTCTGACTCCACCTCACAAGTACTGGTGTTAGCGCTATGCCACCACCTAGGAAGTAAATTATCATTCTGTCTCCCTGCCCCAAGGGGTCTACATAGCCCCCACTGGCCTGGAACTCACTATGTAGACCAAGCTAGCTATAAACTCACCGAGATCTGCCTGCCTCTGTCTCCTGAGTGCTAGAATTTAAAAAACGTGTGCCACCACACCTGGCTTGTCGTCTTCCTTTTGTGACAGTCTCACTGTTTAATGTACACTGGCTTGGAACTTAGTCTGTAGCCCATTCGGGTTAGATCCCGTGATTCCCTGACTCTGCCTCTAATACTGTTGTTGCAGGC
Source organism: Onychomys torridus (assembly GCF_903995425.1). Classification (NCBI taxonomy): domain Eukaryota; kingdom Metazoa; phylum Chordata; class Mammalia; order Rodentia; family Cricetidae; genus Onychomys; species Onychomys torridus. The sequence goes on from NC_050446.1 coordinate 137,715,092, forward strand.
AGACACTACCACGCCTAGAAAATTATTGTGTGATATTTCATTGAGTGTGTATAGTCCAATTTATGTATCTGCACTTCTGTTAGTTATCTGTAGTCTTGGCCATGTTGGAGAGCTGCTGTGAATGTCTTTGTTTGGTTGGTTGGTTGGTTGGTTTGTTGTTGTTGTTGTTGTTGTTTTTCGAGACAGGGTTTCTCTGTGTAGGTTTGGTACCTATCCTGGATCTCGCTCTGTAGACCAGGCTGGCCTCGAACTCAGAGATCCGCCTGGCTTTGCCTCCCGAGTGCTGGGATTAAAGGCATGTACTACTGCTGCCCAGCACTCCTGTAAATGTCTTTATCCAAGTCTCTTGGTGGATGAAAGCCACCTTCTATCATCAGTGTTGCTTTGAAGAATTAAAACATACACACACACACACACACACACACACACACACACACACACACACACAATTAACTTTCTTTCCCTTTTCCAGTCTGTCAGGTATTGTAGCTATAAGTACTTGAATAGGTAAATCTGTCAGTATTTTTAAAACTTTTCTTCACTTATTTTATGTGTGTGTTTGTGTGTGTGCATGCAAGGATGTGTGCACATGTGCCTCGGTGCATGTGTGGCATTCAGGGGACAGCTGGTGAGAGTTGGTTCTCTCCTTCCACCACTTGGATTCCAGGGACTGAACACAGGCAATCAGACTTAGCCACAATCACCTTTACCCACTGAGCCATTTTGCCAGCCTCTCTGCTTCTTTGCCTCTCTCTGCCTCCTTGAGGAGTGAACCCATCTCTTCTCTTTTTTTTTGAGCTGAGGATTGAACCAAGGGCCTTGGGCTTGCTAGACAAGTACTCTACCACTGAGCTAAATCCCCAACTCTCCTCTTTCATTTTTCAAGATTGGGTCTCTCTGTGTAACAGCCCTGGCTGTTCTGGAACAGCTGTGTAGACCAGGCTGGCCTTGAACTCAGAGATCTTCCTGCCTCTGCCTCTGAGCAGGCCTTCCACAGTGTAGGGTTAGAGGGCTTGAGGTGTGATGGGTGCTGAAGGAGCCCATGTACAGGGCAGAAGAAGCATACCATCTCCAAGGTAACGTTTCTGCAAAACCTTTCCCAGAGGACCAACATGTCTTCATGCAGAGCTGAGGGGACCTGGTCCAAATATTAGAGAGCAAAGGAGAGAGACACCGATCCAGGCCTCTTGTCCCATTCTCATTGCCCATCAGATAGTTACAGGCTCAAATGAAGGGCCAGTGCTTTCAGCAAATGCAGCCTTCAAACTTCTTCTGTTACCTAGGCAACTGTCATCATAACTCACACCTCAGAAGTGCCGTCTACAGGTATGCTAGAGTCGGAGCAATGATGTATTGCCAAGCTGTGTGACTTCCAAAATTCAGTGCTAAGTCAGTTAAGGCCCAGTAAGCTGGGGTGGGGCAATCTGGGTTCTTTAGTGACAGTTTCCCGGTTGTCTTTGACGTTTGTGCGGCTTCTCAGCCCCCTTCAGATTTGTAACGGGCATCTGTGAAGAACTCAGAGGTATTTGTGTTTTGCCCCTTCAGCAATCTCTGCCTGTCTCAGAGTCGCATTTATTCCTTTTCTTAACCTCAGATTCCTCTCTAGGGGACTGGATCATCATTTCACTCTGATTATTGTCATTTGTGTTGTCGTCTGTCATAGTACTCATTTCCTGTTTGTTCCTGCGTGTCTGTGTGTACATGTGTGTGCACATGTGTATGTGTATATGCACGTGCTCAAGTGCGTGTGTATGTATGTGTGTATGTATATGCATGCTCGTGTGTGTGTGTGTGTGTGTGTGTGTATATGCATGCTCGTGTGTGTGCGTGTGTGCGTGTGTGTGTGTGTGTCTGGTGTGTGTGTCTGGTGTGTGTCTGGTGTGTGTCTGGTGTTGTTCCTTAGGAACTGCCCTGTTGCTGAGTCCGAGTCTCTCACTGGGACTTATACCTGGCTCATTAGGCTGGGCTAACTGCCCAGGGACCCCCAGGGATCCCCTTGTCTCTGCCTCTCGGGTTGCAAAGGTGCACCTGCACAGGTCCTCATGTTTGCACAGCAGGCGCTCAGTGACTGAGCTAGCTCCTCATTTGTCTCCTTCTAATGTCTTTAGGTTGCAGTTGGTGCCCTTCCATGTTTCAGTGTCTTCTGTTTCAGGAAGCTGTCCTTAGCTTATCTTCTTGGCTCCCGTCATGTCTGTGCTGACTGTGCAGCTTTTTTCCTTGTCTCCGTTTCTCCTCAAGACTTTGAGGTGACACTTACACACTGTTCTGGATTTAATGTCTTCCCAACTGTTCCTGAACCACCTTTCCATTTAATATTCCCAGTATGCTTAGAATTGCTTATTGTCTGGTCTGAAGTGTGTGTGTGTGTGTGTGTGTGTGTGTGTGTGTGTGTGTGTGTGTTGGTTGGTTGGTTGTTGTTATTTGTTTTTTGGTTCTTTTGTGGGTCGCCACCCAGCTCCCAAATACATCACACACGGAGGCTTATTCTTTTTGTTTGTTTGTTTGGTTGGTTGGTTGGTTGGTTTTTTGAGACAGGGTTTTTCTGTGTAGCTTTGTAGCCTGTCCTGGAACTCACTCTATAGCCCAAGATGGCCTTGAACTCACAGAGATCCCCCTGCCTCTGCCTCCTGAGTGCTAAGATTAAAGGTGTGTGCCACCAGCGACTGGCTGGAGGCTTATTCTTAATTATGAATGCCTGGCCTTACCTTGGCTTAGCTTCTAGCCAGCTTTTTTTTTTTTTTTTTTTTTTTTAAATTTAGTTTGGGGGCTGGAGAGATAGCTCAGCGGTTAAGGGCACTGACTATTCTTCCAAAGGTCCTGAGTTCAATTCCCAGCAACCACATGGTGGCTCACAACCCATCTAAAATTCTAAAATGAGATCTAGCACCCTCTTCTGGCAAGCAGAACACTGTATACATAATAAATAAATAAATCTTTTTTTTAAAAAAAGGGGAGGGGGTGGGCTGGAGAGATGGCTCAGAGGTTAAGAGCACTGGTTGCTCTTCCAGAGGTCCTGAGTTCAATTCCCAGCAACCACATGGTGGCTCACAACCATCTGTAATGAGATCTGGTACCCTCTTCTGGCCTACAGGGACACAAGCAGGCAGAATACTAGATACATAATGAATAAATAAATCTTTTTTTTTTTTTAATTATTTATTTATTTATTATGTACACAGAAGAGGGTGTGTATATGAGATGGGCAGACACTCGTCAGCACTTAACTGTGTCAGAAGGTCCTGGGAATGGATGGAAGTCTCACTGTATTGGATTTACACTTGTTTTTTCTTTTGTTCTTTGGTTTAGTCTTGCATGCGCTGCAGGTTTTGGTCACCAGTATGTGTTCCCAAAGCCACCTTCCCATCACTGTATGAATGGTGTGGGCACAGCGAAGAGGCTTTACTCCGCCCTTAGGGTTTCCCATCGTACTCTGAAGTAGAATCTGGGGAGAATTGAGGTGCAGGGGATCAAAACAGCCATGCATACAGCTCCTCACCTGGAGCAAACAGTGCAGAGTGGGGCACCTCTTCTGTCGTCCTTGGCGTCAGCTTAAGTGGGCTGGGAAAGGTAGAGTCTTTGGTGAAACCTGTAGGGTACCTGAGCTACACTGAGCTCCTTCTAATACCCTGCTTCTTTATTACAGTACCATCTGCCAGCATGACCCGGCTTGCCCGATCACGAACATACTCAGCCCCCAGTAACATCGGATCTGAAAAATTTTATTTCACCCAACCTGTGACCAGCAGTCAGTCAGATGGAGCTCAAGAAGTCTGTGGGGCCTCTAATCTCCTGAGCACACTCCAGACCATGGAGGTGCCCTGCTAAGCAGATGGGTCCTCCCTGGACCATGCAAGTCCCTCCTCCTTCAGATGACCGCTCCATAATAGAACATTTCATTCTGTCAGCTGGCCTCCACTTTCACTCACTCACTCATGGCCACAGCACCTCTTTCCAGTAGCCTGGATTTCCTATTCTCTCCACACACCCCTTTTTGTCTGTACCAAGAACCACACCCATGCCATTACTGTAACATTCCAACATCTTGATCCGATCTGATCCCCATATCTTCTCTTGCCAGCCTTTCCCTATGCTCCCTCAAATATGCATCTGATGAGATTCTTTGATTCCCAACTCCATGTGTGTGTGAGCACGCGTGTCTGTGTCTGTGTGTGCATAGTTCTGTGATTTTAGACGTGCTTTCTTGTAGTGCTTCTGCAAAGGGACTTTTTTTGCATTCTCAGTGGCTTTTTAAAGGGAAATATGCAGAGCAGATATCTGGATGGCTTGGACCACAAGATTGGATTTTGGTTCCACTTGGACAATATTTGCAGTGATTTCAGGAGACAGCAGGTCTGAGAGATGTGAGGACTGTAGTTACTGTGTGGACCATTGATTAGCTGTGACCAGTAGAGGGGTCTGTAGACAGATTCCACAGAGCCATTGCGTCTGGCTTGCATTCCCGAGTGACAGCACCCAGGCTTTGAACACCTTTTGTTTAAAGTCAGTGATTGCAACAGAGCCAACCTTGGCACAGGTAGGTGAGCCAGCCCCAAAGATGTAAGCATGGGAGACTTGTCCCCATTACTCATCTGTCTTGTGGCTTCATGGGCAAGGGAAAGATGACCTCCCCCTCCTGCCCATCAGTACCTGAGGCAGGTGAGAGAGCTGGCCCTGTGGTCATAAGAGAGGATTCATATATGTTGTTGTGTAAGTCAGAGAGAGGGATCAGAAACCCATAAATGATGTCTGTACACCATGGAGTTTTCTCCAAAGACTTGGCCTAAGCTCTAGATTAGCCAAGGAAGATGGAAAACAAAACGCCAGGCTCCACTCTGCAGACAAAAGTGCTGTCCCTGTAACATCTGTACCACTTCCCAGACACCCACACTCTGCAGGAAGTGCCTCCCAGTCTGGATGGAGAGTGGTTCTCCATCCCTCTGTTCCAGGAAAGGAGACAGTATGGCTCTGACCACTACGTATGGATTATGGTATATATGCCCTCATATACACAAGCATAGAAACAAATACAGAAAAAAAGGAAAAAGGACTCCTCAGCCTGCTACAGATGACATGTGGAACTGTGTGTGACTCTGTAAGCTCCACTCATGAATCTGATGGGCCTCAGAGTTGCCCAGAGGCAGGCCCTGGAGGGTGAGTCCACACTAATTTCTGCTGGAGGCCGTGGAAGTATACAGCAGATGGCAATTAATAATTCAGGTGTCGACCCACCAGGTGAATAACTCTGATGGAGGAACCTCATCAAGCAAGGCTTACAGGACCACAGGCCCTGAAAACTGGCTGCTCTCTGGAATTTTTCTCTTGTGCCACTAATTTCTTCCCTAAGAGCAGCTGTGGGTGTTTTCCCCATTGCTTGTGTTTACCTTGTGCATACTCCATCTGTTGGGCACACATATATCTATGGATGGTCAGGAAGATGATTTCTGCTTAGGCTGTATAATCCTGATGAATAGAAATAATACTAGGATATTTTTCATAAACTCAGACTGACATAAGAAAATGACAGTATTCTCAGCTACAAAGCCAGCTTTTTCTAATCCAAAATAGACTAGTTGCCCCTGGAGACAAATTACACAGGGCTGAGTTCCCAAGGGCCTGTTGGTTGAACCAAAGTCAGGCTGATAACATTAAGACATAAACTCCCTGCAGCAACTGACTTTCTGCACACACTCCTAACCACAAGGTTCAGCCAACTAACTGTTTATTGTTTAAGTCCTGAATTTCAATGTCACTCTCTGTCTGGGAACCCTGACCACTCAGAGCTACATGCCGGCTTTCCTCACCGTGCCCAGTCAGCACAAACTCCCTAGCCTGAGGGAAACTGTGACTTATCATGTGTTATTAGAATGGGTCGGCCCCTGTAGATGTAACTCATAATTGTCCAGAGTTTGGCTGCTGAAGGAGGTGTATGTGGAGAGAGCTATGTAGAGAGAGCTACTGTAGAGCTGCGTGTAGAAGGGGCGTGTGTGTGTGTGTGTGTGTGTGTGTGTGTGTGCACGCGCGCGCGCGTACAGAGAGAGCTTTGTAGAAGATGAAGAGCTATATAGAAGAGAGAGCTTGTGTAGCTATATAGAAAGGAGATGTAGACGAGAGATGTGTATGTAGGAGAGAGATGTGGATAAAGAGATGTGTGGAGAGAAGAGATGTAACTGTGTATAGAGACGTGTGGCTGTGCAGGAGAGAGATGTATGTATGTAAAGAGAGATATGTAGCTGTATATAAAGAATGAAACTGTAGAGACAGAGACTTTCAGAAAGATTTTTTTTAAGGTAAAGTAAAAGAGGTAATTGCCACCAGAAAGTGTGTTTCCTTCCTCCCTCTCAGAAGTCTAGTCCTCGCCATTGATGTTTTTGCATACCCTGGAGGCAGTCTTGGAGCTGGCTCTCCCAAAGGCTGCCAATAAATTTCCCTTCAATAAACTTATTAAACAAATATAAGTTATAACCTTCCTACAGAGAATATGCTTCCACTGCTGGCCCTTCTGCCCTGCCTGCTGAGTGACCACCATGTTGAAGATCCAACCAGCCTCCTCAGGAGCAAGGGAAGACTGGGTCCCCAGAAGAGGCTGCAGTACCTGAGTTCATTCTAGTGTTGGAGTGCAGTGAGTCTTCATGTTAAATAGAGGCCACTAAGGAGGAGATAGTAGGCAGGTGTGTTCCTTGTTAGTAGACACAGTCAAGGTAATTCTGTCAGTTCTGGATAGGACACCTGTGAGTTTCAAGCTTGAGCATGCAGCAGAATCACCTGAAATAATTGTAAAAAGTGAATGCTGAGCCCTACCAAGGTGTTTCTGACTTAGTGGGTCTGACACAGACCTGCACACCTAACACACTCCCGGGCAATTCTGTGGCTGCTGGAAACATACTTAGAGAACCACTCTAGATTTCCTTTTAAGTGCTTGGGATTGAACCTCGGATCTGGAACACAAAGCACACACTTTCAAAATTACCCATAAGCTTGTTTAAAGTGCCTTTGTTTTTGTTGTTGTTTTGTTTTTCATTTATTGCTGTGCTTGAGTGGAGGTCAGGAGGCAACTTTCAAAGATCCTGCATATTTGGGGTGGTATGGCCACATGCAGAAGGTAACTCCCAAAAATCAGTTCTCTCCTTCCACCATTGGGTCCTGAGGATTGAACCAGGGTCACCAGGCTTAGTGGCAATCATCTTTACCCACTGAGCCACCACTCTGGCCCAGAAATGAGTCCCACTTCAGAGTCGTTAGTTGAACAAGGTGCCAGACTTCCCCTCTGAATGTTTGGACGTGAATTGCTAAGATTGAGTGCTCTGGTGATAACTGGACAGACCTGCATGGGAAACTCCTGCTCATCCCTCCCCATTCTTTAGTTCTTGGAGCAGATGGAATGAAAAAACAAGAACCTCCAGCATGAGAATGGGGGGAGGAGGAGCTGCTCCCTAGAACAGGAAAGGGGTGATGTGGTGCCTCCATGGTGTGCAATGCCGTCAGAGGAAACAGAGGCGGGGAGCCTGTGGGGCTGTGAGAACCACAGAGTCTACAGCTGGGAGCCAGAGCTCTGAAGAGTGGCACCTGTGTCTACAAGGGCTCACATCCCCAGGCCTAACTCTCTGGCCTCTCAGGGCTGGTTAGGACTGCCGGATCTGGTTTCCCTGAGAGGCAAAGGGCTGCTGCCCCAGTATCATGGAGACGCCTGTCCACTAACGAGCTTAGCTACCTGAGCTTACTCCAAACGCCTCTGGTGACCCTCCAGGCTGAGATCTGAACGTGTAGTCTCTAAGCTGACAGCCAACTGAGTGCCCGCGGAGGCCTGACCGTCAGTCAGGCCAGTGGGAATTGGCTGAGTGTCCTCACCGAACTTCTGATGACAACCTGTAAGTACACTTGCCTTGTTCTCTGGTGGACTTGGGACAGGTGAGAACGGTCTCCTCTGGGACTGGGAGTGAGCTTTGCAGTCAGACTTCAGGAGGACGATAGTAGCTGTACAGGTCTCTAGGATTCCTTAGAGACCAGTCTGCTCTCCCCTCTGACTGCCTCCAGGAGACTTGCATGTTACCAAGGTCTCATGCCTCTGCTGGTCTCTGCTATCCACTTTCCATGTGGAGGATCAGCTTCTCCAGGGCCACAGTCTTAGAGGTCACCAAGGGAAAGGACTCTATTCTCCAAAGACAGCAGCAGCATCTCAGTAGCTCTCGTAGAGTGAGATTCTCAGTTTGAAAAGGGAATAAGCCTGGGTGGGGGTAGAGATCACTGAGCCCCCAAGTTCTGTTCCCAGATACAACACAAGATCCACAGAATCCCAAGAGAAGATGGCCGTCCTATCTCTGCCCTGTCTGTCCTGCCGCCTGAGCGGCAGGCAGCTCATCCTCTAGATGAGGTCACTGCACCCTCCAGACATGGCCATTGCGATGAAAATGGGATTAGAGAGAAGCACAGCAGCCTGGGCACTGTGCAGTTTCTACGGCCTTTCGCCAACACTGCCCACCCACTCGCCAGGACACCACAGACAGTGCCTGAGCACATGGTATGCTTCTCAGACACGTGACAAATGATCTAATCTCCTCTGCTAAGGTGGCCAACACCTGTTTATCCTCAGCCTCATTGCCACTGTCTGGACCTCATCTTCCCCAATAGTTTACCATGCCTTGGCCAGACCAGTAAGAGAAAGTTACAGAGTCCCGGAGAAGTGTCCAGGAAAGAGCAGGTCCCTTATGGCCCAAGGGTCCTAAAGGTTATGGTCTTGCTGAGCTACAGCCAGGAAGTTAATCACCTCTAATCCCTCCTTCAGCCATGTGGAATCAGTATTATCATCCTTCCTCACGGGAGACACTACAGGCTGAAGGCTTTGCCTGAGGTCACACAGCTGGTCTGAGTTAGTCACCCATGCTACCAGTGGCAGGCATAAACCAAGCATTTAGCTTAAACCTCATACTCATGGCCAGCTGAAATGGAAGAATTACCCTGGTAGGGAGCAAATCCCATCCCTCAGGAGGCAGCAGAACTCCCGCCACCACCAAGGCTGTCCAGTCCCCGAAGTCTGAGAGGAAGGGGCTGTCCAGAGCCATTCCCGGGGTACCCGTCTGCTTGGTGCTCCTGAGCTCTGTGCTGTGGACTCTGAGGTCCTGCACAGGGGCAGCAGAGAACACTGTTTCTCCAGTTGATAAAGCAGGGCTGCAGGACAGATGGGCAGAAGAGTGGTCCTCCCTGCAAGACAGGGTCCACTCAGTGGGGACTGTTCCAGGACATGGATGCCACCCCATGGCACTGAGGGACAACACCCTCATCCAAGCAGCGCACAGCCCTAGGGCAAGGAAGGTGCCCACTGTGTCCCCATGCTGTTCTGTGAGCTGCTCCTTCCAATTGTGAGCCCTTGGCAGTGCCTGACACACACCACCACCTCAGTGGATGACTTGAATAGAACCTCCAGCATGAGAATGGGAGGAGTGAACAGTGAGACCATACCTTGTCCTGCTGAAAACAATGAGACCATCTGAAAAGGATTAGAGCCAGCACCCCTCACCGAAACACTTAATATAGTAGTGGGAAAGCAGCATTGAGACCAAGGTTTGCTTAGTCTGAGGACAAGACACTGTGCACAGCACTCTACTCACTTTGGTTCATTCTGTTCTGTGTGTTGGGTGCCTTGCGGGGGCGGGGAAGGCTAACAATGCTGAGGACAGGGCATGGAACTGTAGGGAATGGTGGATTGAACACATGTTCCAGCTGAGCCTGGTGGCGGTCACAAGCCTATGAAGCAAGAAGATCACCTGAGCCCAAGAGTTTGGGGACAACCTAAGGAACATAGTCCTCAGTTCATAGTCTCATGAAAACAAAACACAAGACAACAATAACAGAGTTTGTAACAGGATATTCAAAACCAGGAAGGAAGTATGTTCCCAGGGCTAGCTTTCCCAGGCATTATCTACCATGTCCAAGTGTTGGGTGTGGTTATCCCCACTTCTCAGATGAGGAAAAGGGGCACCGAGAATGGAAGTGACCAGTCAGTCCCTCAGAGTTCCTCAGAGTCACCACTATGTCCCATAGACTGACAGACTCCCAGCAATCTTACCCAGTGCTCTTGGTACCAATAAGTACTCGCTGTCACCTCTGCTTGTGACTCCATCCCAAGGCCTCCTGGCTGCTCCTTGGTCCATCTCTAACCCTAGCTGTGGTCCCTGACGTGCCTGGAGAGAGCTCAGTGTCTTGTCACTATCCCTGCCACCAACTAGCAGAATGTGACCCTAGGTGAAGGAATGGTTCTTCAGGCCACGGAAGTTCAAAGGAGTCAGCAAAGGCTAAAAATTCCTAGGAAGCTTCCTGAGAAATGCTGGGATCCAGACAGACACAAAGAGAATGGAAAGGGCGGGCTGGCCCTCCAGAGAGGACACAGGAAAAGATCTAGAGGACTTGAATGGAGCACCGTCGCTAAGAAGGATGGGATACAGGGAAAACACCTCCAACTTGCTGCAGCCTCAGCCTGGTATCTATGTTGGTCAGTCCAACCCAGTGATGGCTGCAAGGCCCTGAGAGACTGGTTGTGGGTACAGCCTTTTCGATGGCCCTGGTGGACTAGATCATTTTCCTGTGAGAGCCACGTGTCTGGGTCCATGCTGGGATCCATGGACTGTGTCTCCAGAGCAGCACCCTTTTCAGGTTTCTTTCAGCAGTGTGCTTCTGAGAGTCTGCTGAGGAATGATGGGAAGTTTGCCCAGCAGAAGGAAAAGCCTGCCCACAAGCGCTAGCCCCAGTTCCTCTGGTCCAGTCCAAGGAGCTGTGTCCACACAAGCAGGTAAGTCACATCTGTGGGTCTACAGACCTAGAGCTCGTCACTTCTGGGTTTTCGGCCAACAACCCCAACACAACCCCAAACTTCAGTGCGAGCCTACGACTATCCTTCCCAGTGAGCCACAAGCTCCCAGCTTGTGCTGAACTTGCAGGAGTGCTGAGAACATTAGATGTGAGGGGTTAGAAGTGGAACACGGGGTTAGAGGGCTTGGCGGGTAGGTAGCACAAGGGGGCCTGTGGTTCCATTCCCAGCACACGTGCCAACATGCGTTTGAAGGTGGGCATCAAGCTAGCTGCAGCAATACGAGCCTATACTTCCTTCATTTGGAAGGTAAAGAGAAGAGAATTGTGGGTTTATGTATAGCCTGGGCTACACTAGAAGAGCCTGTAATTCCAAATGGGGGTGGGGCTTTGCCTTGTTTGAAAACTATCTTCCCAGAAATATCCAGACTGTTTTGACCAGATACTATCTAAATGCTGTGTGGAGGGCTGGAGGGATAGCTCAGCCGTTAAAGACTAGGCTCACAACCAAAAATAAATGCTGTGTGGAGCCCTGCTGGGCCAAAGGAGTAACCATCACAGATAACAAGATCACCAAAACCCAGCAGCACTGTTAGGAGGAGTGTGGTGGGCATTAACTAACCTACACTAGAGACTGCAGAACCAAGACACTGCTGGTCCCCAACCCCCAGATCCCTTAAAGTGGCAGGGTTTCTTTTCCTGTTCTGCACTCAAGCCTCTTATCTCCCCAATACCAGCCCCCACAGGGCCCTGACACCCTGGGCGCCCCCTCATCTGCAGGGAGAGACCTGCAGGAAGAGCCCTGAAAACCACACCTTCCACCAAGACGGCAGCAGGTGGCAGGCTGCTGAGTCATCCTGTGCCTGAAGATGTACCTGGGCTCAGGGGAGCTGTTCTTCCCTCTGCCTGGTCTCCCAGGAAGGGAGGCCATTTCTCAATGGAGCTGCCTTGTCCCAGAAGACTGTGAGTTTTCACTAGCCTAGTCTAGAAGCCACTTGCCCCTGCCCCCCAGGCCTGGTCCATCTGAAGCTCACTGAGGCTCTGACAGGAGCTGAAGACACAAGAGAGGTCTGTCCCTGCCCAGAGACAGTCACTGAACCATGATGAGTGGCGTTCCTGTTAGATTTGTGGCTGTTGAAGGGATGAGTGTGCAGAGGGGTGGGTTGGAGTAGCCTTTCTGAAGAAAAGAAAAGTGGGCCACTGGGCCAGTAGGAGCTACTGGGGAGCCGCGCCTGCCAGGCATGAAAGACCACAGCTTCCAAGAGGGCCAGGAACCTTACAGGGTTCTTTGTTCCACGCTTATGAGAGGGAGACCTCCAGAGCAGGGAGGTATCAGGCATTCGGCTGCAGGACACCGTCTCTGGGCAGGCAAGGCCCTGGGATCTCAAGAGCTTTCTGCTGGGAGGGTTTCTGCTAACCTTTGAAGAGGGCAGAGGTGGGAACGGGTGCCTTCCTACCTACAGCAGAGACCCTTCAGCCTCCACCTACCTCCTGGGTTCTGTGTCTTCTCCCCCTTCCCCACTCCTGGGTCTCAGCTTCCTCTTGAGAGCATCCCAGAGTCCTGTGGGACCTTGGTGCTTTGGGAGTTCCTTAGGGACAAAGAACCCTTCCTGTGGACCTTGACTGCTTTTCCTGGCCTCCTGCATCCGTGTGCTAGCAAGTCTCTTTTTTGGGGACCCTTACTGAGAAAGGACAGGAGGAAGGAAAGAGGTGAGATAGCTAAATTAGTTAGGTTTTTTTGTTTTGTTTTGTTTTTGTTTTTCTTGGTTTTTTCTCTGTGTAGTTTTGGTGCCTGGATCTTACTCTGTAGACCAGGCTGGCTGGCCTCGAACTCACAGAGATCCGCCTTACTCTGCCTCCTGAGTGCTGAGATTAAAGGCATGCGCCACAACCACCCAGCATGAATTGATTTTTGACATTAGCAGGCCCCACAAGCTTAGGGAGGATTGCTGGACTGGGTGGGCTGATGGGAAGCAAGTGTGAGCCCTCCATTTGCCACCTGATGCCCCACCCCCAATTGGACTTTATGTCCACTGAGTCCTTAGGACCATTTCTAGGATGACTGGTGTCTTAACTTCACTCTGGTTCCATGACCCATGCCAATCCCTCCTCCACTGGAACCTCTGCCTCCCAGGAAGCTGGGGCCCTTGCTGAGTGGTGCAGGTGTCAACCAGCCCCTCACCCTCCCCTCCTCCCCAGCCTGGGACTGTGAACAGGGTGGTATGGAATTGGAATTATGCTCTCCCCTTATTGAGTGCAACATCAGTGCCTAGAGACGACTAGACACACCAACATCAGGACAGTGGTAAGGGTCCAGTAAGAAGTAAGGTGATGAGTTGGGTGGTGGTGGCGGTGGTGGCGGCGGCGGCGGCACGTCTTTAATCCCGGCACTCAGGAGACAGAGGCAGCCTGATCCACAGAGTGACTTCCAGGACAGGATCCAAAGCTACACAGAGAAACCCTGTCTCAAAAAAAAAAAAAAAAAAAAAGATGATGTACGAAGACCCCAGTACGGCCCGATGTGCAGGGTACAGCCAGGGTTAACAGGACTCTTAGTCACATGCTCCTGTGGGGCACTTGCCCTGGTCAGGCCTGCAATAATCACCTCTGGTGGCACCTCTCAGGGGCAGCACAGGCTTTCCCTCACCACCCTGAACATAGGCCATTGGGGGTCCAGCCCGTGCCTGTGCTCAGTGCTCTTGAATTATAGAGCCTGTTCACATGGGCACCTCTAGGACCTGATGTGGGAGTAACAAGGAAACCAGTCAGGTGTGTGGGAGGAGCCCGCCCTGGAGAGGGAGGCTAGCCTCAGCTCACAGACCCTGCTTTCTGTCTCCTGACAGCATGGCAGCCCTTCCTGGGGCCCAGGCAGAGCTGTTAGCCTTCCTGAGTCCTCCACCCCGCCCCCATCCTCAGAGCTACCGTGTGGCCCCACCACTACCTTTCAGAGGCCCACTCAGATCCATGTTGATCTGGGCTTCTAGCTGCAGTAGGGTGTTTGTTTTGTCATGGGGCTAAGGATGAAACCCAGGCCTTGAACAGTCTAGACAAGTGCTGTCCCATTCAGCCATAGCCCCAGGCCTGCAGGTTGTTAGTTCCCAGCTGTGGAGTCCTTCCTCAATGTCTCTGTGGAAGTTGAACATACAGGGAGGCCTGGCCAGGAACCTGCTCTGCTAGCCACACATATTGAAGGTCCTCCTGGGAACCCCCAAAGCTATCTGGGCTCTCCCAGGTTCTGTAGAGCCTTCTGGAAGCATTTCAGACTCCAGAGTCACCCCCCCCCTTCAGGGCGCCTGTGGGAGGGGTAAATGAGGGGAGCCAGACCAAGGCAAGAATCAACCTTGAGGGAGGACTGACCAAGAGGATGTGTTTATCCCTCTATCTAGAGAGAAGCAAGGTCACAGCTGTGGCCCTGGGCAGTTTCCCAGCAGGCGAGCAGGCTGGACTGTCTCTGAGACTGGGGGAGCCACTAACCATCATCTCTGAGTAAGTCAACAACACTGGGCCCTGAGGTCGCACTGTGGGAGAAGAGGCCCTTCCACTACCAGCGGGAAGGCGCATGGCCGCTTTGGAAAGACTCCCATGTGAACATGTTTGTCTCTGGGTGGCTTTCTGGCAGCCTGACATACTTACAGGGAGAGAGGAAGTGGGGTCAGGCCTTGGATCATGTGCCACCTGCCAGGCCTTCACCCAAGGAGGAGCCTGGATCTGGTGTAGGGAATTCTGGGAAATGAGTAGAAAAGGGGCTGCAAGTTTCATTGGGAGAAGGAACTTACAAACTCCAAATGAAGGTGGCTCTCTGTGATCTCTCCACAGGGAAGGAGACTGGTGGACAGTCATATCGGAAGTCTCGGGCAGAGAGTATCACATCCCCAGTGTGCATGTGGCTAAAGTCTCCCACGGGTGAGGACCTGGCCCAGGCCACCTCCAGGACCTTCCTACACTCTTTCCATAGTGTTCTCTTTATGCATAGCCACAAGCTGAACAGAGCCTGGGCTCTGCCCTTCAGAGCAGCAGACAGCAACTGTTGTCTTGTTCAGCTTGGCCCATGAGACCTGGGAGACCAGAGAAGACCCCGTAGAGGAGGAGGTGTGGGGCTTTGGAAGGTGGTCAGGATCAAGGGTCGAGAACACTGAAGGGGTCATAGAGGGACAGGCACAGTCTATAAGGACATCCCAAAGCAGAAAACAAGGGGCACTTCTGGCAAGGGTGAGTGGATTAGCAGTGGAGCTGGAGGACTGGGCAGTGAAGATAGGCTGGGACAGCCTCTGCTGCCCTGCCCCATCCCCTTCTACCTACTACCTCCCAGACACTTGGTAATGAAGTCTCCAGGCAAAGAAAGCCTGAGGCTCCCTTCATAGGGCTGTTCCCCAAAGTCTCTGGAGTCAGGACCCTGAGAGCAAGGCTTGAAGGGAGTCTTTGAGCCTCTGACACCTGCTCTTCATGGTCCAGAGGTCAAGGGAGGCCAGAGAGCACGGGAGGGAAGATCTTGTCAAGGTCATGCAGAGGCATATTAAAGCCTTTTACTGTTCAAGCCCACAAGCTCACCCTGTCTCTCTCCTTGCTCCACCAGGTGGCTGTATGAGGGCCTGAGCAGGGAGAGAGCTGAGGAACTACTCTTGTTGCCTGGAAACCCCGGAGGGGCCTTCCTCATCAGAGAGAGCCAGACCAGGAGAGGTAAGCTCCATCCCACACACCTCTCCAGAGTCCGGCTCTGGAGAGAGGACAGGCTATTGCCCGGAGCAATCAAGGGGAGACTTTGTGGAGTGGGTGCCTAGGCTTGGAGTTGAGCCACCTTGCTTCCATGACAACAAAGCAAAGTGGGTGTGAATCCACTGGCAGGGATCCAGGCTTAGTTTATATTGTGACAACTGGGATTGCTGAGCCTTTAATCCCAGCACTCAGGAGGCAGAGGCAGGAGGATCTCTGTGAGTTTGAGGCCAGCCTGGTCTACAGAGCAAGTTCCAAGACACCAGGGCTACACAGAGAAACCCTGTCTTGAAAAACAAAACAAAGCAAAACCAAACAACCAAAACCCACCTGGGATTTACTCTCATCAGCAGTGACGACCTCCTGCTTTACAAGAAAGGCCATGATAAGATCACTTGGCAAATGTTCATCACAAGTCAGGCACCCAGGGAAGACCTCAGGGGACAAAAATACAGTTTGCTAGTGACGGTCTAGGTAGGAGATACTGGCGTGCAGACAGACCTCCTGTGTCTGCCCTGATTGAGCTTACTGGATGGGCTATCACGGTCCATGCTCTATACCTCCACCCTACATGCATTTCCCTCAGGAGCTTCCTAGATTAATCTTTCCCCAGCCTCTTTTGCTAATTTCCAAGAAACATCAACCCCTCCGAAACACCCACTGGCTGGCTGCAGATGTGGTAGGGCTGCTGGCTCCGAAGCAGCAGCTGCAAACAGGAAACCTCAGTGCTGGTGGTGACTGGGACAGGAGCCCTTCAGACCTACCAGCTGTGAGCTAGAAAAGCCACAGGAAGTGCTCGGCGCTTAGCCACCCCACCCCGCCCTACCTCTGGCCTGGTGCAGTCCTGAGGGTATAGTGACCATCCCTTGTGCCATTATTCTTCCCTCTTCATTAAGAAGGAGCATATACAAGGGAAATTCATGGAGATGCCAAGAGGGATCTGTGAAGACCTTCCAAGGACCTGAAAGGATCCACAGGAATTCTGGGACTAGCATCCCTGTGGCCAGCACCTAGTGAGGGTCAATCAGAAAGCAACTCTCATCAGAAACAGAAGACCCTGACTGAGTTAGAGAAGCAAGTGTTCTGTCACTTTCCGGTACATAGAGTTCCAGGCATATGCGTTCAATTTAAGACCCTATCTCAATAAAGCTCTCAGAAGAGAAGCAGGAGAATCACCTAGAAAGTCAAGATCAACCTGGGCTAGGGGTGAGTTCCAGGCTAGCCAGAGGTACAGAGTAAGGTACAAAGTAAAATAATACAAGGCAAAGGGGCCTCAGAAAGTGTTTGCTTTGCAAGTGTGAGGTCCTGAGTTTGAGCCCCAGCACCCATGTAAGAAGTCTGGCATGGTGGTGTATGCTTGTAATCTCAGCACTGGGGAAGCAGGACAGGAGGATCCCTGGGGCTTTCGAGTTTATACATATAAAAGAACCAAAAGCTTCCAGTGCTGACCTTGGAGAATAGTTGTCCCCCAAGCATGACTGCAGCCTCTCCTCATGACTTCCTTTGGATAGCACTGCTTAGGCTGAAGGGCATAACCTGGCAAAGACATCACTTCAGTTCATTGCTTGTAGACCAATGGGTCTCTGTCCAGGAAAGCAACAGAATTGCCTGCAGGGCGGCTACCACACACCCAGCATGCTAAGTCCGAGTTGGGGGCTGAACATGCTCCTCTCTTACACTGCTGGCCTGGGGAGCTTGCTTAGGAAACTGGATCTTAGCTGTACATTGGAATCATCTGGGAGTAGCCTGCAACATGGATGCTTACACATCAAGCTTGAGCTTCTGATTTAATTGGTCAGGAATGTGTCCTAGGATCTGGAATTGGAAAGAGTGCCCTGAGGTGAGACTCCTCAACAGACAGGGTATGTTTGTAGTGAAGTAGAACCAAGAACCCCCAGTGTGTGCTGGAGTCGGGGTTACTGGGGGGTCAGACCTGCTTCAGATGGTTAAATAAGTATATCCTGAATAAGTGACTGAATTTTTATTCTGTGGTTCCTGGGCCAAAACCAAAATCGATACTAAGTTCTAGGGTCCAGAGTGATGTCATAGAGTGCTGGTTCTCTGATCTTAATGCACAGAAGTCATTGGGATGCTCTGGACTTGGTGACGGTGCTGGCTCTCGCCACCACAGACCTACTGGAGACAGAGGCCACACATCTGCCTCCCTCTCTGGGTGGTTCTCTGTTCTTTCAAAGTGACAGAGGAAAATCCAGAAGGAAGCAATAGAGAAGTCATGTTGCCTGTAGATCACTGGGAGGGAGGGAGGGAAGAAGGGAGGAAGTGAGATAGTGAGAGACAGACAGACAGACAGACTTACATCCTGTGCATTTTGTCACATATGATGTCATAACCACTGGGTGACAGTGGGATCATCTTTTCGCCTCTTTTTCTGCAGTACTGCGTATCGAATCCAGAGCCTCAGGTACTTTTGGGGACAGTGTTTCACTAGGTTGTTCAGGCTGGCTTTTGTAGTGGGTAGCCATCCCAGCCTTGGCCTGGAAGTTCCAACCCCCATTGAGGCTCCAGTAATGGTCACACCTACAAGGCGGGGCTGAGAGAGGACACTGAAGATCCAGGATAAAAAGGAGAGGCCTCTCTTGGTTCCAGGACCCTTTCTGTTGGACTCAGTAAGGGAGATCAGTGAGCAAGATGTGGCTCCTCCACCCAGGGCTCAGCTCTGCCCACTCGTGGGTGGTCAACACTTCCCCAGTAGTGGCCGAGGCAGATTTCCCACACTGTGGCTCCCAGGGCTGAGGGGTCAGCATCTCTTAGGCCATTGGCTCCTAGGTGGCCTCAGTGGAGGAAGTGTAGGCAGGGTCTGCCAGGCATTTCCCCCCGGGTAGACCCTGATGACATCCCTTACCTCCCCCAACAGCACTGGAATGCCCAACTCCACAAGTTCTGGGCATGAGTGCCCAAGCCTGCTAGAGCATCCTGAGTCCAGGGCCACCCTCACTGCCCTTGGTCTGGAAGGTCATCCTCTCGGTCCTCTGGGCCCTCTAGCTTCACTGCTTACCAGGTACTCTTAAGAATACACCTCATTTTTTCCATTGCTTCCTGACACATAGTCCCACAGCCTGGACAGCCCCACCCCCCACTTCTCCCCTGGGCAAATATACACTCACCCCTCAGGTCTAAGCCATTATCACCTCCCCAGGCTGTGGCTCTTCGAAACGCCCACAACATCTTGAGCAGTTCTACCCTGGCAGCTGTAGTGAACTGACTTCTTGTAACAAAACAGAAAGCTGTGCTCTGGAACAATGGAGCTCACTGTCTAATGAGGACAACCTGTGAGGAGACGGGCCGGCAGACAACTCCTGGCTACCCTTCCTTACACCTGCCTCTGGGCCTGTGTCTGGCATTGTAGTAGGGGCTCAGCAGATGTTTGTTGGAGAAATCAATGAGTCTGCCTGGGTAGGCAGGATAGATAGAGAGCTGAAGTAAACTGCCTTCCAGACAGGAAGGAGGGAGCCATGTTTAGTACCAGACTGCAAAAGATGGGCCCAGACTTGCCTCCCACACCACCAGCTCCCTCATCCCCATTCAGGCAGCTGGGCCTGTGTGTACCTAAGCACTCAGCAAGGGTCTGGCTCCTGAAGGGCCCTCTAGACCCATGGCCAGTAGGGGGCAAATGTTCAATGTGTGTTTTCTACAAGAAATGCAAGGGTAGTGAGTCTTCAAGTGGCCCACTATAATTCTAGCACTGGGAGGCTGAGGCAGGGGGATCACAGCTCAAGGCCAGATTCAGCTACATAGTGAGTTTGTCAAGAAACCAACCAAGGGCTGGAGAGATGGCTCAGTGGTTAAGAGCGCCAACCCCTCTTCCAGAGGTCCTGAGTTCAATTCCCAGCAACCACATGGTGGCTCACAAACACTTGTAATGAGATCTGGTGCCCTCTTCTGGCTTGCAGGGATACATGCGGACAGAATACCGTGTACATGATAAAAAAAAAAAAAAAAAAGAAATCAATCAATTAGTCAACCCATAGGACATCCAAGATCCAAGGTATAAAAAGCCAGATCGCAGCCATAGTCTCAGTGGCAAAGCGGACAATGAACAAATAAATGCCCAGCACATTAAAGCAGAGATGAGGATGTGTCTGTGGGTGAGTGTACCTGTGCCCTGAGGAAGGCCTTCAGTCTACAGCCAGTGGGGCTGCACAGGTCCAAGGAGGGGTCAGATTCTGCAAAGCCTTTCAAAGATGATGAGCACTTTACTTATAAATGTGAAGAGAGGGCTCCAAAGAGAGTGACTTACTACTGTATGTGACAAACTGCAAGTGGGAAGCCACAAGGGAAGCAGTCACAAGCTCTATCTGGTTGAGACGTGGTCAGATCCCAGGTTGCTCTGAATGTAGCCAGTATCTTGGCTTGTGGTTTCAGAACTCTGCTGACAGTCACCTGGCCCAGTTGCTTTTAGGGCTGAGGCAACAAGGTGATTTGCCTCATGGTGAAAGAATGTGGAAAAAAGCTGCTCGCTTTGTGGCAGTCAGGGAACAGAAAAGCTTGCTGGGAAAAGGCTGAGCCCTCATGATCCCATCACCTCTGAATACTGCTGCAGTGGAGTCACACCGCACTGCAGGGCTTTGGGAAGGCATTTCCAGACCCAAGTCAAGACAGTGTGAGAGGAAGCAATCAGAGACTCAAGAGTCCAGGGCTTAGTGAGGGATGGATGGATCAGGGCTGTATTCGAAGACAGGAAGATGGTAGATAAATCAGAGCCATCCCTCAGGGGGCTTCCTTTTTTTTTTTCCTTCTTCTCAGTTTTTCGAGACAGGGTTTCTCCGTGTAGCTTTGCGCCTTTCCTGGATGTCGCTCTATAGACCAGGCTGGCCTCGAACTCACAGAGATCTGCCTGCCTCTGCCTCCCAAGTGCTGGGATTAAAGGCATGTGCCACCACGGCCCGGTGAGGGTTCCTTCTTTAAAGGAAGACATGCATCTTGCAGGCAGAATGTTCTGCATAAAAGGATGTCTTAGGGTTTCTATTGCTGTGAAGAGCCACCACAACCATGGCAACTCTTATAAAGGAAAACATTTAGTTGGGGCTGGCTTACAGGTTCAGAGGTTCAGTCCATTAGTGTCATGGCAGGAAGCATGTCAGTGTGCAGGCAGACGTGGTGCTGGAGAGGTAGGTGGCTAAGAATTCTACACCTGGATTGGGAAGCAGCAGGAAGAGACTCTGGGCCTGGCTTGAGTATTTGAAACCCATCCCCAGTGACACACCTCCTCCAAGGCCACACCTACCCTAACAAGGTAAAATCTAATAGTGCCACTCCCTAATGACAAAGCCTTCAAATATATGAGCCTGTGGGGGCCACTGCTATTCAAACTACCACAAAGGAACAGCAGAGACACAGGAAATACTTATGGGTGCTTGCTGCGTGACACACATGGTTCACCACCTCACCGCTGTTGAGATCAGGGTAATTGTTAGCCCCCTTCACACAGCTAAAAAAAAACAACCTGTGTGGCCAGGTGGTGTGCCTTAGCAATAGGGCCGGGGGGGGGCATGGGTGGCAGGGGTACTACAGACTGGCTGTGTGACACTGAAACTCAGGCAGCCTGCATTATAAAATAGATGCCTTGAGCAGCTGCTTCTCTTTAAAACCTTGCTGTGTAAGTGTCCCCGTGCAACACCCTTGGCTGCTTCCGAATTTTAAACAGTCTTCCTGAATGTTTACTCCATGACTAGTTGTGGCTCATTTTTTTACTTTTGGATGGCTTCACACAGCTGAGGTTGGCCTC
Organism: Onychomys torridus; assembly: GCF_903995425.1. Lineage (NCBI taxonomy): Eukaryota > Metazoa > Chordata > Mammalia > Rodentia > Cricetidae > Onychomys > Onychomys torridus. The sequence continues at coordinate 137,736,345 of NC_050446.1, forward strand.
AAACTCACCATGTAACCAAGGAGGGCCTTGAATGCTATCCTCCTGCCTCCACCTCCCACATGCTGGGATTATATGTGCCACCAGTCTATGCTACATAATTAGCACTGCATTCTATAAGGCACCATTCGACTTTGTGTGAGGCAACGGGACTACCTCACACATAGTGTCATGCTAGGCCAGTGCTTTACCACTGAGCCACATCCTCCACACTTACCATACCAGTGAGCTCAAACAGGCTGTTTATGAATGTGGTGTCTACTGAAAGCAGTTCTGTTTTTCTCCCATTATGAGATGGGACTGCTGGGTTTGAAGGTAACGGAACTGTCCTACTTGACATTTTCACATCCCAACCCTTCTGCCACCTGAGTCTTATCTACACAGCCAATACTAATGCTCACTTACACCTCACCCTTCCTGAGGATCATAGGATCCGATCTATTACAACCAATAATCTTTGCCCTACCTTTGACCCCAACACCTCTCTGAAGGCTGGACTATGACCATTATTTTTTTCTTCCAACCTGGGTGGGGCTGGGTCTCCAGCAGGGCCTTAGATGTATCCCTGCACCCTTTCCTCCTCAGGCTGCTATTCCCTGTCCATCCGACTCAGTCGTCCTGCATCTTGGGACCGGATCAGACACTACAGGATACAGCGCCTTGACAATGGCTGGTTGTACATCTCACCACGCCTCACCTTCCCCTCACTCCAGGACCTGGTGGACCATTACTCTGGTATGGCTTTTTCTTTTTCTGCTTCCACAGTAAACTGGATGAGGGGCCTCAGAGGTAGTCAGTTATGCCCTCAGAACCTGCTGGGGCTACCTAGACAGAAGAGGCACGTCTATCTGTCCTTAAGCAGCTCCTGTGCTGAGACATGGGTGAGAGTGGTCTCCAACCCACGCTGACAAAGAACTAACTAGAAGCCAACTGTGAGCTTGGCCAAGATCTCAGCAGCATGGCGGTGGTTCCAAATCAAAGTGCCTACAACAGTTTTCTTCACAGGAACCAGATTGTGCTGTTCCTGGGTGCAATGCAAACTTTAGCATTTCTGGTGCCCGCCCTGTAACCAAGGCAGTGTCAAGGAGACAAGGAAAACCTCATTTCGTATGGTGGCACACGCCTTTCATCCCAGCACTCGGGAGGCAGAGGCAGATAGATCTCTGAGTTTGAGTCCAGCCTGGTCTACAGAGTGAATTCCAGGACAGCCAGCACCACATAGAGAAACCGTCTCAGAAAACAAAGCCAGTAACAAACAAAAACAGTAAAAAAAAAAAGGGGGGGGGACCTCTTGAGAAAGCTGACTGGGGATTTCTACAAGTTGGCTCTCCACAGTAGCTCTGACAGGGCCACAGGCTGACCACTCAGCTTGCTTTTCTTCAGTTTTACACCGAACTAAGTATCACATAACTTAACCCCAGCCGAACTTCTACATCACAGCCTTTGAGACTTCACTTCCTATTATGTTTGGTGACCATGTCCCCAACATGCCAGGGCAGATAATATACTAAGGGTTTGGGTCTCTCTCTCCCACAGAGCTGGCAGATGACATCTGCTGTGTCCTCAAGGAGCCCTGCGTCCTGCAGAAGCTTGGCCCACTGCCTAGCAAAGATCTACCTCTCCCTGTGACTGTGCAGTCGACATCACTCAACTGGAAAGAGCTGGACAGGTAAGGGAGTCCTGGGAACACGAAGACACAACACACTTGGGCTCCCAACCCAGAATGGACACCTTCTAGAGCCCACCCAGGCTTGAGCAGTGCTGAGGACAAGGCAGTATCAGGGAAAAAGTAGGCCTGGACCTCAGGGCAGCCTGGGTGAGAGGAAGGTTGGTGGAGTGAGTGGGTCAAGAGTCCTGAGTAGGGAGGTCAAGATGGAGCTGGATCAGTTAGGAAATGAGGAGAGTTTGTCAGCAGGAGTAATATGGTCCTGTTCTAAGGGTAGTGAACTGTGTGGCAAATACAGAGGTGGCTCCTTACCCGCTTTCTCACATTCACAGCAACCTGTTTTTGGGAGCACCTGCCAGTGGGGAGGCATCTCTTCTCAGTGAGGGGCTCCGAGAATCCCTCAGCTCCTACATCAGCCTGACTGAAGATAACTCCTTGAATGATGCCTAGTCCAAGCAGAAAGTCAAAGAGGAACTGAGGCTGTGTTATCACCTAGGATTCCAGCTCAGTGGAACCTGACCAAGCATGCGAGGCAAGGCTGGGAATGCAGAGAGGGCTGGGCTGGGACGCAGCCATATCCAGGGTCCCACCTGTACCTTCTGCTCTTACCTCTCTAGATTATAAGAAGTCATTTATCTCCTCCCAAGGCCTCGGACCCTGCCTACAACCTCTGGTCCACGAGCATCACAATTCAAAGCAGGGCGAGGCCTCTCTACAGAGAGTAAATTACTTCTAAGGTTTGATAAGTCAGTTCCTGAGAGGGATGTTCAGCACGACTGCAGAGTCCCTTCCCCCATTATGACTGCTAATCAGCCCTACTGAAAGGCAGAGATCACCACTAGCATGAAGGACAGAAAAATATTAGGGACATTCACAAGTCTCTTCAGAATGCACACACATCTCAGACAGTAGGATGGTCAGAAAGAGAAGCAGAGCACCTGAGGGCTTACCACAGCGGCCCCCACCTGTTCCCCAAGCAGAGCAAGACCAACAGTCTAGATCTTCCCATGATCCCTCACAGCAAGTCTTCTCAGACAGCCAAGCTCTCAGATCTACTCAGTGTTCACCCACATACAGCCCAGTCAAATCCGTCCTGCCATCTGGTGGTCAAACACAAAATGACAGCCTTTAAGTCTCCCATTGTAGACCAGTCACCCATCTCAGTGCTGGGCTGGGCCATCAGGTGGTAGACCCTCTGCAATGTTAAAACCAAGGCAATAACCTTCACCAACTCCAGCCCCTCATCTCCCTGACAACCAAAAAGGAGAATGAGGCCTGGCCGAAGCGGTAGGAGCTGAGAGGGAGGAGGAGGAGGAAAGTGGGGGCTCTGCCCGACACTCCTACTGGGATCTGAGGGTCCAGGTGGGTGGGTAAGCAAGGCTTTAGTTTACCAGGCATGCCAACACTTTCAGTTAGACTTGTTTATTCAAGTATCCGAAAACACTCTACAGTGGAAACCTATCAGACGGCTGCCTGTACTGTGCTATGGATCACGCACATGGTGTTTTCAGAAGACTTGAGATGCCACTGATAGTTTAAAAACTGTACACCTGATGGAGAGAGAACTAAGGAAGACAATTTAATGTTTCATCCGGATCCAGAGGTGCATTAGATTAAACAGCAGCTCCACTTGGCAAACAGCTGTTACATGATGGTATCCAAGAAAAATGGTTGATGATGGACAAATTCAGAAATGCGTCCCCAAAGGCAGATGGTTCTTTGAAAAGTTTCACAACCCTTGCAGAAAACGCTGATGCCCAACACGCTGATTCTAAATCCAAGAGACATGGGTCTTCTCAGTTCCATGTGGCGGGAGTGCCCCAACAAGCGTGTATCTGTGTTCTAATAAAAGGGTCCTTTGGACTGGACAGAAGAGATGGGAGCAAAGGCCATCAGTCATAGTGGATGGCAGTGTAAAAGATGATCCAAATGACCTAAGGGAGACACAAACAATGTTTATGTTGTCACCTGATCAACACAGCCGCCCCCATGTGAAAATGACAGCGTATAAATCTGAGGTCTTTAGGGTGTTTATAAAGAGTAAGAGTCATCAATCCCAAACACCAAAGAGAAGACCCGTTCCCACAGCCACTTATTTCCCCTCCCTCCTTCCCCTCACTAACCTACTTTCTGTCCCCATGGCCCTGTATATTCTGGACATTTCACTAAGGGGAATCACGCAGCCTTTTATGTCTGGAAGCACTTAGCATAATGTTTTTAATAATGTACCATAGCAAGTACATTTTACTGTGTGGACAGTAAACATTTTACATTTCAGATGACAACCATTGAGTGGTTTACTTTTTCCTATCAGGAATAATGTGCTTATTTTACATATACATATCTATCTACATTTTTGTTTTTTCCTTTCTTTTGGGACAAGGTCTCTATGTAGTTCAGTCTGAATTCAACTTATAATCCACCTTGCTGGTAGTACAGCTGTGGATGACCACACCCAGCTCCACAGCATGTATTAAAACATTCCCGTTTCTAATATGTGGTTGACAGTGGGACTTGGATTTATACAAGTGTACAGCACTGCAGTCCACATCTTTTGGAGGACACGCTTGAGGGGGGTCACTGAAAAGAATACTAGCTCAGCTGGGCGGCGGTGGTGCACACCTTTAATCCCAGCACTCAGGAGGCAGAGGCAGGCGGATCTCTGAGTTCGAGGCCAGCCTGGTCTACAGAGTGAGATCCAGGACAGGCACCAAAGCTACACAGAGAAACCCTGATTGAAAAAAAAAAAAAAGAACAGTAGCTCAACCACATAGCATAAGTCACCCAGTGACTGACCAACATCTCCTAAATTGAATAGACAACGTATAAAACTACCAGCCACACATACCATGAACAAGGCAAATGAAGTCATAAACCCTTCTTTGGTGAGCTCCCATGTGCCACCATATTCTTCCTCATCGATTTGTAGGTAGTTGCTGAAGTAGAGATACAGGACTCCTGCATTGATCAGGCAGAATCTGGAGTGAGGGGGAAGCACCAAACATACACTGTAACTTTGAAGCTGCAAGCACTCCCAGCCCTGTCAGGAGTCCCAGCCCCAAGTTCCAGTTTATTCTTTGCTTATGTGGTTGTCGTCCCCTCACCCAGGCAGGGGATGACCTGGACAGAGAGTCTCTAGAGGGACCTCAGCTCCCTCATCTGTAAAATGGGGTGGGGAGGTTGCTTGGATAGTTATTATGGTGGGAGGGTGAATGAGATACACAGAAATGGCTAGACCTTCAGTGGAACTGCCCACTTGACTAAGTTGGAGAGTTAAGGAGGGAACAACTCCTTTTGGTCAAAAGCATGTGCTAAAATATTTAAAGCATGGGGCAGGGGTCTCAATGGCAGAGCACTTGTCTAACACGCACAAAGCTCTGGGTTCCATTCCCAGCACTGCCAGTTCTTCAATCTACTTTTTTTTTTTTAGACAGGGTCTCACTATGTAGCCTTGGCAGGCCTGGAACTCTATATGTAGACCAGGCTGGCCTCAAGCTCACAAGTGACCTGCCTGCCTCTGTCTTCTCAATGCTGGGATTAAAGTCACACACCACTATACGCAGCCCACTCCACTCTCCAACTTAAAGTACACAGAACTCCTCTTAGCCTCCTGGAAATGAGAACGGCCACAGTGCCACCCCAAACAGGGCCAGCACCAGCCATGAGCCTCAGCACAGCTCCAGCGAGCACTGGACAGGGGACAGACACATGTTTAATTGCTTTATAGCCTGGTAAAGCAAGCAACACACTGTTTCTCTCCACACAATTCCTAAAGGAGGCCATTCATGAACTCCTACTGCTTGTGACTGACTCCATGAATACATGCCCTTGCCTTCAGCTTACATCTACTAGGTGGCCAAGAACAGCAACAAGAATAGAGTTCAAACTTTTATGACACCTGCCCCCACTGGCCTCTGACTCCTACGATGTATTGAGCTGATGCAGGGATTGGAATACATGAGCAGAAAGGTCAGGGGAGGAGGAGGGATGCAGAATGTTTCCAAAGAGTGAGACATAGACTGATGTAAGAGAATCATCAGTATCCTAAGGAGGGGAGAGGCTTCACGATCTGGTTTGTACGTTTCTCATGAGTGGAAGGAACAGGAATGCGGAAGTCTGCTTTACACCTGTTACTAACATCTCAGGACTTAAGAGGAAATTAGTTCCAAAGGCTTTTTAAACCCAATGGCCTGGGAGGGCAACAGTTCTTGGATTTCACAGGAAACACAGTTCTTGACTATGTTGTAGTCACATCCGTTCTCCTGCCAGAAATCTTGGCACTGGGCCAAGTCTGGCCACCTCCTCTTCCCAAAAGGACTTTTATTTTGGACAGGCTGACTTACTGATACTGGGAGGCTCAGATAATAAGCTGATGCTGGTCATGGTCACTCATGTCTGTAATCCAGCACTTGGGAGGCTGAAGCAAGAAGGATAGCTGAGGTTCAAGGCCAGACTGGACAGACAGATGTACATGCAGACAAAACATCCACATACATTTAAAAGAAAACAACACAAACAAACAAACAAAAAGCTGGGTGGTAGTGCTCAAACTCTGTGAGTGTGAGGCCAGTCTGGTTTACAAAGTGAGTTACAGGACAGCCAGGACTGTTACACAGAGAAACACTGTGTAACACTGAAAAATGGGGAAAAACACCGACAAATCAAACCAACCCACCCCACAATGATAATAAGCCGCCCTGGAGAAGGACCATGGAGTCAGAAGTGGGGACAACAAGAAGAAAAGGCTGACATAGGCACTTCCTTTCATAAAGGCGAGGTGAGAGGCAGGGTACAGAAAGGACTAAGACTGAGCTTCCAGGATGAGGACCATTCTGTTATAGAAATGAGGAAGAGTTACAAAGCTGTCAACACACTCACATGTTCCCATGGGGGACTGGGGGGACTGAAGGTGAACAGGGTTGAGTACCAACTAGAGGCCAGCCTAGCTATAGAGCAAGATCCCAAAAGCCACAGGGTGAGCTACAGTTGGCATATGCCTATGAGAGGTGGAAACAAGATAAAGGGTTCAAGGCCATTCTGGTATTTGGGAGGGGGTATATGCAGGAGTCCAAAGCAGCCTGGGTAATACAGTGAGACCCCGTCCCAGCAGCTAAGGGCCAAGCCTGCCAACCTGAGTCCAATCACTGAGGCCACGTGGTGTGGTAGAGAACCGACTCCGAGTTGTCCTCTCAATTCTACATGGGTGTCCCCTTCATATACACAAAGTAAGTGCATGCAATATATACATATAAATGGAAACACCAGTTTAAAAAAAGTTCAAAGCATTAACTGAGTGCATATCAATCATGTGCTGAGCTGAGAGACCCAGAGGTGGGTCTTCAAAGCAAAACCTTAGTAGACAGAATAGCCTGTCAGCCAGTTCTCGGGCAAATTACAAATCAGGAAACATGAGAAGTTGTCCTGTATCTGATGCTAACTGATGGCCACAACAGAATAAAATAAAGCAAGACAGGGCTTGGACAGAGGGCAGCTTACAGTTACTGGAGAGAGGGGGACATTAATAGAAATGAGCACCAGGAAGTCATGCCTAAAGCAAGGGACATTAGGGAGGGTTATGAAACAAAATCAAAGTTCTTGTCTGTCCAACAGCAGGGGCAAAGTGCCAACCCAGAGGAAGGTAGGGTTTGTCCAGAGAGAAAAACTGGCTATGGTGACAGTATGGGACTGAATCCCAGAAACAAGCAACTGTGTAATAGTGGTGCCACACACTGGGCAAGCCAGTCTAAAGTACACTCAGTTTCTTATTCTCTCAGCCACATTTTACTATTTTTTTATAAATCTAATCACAACAACAATAGCAATAGCAGCGAACTGACTCATGGGATGCCTGATGAACTGAAGTCTGCATTTAACAATTTATTTATATCATCCTATTTAATTCACCTGTCACTCCTGGTCCCCATTTTACTGATGAGGAAACTAATTTTAGGTAAACCCAAGACCATACAGCTTCAGCCCGGCAGTGGTGGCACACTCCTTTAATCCCAGCACTCGAGGCAGAGCCAGGCAGAGCTCTGTGAGTTCGAGGTCAGCCTGGTCTACAGAGTGAGATCCAGGACTAGCACCAAAACTACACAGAGAAACCCTGTCTTGAAAAACAAAAACAAAAACAAAAAAAAAAAAAAGTTTTAATCATTGTAGAAATAGCTCAGTAGCTAAGAGCACTGGTTCTACAAACATGAGTGACCCAGAAGGGGTCTTGTTCCATGGAGTCCTTTGTGCAGAATGTCCCCACAATCCCTACCACCCACATAAAAGCCCAGTCATGGCAACATATGCCTGTTATTCCAGTATTGGGAGTTACAGACAAGCAGACCCCAAGAACTAGCTGACAAGCCAGACTAACCTGGGACAGTGAACTACTGGTTCAGGCAGAGACTATGGCACAAGGCAACACTGCACAAAGCAATAGATGAAGACACTGGCATCCTGTTGTGGCCTCTAAATGCACATACATGGCACACTCTTGTGCATGCACCATACACCAAAGGGGAGAATCTTGTAAGATCTGATAGGTGCAAGGGCTCTGAATTAGCACCATCCCTCCCCTACACTGGTGGCCTTGAAAGATGAGAACTTGGTCTTTAAGACAACCTCCACTTCCTCTGGCATTACTCTTTATCTGCCTTTTTCTTAGCTCAAATAAGGGGACTGTCTTTAGTCACTCCGTCTTCACCTAGGCAGAGCTGTATGGACCCTAGGCCAACCAATCTTGTTTCCACTCTGTTAAGACCATGCACAGCAAGCCAGGCAGTAGAGGTGCTTGACTTCAATCCCAGCTCTCAGGAGACAGAGGCAGTCAGATCTCTGAGTTCAAGGCCAGCCTGGTCTGCAAAGCTAATTCCAGGACAGCCAGGAAGGACTGTTACACAGGGAAACCCTGTCCCAAAAAACAAAAAATACAACAACAACAACAAGATCTCGAACAGCATGGACTCTTAATGGTTTCCTTGTACAAGGCCTTGCTCAGTATTAAACAATGTAGAAAAGCTTTTAGTTAAGGGGCACTGAATAGCAGTTCGTTCTTACTCATTTTTTGTGTGGTTTCAGTTATCTACCATCAACAAATGGGAAGTTCCAGAAATAAACATGTCCCAAGTAAGTAAAATGCACAACTGTCAACTCTGGGCTGCTGCAGGCAGTGTGTGAGATCTCATGCAGCCCTGCTTCTCTGCACCACCCTCCATCAGCACCTTTATGCTGTGCATGCTCCCTACCAAGTAGTCAATGGCAGGCTTGGCTATCAGACCTGTTAACAGTATGGGTGCTTGTGCTCAAACCCTGGCTTTACTTCGTAACGGTCTCGGAATTCGAGAACAGCAATGCTAGCAATCTGGATACACCATAAAAGCCATGAAGTACTTTCTTTAAACATCTCACACCATCACTAGCAGGAGTAGTATAAAACTATTAGGTATTTTGAGACAAAGGAAAGGATCATGCAATTTCATTACAGTATATTGATGTATTTTATTAGTTACTGTTGTTAATCTCTCATGGTGCTTAATTTGTAATTGTTAAAAATGTTTTTGTTTGTGACTGCCTCTGCCTCCCGAGTGCTGGAATTAAAGGAGTGCACCACCACTGCCTAAAAAGATTTTGTGTGACAGTCTTATTCCACATCCCTGCTGACTGGCCAGGAAATCACTATGTAGCCCAGTTGGTAACTCATGGAGACCCTCCTGTCTTAGCACAAAGATTACAAGCATGCATCATCATGCCCAGCTTCTCATTTGGAATTTAAACTTTATCAGAAATATGTAATTAGTTAGCTGTGGGTCTTGGAATAGATCTGTCAACAGGAGAGACTACTCTATATTTCCTTTGGGTGCACTACTATCCAAGAGATTACCCAAATCTGTTTCTGAAATATACTACTCACTTCTCACTCTCTAAAGAAACTTGTAAGATATACCATTAGCCCTCAAACAACCAGCATGGCTTTCCATGGGAGGAGGGGTGAGACACAGGAGCGCTCACTTGTATTCCTGTGTGAAAAGAGACAAGGCAAGCCTCCTCACTTCCAGAAGAGCTTGCTCAAACCCTACTTCTGAGTTTTAAGCCTTTTAAGTGCAGTTTCAGAGTACAGGCTTTCTTTCAGTAACTCAATAAACTGAACCATGCATGAGCAGGTAGGTGTCAAGGATGTTGCCATTGGCCAGGCGTGAAGTAAAATGTGCAAGGCCAAGGGGTGAGGATGGTGCTTTTAAAACGTAGGGATCTGAAAATAACTCCTGCCAAAGTCAAGAGTTGGTACATCAGCAAAATACAGAGCATAAAAAAGGTCTGGGTTGGGGATTTAGCTCAGTGGTAGAGTGCTTGCCTAGCAAGCGCAAGGCCCTGGGTTCGATCCTCAGCTCAAAAAAAAAGTCATCAACTACAAAGCTCTATTACCTCAAATTCCACAGGTACCAAGGTCAGGCCACAATTAAGAATACTTGTGGTGGCGCACGCCTTTAATCCCAGCACTCGGGAGACAGAACTCTGTGAGTTCGAGGAAAGGCGCAAAGCTACATGGAGAAACCCTGTCTCAAAAAACCAAAAAAAAGAATGCTTGTTGCCAGCCATTTGCGAAGAGTCACAGTAGAGCCATGGAATGAATAAACTGGCCCAGCCTTCAGGACAACACCCTGACATGGGATGCTCCTGGGCCTGAGAGCTAAGGAACACTGCACCAGGCCGAGGAGTGCTAATGCTGACATTTTTGCTTCAGTAACCAGATGCACATGATGTAGTCATAAAAGGAAAACAGAGCCTCTATTTGAAAAGAAACCACGAGCCAAGCGTGTTGATGCATGCCTGTAAGCACCTGGGAAGTGGGGGCAAGAGGATCAGGAGTGTAAGGGGCAACCTGGGCTACATGAGACCCTGTCCCTAAAAAAAAAAAAAAAAACAACAGAAATGAGGATCCTGAGCACTTATTAGGCCAAGGCAGAGCTACTCAAAGTGTTAAGCTCCAGAGAAAGGTCCTATCTCAGACAAAACTACAAGAATAGCTTACCCTGCTATTCCCAAGAAGCCTCGCAAGGGCAAAATGCCCCAAATGACACCCAAGACCACAGCAATGATCTGTCGGAACCAGTAGATCACGTCTAAAAATTCATCCTATAAAAGAGACAAAAACGTATGCATTAGCTGGAGTGGCTGCCACAAGACAGTTTTAGGTGAAGAAACAATAGCTTATTAAATTTTCTTTCTATCTTTCTTTTTTTTCCAAGACAGTGTAACTATATAGCTCTGGTTGGTCTGGAAATGCTATGTGAACCAGGCCTGGGCTGTGGAGTGCTGGATTAAAGATGTGTACCACTAGGTCCAGCCTAGTATGTGGTTCTTTTTAGATTCGTTCCTTTTATTTGGTATGTATTTGCCTGAGTGCATGCATGTGCACCACATACGTGCCTGCTGCCTATGAACGCTGGATGGAGAAGCAGGGCTTTGGATTCCTTGGAACTGGAGTTACAGATCATTGTGAACCACCATGTGGGTGCCGGGATTCAAACTCAGTCCTCTGCAAAAGTAAGTACTCCGCTAAACCGGGGAGCCATCTCTCCAGCCCCCATATGCGGTTACGTCATCACTTCTAAAGTGTGGTGAAAGACCATGTATTTAGACATTAGGTGATTAAAGAAATCTTTAAAACAAGTTTCATGAACGCAGTGACTATGGGCACTGTGCTCCTGGCCACAGGTAACCCTTAGCTGACCAGGTTAAGTCCTAGACAGTAACGGGGGGAGGGGGAGGACACGACTATTAACCTCCATACCCACCCTTTCTGTTACAGTGACTTTTGAGAAAGCCACCGAGGAAGGAAAGTATGGTGGTGTGGGAAGTTCCGGGAAGTGCTTTAGGCATGTGCACAGAGAGCACTATTGGTCTGTGAACTGACCTGGACTCCAAACACCAGTCCTTGGACCAGAGAAGAAGGGGGAAAAAATGACACAGCAGATCACAAAGACACTGCAGGTTTTGCAAGAGCTGGGCAGGGCTGGGGGCAGGCCAAGGGCACCTTCAGAAGTGCTTCCCATCCCCTCCCCCATACGGAACTGAAGGAAGGAAAGCCCAACTTCAGCAACCCAAACAAGGCAAAGATTCCAAATAAAACATTCTTTTCACACTATCTGTATGGTGACAGTCTTGGAGATCTCCGAATGGAGCAAGGGTGGAAGCGTCCACTCTCAGATCCTCGGAAGGTGACCAGCGGGAGCATCTTGAAGTCCCCAACCACTTCTTACAAATGTCTAGCGACATTTCTTCTTCCTAACACACACCCTCCTAAGGTGGTCTCAGACCTGGCCCTCGAATCTTAAGCTCACGGGGCCTCTCGTCTTTTCCTCCCATCGAGCAAGGGCAGGACCACCCCTGCCAATGTGCACACTAAACACACTTGGGGGATTCCGCACTCGGCACGCCGCGCACCGTCTTCAGAAGCTCTAACTACTCCGGATCCCGCGGAGTAAACGGCGCAGGACCACGGGAGCTCCGCTCGCTCCGGCCCGCACTCGCCGCTTCCGCGTGGCCAGGTGGCTTTCCTTTCCGCCAGGCCCGCGCTCGTCCACTGTGCGCCGGCACCCTAGCCACCCGCTCCCTGCTCGCACGGCCGGGCGCGGCCGGGGCGAGGAAGACCCGGGCCCGTCCCCCTGCCCCGCACCCTCGCCTGGCCTTCCGCACCTTGTCGTCCCAGGCCGCGTCGCTCCGCAGCACCTTGCTCCACACGGACACCTTGAGGGCCCCGTTGGCTAGCTGCGGCTGAGACGGCTCCTCCTTCCGCCGCCCGCCGCTCATCCTCCCGTCGCGCCGCCCGAGCCGGGCCTGGGGCGCGCGGGCCGAGCCGAAAGGAGTCGGGGTCTGGGCTGGCGGGTCTCGGCGCGCGGGGCGGCGGCGACAGTCTAGGCACCGGGGGTTCGGAGGCACGCCGATGATCCCCTCGCTCTGCCAAGCCGCCGGCTCGCAAGCCCCACGGAGCAGGCGCCGCGGAGGGAGGGGCGTGTCCTCTGCGACGTGCGCACGCAGCCAATCGGCAGCCACGCAGCAGTCTGGCCGAAAGCTCGGCCACGCCCCCGTGCAGGCGCCTTCCGCTCAGCGGAAGTGACGGAACGCTTAAGTCAGGCGCTAAGTAGGGTGAGCGAGAAGGGACAAGAGAGGCGCGGAGGCGACCTGAGCGCGAGGGGGCGCTGTGGAGACCGAGGAACGTTGACGGTGCCGAGTGAGCGGCGGCTCGTCCCCTCGGGCGACAAGTAAAAGTGGCCTTGCAACCTGCCCGCCAACAGAGCCAGGTCCTTAGTCCCCTCGGAGCTCCAGGCTGCCCCGCTGAAGTCAGCGTCTGTGCATTCTGTCCTAAACCTACAAGCCACTCACGACTTTGTTCACGACGTTAACTCATCCACCGTCTTGACTATGCAGAAAATAAAGTTACTTCGCCTGGCGATGGCTCAAGTCTACCTACCGTCGGAGAATGGTGAGTCCCGGGCCACGTCAACCTGAGCTACAAAGCAGGCCGTGTCTCAAAAGGAAAAGAAAAAAAATGTTTTCTGCATAATTAACGACTCGGCTTGCCCAGCATTCTCTTCTGACCAACGCGAGGCTAAGATCCCAAGAGAAAAACTTCTTTGCTAAGGATAAGGCAAGTTGGAACCAATGGAGGACTTCGGCAGGGAAATAGAAAAGTAGTCAGTGTCAGGATATCATTGCGTCCTCACGGTGTGGTGTTAGCATTTCACAGAGGAGGTCTTGGACGGCCAGGAGCAGCTGCACCCTTTGCGAACTTGTACATCGGTACAAATTCCGAGGCGTCCCATGCCGTGTGGTGTACCTGTCTGCAGTCCCAGCCCAGGCAGGAGTTTTAGGGTGGCCTGGTTACCTTGCAAGATCCTGTGTCACAGCTAACCTGGGTTACGTAGCAAGGCTAGCCTGGCATACAAAGTAAGAGATTCTGTCTCAAACAAGCGATGAGCAAAGCCAATCCCCACCTTCCAGATGGTGCCAGACACAGTGTGCTAAGCCAATAGATCAAGGAACAACACTTTTATGCAGTGAGTTTATAGAGGCAAAGTAATTTACCTCGATCCACGGGACTAGTATCTGGGTCTATTTGACTCTAAACACACGTTTTTCTTTCTTGCTTTAAAAAAAAAAAAAACTAATTATTTCATTCCATGGTACGGGTGTTTTGCCGGCATTGTATGTCTGTACACCATTTTGTGTGTCCGGTGCCCAGAAGAGAGTGACCTAGAACTGGGGTACAGACAGTTGTGAGCTGTCATGTGGGTGCTGGGAATTGAACCTCCCAGAATTCTTAATCACTTAAACCCTGTGCCATTGCTGCAGCCCCCACTATGTAGCCCTTGGCTGGCCTGGAATTTCCTATGTAGGCCCAGGCTAGCCCGAAACTCACAGAAACCCACCTGCCTCTGACTCCCCAGGGTACTGAGATTAAAAGCATTCCGTGTGTGGGTCCATGCCTTTAATTCCAGCACTCAGAAGCAGGTGAATCTCTGTGAGTTCAAGGCAGCTGAGGTGAAGACCCAACTATAGGTAAAGGTTGACAGATACAAAAAACGAGGTTCTGGGTTTTGTTGTTGTTGTTTGTTTGTTTGTTTTTTTGTGAGGCAGGTCTCTTTATATAGCCCGGGTTGTCCTAAACGTACTATGTAGACCACCAGGCCAGCCTCGAACTCACCGAGATCCTCTTGCCTCTCTCTGTCTCTCAAGTACTGGGATTAAAGGCTTGTGCCACCTACAAACAATGACTGAATCCCACTCTGTAGCTTAGGCTAGTCTTGAACTCCTGATCCTTCTACCTCCACCTTCCAAATGCTAAGATGGCTCCAACTCTGAGTAGTCCACATGGGCACATCTGTACATGCATGCACACACTCACACAAACACACACACATAAATAAACCTGGAGGGCGGGTAATGAGACAGGCTCTCATTATGTAGTCCTGGCTGTCTTGGAACTCACTGTGTAGACCAGGCTGGCCTTGAACTCAGAGAGCCTCCTAAGTGAAGGGGCCCGAGGCCTGCAGCAACAGAACAACTCCCTGAGGTTTTGATGGACATCTCCCAATGGTCCGGGATGCTGAACATCTCTCCATGTGCACCCTGACTGTTTTTTGGTCTATTTGTTATCTGATTTTTCACTATAGGTATTACTAACACTGTGTGATTTACATTCTGGGTCATTCTGTGGGTTCTTCTGTTGCTAATGCCGTTTATTTACTACAAGGGTTCTCTTTGGTTTTGTTTAAGACAGGTTCTGATATGTAGACCGAGATAACCTGGGACTGGCTTTCATCTTTCTGCTTTTGCCTCTTAGGTTCTGGGATTACAGGCCTGTGCACCCATATAGTCCAAACTTGTTCGTTATATTATGAGGCCGAGAATGGCGTCTCCCCAAGTTGCCCAGTTTAGTCCCAAACTTCTAGGCCCAAAGGATCTCCTGCTTCAGTCTCCCAGGTAGCTGGGAGCACAGGTGAACAATTTCAACATTACTGAAGTCTAACTTTGCCAGTGTTTCTTCTGCCAAGAAAGTATTGGCAAGTCTTCTGTTTCATGAGGATTTCTTCTATTTTTCCCCTAAGAGTTTCATAGGCTAGCCTACCCCACAGGTAATCCTTATGGCTCAGCCTCCCTAGTGCTGGGACTGCTGATAGGAGTCTCCAGTCCCAGGCTCCCCCACTCCCCAAGTTGCCCTGGCTAAGCAAGCCCTTTCTCTAACAGAGCTACAACTTCCCCGTCTATTTTGAGTTCATTTCTGTGCGTGTTAAAGCTCCACTTCTGTCCTTTTGCCTGTAGATGTCCAGTCTGCTAGCACTGTTTGCTGAAACAACTGTCTAGACCCTGGTCCCCTCCCAGAGTCTTCCACACTGGCCTCACACCCTTACTGAGAATAATGTGACTTTATACAGGTCAAGGCTAATTTCAGGGTTCTCTATTCTACTTTATCGGTCAATATGCCAGTGCCATATTTTTTTTAGTTCTGTAACTTTGTAGTTTTCTTTTTTTTGGAAATTACTGCATGCATGTATATGATGTATTGGTCATTTTCACTGTCTAATTACTCTCTCTCGTCCTGGCCCCACTCCCTCTGAACCTCCCCAAAAGGCCCCTCATACTTTCGTGTCCATTTTTTTTCCAGAAGGTTTTCATTTTATTCTTTATGAGTATCTTCACTGCACGTATCTGTATGTAGCACTTTTGTGTTTGGTGCACATGGAAGCCAGCAGAGGGCACTGGATTCCCTTGGAACTGGAATTGTGAGCAGCAGCATGTGGGTGCAGCCTGTACTGTAAAAAAAAAAAAAAAAAAAAAAAAAATTATCTCACTTTGCAGCCCTGGCTGTTCCTGGAACTCGCTCTGTAGACCAGGCTGGCCTGGAACTCAGAGATCTGCTACCTCTGGCTCCCAAGTGCTGGGATTAAAGGCAGTTAAAAAACTTTAAATTAGCCAGGCCGTGGTGGCGCTCTGAAGGCAGGGGCAGGTGGATCTCTCAGTTCCAGAACAGCCAGGGTAACAGAGAAACCCTGTCTCAAAAAATGAAAACAAACAAAAAAATTAAATTAAAAATCTTAATATACTTTGTGTATTTGGGTGTATTTGTCAGAACCTGCATATGGTCAGAGGACAGCTTGTGGGAGTTCTCTCCTTCCACCATGTGGGATCAAACTCACGATGCCAGATGTTGGCAGCAAGCACCTTTACCCACCGGGCCAGCTCAAAGGCCCTCTGTAGGGTTTTCTACCTTGTTGCATCATCTTTGAACACAACTTTTCCTTAAATGAGACAGGTTTTTATGTAGCCCAGGATGGCCTTGAACTTGCTTCATAGCCAAGGATGACCTTGTATTTCTGATCCTCCTGCCTCTCCATTCCAAGTGCTAGGATTACAGGTATTTACTATCATGCTGGGTTAGTTTTATGCTGGGATAAGGCTCAAACGCAGGACTTCTTGCATGCTCTTCCAGCCAAGCCACATTGCCAGCCTGTTTATTAATTACTTATTTGTTTATTTATTTATGCATTCATTCATAAATACAAGTATTACAGAATTGCACCACATGCACCACATATCCATTCCCAAACTCCTGCAAATAGTTTCTACAGGAGGGAAAATTCAATTTTAATTTTTTTTTTTAATTCTGGTATGATCAGACACATGACAGCCTGGGAACTGAACCTGGGTCCTCTGGAACATCAGTGCTCTTAAGTGCTGAGCCATCTCTCTTTCCCTCAATTTTAAATTCTTAGATTTATCAGATTTTATTTTTACATAGGAGTCTGGGATGTTTTTGAAGGTTTGTGGTTAGAGGATCTGGGATCCTGCCGTGTAGCTCAAGGTGACCAGCAAATTAGAGGTTAAGAAAGCTGCTGGAAACCTGATCTATGCTTCAGGGTTTTGGAGGAAGCCTAGCTGGCAGCCCAGGTAAGCCCTAGCCTAGAAGGTATGTGACTAATGGGTGAGCCTGGCTGGTTCCCTTTCTGAATTCTCTCAGGCTTTCTTATCTTAGGAAGTGAGGAATCTGGCTGAATCCCAGGGCATCCATCTGGTTAAAATAAACGTCTTGGGTGGTCTGAAAGACTGGAAAGGAAGGTATGCCCCACTGGCCTCAGATATACAGAGGGATCTCAGAACCTGACATACTGTGGGGAAAGCAACTGCCTGCCCATGCTGTGTAGAAGACGCAGACAGGGAAGGAAGGTGTACTTGTGTAGTGTAGTTTTGGCACAATCTGTGATGTGGAGCCCATGGATGGGAGGGTAGTGATTAAAGTGGTAATCCCAGGAAGGTGACCTTCAGGTCATTCTAGACTTTCGAAGGCTCAGAAGCCACAAACAGTCCAGGGAGGATCCATCCATCCATCCAACCATCCATCCATCCATCCATCCATCCATCCATCCATCCATCCATCCAGTTTTTCTAGAAAGGGTTTGAGTAACTTTAGCTGTCCTAGAACTCAATCTGTAGATCAAGCTGGCTTTAAACTCAGATAATCTCTTGTCTCTGCCTCCTGAGTGCTGGGGTTAAAGGCGTTTGCCACCACTGCCCAGCTTTACTTATTTTATTATTTTCTTTTTTAAATTTATTTTTATTTTATATTCATTGGTGTTTTGCCTGCATGTATGTCTGTGTAAGGGTGTGGGACCCCTGGAACTGGAGTTACAGGCAGGTGTGTGTGAGGTTCCATGTGAGTGCTGGGAATTGAACCCAGGTCCTCTGGAAGAGCAGCAGTGCTCTTAACTGCTAAGCCATCTCTCCAGCCCCTAAGACCTTTTTGTTGTTGCTACACAGACAGGGTTTCTCTGTGTAGCCTTGGCTGTCCTAGAACTCAATCTGTACACCAAGCTGGCCTTGAACTCAAGAGATCTGCCTCTCTTTGTCTCCCAAGTGCTGGGATTAAAGTTGACCACCACCACTCAAAAGACCTTTTTCCTTTTATCTTGTAACTGCTGAGATTGGAGGCTGGGGTATAGCTCACTTGTAGAGTGTGTACCTAGCAGGTGGGAAATCTCTAGTTTGGTCCCCAACCCTCGCTCCCAACACACACACCAAGACTGATGTAGTGTCTTGGGAGGCCGAGGCAGAAGGCCCCTGAATTTGAGGCTAGCCTGAGCTATATAGTGAGATTGAAAACAAAACAGAAAAGCTGTCCTTACCAAATGAGGTTGTTCTACAGCAAGGGCTCATATACTCAGCTTCGGGAAGAGGCATCAGTCACATTCACAGGTCAATTCATGAGTATCATCAACCTACGGCTTAAGGTTTTGTTGTTGTTTGATAGACAAGGCCTTATATGTCTCCTGTAGCCTCCAACTATATAGCTGAAGATTATCTTGACCTTTTAAAGTTGTGTGTGTGTGTGTGTGTGTGTGTGTGTGTGTATGTATGTATGTATGGGGGGAGACACATGTGCCATAGTACATGAGAGAGCAAAGAACAACTTATGGAGTCAGTTCTCTTTACCACACAGGAGTTGAACTTGGTGGTTAGGCTTTGCAAGCAAACACCTTTACATGCTCCGCCAACTCACAGGCTGAAATTTTGATTGTTATAATGCTACCCATAAGAGTTCTTCGATTACAGGTATGAGCTACCATGCCTGGCCTATGATGCCAGAGTGAGTGCTGGGGAGCGAACCCAGGGCTTCATGAACGCCAGGCTGTGTCTGCAGCTCCCAGAGCCAGTTTTGGTTTTAGTTCTAAAGGTATTTCTAGAAGCCATTTCTCCTTACGAAGTGAGGCCGTTCTAAGCACTTCTCCTTCCTCGGGTGCGTTAGTCACATTCTCATTACCATGGCCACATTCCTTGAGAAATCATTTTTCTTAACATGTGTTTATTATGTATACAGTGTTGTGCCTGCATTGTGTCCCTGCAGGCCAGAAGAGGGCGCCAGATCCCATTACAGATGGTTGTGAGCCACCATGTGGTTGCTGGGAATTGAACTCAGGACCTCGGAAGAGCAGCCAGTGCTCTTAACCTCTGAGCCATATCTGCAGCACCCCCCCCCCCCCGAGAAATAATTTAAAGGATGAAGGTTTCTGTTAGCTCAGGCTTGACCAGAGGTGGAGCAAAGGTGTTTACTGTACTCTAGCGTGGAAAGGAAAGGAAAGCAGGGAAAGGATGGGACCACCGTGTAGACTGCTGGGGCAGGCCCATCCAGTGACTACTTAAGTCCCTCTCTTTAGTTCCTACTCCCCTATGTCACTAAATTATAAATCAGCTAGCCAGCTATAGCTTTCATGATCTGTAAAAAAAAAATTTTCAAGGGGTTGGGGATTTAGCTCAGTGGTAGAGTACTTGCTTAGCAAGCACAAGGCCCTGGGTTCGATCCTCAGCTCTGAAAAAGAAAAAAAAAAACATTTTTAAAAAGCCTCTTCCCGAGGCTGGAGAGATGGCTCAGTGGTTGGGTGCAGTGGGTAGCCATTCCAGCTTTGATCTGGAAGTTCCAACCCCCATTGAGGCTTCGGTAATGGTCATGCCTACAAGGCGGGGCTGAGAGAGGACCCTGAAGACCTGAGATCAGGATGGGCCAGCTCTCTTGGTTCCTGGATCCTGGAGGTCGACAGAGCAGAGTTCTCCAGAGAACACCACCGGACTGCGCCATACCTTTCCCAGACCCTGCAACCTATCCCTTCATTTGTAAGTTGCCCCACAAAATAAACCTCCCTTTTAACTACATGGAGTGGCCTTAATAATTTCACCAATACCAATAGTTGGGAGCACCGAATGCTCTTCCAGAGGACCCGGGTTCAAATTCCCAGCACCCACATGGCAACTAACAACTGTCTGTAACTCTAAGAACTGACCCCCAGCCCCAGACATACATGTAGGCAAAACATCAATGTACATAAAATAATAAATTATATATATATATTAAAAAAGCTCCTTCCCATCAGGTTGCAATAGCTTCCGCCCCCCACCAAGACAGGGTTTCACTATGTAGCTCTGTCTGTCTTGGACCTGGCTTTGTAGACTGGCTTGCCTCTGCCTCCCAAGTGCTGGGATTAAAGGTGTGTGCCACACTGCCCAGCCTGCAACAGCTTTTAAATGAAGGGCCTTCAGGGGACGTTCAGACCCAAACCAACATACGGGACTACTACTCTTATATTTTTGGTTGTGAGCCTGTCCTTAAGAGCTGAGCCATCTCTCCAGCCCAGGCATATTACTCTCGATGCCATAGCATCTCGATATGTAGCCCAGGCTAGCTTTGGAGTCACTGATCTTCTTGCCTCTACTCCTAGAGTACTGGAACTGTATTAGGCCCAGCAAAAACAAATCTCTTTTGAGGTTTACCTCTTCCTCCTGAGCCTAAATGTCTAGTTTGGGGTTACTAACAGGCCCTGGTCAATGAGTAATGATGAGTATTGGAGTGCAGGGGTTTTTTTGTTTGTTTTTTCTTCTTTTTGGTTTTTCGAGACAGGGTTTCTCTGTGTAGTTTTGGTGCCTGCCCTGGATCTTGCTCTGTAGCCCAGTCAGAGATCCACCTGGCTCTGCCTCCCGAGAGCTGGGATTAAAGGTGTGCAGCACCACTGCCCAGCTCGAGTTCAGTTTTTTTAACTGAAGGATCAGGAATTTAAGGCCAGGCTGTGTTCACACAGGAGACACCGTCACAAAAAAAAAAAAAAAAAAAAAAAAAAAAAAAAAAAAAAAGCACCCCACATGGTGGCTCAAAACCATCAGTAATTTCTGTAACTACAATTCGAAGGCACCCAACACCCTCTTCTAACCTCCAGTGGAACATACGTACAAGCAGACCACTCATGCACATGAAAGAAATCTGAAAAATATTTTTAAAAAAAGGGCAAAAACTCCCAACCAGCCACTTGATTTCATTGTAGAAGTGGGTAGCCTACACTGATGTTAAAGACAGCTGGATGCTTGGCAGTGGGAAACCACTCACCACTACTTGAACTGGGTCTGGACATCTCTCAGTGACCTTGAGGCAAGAGATTTAATTAAAATCCTAAATTCATACCTACACTGGCTGAATTCAAGCAAGTAACCTAAACCCTCACTCAGTAACTGTGGGCCTCTCTCTTATATTCGTGTACGAAATAACCAACTGATCACTTCAGGCCAGGCACACAGCACAGCTGTTAACTACTGTTGTTGGTTTTACACCAGTTACCATCCTGATGTGACAAAATGCATGCAAGGCTAGTGGAAACAAACGGGAATTTACAGGCTAACACAACAGGGAAGTGGAAGTCAAACTGATCAGCTGTGGCTGAAGCAGATGTGGTCCAGATCTTACACCTGCTTTGTGGGGGTTGTCAAATGGTAATATGCTTTTCCTCACTCAGTGGACTTGCCAGCTCCCGTCCACTCATCATTTAGCAAACCCAGTGTTTACCAGTGATCAGAAGTGGCTGGCCAGGCTTACAAGGAATGTAGAGTGCTGAACAGGATACACAGGGACTAGGGAAGGACTGCGCTAACCTAGGAGGCTAGAGGGACAGGAGAGGAGGCAAAGCAGATAAATACAGTTATGG
Source organism: Onychomys torridus (assembly GCF_903995425.1). Lineage (NCBI taxonomy): Eukaryota > Metazoa > Chordata > Mammalia > Rodentia > Cricetidae > Onychomys > Onychomys torridus. The sequence goes on from NC_050446.1 coordinate 137,758,017, forward strand.
CCAGGAGGTGGAGGCGAAACCTTTACTTCCCCCACACTCAGGACCTCTGAGTTCGAGGCCAGCCTGGTCTACAGAGCAAGTTCTAGGACAGCCAGAGTTACACAGAGAAGCCCTGTCTTGAAAAAACAAAGACCTCAGTGACTGCTCTGTTTCAAAAGCATAGTGGGTCTAATCAAGAACTATCAGTTTGACTTTTAAAAATAAAACCAAACAACTTTATTTGACAAAAGACAAAAACCAGTTATTTACAGTAGTTTTTTGCTCAAATATTGTTCAATGGGACAACCGTACTTCAGATTTATCTTACAAGCAACCTAAGCAGAGACTGCCCCACCCCTTAGATGCCCCATTGTATTCCAGGAGGGGGGAATGCCAGAATATGTCAGCAGCATGGCTCCCTCCCTCCTCTCCTGCTCAGTGCACTGTGGAGGAGAGAACTCCCACTCACCCCAGTATCAACCCCTACTGTAGGCATCTTTGCAACAATCACCGGGGATCTAGGCTCACAGACAGTTGGGGTAGAAGTGGGCAAACAGCAAATTCTACAAAGCTGCCACGTTCATCCTCCCCCTCCCCCAAGCATTGCCTCTAGGGGATGAGGGTGCTGGATCCCCTGGAGGGAGGCGGAAGATCCAGCCCAGGAAGGCAATCTCCTACAGAGAGCAAATCTCTCAGTTCCCACTTGCACAGCAAGGGATGGGGCTAAGCCACTCAGGAGAGGTAGGGAAGCCTGTAAGAGTGGCAGAGGGCTCCCTAGAAAGCCAGAGTGGTGTATCTTTCTCTGGAACAGGCACTCCAAGTCAGTGAACACCCAGGAGCCTCTTCTCTGTTCACAACCTAGTAAACATCAGGAAATTACAGTCAGGACTCCTCAAATCTTCTGATATTCAGAACACAAATATTTTGGTTAATAAAAACCTAGGATTAGTGTTTCTTAGGATATATAAAGATGGGGTATACTGTTGCTGAAAACTAAAAAAACAAAAAAAACAACAAAGAACAAACAAAAAACCCCCAGCAAAGGAAGAGGGGGGAGAGGAGAGGTTAAAACCACGTGTGATCAGTTTCCCCGGGAAACTGAGGCAGGCCCTTGCAATTCCAACTTGAAGGGAGTTGAAACAGACACAACTCCCAGGTGCTGAGTCCGTGCCGCACTAAGCCCTTTCCCCAAGAAGGTTCCAGCTACCTTTGTGGAACAAGTGGCTTGTCTGAAGGGCCTCCCGACCAGTAGATGGCTCACTCTTCCCCAAGTAGGAGATGCTGGTGCTACTGACTGCTGACCAAGCTCCTGAATGAATCCAAACAGGCTACAAAAAATGGGAAGGGGAGACAATACCCAAAGGAGAGAGAAAACAATCTGTTTCAGTCTAGCTTAACCACCCCAAAATAACAGTAAAAAACAAGTATGTCTCTAGTCTTATCATCCATCTCTGCTGTGTCTAAACGGCTACCTGGTTCAGTTGGACCTTTATCCCCTTCTGTGCCTGATGCAAATAATCCAACACCTGTAGGTATTTTTCTTCTGTCTTTTTTCAACAAAGTAATCCAAACCAAGAATCAAACAACCACTTCCAGTTGGAATTCAGCACGGCTGCAGAGATTTTGCTGGTCCCTTATACAATCATCCCCAGTACAGCTGTAGATCACCCCTTTTATAAAGCTCCATAGCATAAGGTGCTCTCTCCCTACACCCGTGCTTCCGGGCTACCTACTGCCATTAACACAAACCACAGCAAAAGGAAAATAAACAATTTAGCAAAAATCTAAACATTCAACTGGAGTCGGTTCTGTGACATCTGCTGAGCCTTTTCCTTTGTCCTTTGAGTAAGTTGGAATGTGCGCACCTGGCTTGACCAAAAGAGGCCCAGCTTCGGGGCAGCTTGGACCTAGCTCAAGTCTGAACTTGGCAAGTTTCCTGAGCCTGCTTAGGAAAGCAGGCTGGAGTGCAGACGTCCCAGGGCTCTCTGGAGAAGCAGCAGCAGCAACACCATGCCTGGCTCTGGTGCCTTGGTCTCCTCGGAGAGGAAGCTTGAAGGAATGCAGTCAGCAGAGTACCGGCCCCCCCGTAACAGTGCCTCGACACCAGCTGCTGACTTTCTGCTGAGGACCTCTGGACAGAGAAGATCCCGATGCTTGGCAGTGATCCGTAGATAACCCTCTGTATGAAAAGGGAAGTGAACCAGGAACCTGGGACAGCTGGCCTGAACCTCAAGCCACCTGGTAGCAGGTGCCTACTTGGCATTTTCCGAGACGAGAGGAAGGGGAGTGTGTAGTAATGGAGGTGCCGGATCCTGCTGCTTCTGAAGCTCCATCTCAGCAGCCCTCTGCAAGGCCACCTCCACCAGCAACTGGAAGCTGCTGAAGTCTTCCTTGTCCTGCTCTGGGGGTGTGGGTGGCGGTGTATTGAAGAGTCCACCGGTGGGGCTTCCAGCCTCGGCACTAGTCAGCAGGGCGAGTGTGCTCCCAGGGTTCACCAGGGCCTTAGGGGATTCCAGCTCCACCTGTGGGAAGGGGGCTGCTGGCTTTTCACCTTGGCCTGAGTGGAGCGGCACGGAGCAGACGGACAAGGAGAGCACATTGGTGGGGGCCGGTACAGACACGGCCAGCAGGGAGGGGCTGCTGCCCCTGGGGAGAGCCACATCAGAGGCTCTGCCCCCACGGCGGGAGATGGTGAACTGATTGGGGTCTTTGCCATCCTTCCGAAGCATGTCTGGGAGAAGGCGACGCCGGGCATTGATGAACCAGTTACAGATCTAAAACGAGTGTTAAGAGATTCATGAGTTAACCCCATTCAAATCAGCTATGCTGTGCTTATCTAAGCTGCAGCGGGACAGCGGCCAGCTGACCTTCCCTCCACCTGCCCGGACCTCTCTATCCAGACATATGCTAGGATCTCCGTATTCTCCATCGCAACACAGCTACAAAGTGCTCGCTGTTCCAGACACCAAGACCCAGCAGCAAACCTAACAGACAAGACACCAGCCAGTGGCAGGGTGGGACAATGGTGTTGAGGGAGCTTGAGGACTTGAGGAAGCAGCTTCTGAGGAAGCAGTTTTCAACTGAAATCTAGAAGGCCAGTGGGGGTGGTGGGGTACACCTTCAATCTCAGCATCAGGAGGCAGAGGCAGAGGCAGAGGCAGGGAGGTCTCACTGAGTTCAAGGCTAAACAGTAAAACCCTATTTCAAAATAAATAAATAATCCAAAAGACAAGCAGTTGAAATGGGAGATAGGTAGGGAGCCCAAGTGAGCACTGGCAGCTGAGTACTCATGAAAAAAGTGCTGAAGACAGGCGTGTGTGGCTGGGCTCAGTGTGTTATCAGAGGTCCCCTCCTAGGATAAGGGTGTAGTTCTATGGACAGAGGGAGCCACAGGAATTATTGGTCTTTATTTAGTTATTTTTCAAGGCAGGGTCTCACTAAGTAGCTCTGTCCTGAAGCTCACTCTGTAGACCAGGCTGGCCTCGAATTCAGAGATCTACTTGCCACTGCCTTCCAAGTGCTGCTGGGATTAAAGTTGGGCACCACCACCACCCTGACCAGTTTTGATTTTTAGATCAGTGTGTGTGCGCGTCAGTGAGTGCACATGCTCACACGTGAATGTATGCAAGGGTGCATCGTGTGCCTGTAGAGGTTAGAGGATAATTTGTGGGATGTGGTTCTCTCTCCATCTTGTGGGTTCTAGAGATTGGCCCACCAGGCTTTGTGGCAAGCAGCACCTTTGCCCCCTGCACCATCTTATTACTGACCCTCAAGTCATCTCAGCCCCTCGGGAGGGTTTTAAGCAAAGGAGCGGCCTATTATGTAGAGAATAGGCCGGAAACAGATTACCTGAGGAGGTGACAGGAAGAAAACGTTCCATCTGTTTAGGAAACTAGCTTCCCACCTAAGTATAGGTGGGCACAGCAGGAATGGTGCTAAAAGTGACTCACTCCTGGGCCTGTCCAGCCGCTGTAGACCAGAGACACACGGGGATGCCAAAGGGGCTCTCAGGGAGAGGACCGACTGCTTCCAAGAAACACTAGGACCAGGAGGCATGGTGGCCTTCACGGCATAGTGTGACATGCTCAAGGTGCCCGCAGGCTGGGGAGAAGATCTGTGCCGTGTATCCGTGTATTTCTGCAGTGCTGGGATATAGCACCCACAGTCTTGTTCACAATAAACAAGTGATGTATTACTGAGCTGATCCCCAGCCTTAGATTCTTTAATACCCAGGTGCTGGCGGCACATGCCTTTAATCCCAACACTCAGGACAGGCCAATCTCTGTGCATTCGGGGCCAACCTGGTTTACAGTGCTTTCCAGGACAACCAGGGCTACCCAGTGAAACCTTATCTTGAAAAATAAAAAAACACCCCCAGTTCACAGTTCGTTCTCTGACCTCTTCACTGGTGTAATAGTCTGCAAAGTGCAATGCTGGTGATCCCAGCTAGGAAGAGGCTGCCTGGAGTCCAGGTTCCTGAGCCAGGCACCAAAACCCTCCTTCCTGCCGGCCAGGACGCATGTGAGACAGCTTTTGGGCCCTGCTCATTCAAAACAAAACAACTAAACACACAAGCCGGCACTTAGTCCCAGCACTCTGGAGACAACGGCGGTGCGTGGACCTGAGTTCCAGGACAGCCAGGGCTAACACAGACAAGCTGTGTCAAAAAACCAAACCAGCAGGTTGGGGATTTAGCTCAGTGGTAGAGGGCTTGCCTAGCAAGCACAAGGCCCTGGGTTCAATCCTCAGCTCAAAAAAAACAAAACAACAACAACAACAAAAAACAACAAACAAAAAATTCCAAAGAACTCTATGCCTTCTACATAGCACATCCCCTTTTTTCTGGAATGCTTTCTTGCCCACTGGTGGACAAAGGTGCAGGCTTTGTGTCTCCAGTGCAGACTTCTCCAACAGCAGCACAGTGCGCTGTATTTTCTTCTGACCAAGAAATGGGGTGAGCTGTCCCCAGTTTCCCTGGTGAACAGACTTAAAGCTCCGCAAGGCAAGCGCCAGGATCAGACAGTCAGTTCTCTCTCCACGTGGCCCAGCTTGCTGCAGCCCCTAGAACAGCTGGGTTAGAGCCCCACCTTTCCTTCCCCGCTGGCTTTCAGGGCTTATTCATATCACTCGCGTTTGCCTACCGTGTACCAGGCCAGTCCTGGGTGCATGCTGGAGCTGCCTTTTAAGACTCAGGTCCCCTGCCCTGAGGTGCTCACCTCCATCTGGCTGTGCAATGGTAGGAGACAAATGGCTGAATGACCACCAGTCCATGCCCAGAAAACAGGAAGGAACAGTACATAAACCTAAGAGACCCCTCTCTACTTCCTGTTGGCCATGAAGTGGCTCCCCCACTGTCCTGCACACTGCTTCATAACGAGCCCAGAGACAAAGAGGAAGCGACCATGGACCAGGCCTCTGCTACTATGAGCGACAGAAACAAACCCTTCCTTAATTAAAACAAATATTCAACATCAGAGACAGAGCTGGCAGATCTGTGTGAAGACGTAATTAAGGGCCGGGGCAATCACATCGAGCGAGCACAGGGAGCAGTAGCCAATGAAGCCAGCTGTGATGGCACACACCTGTAATCCCAGCACTGGGAGGCTGAGGCAGGAAGTTCGGTTCGAATTTGAGGTCCACTTGGGCTACTTAGGACCCTGCCTCAAACAAAAGGGCTAATGAACAGATTGTGAACGTGTGTTGTCTATGCAGTCCTTGTTACCCAGGAGCCTAGGCAGAGTGAGCAACACAGTAAAACACCACATCCAACAACAATCGACAAGGAAGAGGGTATGATGGGTGATGAGCTCTCGGTGCCAGGGGGATCTCACTGATTGGGAACACCAGGCGGTCTGACTGAAGTTTCACATGCTAGGTCCTGTTCCCTTGTTAGTTCATGGGCGGACACTCTCAGGCTATACTAAGTACCAGAAACTGTAGGAAAAAGAATGGTCAGAAGTCTGTCTTCTTACTTTCTGGGAAGGCTGCAGCAATGCTTCATACTTCACTACTGTCTGCTCAGGAGATCAGAGACCCAGGCTCTCACACCCATCTCTATCCCTGACGATTGCCAGGCTTCTTTCTTGGTACATCTCTTGAGCAAGCCCTGGGGTATAGTCTTCCCACGGGATCTCTGCCATATCTCGCTAAAGAGACAGACACCGTGATGGAGACTGATCTGCAGCAGACACAGCTCAGTATCTTGCCAGCTGCAGTTATACCATCCCACAGAAGAGCCCTGTCAGGCAGACTGGAGGCAGAGGCATCTGTGGCCCTTCTTTCCCTCTCTGCCCCAGCTTCAGAGGGCCTGCCCCTGAGGGTACTCACCCTTCTTCACCTCAGGGGTTTCCCCAGTGTAAGCAGGTGCGCACGCACGGACAAGAGACACCAGCAGGCTCTGGCCACACTGGCTGGAGTTCCAGCTCGGCCCTTCAGAAAAGGAGGGCTGAAAACTGCCGGCGGGTGGGCAGGGAGGAAACAAACCTAAGCACCTTGACTTCCGTGTCTTGCCAACCACTTCATGGGCATTCTGCTAAATGTGCACACAAGCCTGGGAGGTGGTAGGCAGTGTCCCCAAAGCCTTAGAGGGGAGTACAGAGAAGAAGTGATGTGCCTTGGGTGCACAGCTGGTTTCACAACCTCGTCTCTTGCTTAGAGGGCTCACTCTTCGCTGGCCTGCCACATGGGCAGCTAAGTAAGCCGCACGACCTCCAGATCTTCACACAAGCACAGAATTCAGCTCCAGGTGGGCCTGTTCATTCAGTCTTCTCCAGGTTCCGACGCGGGTTTGTTTCACCTCCACTGCTCACTAGACTCCAGTAACTTCCCCTTACGTCTCAGGTTTGAAGGCTGCAATATGGCCGGCCAGCAGCAGGGAGTGAGCTTAAGACCTTTCTCCCACCGAGGGCAGCACCCGCCCACCAGTCCACCGGCTTCCGATCTCCCTCAGCCATCTGTAACAGGAGCCACGCAGCTCTACCTCTAGGTGGGAGGTGGTGGGAGCGTAACAGGGATTGTTTTAGTGACTTGTCTAGCAAAGTTGGGAGGAATGTAGCTGTGGAGAAAGCAGGAAAGCTTTCTGGCACCAATGAGCGGTTGTGTGGGCACACAGCCCCAGGACACTCCCCCACATGTATTGTCTCACAAGCGCTGTGGCAGACTATTGCTTTGTCCTCTTGTCCCACAGAATGGCACATCTGAGGGGGAGGAGGGAGTAACTCCCAGTTTTATGCAGTTTTGGGGACTCATGGCAGGACTTTGGGATTGTAGCCAAGCACTCTGCCAACTGAACTCCATGCTGAGCCCTTTATCATGGATTTCCTCCACTACCCCACCCTAGTACTGAGGGCTGAATCCAGGGCCTCATGCACACTAGGTAAGCGCCCCATCACTGAGCTACACACTGACTCCTTGGAGGGATTTTTAAAAATCCTTAAAATAGCTATTTCCTATCTGCTTTATGAATTTGGGACAGGTAAAATGAGGTGGAATTAACAAGATGTTTTTCTGTCTGTCTATCTATCTAGTAGAATGAGGTGGAATTAACAAGATGTTTTTCTGTCTGTCTGTCTGTCTATCTATCTATCATCCATCCATCTCCCCCCCACCCCCACGACAGGGTCTCTGTGTAGTTTTGGTGCCTTTCCTGGATCTCACTCTGTAGACCAGGCTGGCCTCGAACTCACAGAGATCCACCTGGCTCTGCCTCCCGAGTGCTGGGATTAAAAGGTATGCACCACCACCGCCCGGCCCATCTATCTTTTTAAAGATAGGGTCTCACATCTCACTATGTATGTAGCCCTGGATAGCCTGGAACTTAAAAAGATTTACTTGCTCCTGATTTCCCAAGTGCTGGGACTGAAGGTATGCACCACCAGATGCATTTTGGGTTTTTTGTTGTTTTTTTTTTCAACAGTCTCCATAGTCCAGGCTGACCTAAATTCATGGCCATCTTCCTGGAGATCACAGATGTGAGCCACTACCTCCACCTGGCAATACATGTTTTTAAACAAGGGCTCCAGAGAGCTGTTATTCAGACTCAGGAGCAGTGGTTTGTAAGCCTGGTGTAACCTGTTCTTGTGATTGCCAAATAAAAAATGTCACATAGAAGCTCAAAGAATACACAGAAAGGCCTTGGGGGACAGGCGACATGTTGCCGTGGAAGCCCCAGCTTGGAAGAGAACAGGACATAAATACAGTGCCTGACTAGGGGCCAGGCCACCCCTCCCACCCAGCCTTCACAGGCTCCTCTCTGACCCCAGGGCCTTACCAGAGGGCCGGCTGTGCTCAGGAAAGACTGTGAAGAGGGGCCCAGATAGAGCAGCCTGCCGGGCTGGTGTGTGTCCTCATACAGAGCCCTCCCCATGCAGCTCAGGTGAGTAAAGCTAAGAAGCCCGCTCAGAACCCTCCAGGCAGTCCGGTAAACAGGAAACCAGATTGAATCCAACCAATAACCTGAGCTTTGACTGTCACAAGGACCAGTGAAAATCCGCCACAAGAGATCCAAAAGGGTTTTATTCTCCCAACTGCCTTGCTCCGGGCAAAACCCAGCAAACCATTTACTTCCATGACTCATTGACTTGCTAATGCATAGCTCCAGGGCAAGTTAAAAAAGACAATCAGAAGAGATGCCCCAGGGAGAAGAGACCGGCTGGGCACGGTGTAGATACCTGTTGAGGCCGGTGCTGAGTTCATTTGAATAATCTTCCTTTGGGGCAAGGAGTGTGGTTCAGTGGCAGGGCTCGGAAACCTCAAGAGCAAAGGCCATTTTGAAAGTAAATACAGACAAAGATGTGTGACTGAGGAGCTACTCCATTTTCTACTGGAATATTTCCTTCATTTTCTGCAGTTACAATTACTGAATCCTCTCCTGACAGATACTGATCAAAACCACCCCAGTGGAGCCCCAACAACAAACAGAACTAAGGTCTTTGTTCCCCATTCCCTGGTGACTCTGCCATCTAAATGCCCTAATAATGCTGGGCCAGTAGAGGTGCCCAGGGTCCACGGAAGCACCTGACTCCTTAAGAGGTTGGGGTTCCCTGGTCAAAGGAAGGAGTGTGGTAACCAGAGTACACAGCAGGAATGTGGGTCAGAGAGGAGACCTACGGGAAGCAGCAGCGCTGTAGTCAGACTGGCAGGAGCCGCTGAAGGATTTTATGTCGAGTGACAGGTGATCTGTCAGTGATACAAGGAAGAGCATGAGATCCAGAAGTTGCATTCTTGTCAAGCATGGTGACACACGCCTTTAATCCCAGCACCAGGAGACAGAGCCAGGCGGATCTCTGTGAGTTCAAGGCCAGCCTGGGCCAGAGTGAGTTCCAGGACATTCAGGGCTACACAGAGGAACCCTGTCTTGAAAAACCAAAAACCAAACAAATGAAAAACAAAACACCCACCAAAATAAAAAATAAAAGTTATATTTTATACCTTTAGGCCCAGCACTGGGAGGCAGACTGCTAGATCTCTTATGAGACAAGGCCAGCCAAAACTATACATAGCAACACCTTGTCTCAAAAACCCAAACCAAACCTATATTGCATTGCATGCAAGAGAAATGTTTAAACGGCGAGAGCTTTTCAGAGGAGCCTCCCAGAAAGGGCAGCCCCGAACTGTCCGTTTCACACAGGTACTTGAGGCCAGAGTCTTGAGAGAGGCACACTGCTGAGACTGATGTGGGGCTGAGGGTTGGTATCCTTTAGGGAGTGCCCGATGGTTTCCACTGGTCCCTAACTCCCAGCATAGTCCAGAGCAGGTGGCCATCACTGGGACCCAGTGGCTGATCCCTGCCCCGTACTAGGATGTGTACGCAGAGTTCTGCTCCTAGAGAAGCCACTGGTCTCTACAAGGATGTTTTAGTTTTCTCTTTCCACTCTGAACACAAGTAGGTGCACCATGTCCAGCTGCACAGCAGGAGCGGGCAGCAAAATACACCGGCCCCTTTAGTGCACTCAGGTGGGATTTCATTGTTTTTATATTTATCTACTTTGGAAAAGCAGTTTTGCAGCTGTATGTGACAGCAAAATTAAACTTTTTAAACTCAAGTTTGTTGTATGACATGATAATAAAAATGATTTTAGCTAACATCTTGAGGGGAGACGGGGCCCCAAGAACTGCTCTTTTATGCAGTGCTGGGGAACCCTGCCTCCTTGTGTGCCAGGCAAATGCCTTATCACTCTGCTCCATTCTCCAAATCTTAAAAAAGGGTCAGGACATTCCCTAGTGTCCCTGACAAGAAGCAGTTCCAATACTGTGACCAGTGGTTTGACGGGGCAGGTGTCAGGTGCCACAGGGATGTACAGCAGTGACTCCAAACGGGCTGCAGGCCCCAGTGTTTGCAAGAAGAGACAAGTGCTCCATCAGAGTAAAGCAAATGCAGAAGGCCAGGACTGTGTCCGGATGTTCAAGACCAGCGCCAGTCCCAGGAAGAACTGAAGAGGGAGCCGGGGTGAGGTGTGGAGCCCACCTGAAGACATGGTCAGATTTGTCCTTCTGAGGCTGAAGGATAAAGGCTGTCTCAACTGTTCTGCTCTCAAGTTCTAGGCCTTTTATTTTTTGCCTCTGTGCCTCTAGAACCTGTAAGTTCAAAGCCACCTTTCAGGGAGTCCTGATGGAGGCCCCAGGATGTGTGACCCTGTGTCTCCCCTGCGTTTGTCCCAGTAGTCATCATCAATCTGCACCCCACTACCCCCTCCCCCAAAGACTAGATAGATACTCCTTAAGGTAGCCTAGACATAGGAGTTGGGCCCAATGGAGGCACCTGGGAAGTAAATATGAAATGCTCCACGTTGCCGCACGCCCAGCTACGAACGCCTGGAAGGTAAGAACAACAGCAAAAGACAAGCACCCCAAATGGTGTTGGAAATCTTGAGAGTGCTCCAAGTTTTCCCCATTGTCAGCTGAGGAAATGTGGGCCAGAGACGACAGCAGCCTGGCTAACAGCCAGAGTCTTCCTGTGAAGGGGTGGGATGCCAGCCAGTCCTCTAAGAGTCTAGACCCTGTCTCAGGACAGACTTGGGCTAACCACTGCCCAGCGTAGAGAGCAAGGTCACAGGGATTTTACAGGCTGACTACTAACTGTGCCTGTTTCTGGGAGGAACAAGAAGTGGGAAGCTTGGGAAGGAGCAAGATCAGAGTGGAGCGAGGGAAGGAGGGGACAGCTCGTGGGGTGGGGGAGTGGTATGAAAGGACAGAGGAGAAAGCAGGAGGAAGCCTACTGGCTCATGAAAGGAAGTATGAAGCCACCAAGACAGGGACAAGTCCCTGGTGCTAGGCCAAGGGACCTGCACGATCTCCTAGGGAGGTGGTAAGAGCCAGACTCGACCCTGAGCAATGCCAGGTCAGCATTATGGAAACGGAGCAAAGCCTTCTGCGAGTCAACAGGCCAACGGCAAGAGACACTACTTGAGTGCAAACATCGAGTGTAGCCCTGTATGTTGTTTACAATGGTTCTCTCACAGTTCAAACTCTGTTCCTCCTCACAGGTCCACCAGGCACTGGAGAGGAATGTAGGTATGGCCATCTTCCTCCTCTTCCTCTGAGTGCTGGGTTCACAAGTGCGGACCAACTTGTCTACCTCCAGCTCAATTTTTTTTTTTAAAGATTTATTTATTTATTATGTATACAGCATGTATGACCAGAAGAGGGCACCAGATCTCATTACAGATGGTTGTGAGCCACCATGTGGGTGCTGGGAATTGAACTCAGGACTTCTGGGAAAGCAGCCAGTGCTCTCAACCTCTGAGCCATCTCTCCAGCCCCCAACTCAATTTTTAAAAGACCTTCTCTTTTACATTAAGAAAAAAAAAAATTATTCATGGGTATATGTGAGCCTGAAGAGGCAAGACGCAATCAGAGCTGCTGGAGCTGGGTAACAGAAGGCCCTGAGCTGTCTGTCTGATATGGGTACAGAGAGCCAAACCTGGATCCACAGAAGAGCAGGAAGTGCTCTTAACCACTGGGTCATCTCTTCAGCCCCTTCACTTAACCACAGCACAGAACCCAGCTGTCCTGCAATCAAGTCCTGCTCAGTGTGGCGGGCTGCATCTCAGCTACCCAGTGCCTTCTCACCTTCAGGGTCAACAGTAACACTAGTTACAATTCCTGATCCCTTCAGAAGGGCCAAGGCCTCAAGGCCAGCTGCAGTATCCCATGGCCCTCCCCACCACTGCCTTCCCTTGAGACAAGGAAGGGGTGTTCTCCTCTTACCCCAGCAGGGATCAGGGGCAGAGCTGGAGACTGGTGCCTTTTCCACCTTACCTGCAGCACTGACAGGTTGGTCTGTCCCGAGAGACTCAGCTTCTCCTGCTCGGAGGGGTAGGCATTGTAGCGGTGCAGATAAAGCCAGTCCCGGAGGATCTTCACCGACTCCTTGGGCAGGTTCCCCCTGCGCTTCCTCTTGCTGGCCAGAGACAGAAGGCCTTCGTCCTCACCTAGATCGCTGTCCGACATGGTGCCCAGGGGCTAGGCTGGACCTCTGGGGAGCCTGGGCAAGTGACAGAGGGGATGGGGATAACATTACCACTTCGTGCCTGTCCCCTTTCCTTACTAATGAGTCCACGATCACAGGAGTCATAGTTCCAAGTCCCGGCTAGCACCATAGCCTGAGCAAGCTAGAAGGATGAATCCTCAATTCACGGAACACAGAAGGGACTACTCAAACATGAGTGGTACCTCTTTTAGGACCAGAACGAACTACAGCTTCCTCAGTATTTCTACTGAGACAGGGTCTCACCATATAGCCCAGGCAGGTCTCGAAATCACGATCCCCCTGTCTCTGCCTCCCAGTGTCAATGCCCAGCTTGAATTCTGTTTTCCAGGCTGTCCTGGAAACTTAACATTATTACCTCATTTAACTCTTCGAAAGCTCCTATAAAAGGAGAAACTTACCATTTTATACATTAAGAAAGCTGCCAAAGGCACCAGGGAGTTACCACGTGACCCAGAATTTGAAACTCAAACATGGGCCCATGCAAACGCCTATGCACAAATGTTCACAGCAGCCAAAAGGTGGGAACCATCAAGAGACCTTCAACAGATGGCTGAACAGTGAACTATTTGGCCATAAAAAGGAGTACAGTGGGGCTGGAGAGATGGCTCAGCAGTGAAGAGCTCTGGCTGTTCTTCCAGAGGACCTGGTTCAGTTCCCAGCACCCATGTGGTAATTAATAACTATCTGTAACTCCAGTTCCAGGGGATCCAATGCCTTCTTGTGACACGTGTGGGCACCCATGTGGTGCAATACACACATGCAGACAAAGCACTCATATGTATAAAACAAAATAAATGTAAAAAAAGGGCACACTTCTGATGCTACAGCATGGATGGGTTAGCAGTTAATTAGGGCTGGGGGAACAGAAGGGCATTCACCTTTGATGTTTATTTATTTTAGAGTTTCACACACATAATATTCTTTGATCAAAGTACTCTATTATCTTCTTGTTTTTTCTTCCTCCCAAGATTTTCTTTCTTTTTATTTTATGTATATAGATACTCTGCCTAGTGTCTGTCTGGGCACCACACATGTAGTGCTCTGGGAGACCAGAAGGGGGAGGTGGATCCCCTGGAATTGGAGTTACAGAAGGTTGTGAGGCTATGTCTCTTCTGGGAACGAAACCCAAATTCTCTGCAAGGGCAAGTGCTCTTAAATTAAAGCCACTTCTCCAGCACAACCCCCATCCCTTCACCCCCACACCAGCTCTTACTTTAAAAGTTAATTTCTGGTGCCGGAGAGATGGCTCAGCAGTTAAGAGCATTTGTTAAAGTGGTGGTGGGGTCAAGCCTTTAATCCCAGGCAGAGGCAGGCAGGTCTCTGAGTTGGAGACCAGCCTGATCTACAGAGTGAGTTCCAGGGCAGCTAGGGCTACACAGAGAAACCCTGTCTCGAAAAACAGAAACAAAACAAATGGAGCATTCGTTATTCTTACAGAAGACCTGGGTTGTATTCCCTGCACCCACATGGTAGGTAGTTCATAACCATCTATAAATCCAGTTCCAGGGGATCAGATGCCCTCTTCTGACCTCTGAGGTGCACACACATAAAAACAACACTCTTACACATAACATTAAAAAAGAATCTAAACCTAAAAATTAAAAAAATTTAAAAAAAAAAAAAGACAATTCCCATTTCTTAAGATCCACTATAAAGTAGTTCCTTCCAAGGCCCAGAGGCTGGTTTGGAAACTGTTCACCATGGTCCTGCAGCCAACCTCTTGTAAGTGCAGGGAGTAGTGAGTGAGTCATCCCTACCCTCTCCTGTGGACGGGCCTCTGACCTGGACCCAGACTTAATCTCAGAATCCAGATCAATGAGTGTGGCTCCTGGCCCTGCTTTAACTCCCACTGGGCTATGGGGATCTTCATCAAGTGTCCCCTTTCTCTGAGTTTGAAGCCCTCCTCCTTCAACGAAGGAAGGTTTCTGCCTAGATAACACACTCCCATCGGCTGCTCCTCTCCACTAGACAAAGTTCCTGCTCACAGAAGCAAAAGAAATTTACATTTTAAAAGCACAAGTTCTAGGCCAAGGCTGTGCCAGAATCTCAAGGCTCCTCCCTTCTCTGCCTTTTAACAGCTCCCCAGCAGGCCTAGCCAACAGACTGGCATCTCCCAGGTTTTGTTTCCTCGACTTGGGCCTGAGCCCAGATCTCCCGGCCGCTAAGCCAGACTTTCGAGGGAAGGGTCTACCGTCGGCCAATGGGCACTGCTCAGAGGTACTGTTCCTCAAAGTATCACAAACGGGCTGCTTTCTGAGGGGAGGCATTTCAACCACCAGCACAGCTGGGATACCAGCTCAGGGATGCAGCCCTGGCAGCTGGTGAAAAGTTTACTGAAGGTCATTTACAAACTCCACTCCAGCCGCCAGCCAAGAACCCAGTCTTCAGGGTTCCCAGGGTGAGGCCAGAGGACGACCCCTCAGCTGGAACTTTTCCATCCCTGGACCCTGCACCCCAGGCTTGCGTGCAGGTTTCCCACACCCCCATCCCAGTAATACCTCGATATTCCCCATGCAAGTTTAACAGTGCTCAAATTAACTGACCCGATCCGCTGCTCACATCCCACAAGCTCCCTAAGTTTTACGAACGCACACAATTTACACCCCATACTTCAGACCAACGACTACAATGACTCTTGAGACTAGCCAAACTCCTGCACCCGCCCACCCACGAACTCCAACTGACCTGCCCACCCACGGTCTCTCCGACCGAGGAGCACGCACGTCATCACATTGGCCATCCATCAGCTTTCACCCTAACTGGGTTACTGGCTGCACCCTTGGACACTGCACCCCAGACAATCTCCTACACACTCCTACACCACCATCTGCTGCAGCCACTCCCACAGGAACTTTCTGACAACTCGCCCAGCTCCAGATACTCTCCCCCAGGCCGCACACAGGGGCTGGAGTTCTCAGCAGTTCACACAAAGCGCGCAACCTCCCCCGCGGCCCAGGCGCAGCGGAGCACATGGCTCATGGGGCGCCGACGAATGGGCCGGCGCTCAGGGCACCCTCACCCCCCCGTGCCCCCCCACCAGAGTCACGGTGCGTGCAACAGCTCCCCTGCCGGTCCGCCACCTGGCGGGAGTGGTGTGGGGGGGGGGACGACTCTGCAAGAAAGAAAACTCACGTGTCCATTCTAGGGCAGGAAAAAGTTTGGTTCCCAACCCCTTCCCCGGTACTCCGCGCAGGCTGACTCTTGGGGCGCGGGGCCGCCGGAGCGTGCGCGCTCGGCTTTGTGCTCCGAACTCGGCCCGGAGGGGGAGGGGAAAGGAGGGGGCTGGGCTCCAACCTCCGCACCGCCCCCCCCCCAGCCCTGCGCCCAGACTCCATGTTGGCCGCCCCCCCCTGCACCGGGGACGCGCACAGCCCCCGCAGGAGGCTCGGCTGCCCCTCGCCTGGCCCCGGAGTCCCGGCGCGCACAAACTTTCTCCGCGTCGCCAGCCCCACGCGCCCCACAGCCTTGGCCCGCCCGGGAGTGACAGATGCCTCGGAGACAGACTTTCCTTTGTTCCAAAGGAAAGGGGAACTCGCGCGGGCTCCCCAGCCCTCCCCGTCGGGGCCCCGCCCGCGGCCCCCACCTCCAGCTGTCACTCGGCGGCCCCCGGTCCCGCTCCGCCGCCGTGGAGGGGGGGGGGGGGCGGCTGCCGGCGGTTAGCAACGTGCACTTTTGAAACCAAACAAACCCGCTCCCCGCGCGCTCACCCCGCTGCGGGGCACCGGCCGCCCTCTCCCAGGCTGGAATCTGTGGGAGCCGACTCCCCCCCACCAAAGGATCCCGAACAAGCCTCCCCCTCCCCCGGCATCCCGCGCCAGAGCTCAGCGGTCGGGACGCGCGCACACGCACACACGCGCGCACACACACACACACACACACACCCGGGCTTACACACCCACTGTCGCACGCGCCGGGACGACGCCCCCGCCTCCGCCCCGCCGCCCCAAGAAACTTTCCAAGTTGTCCGCGCGCCCCCACCCGCGTCTCCAGCCCTCCGGCGTCCCGCACTTACCTTCCCCGGCGGCTTTCCGGCCCACGCGGCCTCGGCGGGGTGCGGGACGGCCCGGCCGGGGCGGGGGGCGCCGGGGGAGCGCGCCGCGTACCTGCCGGGTCTGACACCCGCCTGACAGCTCGCGGCTGGAAAGCACCTCGCGACCTGACGTCAGATCCCCTCTCCTCCCATCGCGCCCGCCGCACCCTCCCCCACCGCCCCGAGGCAGAAACAAACTTTGCGCGGAGCGTGGCCAGCTACGCCCACCCCCGGGGGCGGGCCCGCGGAGCTGGGGGGCTTCGCCCCGCCCACGCGCCGGAGGGGGCGGGCCCGCGGCGCCTCCTTCCTGCGCCCACCCACCTTAGGAATGCCACATGGCCCGGGCCGGGGGCGGAGCGGTGGGACCCGGACTCCAGGAGTCAGCTCAGGGGCAGGAAGTGGCCCGCTCCTCCTTGCGGAGAGCGTTTCCGGAGCGCCTACTGTGTGCGCCTCGCTGGGGGTGGGGCGCTACCGGGGCACAAAGGGTGCCGGTCCCCGGACTTTTGTAAGTTCGTTCCCTCCTCTGGGTGCTTGCCCGGTGTGGGGATGGGGAAACTGAGGCTCCGTAGATACGGAGACTTAACTCCCAGCCGCTAAGGGACCTGTGGTTTTTGTCCGTCCGTAGGGTCGCGGAGGTCACTTGGGATCAAACCCCAAGCCCAGGGCCTAGCGCAGAAGGTTGGCCAGGGGTGACTACAGGCTGCGCCTTAGGGCGCGAATGAGGCAGGCAGCGAGCCCCACTTTGGAGGTGTCCGCAGTTACTCTCTGGGTGCTGACACATCTGCCAGTGTCCTTTGGCCCAGGTGGGTCTCATGGTAGAGCCCTAGCCTTGCCCTTGGTGGCTAACCTTAGATGGAGACGGGGTGGGGGGGGGGGGGGGGTGAGTCTAGGCTCTTCCAGAGGTCCAGGTTGGTGTATTTTTCCTTGCCTCCAAGTTCCCTGACCGCTGTCTCTTGGGTCTCTACCTAAGTGTGGCAGAGCCTGACTCTGGCTCAGAAGGACCTTTTCTGAGTTTGTGGTCATAGAGGTCCAGAAACCTCTATGTAGTAACCAGCGACATTGGAACAGTCTGTAGTTTTTTGGGTTTTTTTTTTTAATGCTATTATTATCATTATTTCACTATTGAACTGGGGTCTCAGACCAGTCTCAGACTTGGAGTGGTTCACCCACTTCAGCTACCTAAGTGACAGAAACTACAGCGGTCATTGCTACATCAGGCTGGGCTTCTTCTTTTTTTTTTTCCCATTGCTCTTTAGTCACAAAAACTTTGGGAACAAAAGTTAAGTTTTCCTCCCAGAAAGCCCCAAGCCAATCAGAATGCTGATCCAATGACTCTTAAGGTGTACCTGGGTTTCCTGGAAACCAGAAGTGCCTGAAATGCTTTAAACCAAAATGGCCATCCTGCTGTCCATCAAAAGTATCGTTAACATTTCCCTGTACCCTCCTTTTTACCAGTGGGGAAGCCAAGACTCAGGTAGTCACAGCAATTTCTTGGCCAAGTGGTATTCCATCCTGTGAGAATAAAGGAAATGGGAAGGAAGTCTTGGGTGAGAAAGGTAAACCTGCTGGGCCTTAGCCACTAGGGTACCAGTATGCAAGGGGCAGGTACCTTCATATAGGTGGACCACTAGGGGAAATAGGGGGACAGCCAGATGAGCCTGGAGATGTACTTGGTTCTTAGCTACTGAGCTATCATGCTAGGCATGTGCTGCAGGTAAGAGAGCCATATCTTCTTTTTGGAGCAGGAGCTACTGATGGCCAGGCACAAGCCCACAGAACTCGCCACAGATTCCATCCGTGGCAGCCTGCTAGGCCAGTGTTTCTAAGTCTGCTCAGTTGGGAGATGAAGGGGATGACCTGTTGTTTCCCATGGCCTGCAGCGGAGCCAAGTGAAGCTGACTGACAGTTCTGAAGTCTCCCTGATCCTCCTGGAAGGGTCCCGGGCTGGGGTGAGGGAGGCTGCCTCAGTGTCGCCTAAATATACTGTGAATTTGACAGTTGCAGGGTTAATCTCTGTAAATACAGTGTAAGGTGCATGCATCATTACACCAGGAATTCCACCGGTTAGTATTTTTGAAGACACTGCGAAGCTAGAGCTTCCCTGAGATGATTCTTCACAGTACTGTTGGTCCTGGGAAATTCTAACACCTAGGTGCCCTTCCCGGGAGCTGGATGGTTATTGCAACAATTGAAAAATATAATGTGTAAATCTGTGTGCTCTGAGCCAGAGAAGGCTGGCATGGATTTATTTTCAGCTATAGAGTTGTGCCTAAAAGGGGCTTTGGCCAGACTTGTTGATAATTCTGACAAGAAAGCTTTTTCCAACTGTTTTGTGTTTGTGACAAAACCTTGATGTTGCCCAGGCTGGCCTCAAACTCCCAAACTCAGTGATGCTTCCGACTCCCTAACAGCACTGTGCACATGAATCACGGTGCCTGATGATAAGCTGTTATTTTCTCACACTTTTCTTTTTCTCTTTTAATAAGAAGGGTAGTCTCGCTGTGTTGTCCTGTCTAGTCTGGAATCCCTAGGCTTAGAATCTTCCACTTCAGCTACTTGAGTGCCGGGTTGTGAGTGTGCTCTGTTCCACCTGGTTCTGTTACCTGGTTTTGCCACATGCAGTCTTCTCTAGCAAATGTGAATTTGAGACCCAGCACCACGTGACAGTGTGCGGATACACATATTACTGTGGCAAGAAGCCCCTCGTCCTTTCCGTACATATTAAGAAACTGGGGCTGGAGAGATGGCTCAGAGGTTAGAGCACTGACTGCCCTCCCAGAGTCCTGAGTTCAATTCCCAGCACCTGTGTGTAAAGGCGTGCATGGAGATAGAGCACTCATATACATTAAATAAATAAGTAAATCTAAAAGAAGAAGCTGCATGCCTGGAAGGAGAGATTTTCCTGATAATGAAAATCTTGGGGTCCTTCCTCTGGGGAGAGATCTGGAGTGAGGCCAGAGAGGGAAAGTGGGTGCTGGTTCATCCTACTCTGTTCCCTGTTCCATACCAGAGAAGTGCAGGTCAGAGACGCTCCTGGGGAGGAGCCTGCTTTTCATCCTGCCCCTTTCCAGGGCACTGGGTGGTCAGACTGGCTATGAGAGAGAAACAGGGACTAGCCGAGGACTAGAGCAGGTGATCAGGCCTCCCTTCAAGGATGAAGGACGAAAGATGGGGCCACTTCTGGAGCCTTCGGAAAAGCTTGGAGGCTGGCGGTCAGGTGGTGTGGATGGAGGAGGAGCCACAGCAGGCCTGCCTTCAGGAACTGCCCTGTGGTTGCTAGGAGTTGAACCCTGGTCCTTTGGAAGAGCAGCCATTGCTCTTAACTGCTGAGCCATCTCTCCAGCCCTCTCTAAATCCTCTGAATGAATTTTTAACAGTTATTTATTATTTACTGGGGAGGTGTGCACTCCCCATTTGGGGGTGTGTGTGTGTGGCGGGTATGGAGGACAGAGTCAGTTCTTTGCTTCCACCATGTGGGTGCCTAGGACCAGACACACACAGATCATCCGGCCTGGCAGCAGCAGGTACCTTTACCCTCTAAGCCACCTCAACTGCCCCTAAGACCCCTTCAATGGTCATTTAACACAGAGCTATGCCTTGAGCAGGACAACAGTTTACCCTAAATGAAAAGCACACTACTCCACTACAGTGCGTTATCTACTTCTGGAAGCCAAAGGGCTTCAAGTGAGGAGGCTGCAGCACTCCGCCCCAGGTCTGACCACACCCCTGCAGCATTTCCAAATTAACAGGGAGTAATACAAGCTCCCTGAAATACGCCTCTGAGGCAAACTGTCTGCACAAAAAGAAATCTTTTTACAAAGCTTAAAGGCATAGTTGACTCTAAGAAGAAGTTATTCCAGACACACTTTTAGTAATATTCCCTGCCTGCTAAACCAGATTAGACAAACCCCAAATGTTGCCTAAATTGCAGGTCAATGGGCATATATGTACACACACACACACATACACACACACTTTCAAAAATACATAAGCCTTAGATGGCAGAATGCCAAAGAAGAAGTTGAGCTCTAGGCTTACCATGCACAGACCTTTGTGTTTTTTTAATTACATGTGTGTGTATGTACACATATGGAGGAAAGAGGACAGTGTGCAGGAATTGGTCCTTTCCTTGTACCATGTGGGTCACCAGCCTTGAAAGCAAGTGCCTTTACTCACTGAGACCTCTCGATAGCATTACCTCTCTCCATATATTTGGAAACAGGGTCTTACTATGGAGTCCTGGCTGGCCTTGAGTTCACAGAGATTGGCCTGCCTCTGCATCCTAAGTGTTGGGAGCTTTTTTAATACATGAACACACAGTGTGTTCCAGACTGCCAGAGCTACATAGTGAGACCCTGTCTTAAAATAAATAAAATTGTTTTCTCTAAATCCTCTTTTAAGGTTTATTTATTTTGTCTGCATATATATCTGTGTACCATGTGTATGCAGTGCCCTCAGAGACCAGAAGAATGTCAGATACCCCTGGTAGACCAGGCTGGCCTCCAACTCACAGATGTCCACCTACCTCTGCCTTCCAAGTGCTGGGATTAAAGATGTCATGCCTACCTTTATTTATTTGTTATTTAAAATATGTGTATATGTGTGTGTTGGAGTGTGGGTTTGTGCATGTGAGTGCAATGAACATGGAGGCCAAAAAAGGCATTCTCGCTAGAGCTGGAGTTATAGGCAGTCAACCGGATGTGGGTCCTGGAAATGGAACTTAGGTCCTTTGAGAGAGTAGCGTGTTCCTCTTTAACTGCTAAGCTATGGCTCCAGCCCTGTGGCATTCTACTTTTGTACCTGTCAACACCTGGGGCCAACACCTCCAACATGACTGTAGAAGTCAACAAGTAGGGGCTGGGTGGTGGTGGCTCACATCTTTAATCCCAGCACTCGGGAGGCAGAGGCAGGAGGATCTCTGTGAGTTCGAGGCCAGCCTGGTCTACAGAGGGAGACCCAGGACAGGCACTGAAACTACACAGAGAAACCCTGTCTCAGAAAAACAAAAAAATCAACAAGTGGGTTGGGGATTTAGCTCAGTGGTGGAGCGCTTGCCTAGCAAGTGCAAGGCCCTGGGTTCGATCCTCAGCTCAAAAAAAAAAAAAAAAACCAAGTAGGAATAGGCTCTTGAGTCAGGGAGAATTCATATCACAGTTTTCTCTTTTTGGGAATAAGTAGGTATTGTTTTTAAGATAATGTCTAATATAGTCCAGTCTGGCCTTGAACTTTGTATCAGAGGATGACCTTCAACTCCTGATCCTCTTGCTTATATACCTCCCAAGCGCTGATATTGCAGACTGTGGCACAACTCCTGATTTTGTTGTTATTTCTTTACTATGTATTCTCTTTTTTGGTGGTGCTGGTGATAAAAGCAAGGGCCTTGCACACTGTAAAGCATTTGCTGTACCATTAACCCCTGCCCCAGACACCTTCATTGTGTTTCTTAGTGGATTATTAGAGCAACTAATCCTTTATTGCCTTTGGCATTCAATCTGGGTTACAGAGTGCAGTAAGAATCTTGGCAGGGTTTTTTCCTTTGTTTGTTTATGAGGGTTTGTTGTTGTTTGTTTTCAGATAGGATTTCCTACACATCTCTGGCTGTCCTGGAAATCACCAGTCTGCCCTCAAAACTCCCAGTCACCAGGCAGTGGTGGTGCATGCCTGTAATCCCAGCACTCAGGAGGCAGAGGCAGGTGGATCTCTGTGAGTTCGAGGCCAGCCAGGCTTTGGGAAAGGGTAATTTGGGGGGGGGGGGTGTTTGTTTTGTTTTTAAGATCAGAACATTTATTTTATGACTGATTTTTGAAGTCCTCAAGATGAACTGGATGCTGCACCAGCTGCCCTCTTGAGTTTAGGTGAGACCGTTTTTTAGGTTCTTCTTCTGCCCAGGCCAGGTAGCACGTCACCTCTCAGCCTTGCACTTGGGTCATACTTTCTCTTGCACTTGGTAGCGGAGCCACATTCACCACTGGTTGATTTCTGAAGGTGGGAGGCTTTAGATCTTCAGTGCTGGCACAATGTGTGTGACTTACTGTGACGCCTCCCGAAGGACGGCATTCCGTTCCTCATCATGTTTCTGCCGCCCGGGCCAAAGAGACCAGGAGAGAAGTGGGTGGTGTGTTTTTACAAAACTGTAACACGAAGTTTAGACATTTTCCTTGTAAGGATTGCAGGCCCTTGCCTTGTGCTCCTGTGATCTCTCCCCCGTGTTCTTTCCTGCTTGGCGGCCTTCAGCCCTGGCCCTGGCCTGTTTGGCTGAAGAAGCCAAAGGTTGAGTTAGGAACACACTTAGTTTTGGCTTATTTATGGAGTCTGCAGCTATTTCCATAGACAGTTCAAATAGGAATGACTGTCCTAGTGTGTGGCAGGCTGTTCTGGTGGAGTTTTAGGACCATAGAGGTGGAGTCGTTACCTAAAAGTATCCTGTAAGCCCATACCAAGGGAATATAAAGTAAAAGTTCTGTTGTTGCTTTTTTAAGAGTTTGAGGGGCTGGAGCGATGACTCAGCAGTTAAGAGTGATGTCTGCTCTTCCAGAGGACCTGGGTTCAATTCCCAGCATCCACATAGCAACTCACAACTACTTGTTACTGCAGGATCTGACACCTTCACACAGACATACATGCAGGCAAAACCAATGTACATAAAATAAAAATAAATAAGTTATTTTAAAAAATAAAGAGTTTGAAAGTACTTAACTTAGAAACTAATCTGAGCCTGGCATTGGTGGTACACACTTTTAATCCCAGCACTCAGGAGGCAGAGGCAGAGGCAGGTGGATCTGTGAGTTCGAGGCCAGTAAGGGTTACGGAGTGGGTTCCAGGAAAGGCACAAAGCTACACAAAGAAACCCTGTCTTGAAACTCCCCCTCCCCCCAAAAAAAACCAAAATTCTTCTAAACATGAAATTATTCAAATAAAAATAGAAGAGGCATGATTTTTTAAAATTCAATCTAATTTTTTAAAAAGTTCTTGCCTGATTTGTGGTGGCACACACCTTTAATCCCAGCACTCGGGAGTCAGAGGCAGGGGGCTCTCTAAGTTCAAGACCAGCCTTGTCTATAGAGTGAGTTCCAGGACAGCCAGGGTTACACAGAAAAACTTGTCTTGGGGGGGGAAAAAAAAAAAAACTTGTCTTGGGGGTGTGTGTGTGTTGTGGGGGGAACCCCAAACCAGAAACAAACAAAAGTTCTGTGATCAAAAGTCACTCGGTTTAGGCTGGCCTAGAACTTGCTGTGTAGCTGTAGCTGGCCCTGACCCTGACTGGCTGCTATCACCTCCAGAGTTCTAGGAGTCCAGGCATGTGTCAGCACCCCCTTCCAGGACTTGGTTCCTTCTTTTCTTATTTTAAGATGTACTACATTATTTTTGTTTTGCCTGTGCATCGTGTCCATGCAGTGCCCATGGAGACCAAAGGAGGGCTTCAGATTCCCGGAACCTGTGTTGCAGACCTGTGTGAGCTTTCGTGTGGGTGCTGGGAATCAAACCTGGGTCCTCTGGAAGAGCAGCCAGTGCTTTTAACTACTGAGCCATCTCTCCAGCCCTAGAACTTCGGTTTTTACATGGTGATTACTGAAAAGAAAAAGTCTTCCGCTAGGAACATAGTTATGCAACACATGCAATTACAAACAGTAGCAGAAAGATGGAATTATCTTCTTTGTCTCAATATAACACAATCTTATAACCCATCGTCATAAGATGCCATTAAAAGTATGTCAGCTGCGTGGTATATGCCTGAGTGCCTCCAGCATTCAGGAGGCAGAGGCAGGTGGATCTCTGAGTTGGAGGCCAGCCTGGGCTACAAATGTGAGTTCTAGGACAGCCAGGGCTGTAACACACAGAAACCTTGTCTGGGGTGGGGGTGGGGTGGGCTGGGGTGGTGGACTGGGTGGGAGAGATTATGTCCAGTCGGGCATGATATATATGTGTGTGTGTCTGTGATCCAAGCTACTTGGGAGCTTGATGTAGAAGTGCTTGAACCCAGGCCTTCCAGGCCAGCTGGGCAACGTGGTGAGGCTTCATCTCTGGAATAAATGTGTGCCTAGCTGCATGAGGCCTTCGGTTTGGTCTCTAGCATTGCCAGCAAAAAGAGGAAGGGAAAGGGAGGGCAGAGAGAGAATGAGAATATGAAAATAGATGTCCCCAAAGAAATGAAAAGGTGTATAGAGGTGTTTTGATAGTACTGTGAGACCTGGGTATGCTGTGCCTGTAATGCCAGCTTCAGAGGCAGACTCAGGAGGGTGGAGCTTTGGAGGCTAGCAGAGCTATAAGAGAGACTGTCTCAGGAATAATGATGATAATACTTGTTCTCCTAGATTTTGTAGTAGATGTCTGTCAGCCTTTCCTTTGTTTTTTGTTTGTTTGTTTGTTTTTGTTGTTGTTGTTGTTGTTTGGTTTTTTGAGACAGGGTTTCTCTGTGTAGTTTTGGTGCATGTCCTGAATCTCGATTTGTAGATCAGGCTGGCCTTGAATTTAACAGAGATCCACCTGCCTCTGCCTCCCGAGCACTGGGATTACAGGCGTGTGCCACCACCGGCCGGCTCCTTTGTTTTTTTTAAGACAGTGCCTTGCCTGTAACCTTGGTTGACATCCAACTCAGGATTTCTCCTGCTTCAACCTCCTGAGTGCCTGGATTAAAGGCAGTGTGTGTGTGTGTGTGTGTGTGTGTGTGTGTGTGTGTGTGTGTATAAAATTTTCTTCCTTTGAGTAGTCACATTTGTACTAGATTCCCTATCTTTAATTTAAAATTTGGGACGGAGGATACCTAGCATACACAAGACCATGTGCCAGTTGCATCATTTATTTACTTTTAAGAATGCTTTATTTAGTAGTATTATTTGCTTTTTTTTTTTTCCCAGCCAGGATCTCACTATGTGGACCTGGCTAACCTGGAACTTGCTATGTAGGCCAGGCTAGTCTCGAACTTGAGGCTTTCCTCTTGCCTCTCGAACTTGAGGCTTTCCTCTTGCCTCCGCCTCCAAGTCTTGGGATTATAGATATGAGCTATCATAGCTATTCCTATGTAGCCTATGCTACTCACTCTGTGGTTGGCGTTGACCTTGGATTTCTGATCCTCCTTGTTTCCACCTCCCAGGAGCTGGGATTATAAATGTTTCCACCATGCCTGGTTTTATTTATGAGGTACTGGAGACTGAATGCAGGGCTTTTTGTATTCTTGACAAAAAAAACTCAGCTCCAACCCCAGCTTTTTGAATTTGAAGACATGGTCATACTAAGTTGCTCAGGCTGGCCTGGAACTCCCTTTGTAGTCCAGGTAGTTTTCTTGCTGATCTTTCTGATTGTTCTGTTATCTACAGGGTTTGTTTTGTGAAATGAGGTCTCACTATGTAGCCTGTCTGGCCTGGAACTCAGACATCCACCTACTTCTACCTTCTAAGTATTGGTATTAAATGCATGTGCCTTTCATCATGAATGTCTCTAAATAGTGAGGGAAGATGGTGTCTAAATAGAGACTGGGAGTCGGTGAGACTATTGAGTGGGTAAAAACACCTTCCACCAAGCCTGACAACTTGATCCTGGGCCCCACGTGGTGGAAGGAAAGAAATGACTTTCTTAAATTGTTCTCTGAGCTCCACAGGTGCTTCATGACCCTAACACACATGCACACACAAAATAAAAATAAACGGAATAAATAAGAGACTGACTTTCAGGTCCAAGGTCCCATTCCACTCTGCTCTCTGGGGTGTGTCCTCAGGGCTCCCCCAGTTCCTTCACTCTTAGCCCTAATAGGACCCACCCCCCCCCCCACCCCACCCCTTCCTTACAGGTACCTGGATCTTAAAATTCAGTCCTGTACTGTGGAATAACCCCTCCTGTTCAGGGGGCCTATTCTCTTGTCATTTGGAGCTTTGGGGCTGCTTGCTGCCAGTATCCCCTCAAGTCCCAGCCTTACCACACTTTGCTAAGACTGGCCTCAGGAGAGTGAGGGGAATTTGTGTTCTGCAGGAACACTCTCTACCTTCTCTGTCCTGGGCTGGCCTGCCTGGTGCCCCACCTCCGGGAGGCTCGTCTTTGTCTGAAGGCCCTTGGCCTGTCATCCCTATGCCTGGCTCTGGTCCTCCTCCTCTCTGGTCCAGCCTCCTGCCTCCTCTGGTCCAGCCTCCCTGGAGCAGACCTGAGTTGCACTCTGCCCCCCACAGAGCCAGCTACTGTTCATGTCATCATGGTCCTCTGGGCCCTTGAGGTCCAGGCTCTAGTGTCCTCCTTGGCCGAGCCCTTAGTAATTTCCGGGGGGCAGGGAGTGATTGAACCAGGGGCTGGTGGCAGCCGAGCAAGAAAGATCCCTCTGGCTGTCCAGGGGGGAGGGGGGACTTTTTGGGTTTTGTTTGTGTTTTCATTAGTTTCCAAAAGGCCCGTTTGGAACTTGGGTGCCTGCTTTCCTCCACAGTCCCCATGCAGGGGTTTCTTTGCCTCTCTGCTGTGTTTGGGTGAAGTAATGGCATTTCTTGGCCATCTGGATAATTTGTGGGAGCCGAATATTTGAAGTCAGGGTGTCCAGGAAGAAGGTAAAAAGCCTCTGAATGCTGAAGCGTCTTCCAGCATGTGCAGTGAAGGCTTCTGGTAGGTAGTGGCAGAGCCAGTTCCTCAAGTCCCTGCCCCAGGCTGCACCTGGACTCTAGTGGACCCTGAAGAGCTATACCCTGGGTCTTTCCCTTCCCCCCAGCCCAGTTTCCCATCCAGGAAATGGAAATAACAATGCTGTTTCCTCCCAAGGCAGTCCTGACAGATCATTTGCGTCCTGTGAGTGAGAGGCTGGCCCATGGTGCCGTCCATCCATGCTGGGGATGAAGTGCGGTTGGTTGAGTACTTGCCTGGCATACTCGAGAACCAAATAAACAAAGTATAGAAGATAAATTCAGTGTCATTCCTAGCAACGTAAGTTCGAGGTCAGCTTGACCTTGTTTGAAAAAAATCAGTAAAATAAAAAAATAAATAAATGGCTGGTCGGTGGTGGCGCATGCCTTTAATCCCAGCACTTGGGAGGCAGAGGCAGGCGGATCTCTGTGAGTTCAAGGCCAGCTTGGTCTACAGAGTGAGTTCCAGGAAAGGCGCAAAGCTACACAGAGAAACTAAAAAAAAAATAATAATAATAAAAATAAATAAAATGAAAAAGAATGCTTAGGTCATACATTGGCAGACAGGGAAAAACCTTCACTGTCAGATTTTATGGCTTCCTGCAATGACTGCATTCATGTTTACAGAGCACTGTGTGTGTGTCTCAGACGGGAAACAGGGTCCGCAGTAGAAAGTCACTTTGACTGCAGAGAGCCATTTTCTGTATGGAAGGGCAGGAGGCGCCACAGATCTGTCGTGTTTGGGTAGAGGGCAAAGCATAAGCCTACACAAGCACCTGTGCCTGAGTGCTCAGAGATGCCTTAGTCCTAAGAGACCCGCTGTAAGCACCCTGAGTGGTGAAGGGCGGATGAGGTGTTCGTGCATCTAGGAGAGAAAATAGCCTGCAGTCGTGTGCAGTGTCATGGATGACCAAAGAAGCTGGTTATAAAACAATGTGACCCTCCCAAATAAAACTAGAGAAAGCAAAGAAATCTGAAAATGAACCTGAGTGGTCGTCTGGATTGAAGAACTTGACCAAAAGGAACATAAAAGCTGTTGTCATTATGTACTTAAGGTGGCAAAGCACATTGTTTAAACAGGCACTCCTAGCTCAGGAGACTGAGTCAGGAGGGTCATGAATTCAGAGGCAGTATTGGTTACATAAGACCATATCCCAAAAGGCGAACAGGCAGGAGCTAGGGCTGTATCTCACTTGGTAGTGTTGAAGAACTAGGCTCTATTCCCAGCATAAAGCCAGTAACCCTAGCTCTCAGCTGGTGGAGGCAGGAGGATCCAGTCAGGGTCTTCTCCCATCTGTATAGTTTGAGGGCAGCCTGCATTACAGGAGAGCCCATTTCCAAACAAAACCACTCAGCCTGCATGGGCCAAAGACAAAGTGATAATAAAGAGAAGCAAATTCAACAGATGGCTGAGTTAAACCACGTGTCAGCAGTGAGTGAATGTGATCAGGTACAGCACACTCTTGACTCAAATTCAACAGATGGTTAAGTTAAACCATGTGTCAGCAGTGAATGCATATGATCAGGTACAGTACACTCTTGACTTGCCAGACAATGACTTTGCCTTCTCAGCATCCCTGGTGGAGACATCATACAGATTTGCATCTCAGTAAACAAGTCATTTAAGGTACTTTGTGCCAAAGAGTTTCCCTTTCGTTCTGCTTCACCCCCCACCCCCGATATTTCTAGATTTTATTTATTCACTTATTTTGATGCAGAGTTTCACCATATAGACGTGCTGGCCTTGAACTCAAGGAATCACCTGCCTCTGCCCCTCAGGAGCTGAAATCAAGTGTGTTTGTTTGTTTTAATTTATGTGTATTTGTGTGTTTGTATGCCAAGAGTGTGTTGGTACCTGAAGGGCAAAAGAGAGTATTGGATTCCTCGGAGCTGCAGTTCCATACAGGCAGATTGGAGCCTCCTGATGTGGATGCTAGCAATAAAATTGTGGTTCTCTGCAAGAGTAGCAAGTGCTCTTAACCTCCGAGCCGTCTCTCCAGCTCTGAATTCCCCTCTCTCTCTCTCTCTCTCTCTCTCTTTTTCTTCTTCTTTTTTTCAAGACAGGGTTTCTCTGTAGCTTTGGTTCCTGTCCTGGACTAGCTTTGTAGACCAGGCTGGTCTCGAACTCACAGAGATCCGCCTGCCTCTGCCTCCCGAGTGCCGGGATTACCGGCGTGCGCCACCCCCGCCCGGCCCGAATTCCTCTCTTAAAGACCACTTTTGATCTGAGTTTAGTGTTTTCCCCAGAGATTTATATCTATTTTCATGTGTGTGTATGAGTGCCTGCATGCATGTATGTGTGTGGGTATCCAAGGAGGCCTGAAGAAGGCATTGGCGTCCCTGGAATTGGAGTTAAGGGCAGTTTGTGAGCTTCCATGTAGGTGCTGGGAATTGAACCTGGGTCCTCTGGAAGAGTAGCCAGTGCCCTTAACCACTGAGCCATCTGTCTAACCCCAGTGCGTTTCTTCCTTAGAGGTGAAGAACACTTACTGTTTCTATGATCTATGCTTAGAGCAGGAAGCTGCTGGAAGGTCTTGGTCAGGGTGGTGTCATGGCTGGAGAGACAAGAACAAGTTTCCTGACACTGTCCTGTGGGTAGACAGGAGTCTTGGCTAGGGAGAACTGGGAAGCCTGCTCAGGGGCCCTTGTTCGGAATATTGCAGAACTCGAATGCCCTCATTGTTCTGTATGTGGGCTTTAGAGAATGATCATGGTGGTCCACATAAGCTCAGGGCACTGGGGTGGGGTGCAAACCAGGTGCACTGGGAATCTGGTCTTAGGACTGGCAGTCATTGAAGAGGCTAGGGGAGGGATTAGGAGACGTCGAGGATCAGCAGATAGAAAGATCGGCAGATTTGAGAACTGAGGCCTGGGGTGTGTTTCTCTCGCGCACTCTCGCTCTCTCTGTCTCTCTGTTGTAGGGGAAGTTAGTCATGGTTTCAGACATTCAGTGGTATAGTCCTTGGCTCTGTTGATTCTGGGCCCCGGTGAGGGAGTAAGGGGCTGAGGCCGCTCACACACAGCAGATGGAGACAGAGAGAGAGTGGACTTGGAACCAAATACAACCTTCGAAGGCATGCTCCCACATTCTACTTCCTCCATCTGGCTGCCACCTCCTAAGATTTCCTGAACCTTCCAAAATAGTGCCACTAGGTGGGGACCAAGCATTCAACACATGAGTCTGTGTGGAAGACGTCTCATATTCAAATCATTACATTTTACCTCAAAAACTCACGGCTATTTCATGATGCAAAACACATTTAGTATCCAAGTGTCTCCAAAGTCTTTTTAATCTTCTGACATCTTTCCCAGCCTTGTACAAAGGTCCAGAGTGTCTTCTGAGACTTAAGGGCTCTAAGCCCATGTAAAATAAAAAGAAATTTACCTACTTCCAATAGACAATGGCAGAGTAAACCTTTCCATGTCCAGAGTAAAGAATAGGAGATAGCAAGGAAGGATGAGACCAGAGAACAACACCCAGCACTCGCTAGCTGTACAAGCCCTCAAGACCAGAGCTCACCTGCAGCACATATCAGCACTTCTGTGGTGAGCTGAGAGCTGGCCACAGACAGAACTGCTCAGAAGCTTGTGAGCCCGCTGGCCTGGAGTACACAGTGTCAAGTGAGGAGAAACAAGACCTGCTTCACCAAGGTGGAGAGTGAGGCTGCCTTTAAACCCAGCACTCAGGAGGCAGTGGCGGGCAGCGCTCTGAGTTCAGGCCCAGCCTGGTCTATGTAGCAAGTTCCAGGTCAGTCAGGACTACACAGGGAGACCCTGTCCCCAAAACAAAACAAAGGGGCTGGACATACGGCTCAGGAGTTAAGAGAATGTCCTGGCTGCTCTCCAGGGGACCCAGGTTATATTCCTAGCACCCACATGGTGGCTACAAACATCTATAACTGGTTCAGGGATCCAAAACTCTCGTCTGGCCTCCTCAGGCACAATATAGTGCACAGACATACAGACAGACAAAGCACCCACCCACACAAATAGTAACAAAAGCAAAGATTTTTGAAAAAGCAACAAAAAGTCACCAGGGAAAACATTGCAGCATGCAGTTCCAGGTCTGGCATCCAGGGCACATATGGTGTTACAGTATAAACTCCAATAAGCCTGGGCAGCCCTGCCTGCCTGGGGTTTTCCATGTCAAGTATTGGCCTTTCTTTGGGGTCAGCTCTGCATGCTGCTTGCAGGGTTTCATGCCAGACGCTTCTCACTCCTGGCCAGCTTTACCTCCCTGGGGTCCCCATGGCATCTTTACCTTCACTCACAGCCTAACACTTTGCTCTCTTGGTGGCTGCTGGCAGTTAGTCAGGCTGGCCATCCTGGACTACAGCCTCATTAGCCTCTGGGTGCCTAGGTGGCGAAGCACAGGTAACAAGACCAGGGGGAGGCCTTAGGGACCTGTGTAAGCATGGTGCTCCAGGCAGAGGTCTGGCTTCTTAAGGGACAGTCATCAAGTGAACTTGCTCCTTACATTCCTTTCAGCATGCCATGGTTGGCGTGTTGCCAATTCCCAAGATGCCTCAAGGCATCCTGTTTGTCTTCATTTTTATTGGTGTTTATTAATTGTACATTATGAGATTTCATACATGTGTGTAATATTCGTTGGTCACCTTCACTCCCTTATTATCATATTTGGCCCCGTTTTATAAAACAAACAAAAAGTATATTATTATTTTGTTAGGAGTGTTTTGCCTCCATGGATGTCTGTGCATTTGTGCCTGGCACCGGGGGAGGCTGGGAGAGAGCGTTGGCTCCTCTAGAGCCGGTTGTTACCTGCTGCGCAGGTACTGGGAATTGGATCCGGGTCCTCTGGAAAAGCAGCTAGTTCTCTCAACCACAGAGCCGTCTCTCCAGACCGGACCTCTCTTCAACACTCTGCTTCAACATCAATAACTCCTTGCCCCAGCCTTACACGGGCTTTCCTGACTAAAGGATAGTTTCCAAGGATTCTGCTTCCTTTTTGCTCCTTATTCTCTCTGTAGACCTAGATGACAGCAGCGAACAGCGCCACACCCTGCGTGCTGAGGAGACTCGAAATGTCCTTCATCGGATTTAGTTAGGCCCTTACCTTTGGACTCCGCCTCCTACAAAGTCTCAGCGCATGGACAAAATGTAGCGATCTCTGGCTTTTCTGGCTTACAGCTCCAACTTTTCCAAATTCTCACCACAAATCAGGGCTGAAGGTTTCTGGACCATGTTGTCATCCAGGAGTGTCTTCCCCATGTCTTAAGTGTCAATTTTCTGTTAGTCAGACTTCGTGTGATTTTGCCAAAGGAGTTGGCATGAACAGTTTAAGAAGGGAAAGACTTGTTTTTTTTGTTTTGTTTTGTTTTTGTTTTTGTTTTTCGAGACAGAGTTTCTTTGTGTAGCTTTGTGGCTTTCCTGAAACTCACTCTGTAGACCAGACTGGCCTTGAAGTCACAAAGATCTGCCTGCCTCTGCCTCCCGAGTGCTGGGATTAAAGGTGTGCGCCCGGCTGAGAAAGACTTGTTTATGTACAAGATGCCACAGATTTCAGTCCATAGGCCTGGGCTCTGAGTTTGGGCCCTTGGTGAGACAGACACAGTACATGGAGGCACATGGCAGACAGAGATTACTTGCCTCCTGTCACACTCTATGAGCAGTGATGGGTTGGGAGCATGAGAATTTCTGATGGGACGCTGAATGAAGTTGGGCGGGGTCCTAGTTAGGAAGAGGACCAAACAGAGGCCTATTCTCAAGCATCCTGGCCAAGTGGGGAAGTTGGATCAGGCACAAGGGCCTTGGGAGGAAGCCACACTTCCTCAACCTCTGCAGATGCTGTCTTTTCCCAGACCCCTCTGGTTATTAGGGCTCTTGACGGCTCCTTGGGCCTGTGGCCACTGGGGCCTTAAGATGGCATCCTGGTTTTTCAGAACTGGGTAGATCACAAGTCCTAAAGAGGAAGCTGGTGTGTGGGAGCATCAACCCAGCTGGGAATTCTGTGCCTGAGGTCACCGGTTTATGCAGTGTCCTGGCTGACCCCTAGTGGCAACGTCTGGTAGCACCCTTGTGTTTTTGTGTTTTGAGGCAGGGTCTCACGTAACCCTGGTTGGCTTTGAATTCCTCCTGCCTCAGCCTCCCAAGTGTTAGGATTGAAGGTGTGCTCCTCCACGCCCTTCTTAACGGCAGACATTGAGTATGTTTGCAACTTAGGGTGCACTGCTGTTCACAGACGCCTTTTGTTTTGTGCCAGCTTCTGTTGATGCGTCTTACTTTTTTAAAGGATTTCCTAGATTTTAAATTATGTGTACACGTGTGGAACTGTGCACATACTGACAGTAATGCCTTCCGAGGGCAGAGGCATCAGCTGCGCCTGGGGCTAGAGTTACAGGTAATTTTGAGTGACCCAGTGTGTGTGGGTGATGGGAATCAAACTCTTGTTCTCTTCAGGAACAGTGTGTTCTCTTAACCGTTGAGCCATCTGTCTGCATTTACATCTTATTTTATTTTAATGCGTATGTGTGGTTTTATTTTATTTTAATGTGTATGTGTGGCCTATACCCCACATGTGTGTCTTTTGCCCTTGAAGGCCAGAAGAGGGCATCAGATTTCCTTGGAATTGGAGTTACAGATAGTTATGAGCCTCATGTGAATGCTAGAAATCGAATTCACACCCCCCCACACCCCCCACATCCCCACACTCCCGGGGACTAGCTAGTGCTCTTAACCACTAAGCCAGCTCGCCAGCCCCTGATACATTTACTTTTGGTGCAAGTCTTGGATAGATATTCCTTTATGCTTGCTTTTATTTGTTTATTTTTTGAGATGGGGGGATCTCACTTTATAGCCCTAGCTGGCCTGGAACTTAAAGAGATCTGTCTGCCTCTGCCTCCTGAGTGCTGGGATTAAAAGTGTGTGCTGGGGGCTGGAGAGATGGCTCAGAGGTTAAGAGCACTGACTGCTCATCCAGAGGACCTGAGTTCAATTCCCAGCAACCACATGGTGGCTCACAACCATCTGTAGTGAGATTTGGTGCCCTCTTCTGGCCTGTAGATAGAACACTGCGTTCATTATAAATAAATAAATCTTAAAAAAAAAAAAAAAAAAAAAAGTGTGTGCTGGGCTGGCCTTATGTAGTGGCTGATCTTGCTGTCAGCTTGATGAAACTGGGAAGAATACATCTCAGCTGAGGAATCGCTTCCATCAGATTGGCTGTGGGCAAGTCTGTGTGGCATAGTCTTGATTTTTGATTGACGTGGGTGGGTCTAGCCCACTGTGAGCAGTGCTACTCCTGGATAGGTAGGTGGTCCTGGGTGTGTAAGAAAAAGGAAGCTGGACGTGAGCATGGAAGCAAGCCAGTGAGCCGCGTTCCCCGCGGCCCCTGCTTCTGCTCCTGCTCCAGGGCCCTGCCTCAGCCTCGTCCTGTAAGTCATATCCCTGCTCTCCTCCCCGGTTTGTTTTGGTGAAGTGTTTTGCCACAGCTCCAGAAAACTGACCAGGCCATCTGGGTGTTTCCATACTCAGCAAAGTTTACTGGCATTTATTTGGAATTGTCTGCGTGTACGGATACACACATTTGTAAATATGTGTATGGACATATATATAGGTGTGCACACAGTGTTTTGGTTTGGTTTGGTTTGGTTTTTCAAGACAGGGTTTCTTTGTGTAGCTTTGCGCCTTTCCTGGAACTCGCTTGGTAGACCAGGCTGGCCTCGAACTCACAGAGATCCGCCTGCCTCTGCCTCCCAAGTGCTGGGATTAAAGGCATGCGCCACCACCGCCTGGCCCACACAGTGTTTTGAGACAGACTCATTGAGTAGCACAGGCTAGCATCCAGTGCTGGGATTACTGGTGTGCTCCACCATGCTCAGCTTAATTTCCTGTATTGACAACAGCTTCACTTACCATCAGATCCTCACCCTGATGCCTTTTTTAAAAAGTTCTTGGAATTTTTGCTCAGTTTAGAGCTTGTGGATTCCTATTAGAATCGTATGAATTGAATTACACAAAATACTGTCTCTTATAAAACCATAGCCCTGCTCTATGAATATTTTGAGTGGCACTTTATATATACCAGGTGCTTTTCAACACTTTATAAACTCGGTTTTGTTGTGTCTTGAGATAGGGTAATAAGACACATGCAGGCTTAGTGACTGGCCTTGAACTCAAAGATCCATCTGCTCTGCCTCCTGAGTTGAATGTGTACCACCACAGCCGGCTTACTTAGTATTGATAACAACTGTGTGAGGTATACCGTGGTACCTTTGGTTTATAGATGAAACCTGAGCCTCACAAAGGTGAACTCACCTGCCTGGAATAGCAGAGGGGCTCATGGTGGAGCACTAGCCCGGCCCCTTCATTCCTCTCTCAGTGAAAAATCAGGAGGCATCTCCATGTTTGTGTAAGTCAGTAAGGGTGGACCTCAGGTCCTTTTTTTTTCTTCTTTGTTGTTTCAGGGCAGGCGACCGGGCAAGTGAGCGCTCTCTCTTTCACTGAGCCGTGTCCCTGCACAGGTGCTGGTGCTCTTTGTGAATTCCATCACTGTATTGCCAAGCTGTTCCGAGGGGTTTAGGGAGGGCCATATTGGTTTTGGGTTCTCTCTCTTTTTCTTCAAGGCCTGATCATTTATTTGTTCATGTTAAAGACTCCTATTTTGACTGGACTCTGACTTAGAAGTAAAAATTCTCAGTGAGGATAACCTATATCTTTTGGTAAATCTGTTCCTGGCATTTATCTTTAATTTTTTAAACTAGATTTATTCACTTTATTTTATGTGTAAATGTTTTGACTGCATGCATATAGGTGTACCAAGTTCATATTCAGTGCCTGTGGGGGTCAGAAGAGGGCACTAGATCCCCTGGAACTGGAATTATAGATAGATGGAAATGAACCACAATGTAGATGCTGGGAATTGAACTTGGGTCCTCTGAAAGAGCAGCCAGTCTTCTTCACTGCTGAGCATCACGCCACACCGACACCCCCACCCCCCCCCCCCCCCCCCAACATTTTTCTTTGGCTCCCTTGATTCTCTTGGCCAAAGTTTACCATTTTCTACAGTGTTGTTTCTTCAGAGTACTACATCTGAGTTGGGGCAACAAGACTGAATCCTGCGGGCTTTGGTCCTGGGCTTTTGACCCTCCTTGTTTAGGGAGGTTGAAAGGTTTTCAGGTTCTGCTAGCTCTTTTGGTCCCCAACCACGGAGACACAGTAGTGTTTGTCAGTCCAGGAATATCCTTTGCTTCTTCTTCTTCTTTTTTTTTTTTCAAGCAATAACCAAGTTGAGCACACTCAGATTGGCATCTATATTGCATCATGAACAGACTTGCTGTTGGTTAAATTGGTGCTGCTCTTGGCGGCCATGCCGACAGAGGAGTGTGCTTGTTGGCGGAAGAATCACAAGCCATGGTTACCTTTTTAGAGCTTTATTGGGAGAGAAGGGGAGAGAGGGGAGAAAGGAAAGGGAGAGAGGAAGAGAGGGCCAGAGAAACAGAGAGACAGAGAGACCACGCGGAGGGAAGAGAGCAGAAAGAGAAAAAGGGGGCACACAGAGGGCCTGCCTGCTTTTTTAGGCTGGGCCGTCCCAGGCTGATGACGTAATTAAGGACAGAATCCTTACACTTGCACTTCCTCTCTCCAGTTCCCCTGAATACCCCTTACCAATGGCAGAAGGACTCTGCTGGGTCAAGACTCCTTGTTATGGGGAACCCTTGTTTGTTCCCACCACTGATGGGGAACACATAACCCTTCCACTCTTCACCCAGAGCACGTCTAAGGCCAGGGGCTTCTCAGAGAAAGTTGAGGTTCCTGTTCATAGTCGGCTCCAGTGCTTCTTAAAGCCAGTGGCTGGGAAGGAGATGTTCAGCTTTGTCTCAGCACAGCTCACTACCC
Organism: Onychomys torridus; assembly: GCF_903995425.1. Taxonomy (NCBI): domain Eukaryota; kingdom Metazoa; phylum Chordata; class Mammalia; order Rodentia; family Cricetidae; genus Onychomys; species Onychomys torridus. The sequence continues at coordinate 137,794,963 of NC_050446.1, forward strand.
AGGAGGCACCACGAAAAAGAGCTCAGGGTCTCTTTAAGAAAGAGACCCAAGTGAGTTTTGAACTTATTACAGTTCAGGATGACCTTGAATTCCTGATTCTTCTGCCTCCCAGGCATGGTCCACCACATTGTTCTTTGTTTTTTAGTCAGGTTAATCTTTTCTTTATATTTCCATGATTCTTTTCCAATTCAGGTGACTCCCATCTCTTCAGCAGGAACAGGAGATTCAGTTACCTGTTGCAGCCTGTGGAGCCCTAGGTGGTGGTGATGATTTTGGAAATTCTCTTTAGCTGAGGATGACCTTGAACTGCCTCCACCTCCCAAGTGCTTGGGGAAGTGGAGGAGAGGGAGTACTCAAGGAGCAAGTGAGAGGGGAGCTTAGGAAAAGGACATGCAAGTGTACACGGGCTCCTGAGGAGTCGTGCTAAAATGTCTCAGGAAAAACATACACCATCTGGGTGGCTTCTGAAGTCTGATGGTCTACAAGGTTTCTAAAGAACTTTTTCATGTATTGAGTTAGATTCTAGGGTGGTTCTTGGTATGCACTGGACTGGAGTGTAGGATGCTGAGGTGAAGCCATAGGTCGGAGGGGTTGAAGGCATCCCTACTGTACTAGGCAGCTAAGACGTGTTTTGACTGTAGACAGCCTTATCTTTGGAGGTTCTCAAGTAATGGGTTTACATCTGGGAAAGCATGGGTCTTTGCTGCTTTTTAAAAAAAAATTTATTATTATTATTATTATTATTATTATTTATACAGTGTTCTACCTACACTCCAGAAGAGGAGCCAGATCTCATTACAGATGGTTGGGAGCCACCATGCTGGGAATTGAACGCTGAGCCATCTCTCCAGCCCTCTTTGCTGCTTTTTAATTTTAATTTCATTTAATTGAGACAAGCGTCATGACATAGCCCTTAGCTGTTCTGGAACTTGTGAGCAATCTTCCTGCCTCTGTCTCTTTCCACATTACATCGGTTGCAGTCCCCTGCTGCAGCCATGTTTCTTCCTGCATGTGTTGGGTAGAAAGTTGCTAAATGGTACTTGAATGCCCGGCTGTATTCCAGTCTTCCTCCTATCACCCAGTGAATGATGATTCCCTCTCCTGTCCATCTTTGCCAGTGTTTGGTATTGGCTCTTGCTTTTAAGTTTTGGCATTGGTGGTGGTATAAAGTGGCTTGTTTCTAATTTGCTTTCCCCCCCTTGAATACCAATCAGGTTGAACATATAGAGTTTGGGATCCTGCCACAAAACAAAACAAAACAAAACAAAACAACTAAAGATTCAACTGAGAACTGGTCTTTCCCCTTGTTTTCCTCCCAGTTTAAAATGCCGGCCTTCCTCTTTTTCCTGTTCACTTTCATTTTTGAGACCAGAGTCTTAATGTAGCCCAAACTGGACTCGTCTACTCACCTCAGACAGGGAGCCCACAACAGACCAAAGTAAGACACCACCAAAGTCCAACTTGGCATCCCAGGGACTTTATGGGGGTCACTCACAGGAGCAGAAATGATTCCCAGACAGCTGCAGCACCAAAGGCCACCCAGCATGAGTGACAGATGACAAAAGCTGGGAACCTGGAGCTCACTGCACAGCCTGCAGGCAGCTGGGTAGAGAGCCTTCTTTGCTGCTTAGCTTCCTGTCAGTGACTATCAGCTTTTTTTTTTTTTTTTTTTTTTTTGGTTTTTCAAGACAGGGTCTCTCTGTGTAGCTTTGTGCCTTTCCTGGAACTCACTTTGTAGACCAGACTGGCCTTAAACTCACAGACACTCGCCTGGCTCTGCCTCCCAAGTGCTGGGATTAAAGGCGTGTGCCACCACCGCCTTATCAGTTTTTATTGCTAACTCTAGTGGGGAGGAGTCTAATGAATCTTGTTAGTTTCAGGAACTTCCTGAAGCTATTTTGAGTTGTTTAACCTTCCTGCTTAAGGAGCTTCCTGCCTTCCTGCAGGGTAGAATGTTTGAATCTTGGAGGAACAACAGCTTCCAACTTTCTAGGTAGCCAGGGAAGATGGCCCAGTGGGCAAAAGTGTTGGCTGCGAGCCTGAGGCCAAGTTTGATCCCTGGATCCCATGTTAATCCCACTGAATGAGAGCAAACACTATTACCCAAATTCTTTTAGTTGAACTAAGCAAGTTTTATTTTCTGTCAGATAGGGTTTGAGAAAAATAGCATTAAACATAGGATAAAGTAGGGCTTATATAACCCAGAAAACTGCAAGTCTAGAAGGTTGTCAATGGTTTTTGCTTATATAGGGAGCTTGGCAGAATATTTCAAAATTACTTGGCAGAACATCTTACCAATATGGAGGTTAGGGTATAGGCTGTGGAACATGTCAAATTCTAGAAAATACATCAAGACCTGGTCAAATCTAAGTGTTAGAGAAAACAGGAATGAACTTATTTCAACCTTGTGACAAGATGTCTTTTAATTTTAAGGTGGAATCAGGCTGGTCCATCATTTCTGGCTGGTCCATCATTTCCTGCTTGTCTGATGTGTCCCTTTCAAATCCTTGATAGGGAACATGAGAGGGTCAAGCAAACACCAGTTAGAAACTAGGTCACAGTTCCAGCTTCCTGAAACTAGACAAACCATTTCTGAGGAAGCCACAAAGGACAATCAATCAACAGTGCCCTTGACATCAGGGACAAGGGGAACTGCGCATTCTAAGCCTGAGTCAGCCCCTTGCAATATCTCAAGACAATGACCAAATAGGGACAGATCCTGGGACTTGTCCAAACATGCCCAAAGATGGAAGAGTTGTAGCCCTAGCCAATCAAGATGTACTAATGTAACCTCTGCTTGCTTAGCCAATCATAGATAGGATGACCTAGCTGCTTCTAGAATTCCTTTAGTTGTGTATAAAAGGAACCTGTGAGCCTCTCTGTGGTTGCCATTTTTTGTGTCAGATGTGCAGTCCCAGCATGCTGGAACTTGAGATAATAAACGCTCTTGTTGATTGCATACGTGGACGGTGGTCTTTTGTGGGATGACTCTGGGACCCTAACATTATAGTCATTTCTATCTGTTGTGTGGGTTGATAATGCCAGTACCGGGTGGGGGGTGTTATCTTAGTATTTTTTATTTGTCAAGAGAAAATTGGTATCATGGATAGGGTCTCTCTAATTTATATTTGATTGATTATTATAGAAAGAATACAATTTTTTAAAAGTTATCCTCTTTGTTCTGCATAGAGCAGTCAAGTTCCTTATATTGTAGAACTATCTCAGCCAATGAATCTCTGTTGATAGATCATGTTCTTTTTGGTTTTAACAGGTATTTTTTTTTTTTTTTTTTGACTGTGAGGGAGCCAATGGGCATTATATGTAGCCATTTTGTCTCCTTTGCCAGGGAGTTTCCTTAGGACCTAGCATTCCAGCCTTTGTTGAGGATAAGGGGAGATATAGTCTCTTCTATTACTGTTTCTCAGCTGAAATTAGGACATTGTTGTCAGGGCCCAGGAGGGCTGAAATGTTAGTCAAAGGCAGGGAGGTGATTTGGGCAATGAGGCATTCATCATAAGCACCTAGTTTGCTGACACAGCTGAGGAAACAGAGCAATCCCATCAGCTGGACTGTTCATGTCCGCTTTCAGCAAGTCCAGGGCTTGTAGCCATTTGGAGCTTTTGGGAACCATGCAGCCTAGTCTCAGATCAGTGTATGAATGAATGCCTGTCCAACAAGTCTCCATGAGGCGAATCCTGTGGAGACGGTCTCTTACTTGGCAAGGACCAGTGGACCTGCGGAAGCTCAGGACACTGCTGGCTGCGCTCAGGTTGCAGGCTCTTTTCTCTTTCATTGTGTTGTTGATTCTTTTGGTGATTTTTAGTTTCACTTTGTCAGTCACACATGTGACAGCTGTAATTTTTTCCAGGAAATTCCATTATTTCTCAAATGTTTTCCCCTAAGATTTAGCAGGGGGATAATGCTTCTCAAATTTCTTACCTGGAATTATTAACCATAATTCCTAATCACGGGAACTTTTGTGACTCAATAGAGGCAGTTAAAATTAATGGGTCAAGCTGTCATAATTGTTCTAATGAAAAGGTGGATAGCACCACCTTGTGGAGAAAGGGACTCATAGCCCAGTAGTGGCAGGAAATCGTGGTATATATGAGGAAACATTAACCGTGTCTCACAGTTCTGGGGAAGAGATTAAGGCGATGCACAGACAAGGGAAAAAGTTCTCAGGGATACAAATAGTACCAACTGTTGAGGTGAAGTTCCCTGGACACCAAGCATATAGAATCAGTGGTAGGATCTGGTATGCTCCAAGAGGAAAAAGTGCAAGCAAAATGTGGGGTGGACAGATCCACCTTTACCGTACACAGGAGTTTACATTGGTAGGATTGAAAAAGAGTGTCTCATCCAAGTCTGCCCTCTATAGAGAGAATGGGATGAGCAGGGTCCTCTTGTAGGCCAGGGAACTATATAAAAGCCTGTCTTACTGACAGGAAAGAATTGTTCAGGTTTAAATATCGCTACCCTTAGGACAATGCACCCATGTCTATAACCTTTTATCTTTGTAGCTTCGAGGAGCTGCCAGCTGGCTTAGGTGCTCCACTCTCAGGGTGTGCCTGGTTCGAATTTAGTCAAGCTTGAAAAGATGCTGAACTGTGTGTCTAGAATGAGGGTAAGTAAGGGGCAGGAAAATGTGTTTGGGGAAGTACAAAGGGGAACAAGGGAGGTGTTTGTGATGACTGTTGGAAGGCCCTGCTGCTGAAGGTAGCTCAGGGCAAAATGGAAGACTCCCTTCCCCCAGCAGGGCTTCCTACTCTCTGCCTGACCTTATTTGGAATATGTTCCTGAGCCTGACTTAAGTGTGACCTCTGACACGGTTCCCTTTGACACTGGTCCCTGCAGATGCTCTCCCCTTGCCGCCCATGTGATAATTAGGTGTTGTGCTCCCATCTGCAGGATGAGACTGTGCGGCCAAATGCAAATGAAGCATGCTCTGAGCACTATTGGGAGATGCCCAGCTGCCGTCCCCATCCTGTATATATATTCCCTTACTCCCTGGAATAACGTTGAGCTGTCTCACTGAAGCTGGCTCCTAGAAGGTTCTCTCTGTCATACTCACAGCCATCTGAGCCCTGCTCTTCTCGTGGACTGGTCGGTGGCCACTGATCCCTGAGGAGGACAGAGGCCCACAATGACTACGATGGAATTCTTAGAAGTCACAAATAGAAACCGATAATAAAACTGTTCATGTAAGCCTGGTAGAACAAGCCCTGTTAAAATATAAATACAGATGGCTCAAACTGTTCCGGGCTACTTGTGTGCAGTCATCTGGTGGTCAGATTTTTCCTTGAACTGACTGCCGTTCCCTGTCTCAGTACCTGAACCCTAGCCGAGGCAGGACCTGGGCAGTTTGTAGTCTGAAGCTGATGGTGTCTCCCAGCCAAGTAGAAATCCGCAGAGATAGATCATAGCCTAGGGACAGAAGTTAAAGTTAAGGAAATTAAAGGAAAAATCTTGGAACTTTCTCCTCGGGAATAGACGATAGGCAGGGAAACGTAGGTCGTTTGACTGACATGACACAATGCCTTATCTGGAGTCCATTTGGCCTGTGGCAGGTGGATTCAAGTTGTGATTCCCTGAAGCTTATATGAAACTTCAAGCTTATAAAAAGATCAAAGTTTTAGATACATCAGCTTTACCATGGTTTATAATCTGTATTGAAATCCACCTTGTAGAAAAGGCAGCCAACTGGTGTCTATAAAATGGCTGGAGTAGACTCAGGCCTTTGAGTCATAGCAAAAGCTAAGGCTTTAGGTGAAAAAGCATGAACATTCTTTTCTCTGTCCAGAGGACTGGACTCATAGATTGGACAGAGATGTTTTTAGCATAATGACAAGCATCTTTGGGTCTTTCCTTAAAAGACAAAGGAGATTTAAAATTGAATTCCATTGATCAATGTAAAAACTCTGGACTTTTGAAATCTCCATATAACAATAGAAGGAGAAAGAAATCTGAAATCTTTTTTTATTTTAGATCATTTTTATACCTTTGTAACCTATATTTATATATCTTAAATCATTTTTAGGCCTTTACAATTTATTTAAGCCTTTATATTCTCAGATGTTTCTAAATTGCATTTATATATCTTAAATTATTTTTAGATCTTTACAACATATAAACTTAAAAATTTTTATCCAATTATTTACCATTAGACACAAGTGGTTGATTACTAAGAACAGTCTTGGTAAAGCAAGTTCCTTTCAATAGTAAAAGTTATATCTGAAGCCTGTTTCTTCTTTAATGTGAAGCCTGTTAGTATGGTGGGCCTGCCTGGGAGTTTGGCTTTCTCAGCAGGTGACCTCGTAGCTCTAGAGAAGTAGGCCTGCTTCTTACTGAAACTCACTGACCAGGCAGCTGCTGCTCAGTTGATAAAAGCCACAGTTAGGTGTCAACACCATTAGAGATCCGAGAAGAATAGATTATAGCAGGAAGTATAATCCAAATTGGCCTCGCTATCAATTAAAATGACAGAGACTTACTATTACCCCGACAGTTACCCTAAGCTCCAGGGGTGATTTCACTGGGGTCAGAGGTCAGTCTGCAGCTATTGCACAGGCCGGCATCGAGCATAGGCCTTAAGCTGCCAGATCCAGAAGGTCTGAGAGGTTTTCCTGTGGATGAGGAACGTGGGAAAATTGACTGACATTGACTTAGGCAGAGAAAGACAGTCAACCCAACAGCATCCAGTTTTTGCAGGACCCTGGCAAAACGCAAGGCAGTTTTCCCCAGTGGTTAGTGTCACCACGCTCCAGGTCTGTGCCCCATCTGTCTTCCTTGGAGACCTTAGGATCACCGCCACAGGAAGCTCTTTCCGTTAGACCCTTTAAATGCCATATTCAGTAGGTCTTAGAAAAGATTTGAAGGCCATCTATTAAGTATACCTGATTTTGAATAAACGACTTGTTTTTAGTTATTTGCTTTAGACTTAACCTTGAAAACATATATAGGAGGTTAGATAAAGCTTGTTCTTATAGTTACATTAGTTCTTAGCATGACTTTAAGTACAGGTCTGAACATATTAAAGAAATTGGTCATTTATAAGGTAATTAAATATTAACTTGCATATTTTAATCATTTTTAATAGTTTACAACAATTTAGTAGCTTTTATAAGATTAGGGTTCAAACTTAGTTCTAAATTGACTCCTTTAGAGATGTTGAGCTTTGCAGTTTGCTACTAACCAGCGCCTGCGCACCAGGGTCCAGGCTTTCCTCCTGTCACAGTCTGTGGAGCCAGCAACAGGCTTGTGCACATTACCAAAGTCGCACGTCTGCTCTAGAGCGCCCTGTGAACCGGCGTTTTGAAATCCTCATTCCCCACTCAGTTTCTCTCTCTCTCTCTCTCTCTCTCTCTCTCTCTCTCTTTTTCTTTTTTCTTTTTGTTGTTGTTGTTTTGTTTTTTGTTTTTCGAGACAGAGTTTCTCCGTGCAGTTTTGGTGCCTGTCCTGGAACTCTCTCTGTAGACCAGGCTGGCCTTGAAACTCACAGAAATCCACCTGGCTCTGCCTCTAGAGTGCCGTACTAAAGGCCACCACCGCTGCCCAACATTGTCTTGATTTCTAAATGGGTTTTGTTTGTTTGTTTGTTTGTTTGTTTTTCGAGACAGGGTTTCTCCGTGCAGTTTTGGTGCCTGTCCTGGACTAGCTCTGTAGACCAGGCTGGCCTCAAACTCACAGAGATCCACCTACCTCTGCCTCCCGAGTGCTGGAATTACAGGCGTGCGCCACCACCGCCCGGCTTGATTTCTTAATGGGTTTTTTTAAGGCTTAGTCCTCTATTTAAAGTGTAAACTAGAATTGGCAAAATTATTAGAATAATTTTTGCGTATATCAAATGACAGCGTCTCTGGTTTGATATATGTGGACTCAGTGAATTTGAGGACATTTAAAGGTAAACATTTTGGTTCAATCGATGACATTTGAGATGAAGTTGCCATCCAGAAGACCTATTATTTAGTTTTTTTTTTTTTTTTTTTTTTTTTAGTTATTGACTATAGTAAACAACAAAACCTCATTTTTGTTACCTTGACTGAGGAATAGAAATTATTAAAGGCTTTCATTTATATCTCTAATTATTATAGACTTTGTAAATCTGTAATCATACTCAGTAAATTTACAAATCTTGAGATAACAGTTTTATAAATTTTGAGATAATGGTTATATTTTAGTAAAAGTCTTAGAAAGTCAAGTGAAGCCAACATTCTATTCTTGTTTTGTAATCTCTTTTTCTGTCACAAAATCAGGTGGCTCACCTGTCCTAGGACAGACTGGAAACTTTTAAATAAGCACACTTGGCTCTAGAAAAGAAGGAGCCTTGACCCAACTCCATGGTCAGCTTTTTAATAAAGCAGAACAATGGAAAACACTAATTCAATATTATCCATATCTAAAAGACATCTCAATTGCTGCTAAACAATTCAGTGGCAGGAGTGACCAGAGCAACCTGAGAACGGAGAAGGCTCAGAGATTCACAGCTCGGGTTATTAAAACAACCACAGCGAGTGGGCAGAACAGCTGCAGAGCTGGTCGGTCTGTGTGTCCTGTCCCGTCCCTGTTCCCCCCCCCCCCATCCCCCCCACTTACACCCCTCCACACCTTGGGTCACAACTTCATCTCGGCTAGTGTCTAGTAGCAGACCCAGATCTGACCTGGACCATGAAAAGCAAATCAGTGAGAAAGTTTTCTTGCCTGTGGCTGTGGTTGAGGCTGTGGCTGTGGTGACCGTTGCTCAGGCTATGACAGCAGAGGTGGCAGATTTAAAGAGACAGGGGCAGCAAACGAAACCAGTAAACACAGTACACAAAATGTTCAAGGGACAGAGTCTGCAGAAATAGAAGCAGTAAACATAGAACACTCACATAGTCAAAAAGGTTGGTCAAAAAGAAAACATATGGTGGCCACCTTTATTCATATATTTCTGTCTCGGTTCCCAGCATCCAAGAACCAGGTGGGCAGAGTGACTTTTTGCTAGTGCCCTGGGCAGAAGACAAAACACAGAATAAAACACAGGGGACCAAGACCCAGGCACCAAAAACAAACCAAAAAACAGATGCACCAGGCGGTGGTGGTGCACGCCTGTAATCCCAGCACTCAGGAGGCAGAGCCAGGCAGATCTCTGTGAGTTCGAGGCCAGCCTGGGCTACCAAGTGAGTTCCAGGAAAGGCGCAAAGCTACACAGGGAAACCCTGTCTCAAAAAACCAAAAAAAAAACAAACAAAAACAGATGGGCACTGCAGCATCTTACTAATGCCCTGGACAGGAGTTCGTGAACCTCACCAGGTGCCTCCCTGCCCCCCACTTGGGATCCCAGCAGAAATAGTACCCGATGTAATGGAGACTGCTCCTCAGGACAAGTGCTTACTGGTCTGTTTCCAGCACAGCACTTTGCTCTAACAATCCACCAAACTGAAAGCATGCCTCAGAACCTTGGAACCATCTTCAAGGTGCACACCACCTCCTGAGGCAGCATCCTGGCCCCAGAATCCTAGAGTGAAGGTCTGGCTTCAGAATTTGGGTTGGGGTCTTGATCTCACTGGGGCTCCAATTATTATTATTATTATTATTAATTATTATTATTTGGTTTCTCTGTGTAGCTTTAGAGCCTGTCCTGGAACTCACTTTGTAGATCAGGCTGGCCTCAAACTTACAGAGATCTGCCTGCTTCTGCCTCCCAAGTGCTGGGATTAAGGGTGTGTGCCACCACCACCTGGCTGGGCCCTCCAATTATTATTATTATTGTTGTTGTTGTTCTTACTTTATTTTATTGGTACTGGGGATGAAACCCAGGGCTGCACATAAGCACAGGACACAATATACCATGCACACACAGCTGACAACCCCTGCTCTCTTTCCTTCTAAGACGTGTATTCATAGGAAGGAAGGTTTCCCTCTGTTGATGCAGAAACACAGCTTTGAGAAACAGTCTTCAAATGAAATAAAAGACAGCTTATTCTGAGGCCAAGTATGAGTGACCGTGTGATGGAAACAGGTTCAGGTTACTTCAAATTCCACATTTCAACATAGCAGCAGTTTCATGAAGTTTTTTTTGTTTGTTTGTTTGTTTTTGTTTTGTGTTTTGTTTGTTTGAATGCTGAATGCCGTTTATTGAAGGAGGGAGGAGGTCTTAAATACAGGCTTACAGCACAATTGGAGAACCCTGGAGGGCAGAAGTTCGCTACTGATGTTTTACAATCTTGCCTCTAAGCTGTGAACGTCCAATACGTAGGATACACAGACAAGGAACTTCCCTTAAGCATTCAGGAGGGTGGAACCTGGCAGGGAATTAGTATAGGGAGGATATCAAGATCAAGGTCAGCAAGCAAGGCAACAGTTACCCAAAACAGGGGCCAGGGCCCTACAGGTACCCCCTTTTACTAAAAAATGAGCTTCTGACGTAGGTTGTGTGGGACATCAGCAGGTCACCTTACCCACCATGGAGACACCTGCCCAGGCCTCACAGGCGTTCTGTCTTAGGTTGGTGAGTGCCCCCCCAGGCATTACCCATCTCTGAATACTCATTATCATACAGGCTCAATTGTGTCAGAGCTGTAGGGTTAACTGCTGCTAAAGATCTCTAAGTGGCACTGGGCTTGCAATCTGTGTGTTCAATACAGAAAAGACCAACAGAAGTCCTAACCCACCCATAGCTGTAGGCTAAAGGCAACTGAGCCATTCCCTTCCTTAATGAAAATTGGAATCCTTGTAAGATGGTATCCCATAAGCAAATGGAACTTGAGTTTATAAATTTATAACTTTCAAAGCCAATTGAAATGTATATAACTATTGAATTAAATTTATTATGCCCAATAGAATGAAAGATTAACTACTAACTGTGGTAGCTAGTTCTGGGGCCTCCAATTATTAATCCCAATAACAAGAGTAAAGACTATTATCCAAATTCTTTTAATAAAAATAAGAAAGCTTTATTTTTTTGTCAGATAGGGTGTGGTAGTTTGAATGTCATTGGCCCCCATAATCTCAGAGAGTGGTGCTATTAGGAGGTATGGCCTTGTTGGAGGAAGTGTGTCACTGTGGGGACAAGCTTTGAGGTTTCCTATGCTCAGGATACCGGCCAGTGTGTTAAGCTACTTCCTGTTGCCTGCAAGATGTAGGATCTCAGCTACTCCTCTAGCACCATGTCTGCCCGCATGCCGCCATGCTCCCTGCCATGATGATAATGGACTGAACCTCTGAAACTGTAAGCTTCAACATCAAATCAATGTTTTCCTTGTAAGAGTTGCTGTGGTCATGGTGTCTTTTCACAGCAATAAAAACCCTAAGACACAGGGATGTCTCCCTAAAGCAGGGTTCGAGAAAATAGCATTAAACATAGAAAAAAGTGGGGTTTATACAGCCCAAAAAACTGCAAGGCTAGAGGGTTGCCAAGGGTTTTTGGTTATGTAGGAACTTGGCAAAACATCTCAAAATTTTTTGGCAGAACATCTTATCATGGTGGAGGTTAAGGTATAGGGTGTGGAGCGTGTCAAATCCCAGAAAAAGGGTCAAGACCTGGTCAAATCCGAACTTTACAGAAAACAGGAATGAACTTATTTTGACCATGTAACAAGATGGCTTTTAATCTAAAGATAGAGTCAGGCTGGTCCATCACCCATAGTAAAATAACAAAAACGGGGTTCCCGAATTCCTGTGGTGAGAAGGGAGACAAACAGAAGTGGCTGGAAGAAATGGGGCTGGCCTGGGCTGTGCAGCACAGCCCAGAACCAAGGGACTTTGCTGTCTTAACAAGGTGGAAGATTGGGGCTGGAGAGATGGCTCAGAAGTTAAGAGCACTGACTGCTCTTCCAGAGGTCCTGAGTTCAGTTCCCAGTACCCACATGGTGGCTCAAACCATCTGTGATGAGATCTGGTGCCCTCTTCTGGCCTGCAGGGACACATGCAGACAGAACACTGTATACTTAATAAATAAATAAATCTTTAAAAAACAAACAAACAAAAAATAACAAGGTGTAGATGAACACCCACTCTGGAAATTGTTTTCAAGGTCATTCTAACTACCTAGTGAGTTTGAGGCTAGCCTGAGCTACATGAGACCCTGTCTACTCCTGTACAAAAGGTTGAAATAAACAGCTTCTTGGCGTATGATTTTCAATAGATTGTAATTTGTTCTGGAGTAAAACCATCTAGTTGTCTCAGATTTTTTTTTTCCAAGACAAGGTTTCTCTTTGTAGTTTTGGAGCCTGCCCTGGATCTCCCTCTGTAGCCCAGGCTGGCCTTGAACTCACAGAAATCCTCCTGCCTCTGCCTCCTGAGTGCTGGGATTAAAGGTGTGCGCCTCCACCGCTCTGACGGTTGTTTCGGAATTTAAAAGCACAGTGAAAGTTCAAAAAAGTTTGTAGAAAATAATCCTTTTTCCTTTGCCTTAGTTTTAATGCCTGAAATGAGTTTGGGGGAAAGCTACGAATCATGTTCAAATTTTGGTCACGATCATTCCATGCCAGTGACCTTGTTTATAAAGTATGAATACTGCCCACTGTCCTCAGTGTGAAGCTAGACCACACCCCTCTGCACAGTCCTGTGAGCCGCAAGCTGCTCCCCTTGGCACTGGCTTTTGATTGTATAGCCTGTTAGTTTCCTGCTCTGACATCCACCTGGCTTCTCCTTTGTGGCTTCTGGGCTTTGTCCAAAACTTGGGAAGTTCTAATTCTGGGAAGGTTTCACTGTTTTCTCTTAATTGTTACCTGAGAAGATAAAACTCACTAACTTGTGTTTGTTTATACACAAGGTCTTCCTTTGTAGCCCAGGCTGGCCCTGAGTTTGTGGCCATCTTTCGGCCTTTGTGAGCTCTTACCCTGCCTCTCCTTAGCTGCTGAGGATTTTTTCTTCCTGAAAAGCTGCTTACGTTAGTTTATGGGATGGAAACCATCTTTCTCACAGCTGTGGAGCTGGCATGTGGCTGCTGAGGGCATGTGGCTGCTGCAGGCCTTGGCCATTCTATTCCATGCCTGGTTTCCCTGCTCTCCATCCTCTTCGGAGGATTTACTTTCCCCTCACCCTCCACCCGCGCGCCCCCTTGGCATCCTCTCAGCCCTATGACATCTGTAAGACCAGGAGCCTTCCTGTCTAGGCTGGACATGGGATCCCAGAGAGATGTATTCCTAAGATGACCCTGTCTCCTTTTTGCCCTCTTCCTCCTTCCTGACACAGGGTCTCCTTTGTAGTCCAGGCTTACCTTGAACTTGTGGCCTGCAGGGATTATGGGTGCAAACCACCATGCCTGGCTCCCTGCCCTCTAGACACTGAAGGCACTAAAAGCAGGTCTTTGGTGCCCCAGTGATTTAGCAAGAGGATGTGGTGTCCAGGGCCAGGCCAAGGGCCACTCAGGGCTGCGGGTGGGGATGGGACTGAGTCTGGAACACTATTTGGGGCTGGTTTGGACCTTACTGGGTCTGGTCCTATCCAGAATCGAGACCAAAAAAAAAAAAAAAAACAAAAAAAAACAAAACTGTGGGGCTCCCTTTGGAACTGAGAGTGTATGCATCCGGCCTTCTGCTACAGAGGATGGTTATGGGTGAGGATGGGAGTTGAATGTGGCCTCCAGGCTGGTTGGTACCCCTCACTGCTGAATATGGCCTCCAGGCTAGCTGGTACCCCTCACTGCTGTATGTGCTGCCTCCAGGCTAGCTGGTACCCCTCACTGCTGTATGTGCTGACTTGGTTACAGGCCTTTGCCATGTACAGCAGCTTGCCTCTCATGGACCACTCTGGATCCAGCACCTTTCCCTGCCCCCTGCTGGGGTCAGATGGGACATGTGAAGTCCCTCCTCTACCCATTGATTACTAGGTGAGCCCAGGCAGTCTCCACCCTTTACACTGTAGGGGTATTAATAGTGACCCCGTCATTCAAATGTAGTGTGCTGGAATGGGTGTGTGTACGAGTGTTGGGGTGGAGAGTGAACTCTGTTGGCTGTCTGGAACTGGACAGGATGAGGGTGGTGGGGCTGCTGATCAGTCTCTCCCTGAGCCACTGGACACCCTCTTGTTCATTGTTCTTTGAGCCCCCCTTTATTTCAAGCTTCTCCAGAACAGTGAAGTGACCTGGAAATCAGGCTTTAGTCCTGAGAGCTGTGGCCTTGACCCCTGACCCCCAGTGGTCAAAACCCCCTCTGTTGCATGGGGTTTGGTGAACCCCTGGGTCTCACCATGCCATCCTCTCTTCTCAGAGGCCTGTTTCTGTTCCACTTGCTGATCTGGTCTCAGCTGAGCATGAAGCCAGCCCCCTTCCTGGGGGCCGGAGGCTTCAGTACCACATGGCTAGCACACCCCTGAGCCCTTCCCCTGTACAGGGTGGCATGGTGCACCAGGGCAGCCATTGGGAAGGGAGGGAAGGAAGGTGTGATGGGACATGGTCCCTAATTTCCCCGTCACAGAAACACACAGAGACCAGTGGCAGTGCTCAGCCTTGTATTAGAGGCTGCATCCCCAGGCAGTTTCCCTCTGTGTATTCTGGGTGTATTCTGGCAAATGGACAGGGACATGGTGAATGTGTGTGTGCCTTTGTGGGGATACTGGGAATTAGTGTCCAATACCAGGATATGAACGCCTTCTTCCTCAGGGAAGCCCAGGAATGAGTGGGTGTGGCTGAGGGTGGCCATCTTCAGGGGCCGGGGTTCCACCCTTGGCTCACTGCCTCAATGAAGCCCTTCCTTAAAGAGACCCCTCCTAGTGCCTGGGGCCATGGTGGAACACCTGCCTCACCCAGAGGGTCTTAGGGCTCATTTCCTGTCCGGGAAGCTGGGACCCCAACTCCTCATGGAAGGTAGAGTGTGTGTGTCAGGAAGGTGACTGGGAAAGGGTCTGAGCATTGGGACAGCTAACAATAGCCTAGTCATCTTTGTCCTTGGCGCCATGCTTGAGGATGCGGGTGAACTCCACATAGTTGAAGTTGCCCTTCTTATCAATGGGTGCCTCACGGTACATCTCATCCACCTCCTCATCTGTGAATCGGTCACCCATGGTGGTCAGCAGCTCCCGTAGGTGGTCCTCATGGATGAACCCTAGGGCATGGCATGACAAGGTCAATCAGGGCAATCTCTGACCACACCCACCCATGCCCTCCCAGCCCTTGGAGACCTCTTAGGGGGAGAGGGGCTAGAAGATCCTGTTCTGGTCTCCGATCACTTTGGGGGAAAGGGCATGGCTGAGAGTTTGGAAGGGCTCAGAGGGAAGAGTTTCACAGAGGAACTGTCCACAGTGTCTGATGGGACTGTGGCCCCATGAGAGGGAAAATTTGCATGACAGAAGCTGGGGTCAAAAATGGCAAGGCACGGTTTGATTTCTAGAAGGCTTAAAGCAGCATATCATGGGCCAACAGGTGCAGTCAGGAGGTGGGACGCCTTGGTAACCATGTGGCACTGGGCATGCACTTGGAGACAGTGATGTCTGGCCTGGTCCCTTCCCCTATAGGCACTGAGCCCCCTTGTGCCCCCTACCCAACCCAGGCCTCCAGTGTGCACTGACCTGAGGCCTCTTCGTCAAAGCAGGCGAAGGCATTGCGGATCACATCCTCAGGGTCTGTGCCGTTCAGCTTCTCCCCAAACATAGTGAGGAACATGGTGAAGTTGATGGGCCCTGGCGCCTCGCTCATCATGCCCTCCAGGTACTCATCCGTGGGGTTCTTCCCTGTGGTGAGTGGTGAGCATTGGGGCTGCTATCCCTAGAGCTCTCTGTCCCCAGCCTGAGTAACTCATTCCCAGAGACCTCCCGACAGTAAACATTGTAGACTAGGAAACAGGTGCCAGGTGATTTCCTGCCTTCTTCTGGGCATCCAGCTCCTGTCCCTACCTGTTTTTGAGGTATAAGGGCATGCCACAAGTTCCTGGCTCCTCCACCATTCCTGTGTGAGATCACTTCCCCCCAGTGCCACTGTGCCTGGCACACCATCCCCTGCCTTGAGTGTTTGATTTTCACCTCTGTGCCAACAGCATCCTTACTGTTTTTCCAGAGGCCAGGAACTGAGGCAGAGAGGCAGGACAGCTTATCCAGTTACATAGCAAGTGAGGAGCAGGGTCAGCAACCAAACCCAGGCAGTCTGTCCCTGAATTCCAGAAACAATTCAGAAGTGGCTAAATCAGCGAGCTCGTCACATGTGCTTGGATTTAAACTAGCGCTGTGCCTCAGCTTCCTGTCTAGAATTGTGAAGGTAGCCAGTGGTCCTAATGGAATTATAGCAGTCGGCAGTCTTGGCACAGCTCTGGGATGCTGCAGTCCACTGGATTCAAATTCCAGCTGAACACAGGGATGCTGTGAGACATTGGGAAGATTGCTGGTTCTTTCTGAGTCTCTCCCTGCTGCCCCCAAGAGGGTTGCACAGGGGCTGGAGAGATGGCTCAGCAGTTAAGAGCACTGACTGCTTTTCAAGAGGACCTGGGTTCAATTCCCAGCACCCATATGGCACCTCACAACTGTCTATAACTCCAGTTCCAGGGGATCCAACACCCTCACACAGACATACATGCAGGCAAAACACCAATGTACATAAAATACAAATAAGTAAATTGTAAAAAACAAAAACAAAAACAAAAAACCCATGCCTTTAATCCCAGCACTTGGGAGGCAGAGCCAGGCGGATCTGTGTGAGTTTGTGGCCAGCCTGGTCTACAGAGCAAGATCCTGGAAAGGCGCAAAGCTGCATAGAGAAACTCTGTCTTGAAAAACCAAAAAAAAAAAAAAAAAACAACCCAAAAAACCAACAACACACACACACACACACACACAAAAACAACAACAACAAAAAACCAACAACCCAAAAAACCCAAGAGGGTCACACAGAATTAGGAAGATGTCTTCAGAGCTTACTATTACCTTACTTGCTTCCCTTTTTATTTTTAAACTTGAGGACAATGTTCTTTTTTTTTCTTTTCCTTTTTTGGGGGGAGAGTACCATTTTTTGTTTTTCTTTTACTTGTTCTTCTCTCATATAATAATCTTGACCACAGTTTTCCTCCCTCCCCTCCTCCTCCCCTCCCCTCTCCCCCAGACCTGCTCCTCCTCCATTTTCCTTCAGACACAGTCGGGCCTCCCAGGGACATCAACTGAACATGGCATAACAAGACTCAACAAAACTAGGTACAACCCCTCATATCAACCCAAGGAGGACGAGGGTCCCGAGAGCCGTCAGAGACACCCCCATTTCCACTGTCATTAATCGCATAAAAACAGCAAGCTAACAACCATAACATAGATGTGGACTCTGTGATTTTCACTTCAGTCTCTATGAGCTCTGCTTAGTTGGTTCTGTGGGCCGTGTTCTCCTGGGAGGACACCACCAGACAGGCACATGTTTTTCTGAGGAGCTATTTAGACCCATTCAGTCTCAGGGATGTAAAGCCCTAAATATAAGGTGCGGCCTGACCAATAGGGAAGTCTTTATGACTGTGTCCCTCTGAACCTCATGTCTGTTGCCTTGTTTTTTATAGGATGCCCAGAGAGTTCTTAGCCCTTGTGGAGGACCAGCCCTTCCTCCCCCGGATAGTATTTCCCTTCTGAGATGCAGAGAGGATCCAGATTAGAGTGCTGGGTTTTCTTCTTTGGAGAGGGAGGCCTCAAGTAGGCCTGGCCTATGGCTGGGAGGGTGGCACCCTCTTTCCAGTTCTGGGGTGCTGGTCTCCACCAGACAGACCTGTGCTGTGCACATGAGAATACAGTGCCTTTTACACAGGCAGGCCATTTGGCAGGGAGCAGTGCCAGGGACTGACTGGGATTGTCAAGCCCAGTGGCATGGCTTGACCCTCACATGGTTGTCCCAGTGCTGCACTCCTGTCTGCCATCTAATCCTGGTCCTTTGCCCCACTGAAGGCTGTGCCAGGCACGTGGGGAAAGACACATCCTGGAGGCCCCACTCCCCCAGGCCTGAGTGTACCCATCTGAACATTGGCAGCTTAGGCTTCATCCCTGAGCCCTACTGGCCCCAAGACCCTGGTCACTGGGGATATAGAGGAGTGCTCTGGCTGCCCTTCTAAGCCTCAGTTTCCCCATTGGTACAAACTTTCATGAAGCTGCTGGTGCTTTTCTTTAAGTGAGATTTACCACATATCCCAACGCACAGGTCTGACTTTCCCCAGGGAGTCAGTCTGTCTAGGTGCAAATCCTTGTGCTCTGTGCGTCAGTGTCTGTCTGTCTGTCTCTCTCTCTCTCTCTCAAATTGGGCAGAGTTAGAGAGCAGTATTACCTGCAGGGTGGCGCTACAGGTCTCATGTTACAGGAAGTGCCCTGTAAGTGCCAACCACCCTTTTCCCTGCCCTGCAGCTCCCAGTCCAGCTGTCCTACTCACCCAGAGAGGCCAGCATGTCATGGAGGTCCTCCTTGTCAATGAAGCCATCGCGGTTCTGGTCAATCATGTTGAAGGCCTCCTTAAACTCCTGGATCTGGGACTGGTCAAACATGGCGAAGACATTAGACGTAGCCCTCTGGGGCCGCTTCTTGGTGGTCTTTGCTTTGGCCCGTTTGCTGGACATCTTGGCTTCGGGTGTTGGGGCTCCCCTGCAGGGAGGGATGTGGGATGGTGATGGGCATGGAATCTTCCTACCTCCCCTGATGGCTTTTAGAGCTAAGCTTGGCATTCAAGGCCTCCCACAGGCTTGGGCCTCCAGCCATCCAGTCTGAGAGCGGCCTGTGAGCTGTGACCCTGAATAATTTCCTCCATCTCTCCTCATCTGGGAATAGGGGCAACAGTTAATTTAGTGTCTAGAGGGCCCCTGAAGTGGTGCTGGGCATAAAAAGAACTAATTTTGCTAGGACTGGTAAAACAGGATTGGCTTGGTGCCAACCATTAAGGTACACTGTCTACTTTATTCCTTGATAGCATGTGACCACCCATCTCTCAATGACGGGGAGGTAGAGCCCTGCTACGAGGGGGCTGACCAGCAGCACTGCACTCCTGACATTACCCTCCCCCACCCTCCCCATCCCTCTGCTCCCCACCCTCCCCATCCCTCTGCTCCCCACCCTCCCCATCCCTCTGCACTCCCCCAGCCCTCTCCTTCTGCTCTGTCTCCCCTCCCCCCTCCACTATCCCTCTGGGCTGTGGAACCCAGCTGCTTTCCTTGGGGAGCCTGACTGGTCCCTAGTGTGTGACAATTTCATCATCCTCAGCCTCCATCACTTCCTGTACATTGAAGCTCCCTCAAGTTGAAACCATAGATCCATTTAGACATGGCTTTTTTGTTGTTGTTGCTGTTGGTTTTTCGAGACAGGGTTTCTCTGTGCAGTTTTGCGCCTTTCCTGGAACTCACTTGGTAGCCCAGGCTGGCCTCGAACTCACAGAGATCCGCCTGGCTCTGCCTCCCAGTGCTGGGATTAAAGGTGTGCGCCACCACCGCCCGGCTTAGATGTGGCTTTTCAGCCTTGAACAGTCTCTTCGATCCCAGTTCAAATTCAGACCTTCACTTGTCTCCTTCAAAGGTGGGCTGGAGAGATGGCTCAGCAGTTAAGAGCACTGGCTGCTCTTCCAGAGGACCTGGGTTCAATTCCCAGCACCCACATGGTGGCTCACAACTATCTATAGAAGGATCTGATTTCCTCTTCTGGCATGTAGGCATACATGCAGATCAAGCACTCATATACATAAAATAAATAAACCTAAAAAAAAAAACCTTCAAGGTTTGTGCTGTTATCCCCCACACCCCTGGGTAAATCTGGGTCCCCCAGCCCGGCATTCAAGGCCCCAGTGTGTTGATCCTGGCTGTGCCCCCTTGACGAGAGGTCCCCCTTCTGGTGACCTTCCTCCCTCCCTCCCACCCTCCCTCCCTCCCTCCTTCTATAGCTGTCATCCTCCGGCTGGGCCCTGGAGTCCCTGGGGTGCTGTTCTTTCCATCTTGACAGCCAATACTTGTAGACTCCCTCATCCCCCCGCAATAACAGGCTAGTTGATGACTCTAGTGTACGTTTCTCTACGGATGGGGAAACTGAGGCGAGGGAAAACACGCAACCTGAACCCGCCGTCATAGCTTGTGGGGAGAATACATCTCAAGACTGTCTGTTTCCACTCAACCAGCCAAGGCCCCCCGAGTATGTCTGCCCCTCTGTCCTATGTTCTGTATCCCTAGGCCCAGGGCCTGTTCACTACTTCCTCTGCCCGGAGTACCCCACCCCCCATCCCCCCCAAGCTGGGATCATGGTCACCTCCAGCAGGTCCTCAGGCTGCATCTGCCTGTAGTCTTGCGACTCAAGCTGTGCAAGGCCCAGTGGGCCCCCACCACACACCAGGTTTTGGTGTTTGTGTGGTGCTGGATGGGAGTTGGGAGGAACTGAGGGCAGGAATGTTGTGCTTGGAAGCTGGCCCCCCCTTCTCCTGTGGCCAGGCTGAGATGGTCATCAACATTGCCGCCCCTCCTGTCTGCAGACCTGGAGGGCAGGCCCAGCCAGGCCCCCTGTTGCTTGTTGCCATAGCTCCCTGTATCCCTGCCCCTTACATCCTAGCACTCTTGAGAGGCAGCGCAGGAGAGGGTTGGATACCAGGATACCATGTTAGACTGGGGGTCAGTAGGTGGCAAAGGCTGTGGCTAGGTAGTTTCTAGACTTGGTTGAGTGAGTTGAGGTCAGGGCTAAGCTGGGCCCTTAGCCCTGAAGCCACATTTTTCCCTTTCTTGGGTCCTAGACACCAAGGATCAGACAGCCATGACTAGATCACTTCTTCCTACAGTAACAGCTGACACCCAGGCAGAAGCCAGCTAGGCCCCTTACCCATTTCTATCCCCATAGCTGGGCATGCCAGATGCCCTGCTCTTGACCCAGCTTATCAGAGACCAAGCAATCCACATCCCTGGAAGCAACCAGGGCAGCTGGAGGGCTGTGAAGGAGCAAATACCAAGACTTCCCCATCTCATTGCTCTGTCTGGCGCACACAGCACTGGGCTACAGGCAGTGGGAGGTGTAAGGGCGGTCACCATCCCTTTCTCCTGCCCCAGGGTGTGCAAAATAGGGAAAAGGAAACCTGTGGTCTGCAGGGCTCAGTTTCCTCTGACACACACCGTTTCTTGGGTCAGGGCCTCCGTCACCCCCATCCCCTCATCGGAATCTCTACAGGCAGGTAGCCTGGAGCTCTGGGCTTGGTGTGTGTGGCTCCTTAGCAAAAGGCATTCCGGACACTTTTCCTTGCCCAAAGACCAGTTTTCCGGGGCGGAGAACCATCAACTGCTCGGTCCCGAGCCAAGGACCCAAGCAAGGCAGCAGCCCCAGCCCACATCACTCTGCCTGCATGCCCCAGCCCTCTGAGGGCCGGGTGAGGTTCGGCCTGACCACCTACTGTAGCTGCCCAGGCGCTGCGCCGCCGGCTCCCACCTGCTGCAGAGAAGAAAAGTCCCGGGCGGTGCTGCGATGCTGTGTGAGCTGGCTGGCAGCCGCTGTGGCACTGCTCTGAGCTCCGGGGGTGGAGACCCGGCTGGCGGGACCGCAGGCGGTCAGGCCTTACAAGGCAGAAGAATGCGCGGGGGTGGAGAGGGGGCGGGGCCGCGGCAGCCAGCCCGGCCTTATTAGGTCCGCTCGCAGGCTGGGAAGTTGAGGTGCTCCTGGAATAGCCCCCCTCATCGCTGCCTATAGCGGGGTCGGCCCAGGCTGGGGCATGGAAACAGAAGGAGGTATCCAGACGGGCAAGGAGGGTGGAGCCTTGAGGGTTTCCCAGCTCTCTGACCCCTCTCCGCCTGTCCGGTGCCCCCCACTCCCCACCCCCACCCCGTGTCGGGTTGAGAGGACTGGCTTTCACTCGGCCAAGTATAGTCTTCTTCCATCCCCCCCCCCCCCCAAGTGGGAACCGAGGACAGTGCTCGCAGCGGCCATCACACTTTCCCTAGGGAACTTTAACAACATCCAGTTACTCTGTAAATAGCTGCCTAGCCTTGCGATGGACTCATGCATCTGCCCAGGGAGCCCTGGGAAGGAGGCGTGAAACCGCCAAGACATGGCACGGTTCTGAGCAGAAAGATTTCAGTGACCTGGGTTGAAATGGATTAAGGGTGGCACTAGGGACCAGCGAGATGCTATAGAGAGGAGTTGGAGACAGATGAAGTGTTTCATGCCAGGAATCTTTGCATTTGGGAAGCTGAGGCAGCAGGATTGTCATGAGTTTAAGGTCAGGATGGGATATAGCGTAGGTTCCAGGTCAGTCTGAGCTACGGAGGGAGGCTGTCCAAATACATAGACGCTAACAGCTTTTATCTGTCCTGAGCAGCATTAGAGGTAACAGGTGAAACACTTCCGGAAGTAGAACTTCGCAAGTTTAGTGTAAACACCGGGAGCCACAAAGGAAAAGGCTGACGGATTTCAGTGCAGGAGACTCAGCATGCAGCCCACTTGAGGACAACAGAGCCGACAGACTGTGGAGGAGAGGGGATGGTTGAGGCTCAAGGGGCAGCAGGAAGTTGGGCGAGAAGGGGAGGAAGGAGCCCTGGAAACAGTTCAGTGCTTCCGCCAATAGGACTTGGAAATAGATCCAAACGGACTGAGAGGGGAGAAAGTTGGCTCCAAGAAATAAGAAAAAAAACCTTTCTTTTAAAATTGTATTTATTTGTGAAGGGAGTTGGTGTGGAGGTCAGTGGACAGCTCGGAGGAATCCTTTCTCTCCTTCCTCCTTTTGTGGTCTGGAGATCAGGCTGGACCACAAGTGACGTTACCACTGAGCCTCCCTCTCAGGCTCCAGCTCGAGGATTTCAGGGGAGCAGCTGGAGAGAGCTGGGCAGAGTGAGTGTAGGTGGAGCAGATTTGGGAGAGATCCATTTCGTCTTGGATGAATTAATTTTTGGAAACGTTCCCTTCAAATAATTTCAAGCATACAGTAAGGTTACAAGAATTGTACAGAAAACTGACTTCATGGCGGTTCTCCAGTTGGCATTTGGCTCCTCACTCTTCCCCTGTGAGTGCGTGCCCCAGCACTTGACAGTGAACTGTACATACCAGGCCTTTCATCACTACATACAATATTTCAGTATGTCCTAAAGGGAAGGGTTTCTTACATCATAAGATTTAACATTGACTTAGGTATCTAATTTGCAACCTGTATTTCAGTTGTGCCTTATACCCCAGTAATATCTTGTATGGAAATTTATTCTGGTTCAGTGTGTTGCTATGGTTTTTAATCTTTGTTGGGGGGCGGGCACACACATCAAATACCCATAACATGAAACTTGTCATTTTAACATTTTTTGTTTGTTGTTTTTTGAGACAGGGTTTCTCCATGTTGTTTTGGTGCCCGTCCTGGATCTTGCTCTGTAGACTAGGCTGGCCTTGAACTCATAGAGATACACCTGGCTCTGCCTCCTGAGTGCTGGGATTAAAGGTATATGCCACCACCGCCCAGCCCATTTTAACAGTTTTTAAAAGTTTTATTTTTATTTTTATTTTTTCTGAGACAGAGTATATTTACATATCCCTGGCTATCCTGGAACTCATTATGTAGACCAGGCTGGCCTTGAACTTATAGAGATCCACCTGCCTCTGTTTTGTGAGTTCTGGTATTAAAGGCATGTGCCACCATGCCCAGTTTTCTTTTTTTTTTTTTTTTAATTTATTTATTTTTATTTGAAGTGCATTGGTGTTTTGCCTGTGTGTATGTCTGTGTAAAGATGTTGGATCCCCTGGAACTAGATTTACAGACCGTTGTGAGCTGCCCTGGAGGTACTAGGAATTGAACCCAGGTCCTCTGGAAGAGCAGCCAGTGCTTTCAACCACTGAGCCGTCATTCCAGCCCCCCATGCCCAGTTTTAAAAGGGTCTTAAAATTACATTTTAGATGTTGTGTGCGTGGGTATATGCATATCAGCACAGGTGTCCCTGGAGCTAGGAGGCTTCAGACCTCTGGAACTAGAGTATGGAGGAGTTGTAGTCTGCCTGCTGTGTGCACTGGGAACCAAATTTGGCTCCTCTAAAAGAGCCACGCTTGTAACCACTGAGTCATCTCAGCCGCCTTAAAAATTGTTTAATTGTGCGCATGATGGCGTGAGGTACAGGCCCGAGGGCATCCTGTGGAGGTTGGAGGAGACTTCATGGAGTTGGCACTCTCCACTCATCTTTATACAAGCTCTGCTTGCACAGCTCCTGCCACCAGACCTTTGCCACAAACTCATTACCTACTGACTCACCTCACCAGCTGCACAGCTTTCCAAGATTTTGTTTTAGTTTTATTTAACTTTCTGTACATGTGTATGTGTGGGGTGATACATGTTATAACTATATACACATACACACATATATATATATTTTTAATGTGGAGCTGAGGATCAAATCCAGGGCCTTGCGCTTGTTAGGCAAGCACTCTACCACTGAGCTAAATCCCCAACCCCACATATAATTTTTTGAGATGTTTCATGTAGCACATGCTGGTCTCAAACTCTGTGCCCCTGAGTGTATCCTTGACTTCCTTACCCTCTTCTGCTTCCCAAGTGCTAAGATTAACAGGCAGTGTTGGCGAATCAAACCCATGGCCTCCTGCATGCTAGGCAAGCACTCTTACCAAGTGAGCTACACACACACACACACACACACACACACACACACACACACACACTTTGAGCTGAGCATAGCAGCACATTCTAATCCCAGCACTCAGGAGGCAGAGGCATGCATATCTCTGAGTTCAAGGCCAGCCTGGTGAGTTCTGGGCTAGCCAGAGCTACAGAATAAGATCCTACCTGACAAAAAAGACAAAGGCTGTTATGTACCATGGAGCTACATGTCCAGCCCCCATTTCCTTACATTTTAAAGCTGAATACTGCTCCATTGTCTGAATGTGCCATATTCTGATGAACCACCTTTGGATGAGTATTTACATTGTCTTCCTGTTTTGATTATTGGGCACACTGCTCCGTCTAGGGGTGTAGCTCAATGGTAAAACACCTGCTTAGCCTGCATGAGGCCTAGCAATGAAAAAGAAAAAGGAAGAGAATGAAAATGCTGCCTTTAAATTTCATTTAGATTTATATCATGTGCATGCATGCCTGTGTACAGCGGAGTGCCTCGTGCCAATGGAGGCCGGAGAAGGCTGTCAGATCCTGGGACTGGAATTACAGATGGGTCTGAGCTGCCATGTGGGTGCTGGGAATTGAACCAGGGTCCTCTGGAAGAAGAGCCAGTCCCCAGTGTTGCTCTTCCCCCTGACTTTTTTGAGATGAAGCTGGACTTGAATTTGGTATGTAGCTGAGGATACTTTTTAATTTCTTTTTTAAAAAACACTTATTTATTTATTTGTTTGTTTATGTTTTTTTTGAGACAGGGTTTCCTTGTGTAGCTTTGAGCCTTTCCTGGAACTCACTCTGTAGATCAGGCTGGCCTCGAACTCACAGAGATCTGCCTGCCTCTGCCTCCCGAGTGCTGGGATTAAAGGTATCTGCCACCACCACATGGCTGAAAGGTTTTCTTGATCTGACCACTTTATTGCATGCCTGCAGCCTTCTCTGACTATGTGAGCCAAGCCTTAAACCCACCACACAGCTCCACACATGGCACTGACTGGCTCTAGGAGCCTCATCTCTGTACTGCAGGACTAGGAAGCCACATCTGGCTCTTTGTCCACAGCTTTTCTTAGCTCTCTCTGGCCCTGTGTTGGGATGTTCGAGCCCTGCGTTGGGTGCCATGTGTTGCAAGTCTTTCTCTGTACCACCAGCTCCCAACTAATGACGTGGAGACTTCTTATTAATTATGAAAGCTCGGCCTATATATAGCTTAGGCTTGTCCCATTAGCTCTTCATATAACTTAAATTAACCCATTTAATCTACATCTTACCTCTCTTCCATCTTGTACCTCCTGTTTCCTCTCAGTGTCCTCTGGGGTCTCTCCCATGCCTTGATTCATCTCCTCTTCTCTCTCTCTGCCTGGAAGTCCCACCTAACCTCTTCCTGCCTAGCTATTGGCCATTCAGCTCTTTATTAAACCAATCAGAAAGCACCTTGCCAAAGACACATCTTCACAGTGTACAAAAAGATTATTCTGCAACATTGTGGTCTTCTGGTGCTCTCAGACTCTGTAACAATAGCCCCTTATAGATCTTTTTTTTTAATTAAAAAATCATTAGCATTTTTCTTTTATTTTTGAGGTGATAGTATAATTATATCATTTCTCCCTCCCCTTTCCTTCCTCCAAACTCTCCCATATACCTCTCCTTGCTTTTTCAAATCCTTGGCCTCTTTTTTCATTTGTTGTGTACACATATATTTTCCTAATTTATATATACATATGCCTATTATATACACATATATGTTACATGTAAATATATATTCCTGCTCCATCCGTATAGTGTTACTTGTATGTATGCAGGGCTGACAGCTGGTACTGGTGTGCTCTCCCCAGAGGAAGACTTTCTCTCCCATCTCAGCATTCCTTAGCTGCTGTAGTTCTTTGTGCAGGCCTCATGGACTTGACCCATCCACTTTGGCATGTCTGTTGTCCTTGGTCAACTCCTGTGTAGGCAGCCATGTTGGTGAGACTTCCTGAGTGCAGTTTGTGACATCCTAGAGACACAGTCTCCCAGCAGACTCCCCGGTCCTTCGGCTCTAATAGACCTCCCCTGTCATTCTTGCTGCTGCTGCTGCTGCTGTTTAGTCTTTATTCAGAGTCCTTATTTAATTCTGTACTCCAGGAGACGTAGCGGGGGAATAAAGAAAATATAGAACCCCAAACTGTAGCTAGAGCACAAAGATTATAGCACATTGTGAGCAGCCTGGGGGAGGGGTACACTCCTCAGCTGCCAAAGGACTGGTCTGTGCCTTGAGATAACATAGGTCACATGTAATGTAGTTGGTAGGCCATAGTGAGCCTCTTGCTAGTCTGATGTTCCTAGACCCAAAGCAGCATGGCTTTCTTGATGCTCATGCGTTTTCCACCTTCCCCAAACCACATTTGCCATCCAGTCACTTGGCAGGGCCACGCAGTGTTTGGCATGACACTGTGTGCTCCAAGATGTTCTTAGTCATATTTTCCTTGTACCTTAACTTATTGGTGATGCCATTATAGCCTGTGACATCACCACGCTGCCATAATTCTGTGAAAGCAGGAACCCTTGCAGCCATTCCCTTCCCAGGCCATGCTCAGAGCATGACAGCTGTCTGCTGGCTCTGGGCTGCAGGCAGGACAAGGGGTCACTATGTATGGCAACATCAGAGAGTGGCAGCGGCTGGATAGAGGGTCCAGGGGTAAGAGCACATGCTGTTCTTACAGAGGACTTCAGTTAGCTTCCCAGCACCCACAGCAAGCTGGTAACTCCAGCTCCAAGGTGTCTAATGCCCTCTTCTGACTTCCTAGGGAACTGGCCACGTGTGACACACACACACACACTGAAAAAATGAATGAAAAATGGTACAACTGCTGTAGAAAACTATGGGTACAAGTCCTCTACCAAGAGAAGGCAGGCAGAGCGGCATATGCCTCCCCAGTGCTGGGACTGCAGCGTGGGACACCCCTAAGGCTTGGAAAGCGTCTGCTTGGGCCTTCACCTGTGTAAACGCCTGTTATTGTTAAGAGGTCTTCACACGTGAGCTGGGCATCCTCACAGTTAGTGTCTCCTCCTGTCGGTGGCCGGTGGCGGTCTTCCCATGCCCTTTCGAGTTCCCAGAAGCACGTTTTCAGCTCAGATGGAGTTGGTCCTGTTCCCTGTGGTCACTTTGGTGTCAGATTTAGAAACTACTCTCTTCAAAATCAGTTGTCCACAAATACAGGCTTACTTTTGGACCCTGAGCTCTGCTTCATCAGTCTGTCTGTCTGCCCTTTCCGGTACAATCATGATTAGTTTGTGTTCAGTTTTGAAACTGAAGGACACTGTCTAACTTTCTTTTTCTCAAGGTTACTTCGGGCATTCAGGGAACCTTGCCTTCCCATGTGAATTTTAGGGTCATCTTGTGACTTCCTGCAGAAAGAGAGCTGGGAATTAAATTAATTAACTAATTTACTTGGGGGATTGAATCCAAGGCCTTATGAATATTAGGCAAGCACTCTACCAGGGAACTGCATGCCCAGTTTGGGAGCTGGGGTTTTAATATGGACTTGCTGCATGTCTGGGTAGGTAATTTGGGGGAGTACTGCCATCTGTATGGTACCTTTGCATTTAGTTCTCTCTCTCTCTCTCTCTCTCTCTCTCTCTCTCTCTCTCTCTCTCTCTCTCTGTGTGTGTGTGTGTGTGTGTGTGTGTGTGTGTGTGTGTGTAGTTTTTTGTATGTAAATCTTTTGCTAATTTTTTCTTGTTTTTTTTTTCTGATGCTATTTGTGGGAGCCCATTTTTGGGTTCCTTGTGGCTTTACCCAGCAGGTCCGCATAGAGGATGATTAGGGCCACAGGCCTGAGTGCAGGTGTCTGAAATGGTCTGCACTTGGCTGTGCTGGGGGAGGAGGTCTTTTGCTCCACCCCTTGGCGTCTCTATAAATACCCTGGGGCAGAGACAGTCAGGGCCCGTTGGAAAAGGTTCCAGACCCACTCAAGGCTATCCTTTATTTTCTATCTGTTTATCTCCCACTATAAATCCTTTTATCTAATATTTCCTGCTGCTCACACTCAAGAAAACTCTGGGGAGCTGGGGGTTGGTGGGTAAATGCCCCACAGCTATTGAACATTTTTTTTTTTTTAATTTCATTTTCAAAGTAAGTAGGTTCTCACTGATAGGTTTTGCTTTTGGACAAGGTCCCATTATGTAGCCCTCGCTGGCCTGGAACTTACTATATTTTGGCCCTGAACTCACAGAGATCCACCTGTCTCTGCTTCCTGAGTGCTGGGATTAAAGGTGTACTCCACTACCTCTTACAATTGGTAGTTTAAATGTTTTGACTCATGACACTCTTTAAGAATTAATTTGTGTGTGTGTGTGTGCATACATGCACGTACATGTATATACACAAGGAAGTTAGGTGACAACTTCTGGGGGTGATCCCTTTTCACTGTGTAGTTCACAGGGATGGAACTTAAATCATCAGTCTTGGTGGCAAGCACCATTCCCCACAGAGCCATCTCTTCAGCCTGCACAACACTTTTTTTTTTAAAGATTTATCTATTATGTGTATAGTGTTCTGTCTGTGTGTATGCCTGTGTTGTAGGCCGTAAGAGGGTACTGTAACACATTACAGATGGTTGTGAGCTGCCTTGTGGTTGCTGGGAATTGAACTAAGGACCTCTGGAAGAGCAGCCAGTGCTCATAAACTCTGAGCCATCTCTGCAGCCCCACACAACTTCTTATATAGATATCTGGACGTTTTCCTCATGACACCAATTTTCTGACTTTCTTGACAGCAGACGACATGCCACAGGGTTAGGTTCTTAAATCCATGAGACTGTCCATGTGCCAGTGGTAAGTATTAGGTCCTGCCTAGTTACAAATTATGGGTTCCTAAAAATAATCCCCTAGATTATTAATTTGCTAGAGTGTCTCACAGAACATAGGGTAAGTACCCATACTTTTTTTTTTTTTTTTTTTTCAAGACAGGGTTTGTCTGTGTATCTTTGCACCTTTCCTGGAATTTGCTTTGTAGACCAGGCTGGCTTTGAATTCACAGAGATCTGCCTGGCTCTGCCTCCCAAATGCTGGGATTAAAGGCGTGTGCCACCACTTCCCGGCTGTACCCACACTCTTATCCCAAGGTATTTTATATTATTTGTGGCTATTGTAAAGGGTGATGTTTCTCTGATTTCTTTCTTATCCCTTTTATCATTTGTGTAAGGAGGGCTACTGATTTTTTTTTTTTTTTTTTGAGTTGATCTTATATCCTGCCACTTTACTGAAGGAGTTTATCAGCTGTAGGAGTTCCCTGGTAGAGTTTTGGGGGTCACTTATGTATACTATCATATCATCTGCAAATAGTGAAAGTTTGACTTCTTTTCCAATTTCTATCCCTTTGATTTCCTTTTGTTGTCTTATTGCTCTAGCTAGAACTTCAAGTGCTATTGAATAAATATGGAGAGAAAGTACCCCTACTCTTATGGGTACATTCTAAAGGACATAGCTGGGACAGCCCAGCAGACATGTACGTGACAGGGTGATGGAGAGGACATGTGGGGTCATGGGTTCTCCAGGTGTCTCTCCTCTTAGCACGTGTGTATTGTGCATTGGCCCAGAAGCTCAGCCCTCACTCGTAGGGTTCTTTATGGGGGCCTGTGACATAGATACAGTTGACCAAACCACTGGCCGTTGGTGCTTTTTTTTGTTTTGTTTTTCGAGACAGAGTTTCTCTGTGTAGCTTTGGAGCCTGTCCTGGAACCCAGGCTGGCCTCGAACTCACAGAGATCTGCCTACCTCTGCCTCCAAGTGCTGGGATTAAAGGCGTGCACCACCACCGCCCGGCATGGCCATTGGTGCTTAACTGAACCTGCAGCCTGTTTCACTCCTAGAGGCTGAGGGAGTGGAGCTGGAGGCGCTAACCCACTAAACATGTCTTCCTGGTGATGGGGTTCCTGTCTTCAGCTTCCAGCCGGCCCTTGAGCAAACAAGACACTCTTACCATGTAGGAGAGTCTGGAAGCAGGGTCAGAGACAAGACATTCCCAGAGTGTAGAGAGGTGATTTGGTGGGCCTCCTCTCTGCTGCCTCAGTGCTGGGGTCAAATGCATTTCTACCACGTCAGCTGAGATAGTTAAGTTGATGTTGTACTGGTAAAGTCACAAACTCACTCATTTAATAGTTCTTCCATAGCTAACCTCAGGATTTTCTCCATGAAAATCATATTATCTAGAAATAGAATAAGTTTTGGTTAATTTTATTTCTTTCCGATCTGGAGGCTATTTATTTACATTAATATGAAAACCAGTGCCCTGCCTAATTGCCCTGGCTGGAACCTCCAGTTCCCTGCTACAGAAGAGGAGAGGGAAACATCGTCTTATTCCTGAGCTTTGTTGTGGCCATGGCCGCATTTTTTGAGGATCTCACGTAGCCTAGGCTGGCCTCCAACTTGCTATGTAACCGAGGCTGTCCTTGAACAACTCACCTTCCTGCCTCCACGGTGCTGGGCCCCTGGCACGTGCCACCATGCCCGGCTTTTATGTCTGTTGCAGGGCGGACTTCAGTCCTGGCAGCACATGTGATGGTATCTGGGGATTTTGCAGCTACTCTTTCCAGATCAGGGAAGTTTTCTGTTCCTAGTTTGTGCTTGAACAAGTGTGTTTTGTATCATCAAATATTTTGTTTCTGCTGGACCACCTTCAGCTTCTTGATATAGAAATGCTTTTGTCTTGTTCAACTGATGTTTTTGGAGAGCCCAGGCCAGTTACTGTGTACTCTCCCAAGTAGCTTCTGGGAATACGTTTATCACTTAAAAAAACCTGTTTGCTTGTTTATTTATTTATTTATTTATTCCTTTGTTCGTTCGTTCATTCATTCATTCATTCATTCATTCATTTATTGATTGATTGATTGATTTTGAGGCAGGGTCTCACTGTGTAGCCTTGACTGACCTATTACTCACTACATAGACCAGGCTGGCCTGGAACTCAGAGAAATCCACCTGTCTCTGCCAAAGTGCTGGGATTCAAGATGTGTGTCACCATGCCTAGCCCTACCCTATTTTTATTTATTTATTTATTCATCACTGTGTGCATGAAGTGTGTGTGGGGGGGATGTATGTGCCATTTTCTGTATGTGGAGATCAGAGGACAGCTTTGCAGGACTGGTTTTCTCCTTTCTCCTTTCACCTGGGTTCTGGGGATTGAATTCAGGTCACCACGCTTGTGTGGAAAGCACCTTTACCTGTTGAGCTATTTTATTATTTGTGGGTGCGTGTGTGTGCTACAGCACATATGTGGAGATCAGAGCATAACTCTCAGAAATTGTTTTTCTCTTTCTGTGGATCAGACTCAGGTTGGAAAGATTTCTGTGTCAATTGCTTTTCCCCACTGACATGTCTTGCCTGGCAGCCAGGCCACAGCAGAACATCGTGCCTTTCAGCGCATTTCAAAAATGCCAAATACCCGCCTCCTCTGGGTGTGTACTGTGGCCACCTAATGAAGACAGTGCCCACCCAAAGTGTGGTGTTCAGGGGAAGGTGTGGGCTGTAGATTTAGATGTGCAGGCTGCTGGGCTAGCCAATCCCTACTGCTGTGGACATGGTCTGCTGTGTTGGCTGGGACCGGTCGAGAGAGGCTGGAACCAGGGCCTAGGGTTCTGTGTGGAATGCCCCTGTTCTGTCTAGAGGAGCCTTGCTCCTTCCTTACCTAGCACTCAAGGCCTTCCTTCCCAGCACAGCCTGTCTAAGCAGCAGAATGGGCCTTTGGCTCTGTTAGCTGAGCACTTCCTGGCCTCTGGAGTCCCCTGCTTGGCTTCAAAGCCCAGAATGAAAGTTGCCATCTCAATAAAGTATCTGTCCCTTCTCCTTCAGGTCAGCCATTCAGGTAGTTCTTTAGGGCAGTGGCCGGGGCGGGTGTGTGTGTGTGACAGGACACAATGATGGGGACTTGAACCTTGGGCCTTGTGCATACTAGACAAACACTCTGCCACTGAAGTACATTCTCAGCCTTGTTTTCATTTTTGAGACCGTCTCACTGTGTTGCCTGGGCTGGTCTCTAACTCCTGAACTCAAGCAGCCATTTTCTTCAGCTCTGGAGCAGCTGGAACCACAGCTGTCTTCACTGTACCCAGCATTTCTTCCCCCAGCCCCAGGCAGGGCTAAGATGACATCCAGTGACTAGCATGTGCTAGGCAAGGGCCTTCCCACTGAGCCCTTGAGTGCGAGGCTCCATGCTGGGCATTGAGTCAGTGAGGAGAGCTTGCCTGCCTTGTTCTGGAGCCCTTATCTCTCGGGTTGAGGTGGGCAGTCACATCTGATCCCATGCAAGTCACCATAGCAGTGATGGCAGGGGAAAGCAAGCCTCTGCACAAGCATGGAGCACAGGTTGGCACCAGGCTAGCCTGGACTAAGTGCAGGGGAAGGCTCTCCCCAGGCTTCACCACCTGACTTGAGAGCAGAGGGAAGAGAGGCAGGGCACAGTGTGGCAGAATCCAGGGTTCTCTCACTGGCGATGCTCCTGAAAGGGGACAGCTGCCTCCCGTCAAGAAGAGAGCGTATTTTCTCCTGTAGGCAGAGGGCTGGCTGTGAAGGGTCCTGAGCAGAGGCTCACACGGAAGTCCCCTCTGCCAGTATCATGGCAAGTTCTGTGGGGCTGGAGACACACCCTAGATCCTGGGTAAGACCCCAGTCCACTGCAGCAGCTGTCGTGGCTGTCAGTCTGTCTTCTCCTGTACTTACCCACGTGGTCTCTGAATGGCCTCCAGCAGCAACTGCTTCCTCCTACTCTCCTGGCCTGAGGTCCCTATGCTGCTCATCATGTTCTTTGTTCCTGTCACTCAGTGAGGACTCTGGAAGACTCTGAGGTCTTTGGGGTTTGGGGTTCTAGAAGGGAAATATGGGTCCCCTACTTTCAGATCTGTAGCTGGGGGGCAGTTCTGAGGACTCTGATTTCCTGGGCTTCCCTGCTCCACGCTCAAAGCCTCCAGGAAAGGCACTTTGCCTCTGAATCATGGAAGTCCAGACACATTCCAGCTTCTCCAGAAGCTGCTGTCAGCCTTTCTGAGATGTGTCCAGTACTTCCTGATGGGACAGGCTCAAAGGAGGTGGGGCATCATCTAAGTCATATTCTTGTCAAAACTGCTTCGAATCCAGTCAGGAAAGAGAAGCGGGGTGATGGATGCTTGCTATCCTGGCACTTGGGAGGTAGAGTCAGATCACAGGTCAAGGCTGGGCTACAGAGTGAGATCTTGTCTCAAAAAAACAAAAAAACAAAACAAAACAAAAAACCACCAAACCAAGGGACAGCTTGTAAGCTGCCACAAAAACCAAAGGGAAGGTGGGACAGTTGCTGTAGCTCCTTCAGAGTAGAAAAACTTGCTAACTGAAAGCATCAAGGGCCCCTAACTGGACTCCAGTGGACCAGGGGCGAGTCAAGGGGAACATGGCGTGGCCGCCTGCAGGATGTTGGGTACTTTAGGCTCCAGATGTCCTGGATAAGGGAGAGCTGTCTGGATCATTTAGTTTCGTGGACAGGTAGAAATTGCCCTGTTCTCAGGAGGTGTAGGCAGACTTTGGAAGGGTCCCTTTAGTGCGACACAAGGCTGTCTGGGTGGAGAGCCCCACATCTGCAGACTCTCCCACCCTTTCTGCTTCTGATTCCAAGAGCCTTCCCCAGCCAGATCTGTCAAGACTCCCTCCCAAGCTGTAGTCAAACACTCAAGATGGCTAAGTTCCTCCACTCCCAAGTCCCTGGGGCCCATGGGGGGAGTCAGGCTGTTGCCTGACCTCCATCCTTCACGGCTAGCTTGGCCTTGTTCAGCATTCACTTAGACATTTGAAGGGCTGGTTAAATGCTGGATGCAGAGACAAGCTTAGACCTGCACAACAGAAAACCACTTACCCTTCAATCCCCCTGGCTGGGGTAGGGAAAGGGAAAGAACCCTGTAGACCCAGCACGGTCACCAATGTTCAGCCACCCTAACAAAGACATGTTAGAGTCCAAGGCAGAGGCAAGCTGTTTTAAGCACAGGAGTCTGCTTATAGTTGGGGTTTCATAAGGGGTTCAACTCCTAAAAAAGTGGGAATGAATCTGTGTTCCTGGCCCTGGAATCACAGGTATCCTGAATGGGCTGGGCCAAGGGAGGAGTAAGTGTGTGCTTGTCGGACCTGGCGCAAGAACCTTTTCTATATTACGTTCTGACCCCTGGGGTCGGGTCAGAACCTTCCTTCCCTCCTGTCTGGTCAGTACCCAGGCCTCCTTCCACCTGGACTGGACTGCTCCATACAGCCCTTCTCCCACACTATGCTTCCTGCCACATCAGACTGAGACACTGGCTTCCTGGTGAGCTCGGGGCAGCCCTGCAGCTCCCCTGGCACAGTCCCTAATATCCTGGGTGGCTAGATTGTTGGGAGGGCAGCTGCTGGGGGTCATGGGCATCCTGCCCTGAAAGATGTGCGGAGGCCGGGTCTTTGGGTTGTCTCTTTGCTTCTGTAGTGGCACCTACGAAGGACGAAGGACGTGTGTTTTGACGCCTTGAGAACGCTGAGCTTCAGTTTACTGCCCAGGCTCACAGAGCAGGCACTTGACAGCTGTTAACTGATAACCTCAGACAGCTTGTCTCCTAAGCTTGTCCCCTCCTCTTTTGGGAGGGGGTCTAGATGGGTTTCCTGGATTATCTGCCGCCATCCTCCTTAGCCCAGCCCAGCCCAGCCCAGCACCACACTGCAATAATGCCATGAGCCCTTGGTACACATTACCTCATTTATTCTCACAACATGCCTGTGAGGTAGGGAGGGGCAGGGACTGTCCCCATTTTACAGAGGAGGAAGTTGAGGCACACAGAGGTCAAGTGACTTGCCCAAGGTCACAGAGGGGGCGGCCAAGCTGGAATAGGCCCCCAGAGCAGGCCTTGCTTCACCTGGGGGACCCCTGCAGCATGCGCCAGACAAGAGGATGTCCCCAGTGCCCTTGAATCATACCCACAGTATAGAACAGCCCCTGGTATGCTGAACTGTCTGCTGGGTCCAGCCCCCTCCAGGCGGCCTGACCCAGCCTTGCCCTCCCCATCCTGCTCTGTGGGCCCAGGCCTTTGCAGCTCAGGGCTCAGAACACCTTGGGAAAAGGAGTGTAGGAGTGGGGGACGGGAGAGATTGGGATGAAAATTACAACAGAATAAAAAACTTAAGAGGCTAGGCTGATGGGTTGGGTGGACAACCAAAAAAGGGCTGCTTACACACAAGGTATATTTTTACACACACTTGTACACACACCTAGATATAGTACATGTAAAAATATATGCTATTCACACACCCGCCTCCTGCAGGTACCCCGAGAGCCGGTGGCAGCGGCGCTGGTGGGCTTGGGTGAGCAGATGGGCGTTTATTAAATATACACTCTAAGGTCTATGTGCATATGTACACATACGTACAGACACCGCCACCTGCCCCGGGGGGACTGGATGAAGGTGCAGCCAAGGACAGACAACCCCCTGGAAGCCACTTGGGAGTCTTCAATTTTCTTTTGCTGAAGAAAGGGGCTGGAGCATGGTACTTGTGGCTTCCCCACATTGCTCCAAGGACCAGCACTTTCTTTGTCTGCTCAGAGGCCAGTCCAGCCTGACACCGTCTAGGCAGTTGGATGGCAGCGGAGGGCGGGCACCTCATCTGTGTGCATGGGCCAACAGTGTGTGAGCACTTAGCGGGGAGGGTGGGGAGAGGGAGGAATGTTGCCCATCTCTCTGTCCTCTGTGCCCTCAGCCCCAAAGGGTGTGGACCAGAAAGCTACTGGCCACGATGGTGACCCTGTGTGAGCTCTGAAGGGAAAAGAAAAGCTGTGGGATGCTGGGAAGGGAGGGACATGGCAGGGGCCCAAGGCTGCCTTGGACTGTCCTTGTCTTGTAAACAAGCTAGTTCTCAGCAGACAGAGCCAGTAAAAAGACTGCAATCTGGAGGCCGGGACGGGCTGCCCAAGTCATTGTCTGGTCCGCCATGGCAGCCCAAAGGAAGAAGGGTCTAGACTGTGGTTTTTTTTTGAGTCAAGTCTTCATAACCTAAAGCTTGGAGGGACCCAGAAAAGCCACATTGTGAGCCCTTGTTTGCATCAATTGGAAAGTTGGCTCAGGGTCTCTAGAGACAATAACCATACTAAAGGGTGAGAAAACGCTGTTCCATTTGCATTGAGTTTTTAATGATTTAAAACCGAGTGCTTGCTCCTTCATGGCCTTAGAGCCTGGTCTGGGCCTCAGGGACATAAATCTCGATGCTGTCTGCACTTTCTGTGGCTGAGTTCTGCCGCACAGACGCTGCCCGCTTGGCTGCCAGGAGTCTCTTTCTGGCCTCCTGACGCTGCTTGTCCCCCGCGTCTGAGGCTTTGTCGCGGCTCATTGCCGCCTTGGATTTGGCTGGCTTCTTCGGAACCGGAGGAGGTGGTTTCTTCTCTTCCTTTAGTGAGACAGCGAGGAGGGAACAAAAATAAAATAAAGGTGCCACGTTTTGTGTGGCACTGCCCCTTACTAACTGTAGGCAGCTGGCACTGCCCACCCTGCATCTCCACACCAGACCGGCACAAGCAACACACACTAGAACCTGAAAGCCACAGAAGCAATGGTGGTGGGAATAGCACAGGGCTTAGGAGCAGAAAGCAAGCTTAGACTCTTAGAGTGATCTAGCAGAAGAGGATGGACAATCCCCGTTCCCACCCTTGCTTGGAGTCATTAGGAGGAACCTGAGACACAGATACAGCCCGAGTGGTGACTTCAACTGTCTTTCTATCCCATCCCAACTCACATGCTATCCTCACATGCTATCCTCGGATGAGAACTCACCAGGGCCACAATCAACAGGACTGGGCTCCCCTGCTCTGCAGGAGACCACCTGGGCTTCACAGGAGCACAGCTGCCATAAGGAGGCAGAACTGGGGCCAGACCTCACTGCCCCAGGAGGGCCATTCTGCTTTTTTCCACTGGCACTTGTGACCCCTTTTACTAGACATGCAGAGCACAATGGCATGCTTTGGGGACAGCCTCCACTACAGAGTGAGCAGCATGCTGGACAGGTGCCAGGCATGGACCCCGCAAAGTGATGGACGTGAGCCCCAGCTCAAGACGACACATGGAGAAGGGAGCCAAGCAGCACTGACCGATGTGGGCAGCGTTATTGCCGACCAGGAATTTGTCCCTGGATTTCCCCTCCGCACTGCTCCATGCTCACCTTCCTCTTCTCGGGGGTCTCCACCAGCTGCCAGCTGTTGGCCTTGAGGTGGTAGAGTTCATCAAACTTCATGCTGATGTCCTCAATGGACAGCTGCAGCAGGTCCCAGAACCCTGCCAGGTCCTGGGCTGTTGGACGGGGGTTGGCATCAGGGTTCTGTGGGGCAGATGAGGGTCAGTGGGGCAGCAAGGCAGAAGCCTGTCATATCTCCCCCACCACACATATGGGCCTTGAGCCCTGGCACTAGGTGGGACTTTGGGCACGGCCTTGCTCTCTTGTTCTGTGGCCAGGCCAGGATCTGTGAGTGAATGAAGCTGGCTCTGGATATGGCCAGTGTCAATGGCAGGGATTCCTGGGAGCATGATTGGGCCCTGCACATACATGTGACTGCTGCCATCGCTAGGATCACTATCACAAGGCTGAGATAAGGAAGGCACTGTGTCCTCTTGTGCTAGGCAGGCCAAGTTCTCACTTTATAGGGTGGTCCATTCTTCACCAGTGTTTCCCAGGGAGGTAGGCCAGCTGTGACCATGGAATCTGTTGTTTTCCACCATAGGCCCTCGAGACTCACTTTCCACTGTGCTCCCAATTTGTTGGAGAGGACTCTAATCCTGGGACATGCTGTCCAGGACTCGGCTTCCGGCCCTGGGGTGGGCAGGCCCCAGATGGCGTATTTCCTTAGGTCTTACCTTCAGCAGTCTCTTGGATATAGAATGCACTAAACAGAAGTAAGACAGGGCCAACTGACTTAAATTTTCATGTGGTTGTTTACACCAGGTTCAATGTTCTGTTTCTGGAGGAGCCTCTGCCCTTCCTGTACTGGGCATAGTGTGTACTGCCACCATCTTTATAGTGCCATGAGGGGGCAGCACCTCCTCTGTGTAGAGGTCACAGGCTACAAGGGGCTCCCTGAGCAGGCTCTGGGCAGCACAGCCAAAGGCTGTCTGAAAGCCCTGTGGAGAAGGTAAGGTCACTCACCAAGTTCTGCTCACAGAGTCCCCGGAACTGCTGGAATTTCTGGGACATCAGGAGCTGGGCACTGCCCACAGCACTGAGGACTTTTCCTAAGACTGAGAGAGGTAGAGAAAGCAGCTCAGCATACATGGTGGTGCTGGACAGGGACCAGGCATGGACGTTTGGAAGGCGGGACCAGGGTCATGTGCTGTGGATATCGCTCTGTGTAAATAAAGTTCTGATTGGCCAGTGGCCAGGCAGGAAGTATAGGCGGGACAAGAGAAAAGAGAATTCTGGGAAGTAGAAGGCTAGAGAGACACCGCCAGCCGCCGCCATGAGAAGCAACATGTAAAGACACTGGTAAGCCACAAGCCATGTGGCAAAGTATAGATAAGCAGAAATGGGTTAATTTAAGATAGAAAAAGTAGATAACAAGAAGCCTGCCACAGCCATACAGTTTGTAAACAATGTAAGTTTCCATGTGCTTTCTTGTTTGGGTCTGAGCGACTGTGGGACTGGCGGGTAAGAGAGATTTGTCCTGACTGGGCCAGGCAGAAAAACTCCAACTACAGTCATGTGTATACATGTGTGCATATGTATTCATTAATAGAATATAGGCTGTGCTAGGGTGGAAAGGGAATTGGAATTCACGTATATATGTGTATATATACATGTTACATACATACACAAAGCTAATGGGTTCTTACTTACACATTAACCCATTGTTTTTGGTTGTTGGTTTTTCGTTTTGTTTTGAAGACAGGATTTCTCCATGTAGACCTGTTTGTCCTGGAACTTGCTCTGTAGACCAGGCTGCCCTCACACTTGCAGAGATTCACCTGCCTCTGCCTTCTGAGTGCTAGGATTAAAGGTGTGTGCCGCCAGCCAGCCAGCCAGCCAGCCACCCCCACCCCCAGCTAACCTCTTATTAAGGTAAGGAAACCGTAAACAGGTGAGGGCAGTGCTGGTCATTCCAGCATTCAGGAGACAGAGGCAAAGGTCAAGAGTTTGAGGCCATCCTGGACTATGAGAGACCTTATGGTCAGAATAAAGCTGGGTATGGTGGCTCACACTGTTAATCCCAGCACTTGGAGGCAGAGCCAGGCGGTCACTTTATCTGCTACAACCAGAACCTTATCCCCATTTCTAAGGAAATGCTATGGCAGTAAATTAGAAGCAGCTTAAATGGGAAAAATTTCCCGAAGAAATGTAAATTATCATGGACTCAAGAAGAAATAGAAAGGGGCTGTTGAGATGGCTCAGTGGGTAAACACTTGTCATATGTCTAATGACCTGAGGTTCATCCAATCTGTTTAAAGATGGGAGAGTAGACTCCACCAAGTGCCCTCTGACCTTCATACCCTCCCCATCACACATACAAACACTCCACACTTTAACTACTTTTTAGTTATAGCACCCTCTATTTTTTCTTGCTTTCTACCTCAGCACTTTGGGATGGAGAATCAGAAGCTAGCCTGGGGGGCACACAACAACACTGTTTAAAATAAATGAATTAAATGGATGGCAGAGGCAGGCAGATCTCTGAGTTCCAGGACAGCCAGGGCTACACAGAGAAACGCTGTCTGAAAAAACGAAAAACAAAACAAAAAACCCACAATAAAACAAGAATCCAGTATGTAAGTGCTAGGGACTGACCCCAGGTCTTCTGGGTAGAGCAGTCAGTGCCCTTAACCTTCCAGTGTCTGTTCATTCTACACCTGTGATGTTTACTTGGGAGGCTGAGGCAGGATCACAAGTTCAAGGCTCACCTGGACTATTCAGTAAGACCTTGTCACAAAGTAGTGGCTAAACAGGTAGAGGTTTCTTTAGGGGCTGATTAAAATATTGTATATTACATAGTGATGACATCCAGACAGCCTTTGTGTATGATAAAGGAGTGAATTTTGTATGTCAACTATATCTCAGGGTTTCAAATATGGCTCAATGGTGTTGTGTGCTTAGCAAGCACACTCCCCTGGGTTCAACTATCAGTTAATGTCTTAATCATGTTGTTAGAAACAACACTCAGAGCAGAAAAGTAGAAAATTCACTGCTTACCAGTGGTGCAGACCAGGAAGGGTGCACACTGCTGAAATGAACAAAACCTGGTGAAGGTGTTAATGTAACACCACTGGGAGTCAGTAACAATGGTTGGGGTTCTTTGTTTTTGTTTTGAGACAAGGTCTTATGTAGCCCAGGCTGGCCTTGAACTTGTTATGTAGTGGAGCCTGGCCTTAAACTCCTGATCCTTGCACCTCTGCCTCCAAAATTCTGGGATTGCAAGTGTGTATCTGCTGGGGGATGTCTTCTGTACGCTGTGAATATGTGTTCCTATGATTGGTTGATAAATAAAGCTGCACTGGCCTATGGCAGGGCAGGATGGAGCCAGGCAGTTAAATCCAAGAAAGACAGGAAGAAGAGAAAGGAGAGGCAGAGAGATGCCAGCCACCACCAAAGGAACAACATGCCAGCAGACCAGTAAGCCAAGACCACATAGCAAAACACAGATTAATAGAAATG
Source organism: Onychomys torridus (assembly GCF_903995425.1). Classification (NCBI taxonomy): domain Eukaryota; kingdom Metazoa; phylum Chordata; class Mammalia; order Rodentia; family Cricetidae; genus Onychomys; species Onychomys torridus. Next base: position 137,836,073 of record NC_050446.1, read on the forward strand.
GGTTTATTTAAGAAAAATAGCTAGCTAGCAAGAAGCCTGCCATAGGCCATGCAATTGGTAATTAATATTAAGCCTCTGAGTGAGTATTTTCTAAGCACCTGCGGGCAGGACCAGAGAAGACTTCCAACTACAATATATCACTGCCTGGCTCAATAAAAAGCATCTCAGGGGCCAGTGAGATGGCTCAGTGGGTAAAGAGACCTGCTCCCTAAGCTTGACAACGTGAGTTCTATCCCCAGAACCAGCTCTGGCAAATTATCCGGACTTACACAGCTATATGTGGCATACATGTGTCTCCTACACACACACACACACACACACACACACACACACACACACACACACACACATTCTCTCTCTTTTTAAAAAATGTGAAAAACAAATCCAAGTTTGAAAGAAAATAAAGTATGGTGTTACACATTTGTAATCCTAGAACTTGGGAAGCTGAGTTAGAGGCTAGCCTTAGAGATATAGTGAACTCCTGAGTCATAAAACAATAAAGACAAGCCGGGCGGTGGTAGCACACGCCTTTAATCCCAGCACTCAGGAGGCAGAGGCAGGCAGATCTCTGTGAGTTTGAGGCCAGCCTGGGCTACAGAGCGAGATCCAGGAAAGGCTCTAAAGCTACACAGAGAAACCCTGTCTCAAAAAAAAAAAAAAAAAAATCAAGACAAAATCCCCACACAGCATGCTGCTTCTATAAATTTCACAGTTAGGCCAAAGGAAGGGACCTGCATATTCCTTAGGATACATGTATATGTAGCAGAAATACATAAGGGCAAACAAATCCTAACAGTGCTTACTGCTGGGCCAGGACTCCAAACTGATCAGGAGGAACCTCGAGTCCATATAAAGCCACACTGTGAAGGACTACATTTGTGTAATTCTGAAATAAAATCAACCAGGTCACCATATGTTCTATTAAACAGGACAATCAGATTAGCAGTGAAGGACTGTAAGATACTCAGCACACAGACATGAAGATGGGGTGTTAAGGCAGCAACTTTGAAAAGAGAATACAATACTCTAGCAAAACCAAACACATGGCCTGAAAAGCCAGTCCACGAGGAGCACCGGGACTCTAGAATCCCAAAGCTGGACCAACGCAGGCCTGCAATCCAAGCTACAGGGGAGACTGAGGCAGCAGGACCACAGGTCAAGATCTGCCTTGAGACACTCAGACCTGTTGTCCAGACTTAAAAGGCCAAGCACAGTGACACACAACTTTTTTTAAAATTTATGTGACACATACCTTTTAAAAATTTTTTTAAATTAATTCATTTATTTATTTTGATTTTTTGAGACAGGGTTTCTTTGTATAGTTTTGTTACCTGTCCTGGATCTTGCTCTGTAGACCAGGCTGGCCTCGAACTCACAGAGATCTGCCTGCCTCTGCCTCCTGAGTGCTGGGATTAAAGGTGTGTGCCACCACCACTTGACTTTCTTTTCTTTTTTAAAATACAACTCACAAGGCCCCCAATTCAAGCCCCAGTAATGCAAAAAATAAAATGGGCAAAGCAGAGCTGACCAGGTGGCTCAGTGGGTGTAGAGCTTGCAGCAAAAGATCAACTTCACTCAGTTGTCCTCTGACCTCTGCACCTGTGCCCCCACACACACAAAGGGAAATTAGAATTTTAAGGGATGTGTTGGAACAAACTCAACGTTTTATAGAAAGTAGTGTGATACAGAAAAATCCCAAAGCTTGTAGCAATTACACTGGAAACAAAGTTATCATGGAATAGCCCTTGGGACTCACAGGTGCCAACCCAGCTCAGTTTCCATGCTCAGCTACTCTGGGTAGTGCTTGGAGATTCTGGTCCTCTCTTCACTCCTCCACCTACATGGCTATGTCAGCTCCTATTTCTCACTCAGGGCTTGATGGCCATGTTCCCACCTGCCACACCTCTTCCAGATACAGCTTGCCACCTCCATGTAGAGGAGCTGTGTTCTCCACCAGGCACAGGTTCTATGCTTTCTGCACCCACCTAAGCACACCCCAGCACTGCTGTTGTCTCCTGCATGACTCTCCTCTAACATGGGTGTTCAGAACAACATACACAGGCCCACAATGCCCCCAGCCTAGATCCTCTCCTTCGCTGCGTTCTTACACAGGCAAGTTTCTCAACACAGTTGTCTGAGCTGTTTTCTCTCACTCCGATCAGGCTGCTCTGCCCCTCCACTTCTGCCACCTTTCACCAAAGAGCTCTTCAAGAACTCCTGTTAGCAGTACTAGTAACTGTCATTAACAGGACCACAGATGTTCAAGAACTCCTGTTAGCAGTACTAGTAACTGTCACTAACAGGACCACAGATGACTGACTCACAGAAGCTTTAGTTGTAAAAAAATACTGAAACTGTTTATGGTTACCATGACTTCAAATTGATAGTAATCATGCGATGTCTGACAAATCTTGTTCCTGAATTAAACAAATACATGATGCTGTAAGTTTAATATTGAGACAAGGCTCATTAAATGGCCTTGAACTAACTCCAGATCCTTCTGCCTCAGCTTCCTGGGTGATAACATTACAGGCATGTACTATGCTCAGTCTTGACAGCTGCACATTAGTCTAATTGATTTCCTTTGTAATTGTAATATAATTCAAAAAATGTATTTGTGTGTGCCTGAGTTGTATGCGTACTGTGTGCATTCAGGAACCTGTAGAAATCAGAAGAGGAGGGCATCAGATCCCCTGGAGCTGGAGTTACAGATAGTTGTGAGCTGTCATGTGGGTGCTGGGACTCATACCTGGGTCCTGGGACTGGAGAGATGGCGTTGTAAGCTAAAATAAACCCTTTCCTCCCCAAGTTGCTTTTGGTCAGAGTTTTATCACAGCAATAGAGACACTAAGAATCATTGTAAAGGAGCCAGGTGTGATGTTGCACATCTTAAATCCCAACATTCATGATGTGAATACATCATCTGCTTGGGCTACTGTCAAATCCTGTCTCAGATTCAGTGAGCTGGTGAGATGCTTCCGTTGTTAAGGTGCCTTGCTTCCTAAACTGCTAACTTGAGTTCAAGCTCCATGACCCATGAGGTGGGAGATAAACCCACTCCTTCAAGATGTCTTTTGGCACATGCTCCCTTCCCCAGGCATATATAAATGTAATTTTAAAAATCAGGTGAAGAAATGGAGGGGGACAGGCCAGCATCAACCTGACCTCCACATGTGTGCACGCATATCTCATACACACACAGAGGCAAGGTTTTTCCATTTTTTTAATTTAGTGAGCCTCCTTATTTATTTATAATTTACGTGTTTATGTGTTTTGTCTACATGTATGTCTGTGTACTATATTAATGCAGTGTCTGTGGAGACCAGAGGAGGCCAACAAATCCCCCAGGACTAGAGTTACAGATGGCTGTGAGCCACCATGAGGTGCTGGGAATCAAACCTGGATCCTCTGCAAGAACAATCAGTGCTCTTAACCACTGAGCATCTCTCCAGCCCCCAGAGGCAAGTTTTACATTACACATACTTTGTCATGGTAAGATTATGGAAAAGGGATAAACAGAGAACTATAAGCCAGAAATTCATTCCTAGGGATATACTAAAAAGAACTGAAAACAAGTATTCAAATGAATATTAATGGCAACATTATTAAAAACAGATTTCATCATGTTGTTAAAAGTCTTATCCTGGTGTTGTAATTATTTCTTTATTGATATTACCAAAATATACCTGTTACATCAACATTGGTCTGATATAGGTTTCCCCCCTTTTTTCTTGTGTGTGTGTGTGTGTTGCTGGGAATCAAGGCTTCATTCAGGCTGAGCAAGTGTTCTACTACTGAGCTACACCCCCACTCTACTTTCTTTCTTTAAATTTCTTTTTTTGTTTGTTTTTGTTTTTCGAGACAGGGTTTCTCTGTAGCTTTGGAGCCTGTCCTAGACTAGCTCTGTAGACCAGGCTGGTCTCGAACTCACAGAGATCCACCTGCCTTTGCCTCCTGTGTGCTGGGATTACAGGTGTGTACCACCACTGCCTGGCTTCTTTAAATTTCTTGATGGAATTAAATACTACTACAAGATCAACAACAGCAGCATTCTCTTGCTCTCACCTTCAAGATATCACTTTTAAGTAGGAATAAACTAACTAAAGTTCTGGACATTCCAGGAAAGCCTCCAATCCTAAAGAAATAAAGGCAATGTAGGAACCTAGGAACGTCAATATGCCTACATGTCTCAGAAAGAAAGGAGATGCTATACTCATCAAGGGAAAATCACATGAAGAAATGAGTGTACTGGTTAGCCATATAATCATATGATGGACAATCTGAAGATACTAACCTCAACAGGTTCTCCAGTAAAAAACACAAAAACCAAGTAAGCAGGCAAGATGTGGTGTGGTGGCTTCACACCTATAGTCCTAGCACTTAGGAAGCAAAGATAGGTGGATCTCTGTGACTTTGAAGATAGCCTGGTCTAAAAAACACCAGTAAGCACCTATGAAGATATTATCAACATTACTAGTCACCATGGAAATACACCATGGCTATCACATAAAAGTATTGTGAGAGGCAAGATGGCAGCCTTGCAGAAAAAAAAGCTAGAATGCCTAGATACAGGTTTTATTTATTTTTCTTCTCTGTGTAGTTTTGGTGCCTGTTCTGGATCACTCTCTGTAGATCAGGCTGGCCTTGAACTCACAGAAATCTACCTGGCTCTGCCTCCCTAGTGCTGGGGTTAAAGACGCCACCACCGCCCGGCTAGATACAGGTTTTAAAAACATGATCTTTTAAACATCATTTTTGGGGCAGTCTGAAAAGGTCCTTGATATACCAAGATGGCCGTAAATAGGCGACACAAAGAGATCCTGAAGCACGTATTACCAACTCAAAATGGAGCTGCCTTTTGTGTGTCATATGTTTGCATCTTCTCTTCCGGATGGTCATGACTGCAGAGTAGAGCTCACTCTGGCAGGATGACAGTTATGACAGCACCCTGTGGACATTTCACATGAGCACACAAAGCCTACACTTTGGCCAACTTCTGTGCCTAACAAAGAGACAAGTGACCCATGCTGAAAAGCAGATGAGGGGAGCAAGGTTCAACCACAGAACATGCTATAAAATGTTCCTCTCTACTGATCTCAGAAGCCAGGAGAAATGTTATCTCATACCTTTTTGCCACTTAAGAGAATAGAATGTGGAATATTCACTAATGTTATAATTAAAATAATAAAAATGTCTTTTATTAAAATAAACAAAAGGAGTGCTCAAGCCAGTTGTGGTGGCATACACCTTTAATTATAGGACCTGGGAGGCATAGGCAGGCAGAGCTACATACTAAGTTCTAGACAAGTTGTTTTTTTTTTTTAAAGCCTGGTAGTAGTGACACACACCTTTAATTCCAGCACTGAGAGGCAGAGAGGCAGGTGGATTTCTGAGTTCAAGGCCAGCCTGGTCTACAGAGCGAGTTCCAGGAGAGATAGGGCCACACTGAGAAACCCTGTCTCAATAAGTCAAAAGAAAAAAAAAAAAAAAAAAAACTGGATAGGCAAAGGAAGTTGAATGATCATGAACTCCTGCCTGTACTATACAGTGAGAATCTGCCTAAATAATTAACTTAAAAAGGTACCCAAAATGAGAAGCTTCATATACAGCTGCCTTGGAGAATAGTTTAGCTGATTCTAAAAAAGCTGAGCAATTCCTTTCCTGGGTATATATACAAAGAATGAGTACAGACCCACACTAAAATTGTACATCAATCTTCACTGTAGCACTAGTCATAAAAGCCTTCAAATAGGAATGATCCAAATGCCTGTCAACAGATGAACTGCATAAATAAGATATGGTACATCCATAAAAATGGAACATTATTTGGCAACACAAAGGAATGAAATATTGGTTCATGCCACAACATGGGTAAAGCCTGAGGACCAAAGAGTGACTCCTTGCAAGTCTGAGTATTACTTCAAAAGGATTTATTTTATAGCACATGAGTTATATCTCAGTAAGGCTCAGGGCTGGGATACGGGTTGGTGGAGGTAATTCTAAGCAAGCAACTAAAGCAGCTGAAAAATGAAAGAAAAAGATCTTAAAAACACATGGAAAAGTCAATACATGATGCAGAGAAGAGGAAAGGCAGAGTATGGTAGTGCTCATTTGGTGGTCCCGGACTTAGCAGGCTAAAAGAGGATGACTTCAAGTTTGAGGCCAGCTTTGGCTACACATTGAATTCAAAGCTAGCTTGTAGAGACCTACAGAGGTTTCCTAGTGAGAAGTTATTCAGGGTCCAAGAATCTGAGCTTGCTTTACCCAGCAGGGCTGCATAAAGGGATGACTGGACCACAGGCGTGGTTACCAGGTGTTTGGAAGGGTCCGCACTGGGCTGTGTGGGATGCTTTGATCCTTTGCCCTGCCCCTTGGCCCTGTAATAAAAAGCCCTTTTGAAGAGATAGAAGGGGCCAGTGGATTTTGATCCAGGTCCTCCTGAAGCTAGCCTGTGTTTCTGTCTTTCTCCTCTCCTCATAGGAACCCTTTAAAAGGTGGGATCTGGCGCCCACACAGGGACTTGGGTGTGGAGGATAAAAAAGTGATAGAAGGAAAATCCCAAGGAAGCAGTTAGACACGTCCGGTTTCGTATGAAAAGGCTAGGCAGTTGTATTTTATTCTTTGGGAGCAAAAAGTATATGTAGAAAAATTAGGATACAGCAAGTATCTCTCTGTGTCTAGGTTTCTTTCTCTCTCTCTCTTAATTTCTATTTATTAAATTAGGAAAAAATATAGGGCTTAGGTACAGGAATACTGTATAGGAAGAAACTTAGGGTAAGAGTAGAATTTCCCTAGAGCCCGACCTGATGCACAAAAAACAGCATCCAGGAACAAGCAGCCGCTGCGAACTCAGCAGTCTGAGAAAGAGAAGCTGCTGTGGGGCAGGGAACTAGTAAGCAGATGTTTGTCTATTCACTTGTAGAACGTCTGAAAACTGCCAGAGTTAAGGTGGAAGAGCAACAAGTGCAGGCATTCTAGGAGTTCATAGAGGAACTGTGTCCTTGGTTCTCTGACTATGGGACTCTGGACACAGACTCCTGGGAGGGAATCAGAGTTGATATGCAAAAATATTATGAGGAACATGCGCCAGAAAAGATTCCTGTGAAAGCTTTTGGCTTATGGGCTTAATTTGGGACAGTTTAGATCGAAGTCCTGAGTGGCAGGGGGGAATTTTCCCTGAGGCGGACTCAGGTGAGACAAAACCCTCCACTCTGCCAGCAGTGCCACTATATGAGAACACTTTTACAACATCGTTCAATCAGGGTTTGTTCCCTTTTGTCCACGAAGCTAAGTTTAAGGAACAGAAGCCTTGGGATGAGACAAGGGAAGAACTAAAGGGCTTGAAAAACTTAGTAATCTCTCCTTTCAACAACTGGAAGCTCTTCAGGTCTCTTCTTTCCAGGTCTCTCTTCCATCTATAGGGGCAGAATTAGACTCACCTGGGGGGTCATCTATCAGAATGAGAAAGCCACCCATAATTGCCCTGGCACAGAAACCACCTGCAACATGGCAAACCCTTGCTGATAATCCTGCATCTCCCTTTTCAAGCTAGTATTAGGGAAACAGCTAGTAGAGGGCTGAGCAGCAGCATCAGGAACTCTGCACCTTGGGGGAGGGGACAAGCAGGGACAAGGGGATCTATCAGGAGGGGATCTCTCTGAAAAGGCTCTTACTTCAAGGGTTCTCATCAGACAGTGCCAGGTGAGGAGTTTGACTGGGGTGGTACACCTGTCATACGGTAATGCAGGTGGTCTAAGGCGAGCTCAGGGAGGGAGGACAGAAACCTCCTGTGGAGCAGAAGGGCAAAAACTTGCTTGATCTCGATTTTCAGTACAAATAGAGACGGTGAAAATAGCTTGCTGCTGGTACAGCCCCAAACTCCAAACTGCTGCATTTTCACAAGCTTTATTAGAAAGTTTAGAAGCCTTACCCGCCAGGGACTGGAAACAAATGACCACTCCTTGCTTGTCAGGAGGCAATTAAAATGCTAATGCTGTTTGTCAGGCCACTTTAAGATCCTTTACAAATTAGGGCTCATGGGAAAGGGAGAGCTGTCAGAACACAGGGAAGTTGCTTTGGGTGTAGAAAAAATTAAGGGCAAATAAGGAATCTGGGTTGTGCCTGAGATGCAAGAGGGAAAACATTGAGCTAATTAAAGTCTATCAAGGACAAGGCATTGGTGAGAGAGCTCATGGTAGTCTTAAGATGCAGCTTCAAAAAATTAAAGAGAGGGGAATTGTACCCTCAATCACCAAATGAAGGTTGACGGCTGCCTGAGTGTTTGGTACGGTGTGTGGAACAGAGGAATGTCAGCTCTGATAACACCATAGCTTGTAGCAGCAGGGTGGCAGCATTCAGCCATGCAACATGAGGCGTGAGAGAGCCCTCAGGGCCTCAGGATGCTGGGGTATCCAGGCAAGCAGGCCCAGAGATGGGAGGCACAGACAGACTGGAACAGTAAAAAAGCTGAATGGAGCCAGCAGCCAAAGTCATGCAGTTCCTGTTTACTAGCTGGCAGAGAGGCAGCTCAGTATGGTAATTCCACCTTCACTCTAGGGAAAGCTAACTGAAAGTGCCTCTGTAGCTGGGAGTGAAGTTCCAGCAGTGTTTGTTTGAACTTAGTAGAACTGTTGAATACAGGGGAACTGCAATAAATTTGGGTAAAGGATCTGCCTCCTGGCTGGTGACCACCTGTCACTGGGCATACTTCCACTGGTTCTGGAATGGCTAGGAAGGCCCAGCGGGGAAGTGGCTTGGGGAGAGGGGAGCAGTGGTGTCCCGAGTGCTACAGTCCCCTAGAAACAGCACTCACCAAATCCTGGAGTCAAAGGAGCTGGATACAAAGACTCTAGAGCTGCTGACGAATTAGGCTCTGATTTCAAACTTTCAGGGGAGCTATAAGACTGTTACTAGAACTGACTTTTCTGAGCTTTTGCAAACCTCAAAAATGAAACAGTTTTGAGATCATATACAATTTTAACCATGGTGACTCATGATTCATGTATTCTTGGTTTTGTTGGAAGAAAATGTAAATAGTTCTGTTAAGAGATTTCTTTTAGATGTTTGCTAAAGTTTGCAAAGTAGTCCTATAGAGAGCTTGCTTTTGAATGTAAGTTTGTAAGAATTGTAAATACATATAGTAATATTCATGCTAGTTGTAAATGTGTATAGTAATTATTCATACTAGAATTATGTTAATCTGTTGATATTAATGAATAGTTTGGTGAAGCTAAAGGAGTCTTTAAGTTTGATACAGTTGCATCAGGAGTTTATTGACTTATTTGATGCATTTGCATCAAGAGTTTATTGATTTAAAAAAGGGCTTGGTGGGCTGGAAAGATGGCTCAAAGGTTAAGAGCACTGGCTGTTCTTCCAGAGGTCCAAGTTCAACCCCCAGCAACCACATGGTGGCCTACAACCATTTATAATGAGATCTGATGCCCTCTTCTGGCATGTAGACAGAACACTGTATGTGTAATAAATAAATAAATCTTAAAGAAAAAAAAGGGCTTGGCACAGCTAAGGCTGTTATAGACATCCTAGACCCATTCAAAAAAGACATTCCATCTTTATCACCTTTTACTCCTTTACTTGGGTGTGTGGCAGCCCTAGGGATTGCTGTGGTTGTTTCAAGTACTTCAAGTAGGGACTAGAGTCAGAGCTGAGTTAAGCTCTATACTTCCCCCTGCCAAAGGCTGGTAGTCAAGGACAGGCAATGTTCTTCTTGCTAGCTTCCAACCTAAGACAGAGTATGCTTGATGGAAAGTGTATCTCAAGGATGTGAAAGGTTGACTGGGGAAGAAGAATGACCTAAGGCAGGCACAGTCTATCTGAGAGGCCTGAGAGGCTCTTGAATATATTAAGAAGGGGGAGCTGTAGAAACCCACAGAGGTTTCCTAGTGAGAAGTTACTCAGGGTCTGAGAATCTGAGCTTGCTTTACCCAGCAGGCTGCATAAGGGGATGACTGGACCACAGGTGTGGTTACCAGGTATTTGAAAGGGTCTATACTTGGCTGTGTGGTATGCTTTGATCTAGCAAGGGGAAGGTCTTTTTGCCCTGCCTCTTGGCCTTGTTATAAAAAGCCCTTTTGAAGAGTCAGAAGGAGCTGTTAGATTTTGATCCAGGTCCTCCCAAAGCTAGCCTGTGTTTGTCTTTCTCCCCTCTACTATCTTTCTATCTACAAGTTTCTTATTCCTCTCTCCTCCTCATAGGAACCTTTTAAAAGGTGGGAGCTGGCCTCCTACACTAGCTTGGGCTACAAAACAAAACCCTAGGGGGAGGAAGAAAAGATGAGAAATCAACCCAGTAACTCTGACACCTGACAGGAATTTCAAGGAGAAAACAACAAAAACCCAGAACAAATACAAATGAGAAAGAAAGTAGTAGTTGTTTGCTTTTTTCTTTTTCTTTCTTTCTTTTCTTTTCTTTTTTTTTTTTTTTAGACACAGTCTGACTCTGCAGTCCAAGCTAGCCTGGACTATTTAGTAGTCTCATCTGCAGCCCAGGCTAGCCTGAACTGTTTAGTAATACCCCGCCTATGCCTCAAGTGCTGGAATCATGCCACATGCCAACACACTCCACGTTTTTGTTTTGTTTTATGGAGCCAGATAGTGTCTCTGGATAGCTGTGCCAGTTGGAATTAACTGTCTGCTTTACAGAATGTAGAATCACCAGAAGATGGGCCTCTGGGCATGCCTGTGGGGATTTATTTTGACTTTTATTTAAGAGATCCATCCACTGTGGGTAAGCCATTCCCTGACTGGGATTCTGGACTAAACAAGTAGAGAGAAAACTGAGCAGCAGCAAGCATTTTTGGCTCTCTATTCCTGACTGATGTGCAGAGGCCAGCTGCTTCAAGCTCCCTGACTTCTGGTCACAACAGATTATGCTCTTGAACTCTGAGTCAGGGTAAACCCTTTCTCCTTTAAGTTGCTTCTGTCAGTTTGTTTTGAGACATGGTCTTACTATAAAGCTCTGGCTGGGTTTGAAATTGCTACATAGATCAGTCTGACCTCAAATTCATAGAGATTCACTTGCCTCTGCCTCCCAAATGCTGGGTTGTATGCTATCTGGCCCAGCTTTAATTTGTCTTATTACATTTGCTTATTTGCTCTGTGTATGTGTGTGTGTGTGTGTGTGTGTGTGTGTGTGTGTGTGTGTGTGTATGCATATGCACATGTGTGGGTATGTATGCATAGCACATGTGTGGCAATCAGAGGGCACCTTGTAGGAGTAAGTTCTTTCCTTCTACCATGTAGGTCCCGGAGATTAAACTCAGGTTGTTAGAATCAGTGGCAAGTGCCATTACCTAGAGAGCCATCTTGTTAGCTCTTGTCAGAGTAGTTCATCATAGCCAATAGAAAAAGAAACTACAACAGCAGTCCAGGCTGGTCTCAAATTTATGGTGACCCCCTTGCCCTCTCATGTGCTAGGATTACTGTGTGTCACATTTCTGGCTACCTCTGGTTTGTTTGTTTTATTGTTCTGTTTTGTTTTTTTTAATTAATATAAGACTAGTTTTATGGAGCCAAAGACCAACTGTCCAAGTTAGGCATGTCCAATTAACTACTAGCAAAATAAATGAATAAAGACCTCTCATGCACATTGCTAAGAGGTTTTGCCAGAAAGTAAAGATCCTAAAAGCTTTCAGAAATAAAATCCAAGGGCAGAGAAGCACTACAAGTAATGGAAGCACTACACATGCCTTCAAGGTTCTGAGAGAAATGACCTCAGCCATCACACTGTTTCTGCGTTGCTACACACACACACACACACACACACACACACACACACACACACGCACACACACATGCACACACGCACACATGCGCTGAATGTTATTAGTTTCACCTTTATACCTAAACTGTGAGGTCTGAAGGACATGCTGAGCATCCAGAAAGTTCTCTCAGAATAAAGTTTAGTCCAGAAAAGTGAGACAAAGACCCCGCAGCTAGCATGTGGTGGGAGCGAAGTGCCCATGGGGAAGGGCCAAGGGCAGTACTGAAGAAGAGGAAAAGGCCTACAGCTGGAAACAGATCCGGAGAACATGGCCAGGCCCAAGCAAGACAAGGGAACCAGGAAAAATAGGAAACCCTCAGAAATCAATACTTAGTAACTTCATTTAGAGAGGAAACAGAGGGCCATCACACTGCAAAGAAGAAACGTGCAGGTGAACACAGCAGACCAGTGGCACGGCCACTGGAGCACCTGGCAGTGGAGCACCGGCTGGCCGCCTTCTGTTAGACACTTGGTGCTCTCTGACCTCTGCCACTGGTTTGATTTTTAAAAATATATCCTTATTAAATATATCAGGTACACACCTCACACACCTCAAGAGTTCTCTGCCCCAAGGTGGGTGTGACATCAAAGCTGGGAACAGGTCCAAAGTATAAAACAGTATAAACAGACTCTACCAGCACCCTCTGAGTCATCAAAGGTGTCCTTAGAATACATCATCAGGGCCACTGGGACATCCTATTGGCACATGAAGGCTTGTCCATCCTGAACCTTTAGTTGTAGAGGAACTAATTGGGAAGCTGAGCTCTGGCAGAACTTGGACAGTACACAGTGATGGCCTGAAGGTTCCCAGAGGCTGCCTCCAATTGCCATGCCCTGACTCAGGCTCCCTGCATACCATTACCTTCCCCCATACCCCACTTCTGTTTTGGTAGTGCTAGTGGATAAACCCAGGGACTCCTCCTGCATGCCAGGCCAGCACTACTACAGGTAGTCCTTGCCAGAGGTCATTTCCTTTTAAGTATGCACAGTACTGAAAGCAACTAAGGGGAAAAGCAGAAACTTCTGCCTCTGCATTTATAGTCCCCTCTGAGTCAGATGGTTGTACCTGGTGGGCAGTAAGCACTCAATAACGAGCTAGGAAGGTATAATTAGGGCACAGCTTTGTGTTCAGCAGTTCATCAGGGCCTTTCCACTAATTACCAGTCAGTCCTCACAAGGTGCTTATGTAGCTAGAGATGAAGATCAGAAACAGGTGACTGAGCTGGGGGTCCTGTGTGGCTGAGCCCACAACCTGCACAACAGGCAGCTACTATCATAATGCCCACATGGGAAGAGGTCAGGTTAGGCAAATGGAAAGAATGAGTGGCAAGCTCACAAAAGTAGCCCAAGAACAGAGCCTATGTTCCTCCCTGAGAGACTCCAAGGCTGGCGTGACACCAGACCCCCAGGGGATCACCCTTGTAAGACCCACCTTCTTCAGAGAGGTTGTTCTCTTTGGTCTCCTTGTCCATCTGGCAGCACCAGCCTTCCAGTCTCTCTGTTTCTGCCTGAAGGAGCTTCAGGAACCAGTAGCCATCCCTGCGGCAGGCCCCCGGCTGGGCTGGCTCTGCTGGGGAGCTGGAGGAGGTCTCCAGCCAAGGGTCAGGTGGGGGCAGCGAAGATGCCTCCAGGGCAGGGTCGTTGTTGTCTCCATAGGAGAGGTTGCGCTTGATCTGGGCAATCTTGGGGGCCTGTCGGGGGCCAGCATCAATGCTGATGGAATTGGGGTGTGGGGTACAGTCTGGGAGACTCCTCTCAGATGACTTACAGCTGGAGTCATTGGCATCCTGGGTATCGGAGTCAGTGTCCCGACGGGAGGACATGCTGTGAGAGGGGGCGCTGCTTCTGTGGGTGCAGGGTGGGGACAAGAAGGAGTGAGTCACCAAGAGGGTCAGAAACCAGCAGCCACCTGACCCGGACACACGGGGAGACAGAGAAACGGATGCATCATCTGCTCACCATGCGCCTGAAGCGGGTCCCACAGCCCCCGCTCATTCTCTGCTCAGCCCTTGCCCGCCCTGCCCATGCCCACACGCGCGCGCGCGCACACACACACAAGGACAAGGTCATAAGGTTGTCTGTTTACTGCAGTGGGGCCAGGAAGACCACCAACATCAGGGGAGCTGGGGCTATAGCCCAGCCCAGCCTCGCTCCCCTTGGGGTGGCTGGTCTCAGAGCAAGCGCTCACGTGTCCACCCGCCTGCCCTGCCCCCACCCCTGAGCCACCAGCGCACCCACACCCAGCTTGGTTATTAGAAATCCAGCAGGAGAAGTGGGTCAGGGAGAGCAGGAGAGGTGCGGGCGGAGGGAGGGAGAGGAGAGGGGAACAGCGGCCGCCACACCTCTGTCCAACTTACCGCCAGTCGTCCTCTACCTGAACCCCGACGGACTGGAATTGGGTAGCGGGACTGGGCTCCTCTTTGGGCACTGGCTGAATGCAGTCAACCTTATTGAAGGACAACGACAGCGACGGCACGGGGACAAAGACAAGAATAAAAACAAACACCACACTTGCTGCTGAAATTCACATTAGTGGGACGACGCAAACAGACATGTGGACAGACGGACACAGGCATGCAGACACTGCACGTGGGCCCAAGTAGGGCCAGGTTAAGCCGGGCACTGCTCATTCGCGCAGAGGCGGGAGGGGACGGAGATGACTGGCTTCCCCTACTCTGAGGAGGGCGCCATCACATCGATCGCTTTGGGTCCGTTGTCCTCCGAGAGGTGGGAAGCGCTCCTTCTCGTCCTCTCCTTTACACGGTCAGAGAGAAAAGGACGATGGGAGAGAACACACACAAAGCCACAGCCGTTATCTGGTGTAGTTGAAGCCGAGGGCTGTCTGGAGGCAAAGATCATTCCCCTAACCCTGCTGCGGCCTGGAGGGGAACTGGTGGGCACCCGTACTCGGTGCCAATCACAGACAGCAGTTCTCAAGCCCAGAACCCAGAGCCAGCGATGCTACGGGATCCTGTCCCTGGACTTGTCACACTTGCTTTGTAAAGGGGAGGAAATATGGCAGCAGCCACACACTGGGCCCACCCATGATGGCCCCAGTGGAAGGAGGAGTTCACACCTGACCTGGGGTCTGAGAGGTCAGGGGGGAGACGGCCTCAGGAGCTGGGATTCTAGGCATGGGGGTCACAGGAGCTTTCTGGGACAGGAATATTGGCGAGAGCCAGCTTGGGAAGCACAGTTGTCTCCAAGGACTGATGAGAGCGGGGGTGAGGTCAGGTAAGGGGTGCTCCGAAAGGCACTCAGAGTCCTTTTCCTCGTGCCTCAGTCTCAATAGGGAATCAAAGCTGGTCCTGACCTTCTGAGAAGGGAAGAAAATCTGGTTTGGACAACAAGGAGGTGGTCTTCCCAAACAAAGACATGGTGGTCAGGACCAAGGGTCAAATACTGGGCAGCTCCCTAATGTTGGTAAGAATCCCACCTGGAGAGGCTGTAAGGGGCAAGTGCTGGACACTCATGAAAAAACCCAGCTGGGAGCCAGGAGGATCTGTCCAACTTCCTTCCTGTGTGTGGGGGAACAGAAGGCCAGAGCTGTCTCTTGGGAACCCAGGCAAAGATAAGGAACTGCCTGCATTTTTGGTTCTGTTCAGTCTCCCCTCTGCACCCTGCTCCTTTTTCACTCTAGTGTGTGTGTGTGTGTGTGTGTGTGTGTGTGTGTGTGTGTGTGTGTGTGTGTGTGTTTTAATTTTTTATACTTTTTTTTTTTTTTTTGGTTTTTTGAGACAGGGTTTCTCTGTGTAGTTTTGGTGCCTTTCCTGGATCTCACTCTGTAGCCCAGTCTGGCCTCGAACTCACAGAGATCTGCCTGGCTCTGCCTCCCAAGTGCTGGGGTTAAAGGATGCACCACCACTGCCTGGCTGATTATTTATTCTTATTTTATGTACATTGGTGTTTTGCCTGCATGAATGTCTATGTGAGGGTGTCAGATTGTAGAGTTAGAGACAGTTGTGAACTGCCATGTGGGTGCTGGGAATTGAACCCGGGCTCTCTGGAAGAGTAGTAGTACTCTTAACTGCTGAGCCATCTCTCCAGCCCCTACACTCTAGTGTTTTGAAATCAACCTGATCACATTCACTCTCTCTGGCTACTGAGACAGACATTCCTGTAGCCCTAACACCATTTCAACACACTCCACCTTGTTCTCAACCACCTCCCCACCCCAATGCCCTCACCTTCCACTACAGCTGGCCTAGCCTCACTCACTGCCTTCTACTGTAGTCTGGAGGTCCAGCCAGCTAGCAGAGGACTCTCTGGCTTTAGATCAATTCTTGAAAACTGCAAAGCTGAGCTCCAGTTTGCCCCACTCAGCTAACAGAAGACAGACACCTGACACTGGGTGCTGTGAGGCAGCAGAGGGTAAACTGGAGACTGTGGATGTAAGTATACAATAGATTTGGCTTTTAGATGGAACTTGGCGCTTGGGCCACAGGGCCCTGTTTATTTGGACCCTTTTCTATGAAGGGAGACGTAGAGACTGCCATCACACTTCTCACTTCGCCATGGGTCTGGTGCTTCAAGCGACCTACCTGTCCCCAAGGCCTGAATGGGCTCTGGGTCAAGTTCCCCTTGAACAACCCCCATGGCTCAAGGGCCCTGGTCCCAGGCTTCTAGCCCAGCAGCGTCTATGCTCCACGATGCTCCCGCTGCCAAGCGGGGCCATAGCTTCCGTATCGAGCTGACCTTGGATTAGAGAACTGTTAAGCCAGCCCCACCTCCCATGGGTTGTCTGGCAGGGCAAAGGATGGAGTGGACAGACAGACAGTGGACAGCAAACAGTGTACAGGAGCTTGCTGGCTGAGTGTAACTACATTCACTGGGACAACCCACTGGAGGATCAGAAACATGTCCACAGCTGTGGACCCGCAGCATGGGCGGCTGGACACAAGCGAGTGTGGCTATAGGCAGAATTTGGTTCAGCCATGTGGGGCAGATGCCCCTGAATAGACAGACAAAAGCACCTCTTCCCGGGAGACCTAGTGGGCCTCCGCTAGATGTAATTACAAGCAGGCCGGTGCACGGAGTAGACAGAAGACAGTGCAAAAGGGACTCCTACTTGTATTCCTATTGATGACAGTTTCCTTTTGGGAATGGCCTCGGAATGGGACTCGGAGCTCGTCAATGTCCCTTGTTCACTCTTCAGAGCTGCATGCTTAGGGGGTGGCTCCGGAGCGTCAGGGCCTGGGCTGATTCCACCGCGTGTCACACTGGGCGGTCGGGTACTGCTGTCCAGGCTGTCCGAGGAGTTGCTCAAGCCTGACTGGCTCGTCACTTCGCTCTTGTGGTCTTGACTGTCCAGGTAGGTGTCCTGAGCAGACTCTGTACTGCTCTGCACGGTGACGGAGATGAACGGCTTTGATGTAGTACGCGGAGGGACCGGTGGTGGGGTCTTCTTATATGCCACTAGGCATGATGAACCTGTAGACGGGAGAGAGGAGGGCAAGGTGAAGGTGAAGCCTCTAACCCTTAAAAGCCCTTTCTGGGCCTAGGCCCTGTCTGACTTGGCCAAGCTCTGACCTCAGCCAGAGAGCTCTGAAGCAAGAGAATGAGAGTCACACACAGCAATGACCACTACAGGTACATAGGTCCTGTTGACCCTCTTGCAAGGCCAAATCTTGTGGAGAAGCCATGCTATTTAAAGATGCTCTCCACAAGGCTGTGGCAAAGCATGACCAATGTCAGGAGGAGGCAGGAACAAGAGGAACTTATCTTGCCTTCCCCAGGTCACTCTGTGACTCCTTGGGTCCCGCAGCTTCTTAGTCTTTTTTCTGACTCTCCTTCCCCACTCCCTTTGTGTGGACAAAATAACACACACACTTGGCCGCTCTTACCCACTTACTCTTCCTACAAAGACCCCACACGGCAGCCTGCTGCCCCCAAGACTCCACCATGCCTGATCCTTCTTTCTGTTCCTGCTAAGATTCAGGAAAACAGGCACTGCCCAAGGTCTGAGTCACCTGGGGACTGGCCTGCAGCAGGGCACACATCAGCATAGGCTACTGCTTGCTTCCCAGGCTGCGCTGTCTGGAACCAGATTAATTCTTCCAGCAGTGCTGCATCTGAACAGGGACCTTCTCGGTCCTGTCCTTCCAAGTGCCTTCTCCCATGAGGCCCACCAAAGCAAGCCGCTATGCAGGTCTTAAATGCCCTCTCCTGTAGGGCCCCAGCAAGCTGCTATGCAGGTCTTAAATGCCCTCTCCTGTAGGCCCCAGCAAGCCCTACCTAGGAGCAGGAGCTACTCATCACAGAGATGGTACCCACTCAATGACAGTCTACAAAATAAGGCCCAGTGCCACAGAGGCCAGACAAGGGACACAGGAGAAAGTCCTCTTTCTCAGTGAGACATACAACCACCTTGGAAAAAGGATTGGCATTTTCTTATAAAATTAAACATGCAATTTTCACATAACTCAGCAAGAATAATCAGGCAAGTAGCACATAGAAATAAACATGCATGTTCAGGCAACTCTATTTGTAAAACCCAGGAACTGAAAACAAGGAGCTAAGTGATTGAATGGTGGCACATCTATATTAGGGAGTACTACTAGGGAGTGAGAAGAAATTAACTAAGCCACATGACGACTTGAATGAATCTCACATCACTTGTGCCTAGTGGGTAAAGCAATTCCCTAAAGTTTCACAGTGAATGACTATTCTTATAATATTCTTGAAATGACCAGATTTTTTCACAGAACGACGACAGATTAGTAACTGCCAGAGCTGAGGGAATACTGGGGAGAAGACAATGGGGAAGACCGGAGGGAAGTCAGTAAAGTGAACTCCTACACGGGCAGTGACTGCAACTGTGACCACGGCATCATTATGGGAACTCGCACATGAGAAGAAACTGCACTCACTGAAAACGCACAAGCGTGTGCACAGACAGGGAAATCCAAGTGAGATGGGTGGTCTGTGTCTTTGCTGGCATCCTGGTGTGATGCCATTCTACAGTTTGTAGGAGTCCTGGAAAGTGGCTACAGGGCAACCCAGGTCACCTTCTGTATTGTTTCTTGCTCTGCACATAAACCTGAATCAAGGAAGCTAAACCTTAAGATGAGCGATGCTAACGCAGCAGAGGCTACAGCAGAGATGGCCATGAGGCCGGCCTAGCCTGCACAGTGGGGGTGATGCACAGCGGAGGTGTCTCACTTCCCACTCCAAACTTCCCAGTTCTGCTCAGGCCTCTGGAGGACACAGGACTTCTTCACATACACTCACCTACAGTCTTTGTCACTGAGGATGTGAGGGACAGCCACACTTCTGGGCTAGAAGAAAGACCATCGAAGAGGTGGGAGGAGGGCTCATGTCATTATATACACAGAGCCATAGGTATATCCAAGCCCAGATCCTATTGCTAGGGTAGGAAGGATCTAGGCTGAAGGCAGAGACTTGGCCTTGGGGGCAGGAGTTTGCTTCCTGGGCTTTCCAGTGTCCTCATCTATTCAGTGTTTCCAACTGGTAACAGCACACCACAGTCACACAGCCCTTGGCAAACTCAAAGCATCTCCACCCCACACTCTTACTCTGGGATAGATCCACCACTGTGATTGAGGGCAAGAGCCCTTCTCCTGCTTGTCTGAAGTTATCCTCTTCTGGTAAGGGTCTTGAAGCCAGGAAGCAGCATGAACCAGACAAGCCCAAGTTCAAATCCCACTCTGTTGTTCACCAGCTGTGAAAGTCACCTCACAGAAAAGCTCCATCACAGAAGCCAGGCTCTGCATGGCCCAGCATGGAATGGTCTACCGACATCTAGGAAAGAGGGAACTGGGCCAAGATCTCTGTGACCAGCATGGGGAGAGGGAGGACTCCATAACAAGATGAACATACAGGGCAATTATTAAAACCAATGCCACCAGAGCCCAGCAATCAGGGCTGACTTATTAAGGTTTCAGGAATGGGAATACCTGGCCTAAATGTCCCAGAGGAAGCAGGTTTCAGTGGTGGTGGTGGTGATAGGGTTTATGCCCAAGATCATAGCTCTAATATGTTCAAAATACTCAGGAAAGAACCCACCTTTTAAGGGGAGGGAGCAACTCAGAAATAGATAGGAGCCTTGTCCTCATCTGTGTGGTGGGGCAGATACTGGCTGAGTTAGTATGTATGATAGCTGCAAAAATGTGCTGTCTCCCAGGAGACAAGGGTTCTGCTATAGCCAGGGGTCTAGACAGAAGACGGAGTTCTAGCCTCTCTCTCAAGGCTACAAAGGGCCAGGGGTTTGGCTGCAGAACACAGAGGCCTGAATCCTGGCATTAGAAGAATGAATATGTGAGGCTAGACCAAAGGCAATAAGGGCTGGACAGACAGATAACAGGAAGAGTGAACTTATCTTGGATTCTCTGTCTCTGGGATATAGGCCACAGCTAAATAAGGGCTAAGATTAGCAGAGGACCTGGGGCTCCCTAGGGGGAAGGCATACCTCTCCTGTGCCCTGACCTCACACAGGAGTGCTCTCATTTCCCTCATGTGAACACAGGCTAGGACCTGAGCTTGGCTGTTGACAGCACCTCATTCTGGCCACCTCTTCCACCTTAGTGGGTTCAAGTGTCATCTCCTCTTCTGTCACCTAGGAACCTGCATCCGCCTACCGTCCCACCTTTAAGGATTCACTTGTCACGTGCGAGAGGCCAGAGGCAGTAGTGGGAACTACGTTTGGAACAGGCTCAGGACAATGACTCAGTAAACTGTCAATAAACAACTGTTGAATGACAAAATGGACCTCATTATTGCCACCCAAACCTACAACTGCCAAAAACTATTTGTTCAGGTTAGGTGCATGCCTGTACCATAATCCTAGAACCTGTTTGTGTTCAGGGATGCTCCAAGTTCTATGTAGGCCTGGCCAACACAGTGAATTCCAGGCCAGTCAGGGCTCAGAGTGACACCCTCTTTCTTTGTGGGTGACAGTACTTGCTGTGTAAGCATGAAGACCCCATAAAAGCTGGGTGTGGCTGTATGCTCCTGTACCCTCCCAGCTAGGCATAGGGAAGACAGGAGGATGGAAGGGCTCATGGCCTCCCCCCAGACTGACAGTGTGACTCAGTGGGTAAAGGTGCTTACAGCCAAAGCCAATAGCTGAGAGTTCGATCCCAGGAACCCACATGTAAGAGAGAACTAACTCCCATAGTTGTCCTCTGACTTCCACATGCACACTGTAGTGCATGTGCACACATACCAAAAAATGTAGTAAAAAATTAAAAAACAAAACAAAAATAAGGGAGCTCAGTCCAATACTCCCCTGCTTCACAGAAATAGGAGAAGAACAGAATACCTGATATCTTCCTCCAGTCTCCACAGCGCGTGCACACATACATACATACACACACACACACACACACACACACACATACACACACACACACAGGTTCAGGGCTCTTTTCTGGTCCCCACTAACCTTTCTCTGTGGCTTCCACTCCACCCACTCTGTCAGTGTGCCACCTCCAAACACACCACACGTTCAAGTGTCTTTACAAATGTCCCTATTCCAGACAGACCCTTTCTCCATCTTTGCACTTCCTGTCCTATCAGCTCCTCCACCCTGTATCTTCCCTTTCCATCCACTGGAGCACTCAGGGTTAGGGTTGTGCCCATGATTAATCATGGTGCTTGTATGTTGGTGTCCAGTACCTAGCCGAGAGGCTGTAAAGACACCATCTGTCAAATCAACTTCAGAGAGAGGCAAATGGCCTAGAGACCTAAGATGGTAGAATAGCATAGTTCTACTTTCTCAGGACTGATTGCTGCCTCCCTGCCCTCAGAGATGTTGTAGGTGCCAGGGTTTATAACATAGCTTAAATGTCCACCAACTAACTCTTGGTTCATTACTGGAAAGTTCTGGCTTTCCCTGAGGAGTCTGGATATGAGCATGCTTTCAGTATAACTGTGTGCTGATCCCTGTACTTAATTTCAAAGATCTTGAATGAAGAGTCTGCTAAGCCACAGCATGATGACTCATATATACCCCCCAAACACATGCTTGCCCACTCAGCCATGCAGGCCCCTCGTGCCAAGGCAGAAGCCAATTTGCAATACAGTCTCAATGTAGTGATGCTAACATCCTTGCCCTTCAGCACACAAATCCTCATTTCTTTGAAGTAGATGACCAGTGTATTTCATTTCTGCCTTTTGCTTCAAGACTTCATCTGGCAGGCACAGCTTAGTGGTGCCTGCCTATGACTTACCACATGGGAGGTAGAGGCAAGAGGATCAGGAGTTCAAAGCTAGCCTTCACTACATAGCAAGTTCAAGATCAGTTGGGCTTACAATGAGACTGTATCAAAAAGCAAAACATTAAAAAAAGGTTTTACCCGGGCCAGGTGCATGCCTTTAATCCCAGCACTTGGGAGGCAGAGGCAGGTGAATCTCTGTGAGTTCGAGGCCAGCCTGGTCTACAGAGTGAGATCCAGGACAGATAGGACTGTTACACAGAGAAAGCCTGTCTCGAAAAACAAAAACAAAAACAAACAAAAAAAGATTTTGCCCATTGTCAGGTAGATGAATGATGTTTCTACATTCTGCTGTTTAAAGCCAGAGTGTGTGTAGCTAGACAGAGCATCAGACACTCAGGGTGGCTGGGACTCCATCTCCTAAGGGATCTGAGGCCACAGCAGCCTCTAAGAAGCTAGCTTCTACAAGTGCTTTGCTTGGGAGCTGGGCTGGGTGATCCCACAGCCATTGCTATGTTCAGGCTGCTGGCCCTTGGGGCATGGTGGGGATAGAGGAGAAAGGCCCTAGACACCTCAAGGAATGGATGTCGTAGTCACAGACAGGAGGCAAACAGGGAACGGACCTTACAGAGTCGTAGGAGGCCCACCCAGCTCCAGGCTCCACACGAGCAGACTGGGCTGGCCTCACACAAGTTCCCTTATCCCCTCTAGTGGTGCTGCTAGGCCTGAAGACCTCATTCCTCTCCCACTCAACGAGACAACCCTGAGCTAGAAAGGACACTGCTTTGTGTGGTACGGCAGAAGCTGCTCGAAGCTGCTCGAAGCTGCTCGAAGAGGCCACCATTTGATCCCAGGTTTCTTCCCTTCCTGTATCCACCTGAGGAGTGGGGAAGCAGGGGAGCATTCTATGCAGCAAAGCCAGACTCAGGGACAGGCTGCCTTCTCAGAGCCACTGTGCTGCGGACGGCTGCTGGGTAGCAGCACCACTCCCTTGAGGTGTCTCAAGACAACAACACTAGACTGGCAACCCCTTTCATGCCAGCACTTTCCCAAGTCCCGCTGCACACTAGGGAGGGGCCAAGGCACCACATGAGATGCTCTTCGACCAGAGGGTGCCCAAAGGCTGCTCCATAGTGGAGTGCTCCCAACTGCTTTTCCACCCTTCTCTTCTCTCCATCTACAGCTACCCTCACCTGCACCATCCACACACTGCTGCTCTGTGGACTTCTGCCTTCTGCTCTCCACTTCCTGTCCTCTCCCGTCCTGGTCCCCGGAAGAGCCCAAGTGGCAGCAGCACTATGAGACCTTTCAATCCCAGAGGTCCACAGGGCTGGAGAGATGGCTCAGTGGTTAAGAGCACTGACTGCTTTCAGAGGACACGGGTTCAATTCTCAGCAACCACATGGCAGCTCACAACTGTCTGTTAACTCCAGTTCTAGGGGGACCTGATACCCCTACACAGATTAAAAAAAGGCCCAACCTACCCAGTCCCTCTCAGAGACTCCAGTATCTGCACCTGCTGTGGGCTCCAGTGTCCACAGAAGCCAACAGGTTACAGAGGTGTCACACAGGTAACAGCAACAAAGCTCAAGGAGCTGGCCCTGGCCTTGGCACATTGCTCAGAAGTTACACAGCAGTCCCATTGGTAATGACGATGAGGGGAACCAAGGCCAGGCCTTACCAAGAGCTCCGGTGACCAGCTGACCCTCATGTTCAGCAACTCTTTAACTGTAACCACAAACCCTGGGGCTCTTATGGTCATGCTGACATGGGTGTCTGAAGCACACACTCCCAACAGACAGAGGTGACACCCTGCTTTCTCACGTTGGCTCTCATCCAGTCAGCAAGTGTCCTTTTCATGCTGTCTACCACTGTGCTTTTCTTGGTTTGCTGGGGGCCTGTTTAATGGATCCCAAGTATACTGCAGAAGGGGTACTCGGTGTCCATTGACAAGGAATGCTTCATGGAAAAATGTTAGATACACTTTATTCAGGCCAAGAGTTCAACATTAACACACCAATTTTATACTAAATAATGAGTCTTTTAGTGGAAACACACATGAAATAAGATTGTGTACTGACTGACTGGGATAAATTGTGACCAGAGGCTTAGTGTGACCCTGTATTTCCTACAGAAGCCATGGTTTGGTATTTGATGATCCTGGGAACATAATTACCATAAGCAATAAGAACTACACAGTAGCTGACTGAATCCTCAAACCAAGTCATGAGGCAGGTTGTTTGTTACTGCCCCACTTCAGAGGGGCATACACAGAAAGTACAGAGCTGGGAGTACCACTCCCTACATCCTGCACCACTCTCTGAGGGGTCATAGGAGGCCACAGCTCTGACCATGCACAGAAGGGGTCCGAGAGGAGCCAAGGAAATGACATGGGGTGTTTTTCACTCCTCGTGGGATGAACCACTACCACTCCTGAAACCAGCTTTCTGAACAAAATGGTGTGCCCACCTCCTGGGAAACAGACCAGGGCCCTTCTGGAAGATACAAAGTTTGGGTGGATGGCCAGACCCACTGGCAAGGAGCAAGGAAGGATGGGCCAAGGTACTGCAGGATAGACACTGAACAGAGCAGAGCTTGGCAAAATTTTAGGTGGTGAAGAGGAGCTGGAAGAGAGGCAAAGAGAGAAAAGAGTAGCCTTCTCTCAGCAAGGTTCTTAACTTCCTAGGGCTGGCTGCCTGCATAATGGGAACCTCCTTCATGTCCACAGAATCCCTTGAGAAGTCTCTCGGAGCTGGGCTGCAGTCAGAGAATTTTACATCAGACTACTGTCTCTACAGCCCCAGTGCACTTGGCAGATCCACAGGGAGGTCCAAGGCCATCTCAAGTGGGGTGAGTTCACGTGAATCTGAATCCTTTCCTCCCTCACATTAGTCTTGCTCTCCAAGAGAAGTGATCCTGCCACCTCCAGAAGCCTGGGGATTTCCACCCTTCCCCCACCAGCAAAACTTTGTCCTTCTAGGACAAAAGCTCACCTTACAGAGCCCTGCTTCTCTCCCATCACCAGCCTGAGCTTCCCCTCTCCTACTCTACCCTTGGCCTAGTCATCCTCACTAACTCCCATCCCCTGCCCAGAGACCCCCACCCCCAAGTAAGTTGTCTCCTGAAATTCATTTCCACCACTGTGTTCAATGAACAAAGTGAAGGGCAACATTAACCCCTTGCTCACCCTGTGCTGAAACCACATGCCCCTGTCCTAAAACAGGAATTCCAGTTTCCAAGCTGTGGGAGTTAACCACAATTTCCTACTGTGCACCAAAGTATAACCACAAGATACAGGTAAGAAGACAGTTTCAAGATGCCAATGCTCCAGCCCCGCACCAACCTTCTATATGTGCAGCTTGCCTGGCTTGGTAGGCGATTTGGTGGGGCAGTGTAACAGAAAGTAAGCCCTGGCTTTTCAAATATTGGCTGATAGCATGTCAACCTTGTTGCTAATTTCCCAGGAGTCCTGTCTCTCAAGTATTACTTGAAAGAGTCTCAAAAACTACCTCATGTGTGGAGTACTGATGTCAAACCTTAGTGACAGATCACAAAATCCAGGCTTTTCATAAACTGTCACAGGCTCTGAATCCAGTGTGCAAAGCCAGACACTGCCAGACCCTGTACACCTCGATTGCTGGGCTCTCTTAATTATTCTGAATGACCAAGTACATCCCAGAATAGAAAGGCAGTATTAACAGGCTCATTCACTGTGCCTGGAGTGACAGGTGGTGTATCGGGTAACAGAAGCAGAAGCCAAGAACCCTGGGCAGCTGAGAAAGGGATGAAAGGAATGCAGGACTGAATAGGAAAACCAGGAGTTCAGCTCAGGTCAGCAGACAGAACACTCAGACAGGCCTGGGGATGGAGGCCCACGAGGAGAGGGCCCTCCTCAGAGCCTGCACTGTGATTCTGGGCTCGGAACCCCAAGTGACACAGTTACACAAGAAAAGAGCATGTGTGAAAAATACCTTAGTGACTCTGGCTGACCACAGACATGTATGTCTCAGGCCTCCCTGCCAGAGGAAGGCCTAGGTCAGGGAAAGCTGGCCCCCTGACTTTGGGCAACACTCAGATGATACAAGCATTTCTTGAGCAAAGGACATGGTCACACTGGAGCCTGGCAATGGGCAATCCACACAGGGAGACGTTTCAATTCATCCCATTCCAGGAAGTGCTTGCAGAGGGGGACACATATAATCACCTTGTGGGTGACATCAGGGAGCAGGAAGTAGGTTCTGGTTCTTAAAAGTTCACAGTTAGATCAGCAAGATGGCTCAGCAGGTGAAAGTGTTTACTTCCAAGACTGGTAACTTGAGTTCAATCCCTGAAATCCAGATTGTGGAAGGAGAGAACTGATTCCTGAAAGTTATTTGTGTGCGCACACAGATACACACAAACATTAAAAAAAAAAAAAAAAAAAAAGTCATAGTGTCTGGGGGTAGTGCTCACACCTATAATCCCAACCTTAAGAGTCCTGCTGACACTTAGGAGGGACTCCATCTCTGATGTGGTCCTGGAGGTCCAGGGACACAGGTAGCAGAATTTGAGAGAGGAGCTGCAGAGGGCAGGAGACAGGGGTGTAGGAACAAGCTCTGCTGGCAGTCTCTTTCTGGTGCCAAAAGGTCACAGTGTGAGGTCCTTAAACTTCCCAGCATGGGAGCCTGTCAAGAAACAGCAATTCCCCCACCCCAATGAGATATTATCCCACTATAATGGATCATAAATGGCAGAAATTGTCTAGAAGTCAAGTATCCCTGGCCAGGCACCATTCACTGTGGGCCCTGGGCTCCCTGGCCTCACCTCCCTCCCCTGGAGGATCAAATGACAATGGAGGAACAGTCACTATAATAGTTTCAGGGTCCCACAGAGCTGCCTCTCAATCCCAGTCCCTCCAGAAGCTCTGCTAGCCAGAGGCCAGGAAGATTTGGCCTTGGACAGAGGTGAAGGGTCACATTCTCCAAGGGGCCAGGCTGAGGGTTCAATCCCCTGCTCACACGCTGCATTGCTGGCACTGTCCTCTGGCACCCCTCCACCTTTCCCCAGCATACTATTTTTGTCAAGTCATAATAATCACACCTCCAGGTCCCTGGACTGTCCCTGCCTGCAACACCCTTCTAGTATGGGGAGCACCAGTATTCCTCCCTCAGAGTTGTCTTGTAGTCTCCCCAGGCTCCACTCCCGGGTGAACACAGGCCTTTGATGCCATTCTGGATTTGCTGGCCTGTTTATTGATTGCCTGTGCCTTTAGACCCTGAGCTTCCTGTAGATGGATGGGAGACCTGTGGTTTGCATTCTGGCTCCGTCCCAAGCCTGGAAACACAGGTAGCAGAATCAGAGTGGTGCCATGGGGGCCAGAAGACAGAGGTACAGGAAGAAGTGTCATCTCTATGTCCCTCCCTCACGCTCCCATAGCCTTTCCTGCCTGAGCTACCTTCCCAGCACCTCTGAAATTACAGCATGGTGACATTTGGGAAGATTGCTTTCAAAGGTCATAGTGTGAGGCCCTCAAGATGTTTATACCATCTTCCCTTATGCGTCTACGGAAAATCAAGGCTCAGAGAGGTTGAGGAACTTGTTCAGCATCACACAACAGGTCATGTTCTATCTGCTAAGTGCAAGCCCTCCGGTGTTTGTCAAAAGCCAGCTTCATGGCGTCTACAAACAGTAAAAACACCAGCTGCTGCAGCAAGAGTAGCACAGTCCCACAGGGTCTAGAACAGGTAAGTCTGTCCCCTCCAACAACAGCAGGGTGAAGGCAGAGTGCTTTCACAACCCAAGCCGCACCCCAGGGCACCTCAAGAAGGTAGATGGTACCTGAACAGCTTCTACCCTTCTAGGAGGTGCTCTGCCAACACTGTCCCTAGGCTTTGGGCTGTCCTGCTAGACTCTTCTCTCACAAAGAGACCTGTGACATCATTTGCCTCTTGAATAATCCCTTTCCCTCCTAGGGCTGACACCTATCTAGAAAAATAGGAAAATGCCCAAGTTGGGGGTGACACATGTCCCCACAGGACACGCCACATCTGGGGGACTAGTTTTTCATGTGTTGAGAAGGACTCTAAAGCTGTGTCCCTGCTCAGTGGGAAGGCTGACACTGAGCTGCCTGTATTTGGTCCAATATGAAGAACAACTGCCAAGAATCAGGATCTGCTGTCCCTGGGAAGAGAATCACTGTGGATATAATGTAGGATGCTATTCCCATGACACAGAGTCATCATCCCTGATCTCCTGCCAGAACCTTTACCCTACCCCATATCCTCCCAGCAGGAGGACCGACCCAGGAGCTTCTACAGCAATGCCTCACAGCCAGCAATATAAAAAAAGTTCCTTGCTCCCCAGTCCAGATTTTCAAAAGATTGGCCAACAAAAAGAAAGAAAGAAAGAAAAAAATACTGGAGAGGCATAATTCACAGAGCAGGCATGGCTGAGTTTCAGCCATGTTTGGAGTTTGGTATAAGACTTTGGGCAAGTCATCTTACTTCTTAATCTCCATCACTTCTACAAAGATGAAACCAGGAGCCTGGGTTACTTTTCAAGTAACACATCTGGATACCAAGATATATTCTTAAGGATGAAAAGGGAAGTCTACTATCTTGTCTTATTTATTCTGAAGTACTGTCCCTTCTCAAAGGAAGCCTTGATTAAGACAGAGGGACAGACATGGCTCAGATCCTATTGCAATCAACTGAAGAGTTATGTCTGGGGCCCCCATCCCATGATTCTGCTTCCACGAGGGTGTGTGTGTATGCCAGGCTTCCCATAGACTCTGTGTGAGGGCACTCTGCCAGGGAGCAGCAGTCCTTTACCAGTCCTGTTGGAATCCAGCTACAGGATGCAAGGAGATGTAGTTACCACCAGGGGAGCTAATTATTCACAGACTCCTTGTACCCCTACTTTTCAAATATCTCCATCTTAAAATGGGATCCTGGATGAGGCACCCAGACTGGTCAAGTCAGACACTGATGGCTGGAGCAGCAAGGAGTGGTCCACATGTAGTTTCACTTTGGGATGTTGAGGTGCTCTGGAGACAGATGGAGAAGTGTGGAACAATGAAAATTCACTTAATGCCACTGGGCTGTGTGCACAAAGTAGTAAATTCCATAAATTTTGAGGAACAGAGTAATGAGAGTACCCTGGGGTGGGAGCTCTTACCATGGCCCTCTGCAGTTACCAAATGGCTTTGATTTTTCTCACCCCACACACAAAAGGCACAGAAAATATATATATTTAAAACTCTAGGCCTGATCCTCTAATTTGATTTGTGACTTGTCTTTCTTCATCTGTTTGTTGACTTTTGAGATTGAGGTCTTGCAGTGCACTCAGGCCTCAGGCTCCCTGGGCTGACGGGTGAGTGTGTTCACACCAATCACTAACCCAAGTAAGATGCATTTACAAACAGGTGCTGGTTTGTAATCTGCCTTTCTTCCCTGAAATTTAAGAAACAGCAAATGAATTCAAATAAAATATGAAGCTTGGAGGTGGATGGGGCAGTAATATCTATTAGTATCACAGGACCCTAGGAAGCAGCTAAGAGTGTACAAGATTAAAACGAACTTCAAAAACAGAACAGAATATACTACAGATCCACTTATGACAATATGAAACAAAATATTATCCTAATCCTACTGCTGTAACATAATTGCTTTAAAAACCATGTATCTGTGTGTGAGCGGGCGGGGGAGGTCAGAAACAACTCTGTGGGGTTGGCCCTCTTCCACCTTTAAATGGGTCCTAGGGGTCAGACTCAGTCATCAGACTTGACAGTGTCCTTATCTGCTGAGCCATCTTGTCAGCCCCCAGAATTACCACACAGAGAAACCCTATCTCAAAAAACAAAAACAAAACAAAAGTTCATTTGGGGGAAGTAAAAAAGAACCAGAAGCATTCTGTTTTGGCTTTCTTAATCAAAAGCAGTGTTAGACAGCAAGAGCCACGAACCAGGGCTTCCACTCTTGACTGCGGCGCAGTGTGACTTTGGAGGGGGTCACTTTACCTCTGCTCCTTCACCATTAAAAGCAGCACCTGCCTCCCTCAGCAATGGGCACTATGAAGGGCATTCAAGAAAGTTATCAATAATTTGGGAATATTGAAATGTTAATGACTTATGAAAAACAGTAGGTGGATTTGCAATTTTTTTTTTTTTTCTGAGACAGGGTTTCTCTGTGTAGCTTTGGAGCCTTGGCTGGCCTTGAACTCACAGAGATCTGCCTGCCTCTGCCTCCCGAGTGCTGGGATTAAAGGTGTGCGCCACCACCACCCAGCTGCAATTTTTTTTTTTTTTTTTTTTTTAAGGCAGGGTCTCAGTGTATAACTGTGGCCTAGGACTTGCTATGTAAACCAGGTTGCCCTGAACATGAAGTGAGCCCATTGGTTCTGGCTCCTCTGGAGTGCTGGGATCATAGGCATGCGCCTTCATACATGTTTGGAAGCTCTGACACTCATCTGAAGACAATCTGTTGGTCTGTCATTATCACACTAGGAACACGCCAGGACCCTGGGCTCTCACTCATAGTGAGCAAAAAAAGCTGCTCATCTCAGAGCTAACCAGGTTTACCCACCCATCTACATGTGCCCAGCCCTTCTTCTGGTTCCTAAAAATTAGGAAGCACTCCCCTTAGGGTCTTGGTGGGGCTGTTCTCCATCCTCCTTACCCTCAGTGATGTCCTCTGAGCTTCCCAAATAGGTCTCTCTTAGTACCTGCCCTGTCTCTTTCAACCTCTTAGTAAAATCATGGTATCTTGTCTACCTGTTACCTGCTTGGACAGAGTCCCCAAGCTGGATGGAAGTCAGCCTGGTTCTCTATGTCCTCCCTGCCTTCTTTGCTCACCTCTGGTACTCAGTGCATGACTGGAAAGCAGAGTGGAGGTAAGGCTGAGGAGGGAGCAGCTCCCTGACTAACCAGGCCTCTCCTGGATTGCTTCCACTCTCACAAGTGCTGTCCTCTTTGAGGAAGCTGCTGGGGTAAGTAAGCTGTAGTTTAGTCCTGCTTCTACTGGGTACTGTCATGCAAGCCCCGCCCCTTACCCCTCCTGACTTGGCACAGGCAGCAGACACCTCCTGACTGTTGACCACACCCCTGTACAGAGCAACTGCCACGTCATGAAGCGTGGGAAGCGTGGGAAGGCAGAAAGCTCCAGGAGAGTCTGGAACTATTCAATCTGCTTCCAACACATGCACAACAGGCTCCCTCCCCGTCACAGCTCACAGAAGAAGAAGAAGAAGTCTACCCAGATGAGCACTCTGCAGAGACAAGGCCCAGCTCTCAGTGCTGGACAGGTACTTGCCCAGGGCAGATCAATCCAGTTGAGCAGATCCTGACCTCTGGAAAGCCTGCCCTTGCCTCCTTCAAAAATTCTATTTGAGCCTACCAGCTTGGGGGAACTAAAGCCCTTCTCCTTGAGTCCTTGAATTCTTCAGTCCCCAACCAGAGCCCTTTACTAGCAAAAAGGCAGCTAATGGCTGCTCTCCACATAGCTCGTTAGTCTGCTGACACCTCTCCAGGATGGGCACAGAGCCTGGGTATTTTAAGTCTTTCCCCCAGGCATCAGTATGGCCTCTGCACCAAGCCTTGGGCCTCCTTACACTCCTCTCTTGTCTTCAGGGTAAGACTAATCAAGTGATAGGAGCCACTGTATTTGTAAGCAAAGAACCCAACAGCTCTGAACAACAGGTCTGCCTGAACCTAGGGGCATGGGCTGATCACCATGCTACCTTTCAGTTACAGGCGTGTAGCATGGTGATGTGGATTATCAATGTAACCCTTCAACAGGGGGCTTTCTGACACCTATGCTCAGCAAGTATCCTCAGGGAGTGGATAGCAATTCAACCCAGAAACTCAAATCCATACCACTGAAGAAAGGAGCTGGGAAGACCCCTCCCCCCCAGAAACAAATGGAAACCCTGGGGGCTTCTGAGCAGGGAAGACCTAGCCTGAAGCCACCTATCCACCTCAGAATTAAAGAGGACAGAAGCCTTCTAGCTGAAGATGGATGGGCTGAATTCCCAAGGGCTCTCAGGCAAGCTGGATACTGAGAAGAAACTACTTCAAGGCAGAGGCAGAGGCAGAGGCCAGTGCCTGCTCTTACCTTTAGAGAGAGTGAACAGCTCTGTGAAAGCTGAATTCTGAGGCCCTGGTTTCTTTCCCAGGCCATCCCAGACCCAGTTCTATTCAGCCCTGTCCCGGAAGACAGCGTGTTTAAAAGGCAGTAGCTTTCCACCTGGGGGGCCTGTTGCTGGGACCACACCCGGGTGAACTGACCTCACCAGGGAACCCGTCCTACTGGCACACTCCCAGACTGCCTAGCCAGGGCGCCATGGCTGTCTAGAGCCTGGCGCCTCTCCGCTCTGGGCCCCACCCACGAGCCAGACCTCTGAACACAGGTGGGACCCAGCAGGGACAGTGAGGCCTGCTCTGCACAGGTCCCCCGATGCTCTGCCAGCTGGGCAGGATTTAAAGCGGCTGCTTCCTGCTTTGCTGTTTCCTTTCACTTTGGTTTTTAAACCCAAAGTAAAACTAAAAAGACAGGCAGCGCTGAGGCCTGGGACAGATGAACCCCAACTTCTGACTGGTAAGGGTACATACAAGCCTCTCCAGCTGTTTTCCTACCAATTAAATGTGGGAGGAACCTCTCTTTCCTCGTCCCGTAGCCACTATGGGGCCCACCTCAGGGGTGACACAAAGACAGCCTTGTGGTCTCCCTGACCCCCCTCTTGCATCTGCTGTCACCTGAGCTCTTTTGTTCCACGTGTACCGTGGAGATCCCAGCAACCTGGGCAGAACAAATTCAGGAAGCTCAGTGCAGCCCTGGCCCTGGGCACAGAACAAAGACACCACCAAGGGCTGCCTTGGAGCTGCTGGACTGCAGGCTGACCAGCAGCCCACCAAGGGTTGGCCCCAACGCCACACGACATTTCTGGCTGGGACTACTGCACTCCCAGCTGTTTTACCATATTCCCTACTGGCTGCTTTGCCAGATCTTCCCGGTAACCCAGAGAGCATGAGAAAAGCCAGCCACAGGCCTCCCCACTATTTAGATGAGGAAACCATCTAAACTCTGAGAGAGGGAGGCGGGCAGGGGTACAGTGACCAAGCTGGCAAGGGGAGATAGCTAAAGAAGCTTATTGGTCCTGGCGCTGCCAAGCAAATACAGCACACAGGGAGATTCACAGGAAGTGGGCGGGGGGAGGCTTTTTCCTGGGACCACATGACAAACAGGCACCAAGGGCCCCCTAACAGAGTTCACTCACTCAGTCCCGGTTTCACACCTATGCCCCCCATTTCCTTCACTGCCTCCTTCCACAGGACAGTGAAAGGCAGAGGATAACTCAGTGGCACTGGCCAACTTCTTTCCTGCCTTGGGCCTTGCTCTAATAAAAACTGTAGGCTGAACTAGAAGAGTGGAGTTTTGTTATTTTTTTGTGCAACAAGGTCTCACTACGTAATACTGGCTGGCCTGGAACCCAATACATAGACTGGGCTGGCCTCCAGAGACCTACTTGTCTCTGCTTCCTGAGTGCTTGGATCAAAAGTGTGCACCACCATGGCAAGAGTAGTTTCTTAACTAAGGGATGCGAATCTGAGTGGGGTACTTTACAAACATGAATATTTCTAGCCAGGTGTATTGATGCATGCTTATAATCTGATTACTTGAGAGGGATTAAGAGTTCAAGGGCTAGCCTGGGCTTCTTATCTGCCAAAAATTTTAAAAAGGCAAAAATGTGTGTGTGTGTGTGTGTGTGTGTGTGTGTGTGTGTGTGTGTGTTTTCAATTTGGAAATATCTGAAAAAAAATTGAAGTGTATAGACTCTCAGAAACAGCTATTTGGCTTGTAAGAAAGCTTCTGTTTTTACAATTGCATGCAGTTACGTAGGAAAGACCTCGCTGCTTCTAGCAGCAACTCAGACAGGTTAAACACCTCTGAGCAGATGACCTGATGAACAGGTGGTGGTCTACTATAGTCACACAATTACTGGAAACAGGAGGCCATGGACCTGTGTGTGCCCACAGAGAAAGCTACGTAAGACATACCCAGGTGGAAAAGGCCAGGTACAGAGCAACAAGAGATGATGTAATACAAAGGCATGCACATGACACAGCTGTTGGACTGAGTTTGTGCATGTACGCAGAGGATTCTGGAGGGAAACAGCAAGTCCAGGCATAGTGATTATGCATCTAGGCTAAGACACAGTGTTTTCACTGAATACATGTGCTTAGAAAGTTTGAATTTTAAAGCCATATACATGTATAATTGTTTATATATGCATTATGTGTATATATATACATATGTGCACACATACATTTAAATATATATAGACCCACATTTTACAAAACTAATTTGAGAAAAATTTACGGAGGCACCTCCCTGCAGATTTTGGTCATCACTCTTCCAGACAGCAGGGCCCAGGAACCTAGGGTTTTTTGGTTTTGTTTTTTAAAGATTTTCTTCTTCCGTGTGTGTGTGTGTGTGTGTGTGTGTGTGTGTGTGTGTGTGTGTCCACAGAATCCCGAAGAGTGTCCAGTTCCCAGGAACTGGAGTTAGAGACAGTAATGAGAACCGAATAGCTGTGGGTGCTGGGAACCGAACTTGAGTCCTCTGGAAGCACTCTTACCCTGAGCCATCTTTCCAGCCCTCAGGCAGCTAGATCTTGAAGTTATCTCTGAGTATACCTATACTGAGGCAGCCTAGATGTCACAGACTCTGGGGTGTGATGAGGTGCCAGTAGGAGTGTGTATCAAGGCAGACTTCAAGGGCAGTCTTGGCCTTGAGGCATAGGTGGTTCTGAAGAGGGCTGTGAATGCTAAACTTGTGGAGCAGAAGAGGAGGGCTCCTACCAGGAAGGAAAGGAAGGAAGTCAGGCTAGCTGGAGGGGGAAGGCTGTCTCCTCACCATGCGTTTGTAACAAGTCCCTTTTCCCCCAGCTTTGGTTTCTACTCATGGGAATTGAGTAGGTGGGCCACAGTGTTTCCTGACTTGGCCCCCAGGACCAGCCTTTATCCCATCTCATTTAATATTAAAGGAGGCAAGGAGGGTCCCCAGCTCTGCACATGGCCACAGGGCTCCACACCTGTGCATACTGTAATCAAATATCTGGAGGTTGAAGAAAAGACAGACCAGGAACTTGGGTGACTTCCCTCTAATGAGACCTAGCAGATGGCCCTCTGTGGAGATACCCTTCCTCACCTTCCCATTAATAGTTTAGGCATTCTGAAGACCTTCTATCATTTTTTGCCTTTTTTTTTTTTTAAAGATCAGTTTGCAGAAACTTGCATTGTGACTGGCTTTACCTTAATGTTCCAGGCTAGGTTTCACAGGCTGCAACTCTGAATTCCTGGGTCCAAGTCAGAGGGGTCTGCAGTGAAAGAGTCCAGGGCAGCAGCTCCAAAGGAGCTCTGCCTGTGTATTCCCCAGGCTGGCTCACTGCCAGGCACACACTTGATTAAAAACGTGTTGAATAAACGAGCAGCTCACAAAGCACCTTGGTCAAATCACTTTCTATGACTGAGCCTCAGTTTCCTCTTCTGGACTAAACAGATATAACTGCAAAGGCTTCCTAGAGTCATATAAGGGTCTACTGAGGTAACAATGGATAAAAGTTTCACAAAGCAAAGCAGGCTAGAAAAATAGTAACGATCCGGAATCAATGTGCTGCAAAGAAAAGAGAAGGACCCACAAAACAGATTGAACGCGTCTTTGCCTGCACCTGACAAGTGGCAATCTAGTGCATTTACAACTGAATGGGACAGCCCAGGTCATGCTAGCCCACTGTCTAAACAACATTTGTCAGGTCACCTCTGTTCCAAATAGCATGAAAATTTCTTTAATAACCTCTGTTAAGATTTTGGTATGAAAAGCATGGTTGCCGTCACCCCAGCATATAGCTGGGATATTTGTGTAATTAGACTGGCACATGGATGCTAAGGTGACAAAGGAAGGGTTAGAGGATGTCACTGCATGGTGGTTGTTTTGTCTCATGACCAAGTTCAACACTAGGTGGGAGGTGGGTGGTATTGCTGACATCAGAGGAGAACGACCAGCTGGAAGATCCTGGCCAGGTCATCCACTTCCTGGCTACATACCAGAAACCAACACTGATGCTGCCTACAATGGCGCTCTCTCGATCTCTCTCTCTCTCTCTCCCCCCCTCCCTCCCTCCCTTTCTTTCCTTTCCTTCCTTCTTTTTCTTTCCTTTTCTCTTCTTTTTCTTTCTCTCTCTCTCTCTCCTTCCTTCCTTCCTTCTTTTCCTTCCTCCCTCCCTCCCTTTCTCCCTTCTTTTTTTCCCCCAAGACAGGGTTTCTCCATATAGTTTTGGTGCCTGTCCTGGATCTCACTCTGTAGACCAGGCTGGCCTCAAACTCACAGAGATCCACCTGCCTCTGCCTCCCGAGTGTTGGGATTAAATGCCTTTGATCTTTCTAATCTTATAGAAATTCTAAGCCAGCACCCAACCCTGACCTTAAGGATCTTCGGAAAGCAGTTTTATGAAAATACTTCCCCTTTTTCTTTTGTTAACACAAGGTTTTACTCTGGCTGGCCTGGAACTTGCTGTGTAGAACAAGCTCATCTTTCATGAAACTGAGTTCTGTGAAATTTAAATTATGTGTCTACATGCCCCTTGTCCAAGGGGCAAGAAGCTCAGGATCTCTTGGCCCTTGACAGCAGAGATTTCCTTTCTAAGCAGCAGGGCTGAGCTGTGGGAAGAGCCAAGGCCTGAAGCCTGCCAGCCTTGAGTTGGAGCCACATTTCTTATCTGTAAAACGGGATTTGATAAGTCCACCTGCCTCTGGCTTGCTGTACAGATTCACAAGGTTGCTTATGGAGGTCCTGGCGCAGAGCCTGTCCCAAAGCAGGTGCACAAGGAGTGTGCTCAGAGCGCCACTTCCTTTTCCAAACCAGCAGCACCATCCTTCCCAGGAGTCCCTGTGGGGCCCTCCTCAGGGAACGCAGCCTGTATCCCATCTTCTCTTCCCATGGCCCCACCCTAACCTCGCCCTTGGGTCTCCTCTGGGTGCAGCACCAGCCTCCTCCCTGTCATCATTTTTACTCATTCCTACTCAGCCAGCCTGAATCACCATCTTGAAGGAAGGAGTCCTCCAGTTGTGCTTTCCCAGTATCCCGGCTCTATACCTTCCAGGACTCCCCAAAGCCTCTGCTACTCTACTGATGTTCAATGCTGCTTACAATTCCCTGGTCCCTTAAACTTTCCAATCAGAGCCTTGAGGCATCAGCAAAACCAGCAAGCATATTCAGCTCTCCAAATGCACACTTAACTTCCAACCCCGCCCTCTAGCAAGTCATTCTCTAGAATGCCAGCCAGCCCCACCCTTTGCCTCTGCCAATTCAACCCCCTCAAAGGGCTCTTATTCCTCTGGCTCACATTCACTTCTTCCTTCTCAAACAATGCCTTTCCTCAGCAGCCACTTAATTACACACTGTCACACAGTCTCTCATAATTGTAGGCCTTGTCTCTCATCAGAGCCGAAGTTCCCAGGAGCAGAGGACTAGTCTGTCTGTTCTTCCCTCTCACTCTCAGCAAGCCAGCCCAGGCGGAGAGGTCAGGCCCCTGGTAAGGGAGGGTTTCCCAACACCAAGTCAGCTCCCAGCTAATCCCGGTCCAACCACTTGGGAGCACTTCACCCATCCTCAGGCTAGGCCAGCCACTGCAGGGCTCCAAGAGGCCTGGGGGAGACTAGGAGAACGCTCTAACCTGGCTCTCCATCCGCCTAGTCCTTCTTACTCTCCAAGCTTGCTTCCTTACTGAGTAAAAAGAAACAACCATCCTTTAGCTCTAAAATTCAGTTTTATTGTCTTTAAAGAAGCCTTGGCTCTTCCAGAAATGGGTAGGGGAGGAGAGCAGCAGAATCCAGCCCAGGCTGAGTCAGGAAAGGCAGCCCCAGCCAGCACTGGGAAACCCGGGAACTTGAGCGGCCTTCACACTGAACACCTCTCATCGACCTCATTAAATTGCTGCTGATGACTGGATTTCATTGTTGCTCAGGTGTTCCATTCCACAGTCATTAGCCTGGCCTGCCCCGATAGTGCCTGCTGCCAGGAAGGCTCAGCTGGAAAAGGTGACATGCTGCCACAAATAACCAGGCCTGCCCAAAACAAGGCTGATAGCAGTAACCACGACTTCTCAAGGGATCACTAACAAGGCAGGTGTTTCCATCCTACTCTGGCAGAGAGAAAACCAAGGCACAGAATACCAATAGGTCCAGGGCCAGACATCACTAAGTGCTAGCTACTCCCAGTTCAGCCTTTCCCATCGTGCAGCCAACAGGCTCTCAGTTTCAGACTCCTTCACAGGATTCACTCCTGCCCTAGACCTGGCAAATGAGCATCTCCGGGGACAGAGCTTAGGAAAGTGACATCTATAAAGATGAAGAATCAGAATTTTATATATGAGGAGGCTGAACCAGAGATGAAGTGACCTGCTTAGGTCACAATTTAGGCAAGTATATGAACCTACAACTGAGCTGACAACTGGGGCCAGGTGGGACTTCGTGGACAGTGTAGACAACCTTGGAACAACAGTCTGTATCACAGAGGGGACAGTAAGGCACAAGTAAGGCTTAGCCAGGCAGTAGCTTCTTGGTTTGGAGCCCTGGGGAATGAAGACCTACATTCAGAGCCACCCCAGTAACCTTCTGCCCAGAGACAGGGAGATCCTTTCTCAAGTCCACTGAGCTTCTGGGAGGAAAATCTGAAGGCATGTGGCAGCTCCATCAGACAGTGGCCCTGGGGAAGTGTCTGGTTGCTGCTCAAGATGAAAAGTCAGGGGAGGTGATGACTCAAGTCCCCGCCCTACCTCAAGACTTTAAGTGTGAGATGAGCTCAGAGACTGGAGAAATGTCAAAGAAGCCCTAGCACAACAGGTGTCAGAACAGGCAGCTAAGTGACAGGCTACCAGGCGAAAGCAGCCAACTCTGAAGCAATGCTTTGGTCAGACAAAGTCAGGAGACCCAAGACTGCGTCCACGTCCCTCTGTGGGCCCTTACTCTTCACTCGTCCAAGAGGGAGAAGGTCACTTTCTTCTGACTGTTGTGAGGAGCAGGAAAGAGCTGGTGCATTACAGAATGGCTCACATGGCCCCGGAGCTGAGAACACTCCTATCACTACTGCTCACTACTGAATGTCTCGAGGTACTTTCCCCAACCACAAAGATGAGGGGAGAGGTTGGGGATGTCTTGTTCCCATAGAGAAATCTGATCCAGATACTATGAGGGAAGAAGCTCCCATTTATTGAGTGCCTACTGTGTACAGGTCTTTACTTATATATGTATAATTTCATTTCATTCTCACCACAATTCTATAAGTGATTGTTTTCAGAGTTCGATGAGGAAACTAGAGGTCAAGGAAAGTAACTTGCTCAAGACAGCGGAGGCATGGAATAAGAGTGATTAGAACCAGGTATGAATGGCTTTATTTTTATTTCCCACATTATTTCCACTCTGCATCACCTGTGGAAGAGGCTGATATGTCTGGTATGCTGACTAAGCTCAAATACTACCCCTTCCAGGAAGCCTTTCCCACCCACACAGGTCCTCTCCCATAAAAGCCCACAGCTGTCATTAGTATACATTCTCCTTCCTTACTCTGTGATCAGGAATACTTTTAAATGGTAGGGCACAGAGACACACAGGTGGCCAGAGAATCTCAAATGCCATCTGCAAAGACCCAAGAGGTTGATCCAAACAACCCCCCATTCTTCAGAGGAAAGAGCAGAGAACCACCAGGAGACCAACTGTCTGAAGTCACGCAGCCG
The DNA here is from genome assembly GCF_903995425.1 of Onychomys torridus. NCBI lineage: Eukaryota > Metazoa > Chordata > Mammalia > Rodentia > Cricetidae > Onychomys > Onychomys torridus. The sequence goes on from NC_050446.1 coordinate 137,875,793, forward strand.
TTTAGCACCAGAACTGAGAACAGAACCTTGGCATTCTGCCTTGCACCCCCCCTTCTTTTTTTTTTTTTTTTTTTTTTTGAAGGATTCTATCGTTTCAGAATTAGTCTTAGGACGAGACTTGTTATTCCAGTTTAATTAGGGAGAATCACCACCTGAGATGTGAGGATTGGACTCTTGACTTCTTCACTTCTGGCCCAGGTATCAAGCCCTTTTACCTCCCAAGTGCAGGCAACCCATGGATTGTACAAAGCACACAGAAAAAGATCCACGAGTGTTAGAAATCGTTATTATACACCAGGGGCAGGTGACAGCAGCAAGGCAGTGACTTCAGAGGCAGGGCCATGGACAGGACACAGGGGTTCAAGCCTCCATTTGTCCTGACTCTTCTCCCCCGCCCCCCCAGAGAGGAGGGCCGAATCCAGGGTCTCACACTTGCTAGGCAAGCACTCTACCACTGAGCTAAATCCCCAACCCTTATCCTCAACCCCTTCTTGACCTCATCTTATCTGTAAGAACGAGGGCTACAATATCTGGTCTCACTCTCTGTTCCAAGGTTCTGGAACATCCTTGGGCCCTTGACGGGAGACCCCAGCTCTCAATGGAACCCTTCAACTAGGACCTTTGTCCACCACAGAGAAAAGCAGCTGTGGCTCACAACCACATACTAGCTGACTTTGCTTCCAGGTGTCACTATCTAAGCAGGGTTCAACTTTAAACAATAGATGGCCCACAGAAGATCTGAGTGTTCTCCAGCACAGGCACCTCTCTGGGCACACCCACTTCTCTTTTCAGACTGAGGAAGAGCAAATCGGCACTGGGGATTCTGGAAAGGTGGGTACACTTCTTAACAGGTAGGAGTGGACTTGAGTTGGGGGCCTCTCCCTGCTCTGCAGGCACCAGCTGTGCCTCTCAGGAAAGCTCCTCTCCCTGGGGCTGTTTCAAGGCAGGGTGACAATTTACAAAGCATGTCTAAAGATGCTTCACTTGATCTTCATGACAACCCTGGAGCCTTCCTCATTACCCCTTTCACAGATGGGACAGCAGAGACTTAGAGAGTCCAAGGGTCTCATCCAACGTCAAACCCCTTGAAGCTGGTATAACCAAGAATTCAGAGTCTAAGACATCCAACACAATAATCAAGGGTGGTCATAGTAAGGTCAATTCCTCTGCAATTCATCCTGGTCCTAGCAAGACCACGTTTCACAGACCTCTGTTCACCTGCCCACTCAGGGTGGCCGAAAAAGTTCTGACCACAACCCTACAGCCCAGCTGCCTGAGAGGCCACACCCCCTCCCTGCAAAATTTCATTACTCAAGTTGGCAAGAACGCAGCCCCCACCCCCAGCTGGGTCTAAATAAACGCCCAAGTGATATCACATCCTGCGGTAGGCTCCAAAATAGCCCAGGCCTGCCCACAAGCAATCACAAAGTGCCAGGCCATGCAGGGCCAAGCCAGCAGGGATGCCCAGCCCAGGGCGCCCTCCACACACTCAAGCAACTAAAGCAGAAGCCTCGGAGCAGGAAGGCCCCCCTTCCCCCCTCGCCAGACAGCCTGGCCCCACCATCCTTGTCCCCCTGGTCTAGAGGCCCCAAGCCTCATTGCCCCAGCGCCAGCCCCTGCCCCAGCGCCAACCCCATGGAGCCTCGGCCGCGGCCAGCCTGCGGGACGACTCCGCCCGGCCCGACCCGGACACCCCACCACTCACATTGCTTCAAGAGCTCCAGACACAAAGCCATGAGGGCCGGATGGGGGTCAGAGACCCAGAGACCCGGCAGAGACAGGAAAGGGAGAGGGAGAGACAAGGAGCAGAGAAAAGGGGTGACAGGGGGTCGGGCAGAGAAGCAAGGGAGCAAGATTCCCCCGGCAGAGGAGCAGGCTCAGAGGGAGGCCGTCAACGCTGGAGACAGCAGGGAGACCACTGACACAGATGCACGGAAGAGAGGCGGGGAGAGCGAGGCGGGGGACCGGGTCCGGAGAAGTGGGGCGCTCCGAGAACAAGGAGAGGCAGTGACAGCCACAGCGGACAAATCTGGAAAGGCAGAGTGGCTCTGAAGTTAGGGAGCTGGGGAGATACTGGGGTTCAAGGAAGCCACTAAGGGATGTAGAAGGTTCTCCGGAGGCCCCAGAGAAGAGGCAACCCCCGGGGAAATGCGGAGTAGGTGGAGGCAACCCCCAGGAATCAAGGATCAAGGAGGACCCCCATAGGATGTGGGGAGCTCAGGGGAGGCCTGGGGGAGTGGAGCGTGTTCTGAAGGTGAGGCCCCCAAAGATCGGGGGGGGTGTCCCGAAGAACGGGGGTGCCAGAACCCGTGGCTGTGAGAGAGCAGAGGAGCGCTGGGAAAGGGGACCCGAGATCCCGGAGCGAGGGAGGGGCCGAGAGCGCGAGGGCAGAGACAAAGAGACAGCGAGCTAGGGAGAGACAAAGCGGGCGCAGCGGGGACACGGGCCCGAGGGCCGGCGGCCCGACACAAGGACGGAAGCGCGGGCGGGCGGGCGGACGGACGGACGGACGGACGGACAGACGGGAAGGCAGGGCAGGGCAGGGCCGGGCGGGGGCGGCGCCCGTCTCCTCGCGGGGCCGCGGCTGCTCCGGGCGGCGCTGGGCGGGCCCCGGGCGTCCGGGCTGAGGAGGCGGCGGCGGCGGCGGCGGCGACGTGGGTCGGACAGACGGACGGAGTGACGGACGGACTGGCGGCAGCTGCGGCCAGTGGCGGGCACTCACCCTCCTCCCTCACGCGGCCCGGCCCGAGGCTCCGGTTTTGTACGCCCGAGAGGCGGGGCCTCCGGGTTAAAGCCCCGCGCCGGCCCCGCCCCTCGCGTCAGCCGCGCGCGTCGCCCGGGATTCCGGGGCCACCAGGGGGCGCGCGCAGCCGGGGAAGCTGCGCAGGCGCGCACGCGTCCCGCGCGGCCCACGCCCTGGCCGGCCGGCCGGCCCCGAAAGGGAGTGCGCGCCCACGCCGGCTCGCGCATGCCCGAGCTGGGGGGGCTCCGCCCTCTCGAACCGCCCCGCCAAACCGGTTCCAGCTGGAACGCAACGCGCGGTCTGTACTGCAGGCGGAGCGGCCCGGTGTCGGTGCGGGCCACCCTGGCGGCGGCGCCTTGCTGTGGGTAGGGAAACTGAGGCCGAGGAGGGAGCCCACTGTGGGTTTTTCGTCCTGCACGCAGGTCCTAGCTACTCAGCAGCCTAGCAGTTTCTCGTTGCCCCTCCTCCCACCCCCGGATGTGCGTCCTAGGATCCAAAGGATGGGTTCAGTATCACACCTGTGTGACCTTAGCGATCCTTGCCGTGCCTGTCATTCTCTGTAAAATGTGACAAAAGCACGCGATGCTGCACGAACCCATTCCTGCTTCTTCCCTGAGTGAGTCCCTCCCTTCCCGCAGACCTGGCACTCTGCTTACAGATCTTGCCAGGCACAGACAGATCTTGCCGGTGGCTGAGGCAAGCCGGCTGCCTGCTTTCTTCATCTGGATCTTACGGAAGGCTATGAAGGAATGAAAAGGTAACACTGTTTCCAGCAGACGTCTTCCTTTTGCATTAAGACATAATGGTGAAGAGAGCAACAAACTCATTTGATGCCAGGCACCGTGCTAAGCACTTTACAAGCAGTAGCTGGCAATACCGTGCTATTCAGTTTCATCTGCTTGACTTAGGAAAAGGCAAAGTAAATTCTTGATGGACTCTGACACCCCAAGCCAACCTACCATGAGATCTCTTTAGCTCACCTCTACCATTCCAATTCACACTCCTTGTATATACGACCTTGGGCAAGTCCCCTTTTCTCTTCGGGACTTGTGGACCCCATGTGTCCCCTGGAGATAAATCAGGCAGAAACAGAACTTCCACAATGGAGTCTTTGACCCTCTGAATCCAGCTCACTGGATTGAAAAGAAGAACTCCTGGGCAGCTTCACTTTGGACGTCACCAAATCTGAGACCTTGGTGCTGGAGGAAGTTCAGCACACTTCTGATGGTGATCTTTCCGGGTCCTGTACAGTGTGTATGGGGAACCACCTGTGGACTGACTGGGTCCTCACCCAGGGGCTCCGAGTCAGGCTAGCCTCCCCACCCCACCCCACCTTTAAATTTTTTTTTTTTTTAGAGACGGTCTCTCTATGTCGCCTTGGCTGTTCCACACCAGGCTGGTCTCTAACTCCTCCTGCCTCTGCCTCCCAAGTGCTGGGGACTAAAGGCTTACGCCATCACACCCAGCTTCAATACTTAAAATCCACAGCGTGAACCTGACTGAGCCCCTCCCCCTCCCCCTCCCCTATGGGTGTTAAGCTAATAATGCTGGAGCAGGGAATGGGGAAGAGCAGCGACTAGGGACTGCTAAGGAACTGAGTGGCTGGGAACTGTGCTGGGCTAAAAGCCCACAATGGGCTCCTTGTGTTATGTATGAAAGGTAGCTGAGCAAGCCAGTGAGAATTAATCCAGTAAACAGTCTTCCTGCGTGGCCTTTGCGTGAGTCCCTGCCCTGACTTCCCTCAATGACAATGACGGACTGTGACATGGAAGAGTAAGATGAAATACACCTGCTCTTCCCTAAATTAATTTTGGCATGGTGTTGATCCCAGTGATAGGAAGTAGACTCATGCACTACTCTGCCTCTAGGGTGACCGGATGCCCCCTCTCTTGTTTGGCCTAAAAGTTTCAATTCTGGGTTGGAGGCCTGCTCATCAGTCCTCAGGTCTGGATCATATTTCTCTGGATTGCCAGGCGTTGATGGCACACACCTTTAATCCCAGCACTTGGGAGGCAGAGCCAGGCGGATCTCTGTGAGTTCGAGGCCAGCCTGGTCTACAGAGTGAGCTCCAGGACAGGCACCAAAACTACACAGAGAAACCCTGTCTCTGGGGCGGGGGAGGGAGAGAAGGGGAGGAAAAAAACCTTGATGAGTCTAATTGTACACTCAGCTCATAGTAGGCACTCAGTTAGTTAGGAATATCTGGGACAAAGGCAATGGTAGAACCCAAGGAGAGAGCCTGCCTTCTACCCAGACAGGAGAGGCAGGCATGGTAGAACCCAAGGAGAGGGCCTGCCTTCTACCCAGTCAGGAGAGGCAGGCATGGTAGAACCCAAGGAGAGAGCCTGCCTTCTACCCAGTCAGGAGAGGCACCTATTTCAGCAGTAGGAAATACCGATAGGAGAATCCTATCACCTCTGACCCTATGGCCCTGGTGGGGCCACTGTCCCCTGCCTGACCCGTGTGGCAGCCTCTGATCCTGTTCCGGCTGCCAGATGATCCTCCTGCTCTTTGTCAAGTCCTTGAGTTGTTTCCTTCTTAATCCTACAGGACAATGAGAAACCTTTCTCCTTGACCTACTTGCTGAGTGACCTTGACTGTGACACTTCTAGGCTGCAGTGGCTTTGTGAACTACCCACCCCACCCCCAATCCGAGGGTTGTTGTGTGTGTGTGTAACTGGGTTAAGTCAGGAATGGCAGGTTTGTGTAACTCTGGCCACTGCAGACATCATTAATTCATGGTGGCACATTTAATCTGCTTAGCTCAGATTAAATCTCAATGCTTAGCTCCAGGGACCAGAAATGACACACAAATCACAGAATGTCTCCCTGACAGTCTGAGGATTGGATGGCTGAGCTGACAGGGATCTGCAGTGGAAGAACCAAAGATTAGACTAGGCTGGGGAGACAAGACTGAGAGATTTTGTTTGTTTCAGTTTAGGTTTTTCAAGATGAGGTTTCTCTATGTAACAGTTCTGGTTGTCCTGGATCTCGCTCTGTAGACCAGGCTGGCCTCGAACTCACAGAGATCCATCTGCCTTGCCTCCGGAGTGCTGGGATTAAAAGCATACGCCGCCACCATCCAGCTAAAACTGAGGGCTTTTGTTCGCCTCCCTTCCTATGTATGAGTGCAGGGGAAGGAAAAGGAATCAGAAACCAGAAGAGTGCTAAGGGATGGGAGAAGGGACAGAAAGAGAGGGAAAGAATCAGCTTCTTTCTTGGATGGTTACAGACAAGACCGTTCCTCACACCCAAGGTCTAGATCACCGCGGTGTGGCCCCTGGAGGGACAGGTGCCTTTCCAGAGTGACACAGCACCACTGAAACAGGAACTCTGGGCCTCCAGGCAGGACATGGGAATATTTTCTGGATTGGAACTTAGCCAGCTCAGCCTACAGCTTCCAGTATGGGCAGAGAATGACCCTAAGCCTAGGGGTGTGTGTGTGTGTGTGTGTGTACACCCTCTCTCTCCTGCACTGTGTTCACGTTTAAAGACAGAATGTAACTGGCAGGATCAGGGTGCCACACAGTAGCCCCCCACCCCCATGCTGCTTGCTGAGGTCCCTGTGTGGTGTCTCGGCTTCTGAATTTGTGCGCTGTGATTCAGAGGTAGTGGGAAGACGTGGAGGGAGGAGGGAAGCCCAGAACTGAGAGCTCAGAGGAGGGGAAGGAAGAGAAACACAGAGGGCTGAGGGAGAAACAGAAGGCAAAGACCGGGGTGGGGGAGCTGAGGGAAGAGATGGGAGGGAGCTTTGTCCCCGTTCTGGCTTCCTCTCAAGAGGCATGAAGAGAGGAGAGGCAGGCTCAGAGGCAGGCCACAGGGTCCTCATGGCCCTCAGGTCCCCTTCCAGCTGTCCTCTGGCTGGGGAGGGGCATGTACAAGTGGCAGTGGAGCCGCTGCTGGCCCGCCTGCCAGTCACCTGCCGGAGCTATTTCTGGAATGTGGAAACTGGGTCAGGAAGGGGGCGGGAGCATGGCGGTGCTGGCAGCAGAGCTGGGAAGCTGCCAGCAGTGAGTAGTGGGTGGGCAGCCGCATGCCCTGCCTCGCCATGCTGGAGCAGTGGCTTCTGCTAGGTGCCCACTGCCTCAGTCTACACCCTGCACCTGCATCTTCCCACCTGCCTGCATCTGGTCTGTGAGCACATATGCTCAGGGGGGAGAGACAAAGAGCTATATGCCTCTCAGCAACACAGGCTCAGAACAAAGGGGATGGGCAGGGTGGGAAGGAGGGGAACCTTCTGAGTGGGAGACAGTGGCTATGTGTTGGTGTGTGTCTGTGTAAGGGGGTGATGGTAGGCAGAGTTGCCATGTATGGTTGTACAAGTTTTACACTGATTAAGGATATATCGCATTTTAGCTGGGTGTGGTGGCTCATGCCTGTAATCCCACTCAGGAGGTGGAGGTAAGCGGATCTCTGAGTTTGAGGCCAGCCTGATCTACACAGTGAGTTCCAGGACAGCCAGGGCTACACAGAGAAACCCTGTCAAGAACCACTCCCTCCCTGTCTAGAAAAACCAAAATAATAATAATAATAGTAATAATAATAATAATCCCTATTTGTGCATTTGAGAGCCTATCCTGGATCTTGTTCTGTAGCCCAGGCTGGCCTCGAACTCACAGAGATCTGCCTGGCTCTGCCTCCCAGTGCTGGGATTAAAGGCATGTGCCACCACGCCTTTATAAGTTTATTTTATAATTCTAATAGAAACTGCATTGTAGTGACTTTTCAGTAGATGGTGGTGAAGGGTTGTGAGGAGCAGTGTCCTTTCTTAACCCAGCACAAAACTACCACATGGACCAGCTGCAGCTCTCGCCAGAGACCTGAAAATCTGGTGGCTTTGGTTTTCCTAGGTGGCATGTGAGTTTACATGCTGAGCAAGAGAGGAGTAGAGGACAAGCAGGTATGTGACTGTCACTGCGGCATCTACAGTGAAGGCCAATGAGAAAACTTGGCCTGTCAGTCTACTGAGGCGTGCTTTCCTCACAGGTGTGTGGGTATGAGCTTTGATGGAGACACACAGGCATGTACTTTGTGTGCAGGGGTATGTTGAATTAGGGTGTACACATGTAAATATGTGAGTGCCAGTATGTATGTGTCTTCAGAAGTTGGTATGTATACACATTTATTCACATGTGTGCACATGCACGTGTGTGTGTGTGTGTGTGTGTGTGTGTGTGTGTGTGTGTGTGTGTGTATTGGGTGTCATTTTCAGCCTCTACCTGATTTTTGAGAAACTTACCGATTTGGCTAGGCTGGGTGACTGGTGAGGGGTCCAGGCTTTGTCTCCCCGAGCTAGGATTACAGGCTGGGATGGTTTCAATGAGAATGGTCCTCATCGTCTCCTACGTTTGCATACTTAGTTCCTAGTTGGTGGACTGTTAGAGAAGGATTACAAGTAGGAGGAGGTGTGGGAGGTGTGGCCTTGCTGAGATAGACATGGCTTTGTTGGAGGACATGTGTCACTAGGGTTTCAAATGTATATGCTAGACCCAGTACCTGCCTGCCTGCGTCTGCCTGCCTGCTTCTCTCTCTCTCTCTCTCTCTCTCTCTCTCTCTCTCTCTCCTTGCTGCCTAAGATCAGGATGTAAAGCTCCCAGCTACTTCGGTAGCACCATGCCTACTTTCTTGCCACCATGTTCTCCACCATGGTGATAATGAACTAAGTCTCTGAAACTGTAAGCAAGACCCAATTAAATGTTTTCCTTTATAAGAATCACCTTGAGCTGGATGGTGGTGGTTCACAACTTAAATCCCAGCACTTGGGAGGCAGAGAGAGGCAGGCAGGCCTCTTGAGTTAGAGGCCAGCCTGATCTACACAGTGAGTTCCAGGACAGACAGGGCTACACAAAGAAACCCTGTCAAGAACCACTCCCTCCCTCCAAAAAAAGAGAGTCACCTTGGTCATGGTGTCTTGTCACAGCAATAGAACACTAAGACAGGCATATTACCACACCTGGCTCCCCTCCTCCCCATGGTACTGGTGATCAACTTATGTCCTTATGCTTGCATAGCTGACTTTACCAACTGAGCCATCCTTCCAAACCCATTCTCATACTAGAGAGATGGACGGACGGATGGACAGATGGATAGATGGATAGGTGGATGGGTGGATGGATGGGTAGGTGGATGGACGGATGGGGGATGGGTGGATGGAGATTCTGAGGTTGAGTTTGAACCAATGATCTCAGTTCTCAATTCTTTGTATTCATGCCCTTTGCTATATCTCACAGAAGCTCTGTGGCATCAGCTTTGGATTAGTGACTTGCTTTGATCAACTGGTTATTTGCAGATGTGAAACCAAGAGACTTGAAATGTGTTACAGAGTGAGGTTGTCTTCCTATCCTCTGCCACCTCCACAGGAAGGACATGGCCCGATTGGGACACTGACTCCTGAACAGCCTCTGGGCCCAGGGAATAGGACACATGGAGCCATGCCAGCTGACCTGCAAGCTCATGAATAAGGATTAGTGCCGTTCCCCACGGTTCACTCCACAGCAGTACTGAGATGGTATGCAAAGTAGAGGGCAAGTGCAGTAAGAACCAAGAGTATCTATCACACTGGCTCCAGGACCAAGCAGTGAGGCCAGCCGTAATGAGAAACTCGTAGAGCAGGCGTGAAAAAGATGCCTGTGTTCTGTGTGGGTCAGAACCCTCCGTGAAAGTTACGTATAGTGATGTAAGTGAGCACATAGACTTGGGCAAGAGCTGGCTCCTTTGGATAAGGACTTAGAAGAGAGAAGAACTCATAAAAGAAACAGTCAATCTGTCTGTCAGGGACACTTAGGGGAAGTAGGAAGAGCCTAGAACTTGCTGAGTTGGGAAATAAATCTGTCAGCTTCAGCTTCCAGCCAGTAGATCATTCTCAAATTAAGATAAAACCTGGGATAAAGATCAAACCAAAGTCACTACCTGTTAAAATACCACACAGGCTGGGTACAATGGTGCAGGCCTTTAATCTCAGCACTCAGGGACAGAGGCAGGCTGAGCTCTGTGAGTTCAAGGCCAGTCTGCTCTATATAGAGAGTTCCAGACTAGTCAGAGCTATGCAGTGAGACCCTATCTCAAATAAATAAATAAATAGTAAATAAGTGATTGAATGAACAAACAAACAAACAAACAAATAAATAAAATTGCTATTCTTAAGAGGACGGGGTTTGTTTCCCAGTGTCCACATTGGTACCTCACAGCTGGCTGTTACTCCAGTTCCAGGGGATCTGACAGACACACTCTTCTGGCCTCCATGGGCACCTTCATGCATGTAGTGCATATACAGAAAGCAGGCACAGGCACAGGCACACACACACACACACACACACACACACACACACACACACACACCTTCTCAGGTGGTCAAAGGAGCTATCAGAAAGCTCAGTGGAGCTGGGCGGTGGTGGTGCACGCCTGTAATCCCAGCACAGCACTCGGGAGGCAGAGGCAGGTGGATCTCTGTGAGTTCGAGGCCAGCCTGGGCTACCAAATGAGTTACAGGAAAGGCGCAAAACTACACAGGGAAACCCTGTCTCAGAAAAAAAAAAAGAAAAGAAAAAAAGAAAGAAAGAAAGCTCAGTGGTATGGTCCCACAGAAACCTGACATGCCCAAAGTAGGAGAGGCCTAACTCAAAAGTGGCTGTGGATATGACTTTGGTTGAGAGTTACATGAAATTAAATTGAGTAAATTAAATGTTTTTGAGCTAGGCCAATCCTTACTGTCCTAGGGAGGAAGCAGGCTGAAGTCTAAGAGTTGATAAATACGAACTCAGTGTAGGAAATCTTCAGGATATTCACCTATCTCAAAGGATGCTCATGAGGTTGTCCAAAAGGATTTCAGAATCACTCTGAGTCAGGAAGTCCCTAACCCCTGGCATCTCCTTTTTGAACAGAGTATAAGTGGCAGTTGCTCTGTCCTTATTTTGCTAAGTCAAGTTTTCACTGGGGGAAGAGGGTGTTGGGCTACAGGGAGGGTGACAGGGGGTTTAGATCACAGGCGATGGGTCAAGAGGAGCTACAACCAGATGTGCACAAGTCACCGACTGACACTGTAGCTGTATGAGGTGTTGGGAGGGCTTGGGCAGGACAGGTGTTTTCTCTGAGAGAAGCATGGATTCCTGTGTGGAGTTCAGTGGACTGAAATATCTCCACCCTCACTGTATTCCCACCCTTTACCACAGGGATAGTCTTCTCTACAATAATGAGAAGGTCCTCACCCTTGACTGAGAGCTCAGGTATGCAAATGTGCTTTAGCCAATGGATGTTTGCTTATGTTGAACCTTGAATGTGCTGGTACTGTTAGGCTTGCTCGCTTGCCTCCTGCCCTCTTCAGGAGATGAACACATCCTGGCTAGACCACTGATCCCAGGAGGACCTCGGGTCTCAGGAGAAGAATGAGAGACCGCCAAACTTGGGAATGTCCATCGTTGTATTATGTTTGTTGTACAGTGTTACTGAAGCAAGAGCTAAGCCATTGAGGGCCCACCTGGTTCTGGGATGCACAGCTTATCATGAATCTTAAGGCTGTTCACTCGGGAGTATTGGGGGCTGGGGGAAATTGGTGAGGGAGGGTTTATCTGCAGTGAATTTCTGTGGAAGCTGTGTGTCCTTCTAAGCCCATCTCATTCTTTGAGAACTTCTCAGGGGCATGAGAATGTAGAGGATGGGATCTCTACCTGAAACTTCCATGGGACTGCAGCAGAGTTCTAGGACAGCCTGGCAGAGCTGTCTGGATTCCCAATTCAAGAATTCCAAAGTCATAGAATGGCATCCCCACCCCAGCCTGGAGACTTCTAAAGTGGAGGAGCTGGTCGGCTCCATGACAGCAGGTCTAGAAGGAAGGTACTAGTGCACCAGTCCATACTCCACGCTCTGAGAGGCACCAGGCTGCTTTTCACACAGGCTAAGTGGTCATGGGGTGGGGTGGGGCTACAGTTGTCTTCAGAGTGCTCTGTCCTAGGGCAAACTGCCCAGCAAAAAGGCTGAGTGGGGATGAAGGACCACCAGATGGAGAAGCTAAGGGGGGTAGGTAGCAGCATTGCTCACGCCAAGAAAGAAGGTACCAGGAAGCCCCTTCCAGACAGGACAAAAAATCAGAGCCACACTGCCCTGTGGCTTCAGTTGTTTGAAGTCACAGGACCAGTAGAACCAGAAAGAACAGCAGTGAACAAGATCGGGGAAGACACTGACCACCTAGCTCCCCACCAGGGTCCCCCAGCTATAGCAGGAGCCTGGCGCAGCTGCATGAGAGCCGGGGCAGACTTGTCTGCAGTCCTGAGGATACAGCAGACTGGACTCTTGACCTAAAAACAAGGCTCTTCCTTCAGGTCTACAAGCGGTCAGAGTTTAGGGATTTGCCCTTGGATACCCACTCGGGATGGGATGGGATGTCTGGGGAGGGTATGGCAGTGAAGTGGGACCACTCTTTCTGCTCTGTTCCCTGGAGAGGCCAGTTCGTTTAATCAGTCTGTTGGTTACCTGGGTACATCTCTGTGACACACACACCAGCTGAGCACTTGAAGCAACCATCTTTTCTTACTCAGTTCAGCCCCATTGCCCTCAATTATCACACAAGGTCAAAGTTGAGGCTGAGATGCAGCTATGACAATATCTGTCACATCCCAGCAGATGGTGTTCAGTTAGGATTTGTGCATGCTGTGAGTATGGCAGGTGAGCTTCCTGCTCAGTCTTCAGTACCCCGGGACTCTCTAGGGGCTGCCTTAGAGATGGGGGAAATGGGGCCTAGGAAGAAGGACCAGAAAAGTAGACTCAAGGTTGTCTAACTAACCCAGACTTTGTACTATGTTTCCCCTTGGTCTGACTTCCTGGTTTTCTCATCTTTAGAGAAGTCCAAACAATCTGAGGAAGGCTGGGCCATCCTGACTGTGACTATGAGGGACAAACTCACCCCACTGGGAGGGCTGGGAGCAGATTTAACCCTTCATTACACTCTTCTTGTCTTCCCTGAAGTGTCCTGCCCTCCGTTCAGGTTTGTCTACAGCTAATCCCAAGTGGTATTTTCCTTTTAGTAAATCCCGCCTACCAGCAGGAGGCGCTCTATGCAGAAAGCAGCCAAGATCCCAGGGCTCCAGACTTCCCCATCGTCTGCCCATTGGACAGTCTGTCTCTGCCACCTGTTAGGTTTCAGTTTGCCCGTGGGAAGTTCAGCGTCAAGGCCAACTTTTGTTCTCCATCATTCTATCTGTGGCGAACTATGGGTTCCTCCCCAGCATTTCCCCACCCGAACAGTTCCCATGTTCTCCTTGTAAACATACGAAATGGAACGAAAACACCAACCTGCCTGCATTCCGGTACTCACTTGGAAGCGTGCGACTGTTGCTGAGGCTGCCGGTGCTGGGCGGTGGAGAGAGGGACTGCAGGGAGACACTGTCCTCCTCCTGCGAGCAGCCTGCCTGGATGGCTCGCAGGTAGCTGTGGCTGCGTGAGCGGAAGTAGCTGGGCAGCGGCAGATCAAGCGCCTCTGCCGCTGTGGACTCAGCTTCACTGCAGGCTGACTCACAGGCTGCCTCGTACTGGTCACTCAGATCTGCCTCCCGGACCTGTCCAGACAGAGGCAGGCATCAGAGGCCCGCTTTGCCAGTCTTTGCTGGTCTACTCAGCTTCGGGGCTGGAGGATTTTCCTGCCTGATCTTAGCCTGTCTCTCCTCCTCCCACCTCACTCAGGACAGACAGGCTCTTAAGTAAACACCCTTCTTACCTCGGTGGGCCTCAGTTTTTCCACCTACAATGAGAAGAGTGCTGGAATATTACAGGATGTTAACAAGACTGAATCTTGTTGTCCGTACTAATCTACTGAAAGAGTTTAAGATCACACCTCAATTCAGCATGAAGGAGGGCTGTGATCCATTAGTAAGGCCTGCCCTGAATGTTGAAATAGGGCTCTTATTAGGTGTGGTGGATATCTACCATTGTAAGGTCTACTAACTTCTATAAGCAAAGACCAAACAAAACAAAACCCAAACAACCCTCAAGGGCCAGTGTTTGTTGAGGGGACCTAGTGAGGAGGGTGCAGAGCCAGCAACACTCCAACTACGCATGTAAGGCATGGCAGTCTAGTGGATGCTGGGGTTACAGGAGCTGGTCTGGAGGAGCGGAGGCGAGGGTGAGCTAGCTGCCGCAGTAGCTTGCGGAAGAAGATTGATGTCTGCTGGCGCATGTGGAGAATGGTTCTGGGTATGTTTGCCACCCCAAATTTACCTTAGCTCATCCACACAGTTCCTAAGCGTCCCTCCAGAGATGACCGCCCAGGATCCTGCAAATTGGAAGCTAGGGGTGTGAGACAGAGGGGCCTCACCACACATAACACTCTGCAGATTCTGGGTTGGGCTTACTGACTCCAATTTCAGGCTATGTTGGTAGCTAGGGACCATGCAGCATAAGTTAGAGTCAGCTGGCCACAGATGGACACTAGGTGGAAGCCTGAGGGCCAGTAGCTACAGCAGGAGGCACAGTGGACTGAGTATCATGTGGAGGAAAGATGGATCTGGATTGGGTCAGCCCTGTGCTAAGTTCTCCTTTCCTTGTCTGCACGAAATGGAAACGGCCGGGGTAACAGTCTGTGGATCCTTTAGGTCAAATGCCTGGATGGCCCCTCACACAATTGGGAAGATGTTTGAAATGGTCTGAACCTGTGCTGTCCAATATGGTAGCTATGAGGCACATGTGACTATGCCATTCAGGTTTAAATCAATTAGAATTGAATAAAGTTTGGTAGCCATACTAGCCACATTTCACTGGGTCAAAAGCCACATGGACAAACATGGATTGTAGAACACTGGCCACCACTGCAGGAAGTTCTATTGGACAGTCTGCTAAGTTAAAATCAGGCCACATGGCACACCCAAAATACACCTACAGAGGACATTAAAGCGTCGGCTATCATTCAAAGCTGCAAACTGAGGTATTTTGAGAGCCTCTGAGACTGCCCAGGGCAACAAGGTCTTGCTTTGGAGCTGCTCCCTAACAGAAGAGCTCAGAAAGCGGATGGTCAAGACTAGAAGACAGTTGGCTTCGGCTGTCCATCTCAGTCCTTGGGATGTGAAGGCAGGGGGATCAGGATTCCAAGGCTAGGAGGGCTACATTGGAAGGTTAAAGCTAGTCTGGGATATGAGACCCTGTCTCAAAAAAACAAAACCAAGATCACATGAGCTAACTCATTATCTGAGCAGGGTCCAGGAAAGAGTCGCTGGTCATATGCACTGGACAATACAGGTGGCTGTGTGGAATGAACAAGTGTTTATCAATGTGTAGTCTGATGCTCCCAGACTGCTACGAGGTGTCAAGGATTCTGTGTGAGGCTCCCTGAATGCTTCCTGTGTACAGACTTTGCTGTAGGGCTTTGCATGTTAATGTCAGATGCTTGCCATACACCTATGGAAGTCGTAGGATGGAGGCATTGCCTGGCCTACAGGGCACTCCTTAAAGAGTAACACACTGTCCTGTAATGTGGGGAGAGCACAGCACATGCACTATGGCTGGAGTCAGGAGACAGCCAGCACAAGCTTTGCCACTATGTGGTATGTACCCTGGGAGACAAGCCCACTCCTGGCTAAGATGAAAGGCCGAGTTCTGAGTGCATCTCCTGCTCCCTTTTTCTGACCTTAGAACTGAGGAGAGGGACACCCTCCAGGAATTTATATCTCCATAGGAAGTATAATTCAAGCAGCCAGACACAGCCACACTGGCATCCCATCTGCCAACTTTTATCAAGTTGAAAAGTCTCCACATTCACTTCAACACCCCCATATCCTTAAAGGTCCTACTGGGGCTCTAGAAAGGGGGAAACTGGGGGATCTGGGACTTGACAGAGAATGCCTCCCAGCCCCCAACCTGTCCAAACAAAAGTCTTCTTGGTCTAACCCAGGTTTTGGGAAAGAGGCAGAGGGAGGGCCTCCAGGAGTGAGTGCAGCATCACCTAGCTGATACCAAACTAGCTAGGGAGCGTCTGAACAAGCAGTGTCCCTGGCCCGACCCAGGCTTCAGGGGGAGGCAGAAGGCATTAGGGAGAAGTTCCATTGCCCTGCGGTGACTTCTTATTCATCCACAGAGCCTAGCTCATGTGGTCCCAGTTTTCAGAACAAACTAAGCCACAGGGAGTGGAGAGTCAGGACACAAATGTGCAACTCGACTTCATCCTCACTGGGGATGCCCTCTGAACAGTGGCTCTGCTTGTACCTATCCAGGCTGGGTGCTAGGACCACTCAGCTGAAGGCGTAAGACCAACCTTGCACTCTGGTTTGGGGTGCAAGAGAGTGGCAACACACTAACCTGTTGATCATGGCCGAACAACTGGGGGATCAGGGAAGCCTGTCCAAAAACCTGCAGGAGAGAGAAGGTATGGGTTACAGGAAGGCTAGGCCTGGTCTGTGCTTCTTAGGACGACTCCCCACCCCAAACTGGATTCTGTTTCAGAGAGGTTTTGCTTGGCTTTCTCAGGGATGGGAAGGAAGCTCACTTCTGGGACTAGTATAAATGAGGATGTGCATTCTCCATTCTTCCTGGTACCACAGATGTACTGTCTACCACGTTTCACCTGGGCAGGTAGCCCAGCCAGAAACACAGATCAGAGATGGTGCCCAGGCCCTTCTTTTTCTGAGCTGTGTGTAATTTTGTGGCTCTATGCAGCTTATGGCATCCAACCTTTTAGGGGTGAAGTTTTGGGGAAGGGAAAAGTCAGAGGAGCTTGGGCTGGACAAGGAACAGTGGGTAAGGTCTGTGGGAACCCCCAACACAGCAGATTCCTGATACCTTTTTTTTTTCCCCAGAGCTGAGGATCGAACCCAGGGCCTTGAGTTTGCTAGGCAAGCACTCTACCACTGAGCTAAATCCCCAACCCCAATATCTTTCTTTATAACTAAGGGCGAAAGTGTTCTGGGCACCTGGGGTCAGGCAGAGCTGGAGAAAAGAGGATGTGAAAAACAGAACCATGGAGACAGGAGACCTAGGGAAGATGTGGTGAAGGAGGGGAGAAGGGAAGGGGGGGAGAGAAATGGGAGGGCAGACACAGGGAGACTGAGAAAGGAGAGAGCAGCGGAGATGGCTGAGGCAAGACATGAAATGCTACTAAGAAAACACCTAGTAAGCCTCTGCCTGGCTGGGTGCTGGGCTGGGTGATGGGGACCTACAGGGAACAAGACAATACGTAAGGAGACCCCTAGTCTCAAGATGCAGAATGACATATAAGTCAGCAAACTAATACGATTCCAGGCAGTGACATTGGAAAGCAGGATCTAGGAACAGCATGGAGGACTACTGTATGCAGGGTGACCAGGAGCGGCCTCTCTGGGGAGGGGACATTTGAGCCAAGCCTGAGACACGGGAGGAGGGAGCTGAGCGTAGCACTCTGGACAAAGGACAGCACTGCTCCTGATCTAGTGACCCTCACCTGGCTGATACAGCTGGAGTCATTGAGGCTGTCACTGATGGGGTTGTAGTCCTCTTCCCAGCTGGGGCACTTAGAAGGCAGCAGCATGTCCACTGAATCCAAGCGGTCCAGACTCCTGGAGAGAAGAGGTGAGACAGGGCTCAGCCCACCCACTGTTTAGCCTGGGGAACGGAGGCCGGAGGGAGAAGACTGTCCGGGATCATTCAGTGGCATCGGGGAACTGGAAGCACCGCCAGCCTTGGTAAGGTGGTGGTGGTGGTGGTGGTGGGTGCTCCAAGCAAAAGGAGAACTCCCACCTTTGGGAGACCTTGTAAAAGTGGCGGCCAGCAGGCAGCCCTTACTTGTCATGCCCACTGTGGCCTCAAGGTGGCAGACAGCGCTTGCACTTGACTGTTTTCCGCTCGTACAGTCTACAAAACTGAAAATCTGGGGCAATTCCAGAGACTAGACAAAAGTGGGTAGAGCCCACAGCCTACTCTAGAAACAACACAGCATTGGTCAGTTTGGGGTCCTGACACGGGGCTTGGCCTAGACTCCAGCTCTCTATAGAGAGCTCCTGGTGAGACAGCACCTCGTGTTCCTATCTCATGGTCCTCATTCATGGAATGGGGGTCACTGCTGGGGCTGGGGACCTCAGGATGCGGGTGTGCCAACAGACAGCAACCATTACGATGACCGATCCCTTCCACCAAAGCCTGGCTCTGCTGGTGATCTTCCAGTAGACTACCACCGGGGCAACTCCCCTACGGGAGAGAACTTACCTGTACATAGCGCTGCTGTGGCAGAGTTTACCTGAACCAGCCGTCTCAATTCTCACTAAGGGCAAAGCTTAACTGTATGTAGGTGGGGCTGTTTGAGGACAAGTTGTTAGCAGTAGGGCCAGCCTAAGCATGAAGAAGCTCTTTGGGTGGGGGGTGTTTATCTGGACCTGAGGCTGAGAAGCAGGATCCATCTTTAGGGCTGGGCTCTCCGAGGGTGGCCAAGGGGAGGAAGGCCAGGCTCCTAAGCGACACAGTGTACAAGTGTGAGATTCACCTAGGGGGCACAGCTGGTCTGCGATCAGCCTTCAAGTTCTGAGACCTTACTCAGGGAAACAGTGTCTGGCCAGGGTTCCCATTAAAGGGGTGGCTCATTCAGCGTTCGCCTAGGGGCAGTACTCCCAAGGGCTGTGACATACAGGAAGGGGCGGAGCTCCATCAGGGCCCTGGTTCTAGATCCCAGGAAGGGCTGCAGCTCACCTGCGGGGGTTGCTCTGCTCTCCCAGAGACTGCTGCGTGGCCCTCAGGTAGCTCTGACGCCGTGCTGCAGTCTTGGGTGAAGGCTTGGGGCTACCACCGCCAGACTCATCGCTGTCTTCATCGCCCATGGCCTTGATGTAGCTGCCACTGCGCATGCGCCGACACGGGATGGGCCCCTCCGCCGTGCTCTCCATCTCTCGAGGGGACAGCAGCGCGGTGCTCCACTCTCCACCGCCGCCGGGCACCTGGAATATCCAGGGACAAGGCTCAGACGGAGTGCGGAGGTCAGGCTGGCTTCCAGCCTAACGCTCAGAAAATGGGACCTCGTGGATCCATTTCCACTTTGGAAGCTGGAACCTTCAGTGCTGGCTTTTCAGGATGACTTCCTGGGTTCTAGACGCCGCTCTGCCACAGCTTCAGTGCCTGGCCATAAGCAAGTCCATGGGTGTGTCCCATCCAAACGATCACAATGGCTTCACTGCAGCCATGCTCACAGGGCACTCCGTGTCCCAACTCTTCACTTGTGCCACTCCAGGGTCGGAATATGAACCCATGATGAGACAGACCATTAGGCCCAAGGGAGGGAAGTCACCCACAGAGAGACCCCCAAGACCAGGAGTCAGAGGCCAGCTCTACAGTGGCCACTGGAGATCCCTGGATGGGGGTCAGAGACCCTAGTGCAGCAACACAAGTGTGAAGTCAACATTCTTTCTCTAGAGGGGAAACTCTCTCAGCTTTCCCACAACCCCCAGCTGATCATCTAGCCAGCTAGTCACCAGGACCTGTGAATTCTCCATCCCAAATCTCTAGCTGATCCATCCCCCATTCACACTATCCATGGGCTCAGAACTTGTGGCCAACCCACCTGCTCTCGCTGTTATCCAGCAGGCCGCACATGCCCCCAGGGCCAAGAGTCCTCTCCTGGTGTCTTGGAAGCATTTCCCACATCAGACCCAACCACACGGTGTGGAGAGGGTGCAGGTCACACACCTCCCTTAAAGGTATAAACTAAGGAGGCAGACTGACAGCCACACAACCCCTAGTGATATTTAAAAGGCTGCCTAGACTTCAGTTTCCTTCTCCTGCAAAGCCCCACCCCTCCCCCACAGTCTCAGTGTCCCTGGAGTTTTATATAGAATGACAAGAACTTGGGCCTTGTCACACCTTGGAGTTCATCTTTTCATAATGCAATTGATGTGACTTCTTCAGGCCAGCCAGGTCTGTGCTTGCATACCCTGGGGACAAAGAGCTCACTCCATCTAAGAGCGGCCCCTCCCACTCGTGATCTGTTCCTGGCACTTCTACCACTGGGCTCGGTCTACACACCCCACCATGGAGAACCCTGGCCCACCTCACTGTACCACAGCAATGCTGAAGCCAAAGCCTTCGGCCACTCTCAGGCCTCTCAGGCCTCGAGGCTTTACTGCGTGAGCTCCTCAGTACGCACCCTCACGTGAAAAGGGAAAGGTTCCCCTCACACCCAGGGGTCAGGCTCTCCCTACCCCCAGGGGCCAGGCCTCTGGGCTGGTGGCCCTAGGCTGCCCCCCCCCCATCTGTTCCTGGTCCTCAGGACTGTGGCGTACTTATTTCTAGCTGTGTGACTTTATAACGTTACTCTTGTCCATCCACCCTTTCTGAGCACTTCCTCTCTGCCAGACCCTGTCCTGGGCACTGGGGAACATATGGGTGCATCAGATGGGTGCATCAGGAGACTCCAATCTCATGGGAGTAGCAGGAAGCTGACCATTAGAATGCCTTGTGTTGGTCCTGTGAGGTGGGGAGGGATGACCTAGCTTCCAGATCTGTCAACTAAAAGGCAGGGACATACTTCAGGCTCTTCGGGGCTGGGCTCCCAAGGTCCTACTTAACTTGCTGAGAACATGAGCACGGGGGATCCTGTCATTAACAGGTCCTTCAAACCTCCAACTCCACAGCGGAGCTCCAGCTAAGACTGCAAACCACAGCCACCCTGCCCCACCCTCACCCTACCTGCAGGTAATGGTAGGCCAGACCCTGGTGGCAAGACTTGGACTTCAGGAGGCTCTTATCCAAGGTGGCCGAGGTCTTCTGGCAGACCTCATGGGCATGGCTGAGGGTTAGTGTGGACCAGGAGCCACGTTTGACATAGTTGGTGTCAGTGCCCACTCCAAGGCTGGGACAGGTGGCAGGTGGAGCAGGTGGGGGCGGTGGCGCAGTCAGCTCCGTGGTAGTGTTCTTGGTGGCTTTGAGCATGTGTCCACTGATGGTGTTGTAGGCGTGCATGAAGTAGCGGGGCTGGGTACGTTCTGGCTGGCGGCCTAGAGTCATCAGGCCCGAGGCGGGGCCACTGCGGAAGGCACCACCCTCACCGTCCAAGTTGTCATCTGAACTCCACCAGCCTGAGATGTTGGAGCGGCTTCGCCTTTTGGGCTCCCCAGCCTTGGCTCGTTCCTTGCTTTTGGCTCTCCGGCCTTTGCCGTCCTCCAGGCCACCTTTCTTGTTGCCATTACCACCCACCTTGCCCGTGGTGCCCTCCATCGAGGGTGCCTTAGTGAAGAAGAGCCGTTGAACAGAGTGGACCAGGTGGCGAATGCGGCCAGGACTCTCCCCCCTGGCCTTGGCCTCACCCCGGGGGAACTGGAGGGTGCTGAAGCCATCTCGGTGGATAGGCAGCTGCTTCTCAAACTGGTCCAGGAGGTTGGCAGGCAGCCGGTTGATCTTAGTAGCTTGGGCGTGGCTAGGGAACGGGCTTTCCTCGGGCACCTCAAAGTGTGAGTTGTAGTGGATTCGGGGAAAGGTGCTGCTTGGTGGGGGTAGTTGGTTGTTGAGTGGGAAGAGCCCATCCCCCGGCAGCGTGTTTTGCCCAGGGAAGCGGGCTTCCCGGGCAAAGGCCTCTGTGGGCGACAGCAGGTAGGGGTTGCGGTCAGGCCCGGCAAAGAGGGGCTCATGAGGTGGGTCCAGGCTGTCGGAGAGGTGGCGGGGGCGGCTATCACCGAGGCCTTTCATGATCCCAGCCCGTGGGGCAGGGGCCGTTGCCCTAGTGGGGTGCCCGGGTCACCTGTCCCAGGCAGCAGCTGTCCTGGGGAGAAAAGAAAGAATGGTCAGCTGGTCAACAGGACTGGACTGGGAGCAGGATGGGATGGATCTGAGGATGGCCTAAGGCAGGGAGGGAGTCTGCCCTTGCCATCATGGGGCCAAGGACAAGAGCTGATGTCGAGGCCTGTGCTCTCTGCTCAATGTCCTTGGTGTGACTGCTGCTGCACACGTGTCAGCACTGGACAGGGGTCCTCTGCCAAAGAGGACAGCAGAGCAGTGCTTTGCTCTCCACCCTCTCTGAGCACATGCTCAAAGCTGCAGCGGTAGCCGGCCAAATGTTAAGCAAAGACACTCTCCTCCGGCTGAATGGAAAGTTGTTTACAGAAACCTGGAAAGCCAAGTTCTGACTCGGAGTTCTTGGACTCCTCCCATTTCCACAGTGGAATGTGGGCAGGGAGCTGTCTCCTCCCATGCACACATGTACACCCATCCAAAGCTCTGTGTAGCCCGTCCCCAGCAGCACCCCTTGGGGCTTAAGAAGGGTTTCTAGGGAGTATCCCACAATGCCTTGGAAGCAGGTGTGAGTCACCAGGCAGGGACTCTCAGGGTCCGGAGCACCCTCATTGCTCTGTGAGTCATCTCCCTTGGTCTCCTCACCACTTCTTGTCTTAGGCCCTTTCTAGGGCCAGAGAGGCTTCCGAAGAGCAGGGCTACTCAGGGCCTACCTTACCTGTGGCCAAAGGCAGTGCCATCCAGATCTACTTTAGAGAGGGATCTTCACGCCCTTGTAAACTCTCTGTTACTCTCCAGATGTCTAATGACTATGACCTCTGAGCTGGGTGCTGGGGCCACTGACATCAGAGAGGCCAGCAAGCCCACAGGCCCACCCATTTTACCATGATATAGTGGTGGCCTATAACAAAGTCCTCAGAGTTCAGAGAGGCCCACCCTTAGAACAAGGCGGACAGGACAAAGCCTCACAAGAGAATGGCCAATGGATAGAGTCACTGTGACTCACTTTGCCCATTTGATTTTTTGGGTTTTTTTGGCCAGAGCTGAGGACCGAACCCAGGGCCTTGTGCTTGCCAGGCAAGCACTCTACCACTGAGCTAAATTCCCAACCCCCACTTTGCCCATTTGTAAAATGGAGCAGTTGGACTAGCAGATTCCCAGGACCATCCTGAAAATACCAGACCCAAACTTAGCCACAGCCCTCTCTCCGTTTCTGGGCCTCTTCTTGACCATATCATGGAGGTCAGCCAAGTTTCTAGGTTCTAGGACCCACAAGTTCTGCTCAGAGGGAGCCTCAAGGCTTGATCTGGCCTGTACTTGGGGTACAGGAGCACCCAGGCTACCCCTGAAGTATGGTGGGCTCTTAAACACACCTGAGTCCTCTGCTGAGATCATGCAGTGAGGATCTAAGATGAAGAGAGATCATGGCAAATCTGGACAGCAGACCCTGATCCCGGGAGAGTCACCCTGATGCTGAACTGTCAATCAGGGAGGGTAGCCCTTGGAGGTCAGAATGCCAGACTGTAGCCCAGGTTGGCCTCAGGCTCACTACCCTCCTATCCCAGGCTCTGCAGTGCTAGGACTACAAGCATGCACCACTACACCTTGTCACTGTGGTTTTGAGTTGCATTTCCCTCATACATAGTGATGAGGAGCATCCTGCGCACAATGATCCTTGGCCATTCTGATATTTTCTTTGGAGAAATGTCGACTGAAATCCTCTGACTACTTTACCACTGAGCTGTTTGTCATTCTTGTTGCTTTCTAGACCTTAAACCCATACCAGATATATGGCTTGCAAATATTATTTCCCATTTCCGTCTCTATATGGCTTTTTTGAGACCTATTTTTAATATGTATTAGTGTTTTCTCTGCATGTATATTTGTGTACCGTGCATGCCTAGTACACAGGAAGGCCAGAAGAGAGCATTAGATCCTCTGGAACTGGAGTCATAAATGGTGTTGAGCTACTACATGGGTGCTGGAAGTCAAACCTAGGTCCCCTGGTTTTTGGTTTTTTGTTTGTTTGTTTGTTTTCAGAGACAGGATTTCCCTGTGTAGTCCTAGAACTCACTCTGTAGCCCAGGCTGGCCTCTAACTCAGAGATCTGCCTGCCTCTGCCTCCCGAGTGCTGGGATTAAAGTGCTCCCCCACGGCCCGGCTTCTCTGTGGGTTCTCCTCCTCTCCAGCGTTGGTCATGCCTTGCTAGCTCGGGTCTCCTCCCCCAGTACGGCGGCTCATTAGTGCTCCTGACTTCCCAGAAGGCAGGCCAGGTTCTCTGTATCCAAGCAGAGGAATGAGAAACCCTCGCATCCCAGGCTCTTGAGTGCTGGGATCATAAGCACTCACTGCCATGCCTGGCTTCTCACTGTGGCCATGGTGTGTTGTGGTGGCCCCATGTCCTTCTGCACTGACTGCTTTGGCTCCAGCTGCCAAGAGCACCAGCTGTTGGTAGTTCACAGCCAAGTTCCCACTCCAAACTGCTCTAAGTCAGACGGAAATCTTTGCAGGGCTCCACCCCGTCCCCAGGGGCAGCCTGCATCTAACGACTGGTCACCACCACGATGCCCTTGTTCCTAATCCAGACACCTCTGTGAGGTCCTTACTCAGAGCTCCCATCAGCACAGCCTCTGTTGGGACTGCCCTGAGGTCCAACCCCTCCCTCAACCTTGTTCTGTGTGCTGGCCTCTTCCAGGGCCTTCCCAGAGGCTCCCCAGGAAACCTCAGCATGCACGCCCACACCACTGGGCCCATCAATTTCCTGTGGACTCAGCATTAGTGTGTCTCTGAGGAGGGCCACCATACAGTAGGGCACTGGCGTTGATTAAATCGGTTCCCTGAGCCTGTTTCCTCCTCAGTGGCATCGGGATGAAGCTTACTTCGTGAGATTATGATGAGGGCTAGCTGTGCTGTCGTACCACGCATTGGTCACACCACCCTCTACCCCTCCCTGCACTGTGCTCTCGGGGACAGGCCAAGCCTTGTGGCCCAGGATGCTGTCCAATACAGCACAGTGGTGGCCTGCAGCTGGAAATGGATTCAAATCCTGTGTCTGCTTGTACTTGCTGTGACCTCAAACTAGCTTCCTCTCTCTAAGACAGCAGGGGCTTGAATACGGATGGTCTGAGTGTCTGCTCAGTCTCTTCAGCCATGGCTCTGGGTTTGCTGCATGCCAGTCCCTCAGCAGCCCAGAACCCAGGGGTGGCAGAGCCTCACCGTAGGGAGTTTTAAAATAGGCATCCATGGCCTTGCAGGGGAGGCAGCTGGCTGCTGTGCGCCGCCTTTCTCAATGAGCTATACTTAGGCCCATCCGGGTGCCCATAATTGCCTCTCATTAATATAAGCCTCATTGCCTTCATGGAAACTCAGAGGAAGGAGACGCTGCTGCCTTGGGGAGCCCTCTGGGCTCTGTGGTGCTTCCATAGCTCCAGCCACCACCCACTACCAATCACCAGCCACCAGCCACAGGATGGGCCCTCCCTGCCCTGCCAAACCTCATCTTGGAGCCCATGAGCATTGGAGAGCTAAGTAGGGATAAGGCCAGGTACAGAACACAGCCTGACTCCTCAAGAAGCGAAACTTACCTGGATACATCACTCTCCTCATCCAGAATGTTCTGTAGCTCCCTCTTCCCTGCTCGTGACCAACCACACCCTCATGGACCGAACTGCTAACCGTCTTCAGCCATTCCCCACTCTGCCCCTCCGGCCCTCACTTCCCTCACCGTCTCTTATAAAGCACATATCTGCATCCCTAGAAGGGCTGGCTCTACGGTTGCATTAAGACAGGGAGAAGCGCCGGGTGGGGCGGTGGCACAGCCTGTAATCCCAGCACTCGGGAGGCAGAGGCAGGCGGATCTCTGTGAGTTCGAGGCCAGCTCGGTCTACAGAGCGAGATCCAGGAAAGACTCCAAAGCTACACAGAGAAACGCTGTCTCAGAAAACCACACCCCCCCAAAAAAAAACAAAACAAAACAACAACAAAAAACCAACCCCCATAAACAAGAGAGGGTAAGGCAGACAAGGAAGGAGTCCAGTGGCAAGTAGGGGTGTGGGCTGAGTGATGAGACACTAGGAGTAAGCGGGCTGAGCCGCCACACACTCTGGGTGCGTTCAGAAGAGGCCATGGAACACACAGTTCCGGTTAGCTCTCTGGAGGGCTGAAGTGTGGAAAGGAAATGGCTCTTCAAGGCCGCCAGGGCCTTGGTGCTGCTGGTGTGGAGGTGTCTCTGGACGCCCTCCCTCCTCTGCTCCCTCCACCCCACCGCCCCACTGTCTGAGCTGGGAGTCCAGGAATTGAATGAACTTTGCCTCCCCACACATACACTCCGTCACTGCTGATGTCCCAGTGCATAGCGTCACCTATACTGGCCCTCCTACAACCCAGTGCACCCCTTAAACTCCAGACTCACCTAACTGCATGTTGGACAGACCCCCTCCCCCCATCTACCTCATCTGCCCCTTCCACGAGCTCGAGTCAGAAACCAGGACATGCTGTTCTCCACTCACTCCAGTGGACTCAATAGCAGACGGTTGTGTCTTCACTGTCCCCAGAGTCCTGCCTTTTCCCCTCTGCAGCCCTGCTTGGGTCAGCTGCTTCGGACAGGCAAATCCTGGCCTCACACAAACAGTTATTTTTATTTTACATGTCTGGGTGTTTTGCATGCATGTATGTCTGTGCATCATTCCTATGGAGGCCAGAGGAGGGCATGGGAGCCCCTGGAACTGGAGTTACCGACGGTTTTGAGCTTCTCTATGGGTGCTGGAAATTGAACCTGGGAAGACAGCCAGTGTTCTTAACCACTGAGCCAATCCCCCCTCCTCCTTATTTTTTAAGCCCCAGGTCTCCTCTATGCAGTCCAGGCTGACCTTGAACTCTCAGGAGTTTTACCTCGTCCTCTCCACCACTGGAATCAGGCATGAGGCACCCAGCCGGGCTTCAGATCCCTTCCAAAATTCCTTGGGCCCTGGATAGAACGCCAGCTTTGCCCTGATTTCCGGTCTCATTCCTGACTTCCCCGAGGGCTCTTCATTCTGGCCCTGGGTGTGGGTAATTTGATCCCCCACCCTTTCGCTGCCCGTCAATTTCCTGTCTGAAATGCTCGGCCTATCTGCTACAAGATCTTCCTCAACTTCCTCCAGGCCCATGTCACCAGGCCTCTTCCACAGAGGCTATCTCTAACCATACCACTTGGAGTCCCTCTCTGCTGTGCCACCAGGGCCATCGTGCCTAGCCTGGAACACCGAGTGTCACTGTCCCTTCTGCACCACTAGCCCTCTGCCGAGAGCCTAGAGACAGCAGGTGAGAGGGCTGAGGTGAAGGAGTGGCAAGAAGTCTTGGGATACCATGAAATAAGTCAGGAAACCAGGCAGGCCCTGGTGGAGAGCCCCTGCTGTATAGTGAAGGCTGTGCTGTGGGTGTTCTTCAGTCCCGGGTACCAACTTTCCAGGCAAACATGCTGGTGTGACCCCACCTCCTATCACATTCTCCTGGGTGTCCTGTGTCACCAACAGGATATTATTGTGGCAGTGACTCTATCTGGCTTCTCAGACCAGGTTGGGAAAGGCAAGGCGGCATCTGCTTTACCCTTTTGGCAAGTTGTGACTGCTGAGGCTTGAGTCAGTCTGGAAGAAGCGGAGACCTGCCAAGGTGACAGGATGCAGCTCTCTGAAGGACCCAGGCAAGAGCCAAGTTGCAAGGCTACTTCTGACCCTCAGAATCTGTGTGCCATCATGCGAGTTTACTGTGTTGCCAACTCTGGAATGGTCTGCCACACAGATACTTACGTTAGAGAAAGAACACAGTTCTCTCTGGTGCCTCCAGTCCCAAGGTAGGAGGAGGGCAGCAGCTAGGTGTGTCTATACCTGCATTCACTATTGCCCACCAAAGTGGAATCCCAGGCCCCAACCCTCTTCTGACAGCTACGTGATCTTGACCAGTGCCAGGTCCCACACGTTTCCTGCTGAGATCATGTCCATAGCAAACTGTTTGGAAAGCGTGACATTCAATCAACCAGTGTGGTGGACAAGACTGCAGTGAAGGGCTGCTGGGATGCATGGCTCACACTGTCTCCACAGCAGGCCCTGGCCTCTCTGAGACAGTCACAGAGGGACTCCCGGCTTTCCTGAGAGTGAGCTATGTGCAATGGCCCAGGTCATGGATACTGGGTCCCTGGGGTGAGAGGCTTGGTGCCAGCAGGGCCCTGGGGTGACCACACCCCGTTCAACTTTGCCAGGCCACGGGTGAGATGTTAGAGGTCAAGGGGCCCATGCTCAGCCCCCATCTCTTCACAGATAGCTAAAAGACAAGGAGATAGCAGTAAGAACTGTAAACCCCTGCTGAACACAAGCACAGAGAGGCAACATGAGACATCCTTGGGAAAATCTGCATAGAATTCCTTTACTTGGTTCCTCTGAGTCGATTTCAGCGAAACTCCAACCTCCTCATGCTGACTCAGCCACTTTCATCTCATTGTTATCTCTCCAGTGCCCTGTTCTTCCGGGCCACAGGACCTTGATCCACACAATACCAAGGCTTCCCTCCCAGCCCTTCTCATATTTGGTACTGCTTGAAGTTCCCTTTCAAGCATCCCCTCCTCAGAGACCTTCCCTGACAGATAGTAGGAAGGACGCTCTTCTGTCTGTCCCTCTCCACGCCCTTAATGATTCTCTTCCAAACACTCCCAGGGACCTCTGCTTCAAAGCTGCATGTGTTGTCAGTATTCCTCTCTCATTCTCCGAAAGGGAAGGAACACACACCTGAGTCATTTTCCATGTTGTCTCTGGAGCGGAGCACAAAGCAAGCCCAGGGCAGGATACCGTGAAAAGCTGCTAAAAGCATGAAAGCTCTGAGGGAAGGGGTGTGGAGAGAGCTGGGCTGCTCACTGGGAGAGAGGATGAGTTAAAGCCAAAAAACCCACCCTGGGGTGGATGCACCTCGGCCTTTGCGAAGGGCTGGGGTTAGGGGGCAGCTCAGAGGTCACCATGGAGACAGCTCTCGGGCTGAGCAGGGGCTTTTCATCTTCCTTTGGCATCAGGGCCTGGCTGGATCTGTCACCCTCAGTTGTCACAGTGAAGAAGTATTTGCTGTGCTTGTGGAGACCACGACACTGGCGCTGGTTGTGCCACACGCTTATGCAGGTCCCCTTTCCTATCCCGCTCTCCTCTTTTGACAATGATGGTGATGACCTCAGCCAGGAGCCTGTGTGAAGCTCTGGGATACAGCTAAACCAAAGGCAGGCAAGAACAGGTTCTGAGTGCCATCCTACTGAGGTGGGGATCCACCTTGCCCCTCTAACCTCACACAAGTACCTCTCTGGGCCAAGTCTCCTCATCTACAAGGTATGGTCTCTTGCTACAGGGCAGAGCATTATTCTGCCCTCAAAAGAGAAGTCCTGACACTCAGTCACAGTGGGCACAGAGCCTGAGAAAAGTCAGGCATGTGGCATATAATTTCCAGAGCTGGGCAAGCTTGGAGAACAAATGGTAATTTGTGGTTGCCCGGGGCTGGGAAAGGGCGCTGGGGAGTGACGCCTCAATGTGTGTGAGGTGGTAGGGGTTCAGGAGGAACTCTGGAATGGAGGTGCTGATGGTTGGTTTGCACTGGAAATGTGCTCCATGCCACTACTACAACTTTAAAATGGCGGGTCTGATGCACAAGCTGCTTGAGAGGCTGGGATTGGTTGGAAGTTCAATGTCTTTCTTGGTTACAGTTAAGTTCAAAGCCAACCTGAGCAACTTAGTGAGACCCTGCCTTAAAATAAAGTTAAAAAGAAGGCTACAGGTACAGGTGAGACAGGCTGGAAAGATGGCTTGATGGTTATCGGTTACAAGCAGTTGCCGCATAATCGTGAGGACCGGAGTTCAGATCCTAGCACCCATGTAACAAGATGGGCATCTCGGAAATGCATAAAACTCCAACTCCAAAGGCTTTAACATCCTCTCTGGCCTCCTCAAGGGCGCGCGCGCGCACGCGCGCACACACACACACACACACACACACACACACACACACACACACCGAGGCTTAATTGGTACATTTTATGTGTATCCTAGCTCAGCTTAAAAATATATCTCCCTAACCCCATTGGGTATCTGTGAGCCTCAGGAAGAGTATAAATGCATAGTATCCCATAAAGTGTCAACAGGTGCCCAATAGAGAGGAGCTGGGTGACTACAGGAAGCCCAAAGTCCAGCAGGTCAGTGCTTCTGAAGTGTGGTCTCCCCAGCTTCCTGCATGCCCACAGCAGATGGCACATAGAGTAGGATTCTCTCAGCAGCCCTTTGAGTAGGGCTTTGAGTTCTGTCTGCAGAGAGAATCAGGGCACAGAAAAAATAATCTGTACAAGGTCACACAGGGAAGGGCTAGGATTTGAACCCAGGCACTTCAGTTCTACACAGTCCATGCTCCTCACACTGGCCTCACCTTTCAGGTAATTCAACTAATTTGCCACCATTTCCCAAAGCCTCTGGTTGGTGCCATGCTCAGGGGAACACTATCTCTAACCGTTCAGCTACACTTCACCAGGCTGGCCTGCGGGGTCTGGAGACGGTGGAACGGGGGCATGCTGACCTGCTGTCTGGCTGAAAGCTCTGGCTAGGAGTAGGCGGACCCTGGAGGCCTGTTTCATTCCAGGCCCCGCTGAGGGACCATCCTGGAAGGTCAAGCTGGCAAGCAGCAGAATGAAACGGTCAGAATGTAGCCACTGCCAGCACATTTAATTCAATTCCTCCAGCCTTTATGGGGCCTGCTCTGCCTCACACAGTCCCAGCCCTCAAGCCTGTGGTCAAGTGCAGGAGGCAGAAACACACACAACAATTAGATGCACATAAAAACACATCCCAGGAAGTGTCAAAGCCAGAGGCACAGCCCAGTGTGAGGAAAGATTAGTACACTCATGGAGGCAATTGGGGGGGGGCCTCCCCAGAGGAGAGTGGTGCAGCCAGATCTTTGAGGGTCAGTAGGATGCACTCACTGTGTGTGTGTGTGTGTGTGTGTGTGTGTGTGTGTGTGTGTAGGTGTTACACATGTGTGGAGGCCAGAGGTCAACCTCATATCCCTTAGGTACTGCTCATCTTGTTTTGTTTGTTTATTGAGACAGGGTCTCTCAATGGCTTGGACCTCACCAAGCACACTAGGCTAGCTCAGCAGCAAGCCTTAGGGACTCTACTCCCCAGTGCTGGGACTAGGCCCTTTATATGGGCTCTGAGGACCAAAGCCAGGTCCATACGCTTGCACAGCCAGTGCTTTTTATTTTTCCCCCAAGACAGGGTTTCTCTGTGTAGTTTTGCGCCTTTCCTGGAACTCGCTTTGTAGACCAGGCTGGCCTCGAACTCACAGAGATCTGCCTGGCTCTGCCTCCTGAGTGCTGGGATTACAGGTGTGCACCACTCTACCTTCGAGGGGAGATATGCCTTGAAAGTGAAAAGCACCAACAAATAAGGGTCAAAGGATGGAGGTGCTGGGAATGTTGAGGGTCTACAGGCTGTGGGGGATGGCGGGGGTTAAAAAACCATCACTGGGGTCAGATCTTGGAGTGCCTTGATCTCAGCTCCTCATCACATTCTGCACCCTCAACACTACCTCCCAGAAGAGCAGCCAGGGGCTGGGAGTACAGTACTTGCCATGTCAGCTCAAGGACCCCAGTCTGATCCCCAGAACCCACACTTTTAAAAAGCTGGGTGTAGCAGCACACATCTTCCATCCTAATGCTGGGAAGGAAGACAGGAAAATCTCTGGGTTCACTGGCCAGCCTGGCCTCAACCAGAAGGCCCAGGCCAGTGAGAGACACTATGTCAAAAAGCAAGCTGGGCGGTGGTGGTGCACGCCTTTAATCCCAGCACTCGGGAGGCAGAGGCAGGTGGATCTCTGTGAGTTCGAGGCCAGCCTGGTCTACAGAGTGAGTTCCAGGACAGGCTTCAAAGCTACACAGAGAAACCCTGTCCTGAAAAACCAAAACCAAAAACAAAACACAAACCAACAAAACAAAAAGCAAGGTTGACCTCTGACCTCCACATGCACGTGGATACCGACCCATGCCGCCTACCACCCACACATTTAGAAAAAGCTACTGAAAGAGGAGATGGCAACAGGATCTCACCCATATATGTGTTCTGGAGAGCAAAGGGATGTGCCACCTCTGGCAGCCTGTCTACCAGGGATGCAACACCAGGGATTTCTGGTACCTGGGCATGGTGCCTGTCCCCCAGGGGAATCCACAGCCTACCTCAGTGTCCCTGAGGACTCTGGGTGATCATAGCCTCCACTGCCTCTACACCACGAGACCTCACAGAAAACTGACTTTAACCCACCACTGGCTTGCAGGGACTAAGAAACCACCAAATCCAACCCCATGCATGTTGGGGAAACTGAGGCTTTGCAGGACTACCTGGCACTGGGAGGTACAGTCAAGGTTTCACGGTCCAGTCTTGTGGCCAGCCCCACTGGGTCTCATGCCCTGTGCTCAGCCCTGTTCCAGTCAGCCCCTCCTGGCACACAGTGAGGCTGGTGGTGCCAGCAGCTGGCCCCTGAGATAACAGCACCTATTTCCATGCTTGACATAAAGACCATGCAGGTGCCAGGCTGCTTGGTCTCTTGCTCTGCGCAGTAGAAAGTGCCCACTCAGGTAGCCCTGTGACCCTACTGCCACCCTGCAAGTGAGCTTGGAAGCCAGACCCTCCATCCCCCAGGCCCCCTTCAGATGACCACAACCTAAAAGGAGGCCCTGAGCCAGAATTGCCAAGCCAAACTGCTCTGAAATTCCAGAACCACAGAAACCAAGAGGTAACAAATGTTTACTGGTTGGGGGGAAATTATGCCGCAATAGCCAATCACTTCCTGTCTCTGGAAAAGTACTGAATTCTGCTTGAGTAGAGATGGGGGGCTCCGTACTTCCCGAGCGGTTGGTTCCGCCTCTGGCAGCTCAGGCTCTCGGCCCCCCGAGGAGTCCCCTGAAGCCCTAGCGTGGCCCTCTGGATTACAGAGGACAGAAATTCCCTCTGTCCTGGGTGTGCCACACAAGCATTGCATCCAGTTATGGTTTGAATGTTTGTGTCCTTCAATATCCATTGGAATTTAATTTAATTGCCATTGTGATGGTATTGGGAGCAGGACCTAAGGCTAGACCCCGTTTGTGGCTTAACCTTGCCCCCTCTCCCCAACCCCACTTCAGGTCTCCTTCCACCAATTTAGGACACAACAAAAGCACCTCGTCTGGCTCCCTCTTCCAGCTGCACACCCTGGCAGAGCGCCCCCTGGATTCTAGCTTCCTTTCTCAGAGGCTGAGGCCCTAGGCTCTCACCCTTCCTGAGCCCCTGCAGGGTGTGGCACTAACAGCCAGCATGATATAAACAAGTTACTGTCATGATGATAATAATAGATAGTACCTACTTCTCTCCCTGACATAGGACCCACAGTCACCTGACAACCTTAGCTTATGTGACAGATTTCAATAGGTCAAATTTTACAGAAGGGGCTGGCCTTCCCATTCATTTGCAGCTGGGAATAGTTTCTCAATCCATGGGACTTTGATATAGCAGGAAGCCAACCTTCACCTTGGCCTTGAATCTAGCCATGTGGCTTTCTTGTTCTTCAAACTCATGAACACTTTGCTACCTCAGGGCCTTTGCATGTGCAGAAGCAGTGTCTTAGGATACCTTCCCCAATTTGTAGCTTGGTTCAAGCATCACCACCTTGGGGACACTTTCCTTGACCCCGTACCTGCATGGGAGTCCCCTTCTCTTCCCCATGTAGCAATACAACTCTCCTAGGTCTGATGTGGCTTTTGTATCCATGCCTAGTTCCTCACCTGGGTTATGAGCTCAACACCCATACGATACCATGCTGACACCCAGGGTGGCTCTGTGACATGAATGCACATCAACTTCCAAGCTCAGCCTTGGGGAATGGGGGTGGGGGATCAGGACGGGAACCACTGAGATATCTGGGAGCCTGAAGTCACACTGGTGCGACATGGCACAGGCTGGACTCCCCACCCCCGCATGGGGACATGTGGCCCCGCCTGCTAGGGAGGTCCTGGCTTCTGCTTGCTATTCTGCTCTCGCTCCAGAGACAGAATGAAATATTCATCTGTGGCCGGAGGTTTGCAGAGTGTGCTTAAGATGGATCGCGTTTTCATGTGCCTATGAAATCTAATTGGATTCATTGTAGGGCATTTGGTTTCTCGGAACAGACACATCATTTTCTCAAGAGCGGCCGCCTCTGCCACCCAGGGCTGAGAGGGAGCTGGCTGTGCCTTGTGCCTATCACCTATCTGCCTGGCCGGGCGGAGCTGGTTCTCTGGCTGCTGATGGGGGCCAGCAGGAAGAGTCTGCCTGGCCTCTGTCTGTGGGATGGCCGGATTTCCTGAGGTTTCCAGGCAAGGTAGTGGACTCCAATTCCCCAATAAAGCAGCTCCCTCCCTCCCTTCCTACTCCTATAAAGACGCTGGCATCCACTTCCTTCCATCGCCTCAGCCTCAGGCCCTGTCCTCCAGTTCTCCTTCTGTCCCGTGCCTTCCCCTAGTCCAAAGCAAGACAAGCCTTCCAACAGTGCAGGTTTTGAGTTGTCTCCCACTTTTCATGCGAACAAAGGTGAGCCTCAGGTTCCCCATCTGAACAGAGGAGGTGGGTCACAGTAGCTCTCAACCCTCAGTGGTCTTTGTAGGAGACTCTGCAATGTCCCCTTTTCACTCCTGATACAAGACTCACAGTATCACCTGTGCCACCAGAATAACAGGCCAAGCAGCAGCAGCATGGAGAAGGGAAGGGACGGAGCAGGGAAGGGAAGGGATCCACCTGGACCCACCATCTGGAGCTGTGTGGCCTGTGGTAAATTCACTTAACCTCTCTGGAGTCTGTTTCCTTACCTGTAAACCGTGGATTATCATAACACCTCCCGCCTAGAGCTTTGGAGGGGACAAAGCCGGAATGCACAGCAGGGGCCTGGCTGCAGTCAGAGCTCAGCCAGATCAAAAGTATCAGTTTTATCTGGTTTAGCATGATGATGCTCACAACTCCCGCCACACCTTTCTCTGTGGTGAGGACATGCTTTCTAACAAACATAACGTCTCTGACCAGCCCAGATACGCTCACCTTCCTTGGTTTCTATAAAGATCCGTTATGTTTCTATTTTACTCTTTGCCCCACGTCTACATTGCCTGTGCTGTTCCCCCTGGGTGAGACGCCCTTCCCATTATTCTTTCCAGGCTAACACAGACCTTTGAGAATCACCTTTCTGGAGGCCTTCCCTGAACTACAGACTTAGCAGGACTCCCCCTCGGCTTCCACAGACCTGGATCTTCTCTCTGACAGAAGTGCTGCTGTACCTTAACATAGAGCTCAATCCCAAAAGGAGCAAAGAGATGTGCTTTTCAAACCAATATGTTACATTTACAAAAATTGGTGCAGTTTGAGCTACAAAGTCTCAATAAATACCACACATAATACAGGCTGTTTGTGGTGGTGTGTGCTGTCCTCTTCATCAGGAGTTCAAGGCTAGCCTGAACAACATAGCAAAATCCAGACCAGCCAGCGCTACACAGACAGACAGACAGACAGACAGACAGACACAGAACAAGAACTAATGGGGACTGGTAATATGACCTAGAAGAAATCTTGCCAAGCAAACTTGATGAAATGAGTTCAATCCCCAGAACCCACCGAGGGAGGAGAAAACTAACTCCCTAAAGATGTCTTCTGACCCACACCTACGTGCTGTGTGTACCTGCATTTACACACACACACACACACACACACACACACACACACACACACACACGAACACACACACACACGCACACACAGGGTCAGGGAATAAGCCAAGTAGGAAATGAAAAATAAATATTTAGGAGTGAATGATAATGGAAACATCGTTTGTGGGATACAGCTACAGCTGGACCTGGAGTCATTCACAGCCTAATGCTGACATTAAGAGAAAAGACTGAAAAGCATGGTAAGTATCTAATCCCAAATGTTAGAAAGGAGCGCTAATCTAAATGCAAGAGTGGTGAGGGAGGGGTCCCGTGTCACCATGTCCCCTCAGTGCACTAGGGACATCACTGCTACGGCTGGGCAGTCTGGGGCTGGTGGCTGGAGTGCTGATGTCAGGTTGCTGGTGGAAACATGCCTTCTCCCTAGTCCACGTTCCGTCAATGCTCCCACATCAAGTCACCTGGACCACACATCTAAGCTGGATGAAACCAGACGACGTTTCCCGACAAGCTCTTGAATGGTTTCACATGCACTGGTCTTGGAGCCACAGGCTGCCAGAGGGCAACATGAGGTCAGAGGTGCCTGTCAAGGGGACCCACCTCCTTCTTAGGGACCTTCCTCTCCATTTATGTTTTCAGAACCTGATCCGAACTGCTCTGAAGTCACAACCTAATCCAGTCCTCTTGTACATCCCCGTTGTGTGAGGCTGAAGACGGCTGGTCCCTCTGTCCCTCCAGGCGTGGTTTCTCATCACTGGGGCACGGGCCGGCTTCCTGGCATGGGGTGATAGTGCCCTCTTAGAAGGCACAGCTCACACAAGCCTCCTCTCTTCAGAGCCATCTGAGTGCACAGACCCTAGAGGGCAGCAGGGCTGGCCAAGCTGTTTGTCAAGGGAAGGAATGAGGCTGAGGGAGACAGCTTTGGGGTAGGAATTTCTGGAGAAGGACGTTACATCCCTTCCCCACCTTCCTGGGGCCGTGATGCAAGGGGGCTGATGGCCTTGGATCCATGCTTTCTAGGAGTCTCTCAGAAGCAGTGACATCAGACCTGGAGGAGGTCTTGAGGTGACTGACAGCTTCAGGCACTGTCCTGAGCCTTAATTAGGAAGGGATCAACTTGGGAGGGCTTGGGGCTCCTCTCTGCACCCTCTTCTTCAGTGGGACATGATGCCATCTCAGTGGGGCTCCTGAGATCACTGTTGCAGGTGACCCTGAGGCAGCAGTGGGCACTGGGCTTGGAGGCTGACCTGCTCAGCTGCAGACCCTGCGCCTCTGCCATCCTTGTCCAAAAGAGGGGAATACCACCACCCACTGCACTAACTCACAGCACTGACGGACCACAAGGGACTCTCTAGTCCAGAGCGCGACACCCACTCATGCTGCGCTTATGGTGGAGAATGGTTACGGTGAGCAAGACCACCAGTTAGTGCCCCCCCCCTCCCCGAGGGCCAAAGCCCTGCACTCACTCTGCCCTTTATCTACCAGTAACTCACTGCTCATGTCCTCTGGGCATAGAGCAGATGAAAGGGAAGTGAGGAAAGACCTTCTGGAAAGTGTCTCTGGATAGGAGTGAAGGGTGCATCTCTCGAACCTACTGTGGAAGAACGTTCTAGGAGGTGAAGCAACTAGGGCAGAAGCAGGCTCACGTGCGTGTGTGCATACACGTGTGTGCGTGTGTGTGCATATGTGTGTGAGTGTGTGTGCATACATGCATGCGTGTGTGCATGTGTGCGCATGCGTGTGTGCATGTGTGCGCATGCGTGTGTGCATGTGTGCGCATGCATGTGCACATGTGTGTGTGTGTGTGCACACACACGCACGCGTGTATGATGGCCAGGACAGCTGAGCAGTGAGAGAAAGAGGAGGGAGGACACAGAGGTCAGCCAGCTCCTAGAGGCTCTGAGGGCCACAGAGGAGCTTCGGCTCCCTCAGGCAAAGCATCATTATTTTCAGGGTGACGGAACCATGATCCACCCCAGGCAGCCACCCACCAGCACCCACTCTCTTTCCACACGACCTCAATAAGCGTTGCTGGAACCTAGAACTGATTTTGAATGAGAGGGTGTGTCTGGGGAGAGGCCCCCAGCCCTGAGCTTGTAGAATCCTGAGGCCTGGGGATGTGGGAGTCAGGTCGAATCTAGGTCATGGAGGAGCGGGCGGGGGAGCCAGAAGGGTGGCAAAGGCAGCCACCTGGGGCTGGATGGGTGGGGGCGGCCTCTCCATGGAGACAGCGTTTGGAAGTACCGCTGGAATTACTCATGGAGGCCTGTGCGCGCACACACGTGCGTGTGCCCAGGGCCATGTGCACACACACCCAGAGCCCACGCAAGCTCAGAAGCCACTTAAGGATTGACGTCATCCCTCAGCAGGGCTGAGGACATAAAGTCCATCTCAGGAAGTAGGGGGCAGGCGTCAGGAGCCCGAGCAGGTTCCAACTTCAAAGCCTCACAAGTCCCACAAGGCAGAAGCATAGAACAGCACCCCAATCTCCTGTACTTGGCCTAGTAGGGACCCTAAGAACTGAGGTTGTGATCTCAGGGGGTACCCAGCCAGTTTCTTTCTCTCTTTTCTTTCTTTCTTCCTATTTTTTGTTTTGTTTTATTTTGTTTTGTTTTTCAAGACAGGGCTCCTCTGTGTAATTTTGGTGTCTGTCCTGGATCTCACTCTGTACATCAGGCTGGCCTTGAACTCACAGAAATCCATCTGCCTCTGCCTTCCGAGTGCTGGGATTAAAGGCGTGTGCCACCTCCGTCCGCCTGGTCTCAGCCAGTTTCTTTCTTTCTTTCTTTTCTTTTTTTCTTTCTTTCTTTCTTTCTTTCTTTCTTTCTTTCTTTCTTCTCTCTCTCTCCTCTCTCTCTCTCTCTCTCTCTCTCTCTCTCTCTCTCTCTCTCTCTCTCTCTTTTTCCAAGACAGGGTTTCCCTGTGTAGCTTTGTGCCTTTCCTGGAACTCTCTTGGTAGCCCAGGCTGGCCTCGAACTCACAGAGACCTGCCTGGCTCTGCCTCCCGAGTGCTGGGACTAAAGGCGTGCGCCACCTTTGCGCAGTCTCAGCCAGTTTCTTAAGGACGAGAGGTCATAAACACGAGAGTGGTGGCGGAAGCCAGAGCCCTGGAGAAATGTGGGGTCAGGAAGGATGGAAAGCCAGACAAAATTAGCTGTAGAAAGTTATAGTTCAACTGATGTCTGAAGAGTGTGAGTAGGAATCGACAGGATGAGGACATGTGTGAATGGGGAGGTTAGTTCTAGGTAGACAGCACAGTCTATGCAAAGGCCCTGTGGCTGGAAAAAGGCTCACAGGCTCAAAGAATGAAAAAGAAAGCAAGGGTCGCATGGAACAGGGAGTGAGGCCCTGAGCCAGCCTTCCCCACAGATACTGCAGAGTCCTGGGCAGAGGCTGTGGCCCGAGAGGGGATAAGTCCCTGGGCTTGCTCCCAGATGCCTCAAGGGTTCTCTGAGACAGGGTTGGAAAGTGCTCTCATTGTGTGATGGTGGGTGGGTCATCTCCCTCCCTGAGCTTCTGTCCTCTGGACAATGGACACCCCAATCCGTTTAATGCCAGGACAGTGTATATGAAATGTACAGGTGGCAACCACAGGGTACGTGGAGCCCCCTGCCTCCGTTTCTCACATTGCTTATCTGCTGTTTGGAGGGTTATGGTCCCATCTTCAGACTGGATTAGAGCAAGGTCAGTCTCTACCGCAACGGGGCTACCCAGACTTTCGCCATGGTCATGTCCCAGATGCCCCCTGCCCCATGGTCGCCAGGGCTCTTGTCTCCCCTCCCCAAGGAGGGTTGGGCTTCAGCTAAACAGAGCATCTCCTTTATTCTGTCTCTAAGTGTCCATTTCCTGACTTAACAGCCCAAGAGGGGAACAGCTCTAGACCGCCCAGCAAGGAGTGGAATCAGGGTCTTCCAGCCTCTCAGGCCAGATCTCCATTCAGTCCTGACGCACCTCATCCGCTATAATTTAATCACTCATCCTTCCCAATGGCTCCTGTTTCCCATTCCACTCCTGCCCCTCAATTCTGATGAAAATTAACCCCACGCCGGTCATGAAGGCCCAGTCATCCTGTGGCCCACCTGGTCTCCCTTTCGTTCCTTGGACACATTGGAGTCCCCCCCCCCGAACCCCCCCCCCCCACCGCCAGGGCCTTTTCACTGGTTATCCCTTTACCAAGCATACTGTGCCAGGGACCCTCACAAGACTGCACCGCTGGCTCTTCATAAGTCTCCCTGATACCCTCCAGGTCTGTGCAGGTGCCACCAAACCCACATCATCCCACTTCATTTTATTTAGACTAGTTGCCCGTTCAGTTAACCCATCATCTGTATCTTCCACTAGACTGAGAGTCTTGTGATATGAAGAATCCCAATGGAAAGAGAATGAGTGACGTGCTCCTCTCAGGGTGGACTTCCTCTGATGGCATGGCCACCCTGGTGGCATGAGCTAGACTCCTGTTCCAATGGCTCTCTTCCTCCTCTGCTCTACCAGCCAGGCTGGCCATTCCCAATCTGGGTCGTTGAATCTGGTCTGCCGGTTTCTTCCCATCCTTGTTGCCTTGAGTTTCACCTAGTGCTGCCAGTCTGCCAGGAGGCTCACCAGCCCCGCCCTCCCATCCATCTCTCCTCGCCCCACCTCCAAACCCAGCCCTCTAACCAGCCACAGGCATGGCACAGAACCGAGGGTCCCTTGTGACAAGATTCAAGGCTTCTGGAGTGTCACTGCTCTGCAGCATCCAGCCTCTGATCCCACACAGCAGCCCCCAGTGCACAAGGGCACAGGTTTCTGTCACTTGCATTTTCAGCCTCAGA
This sequence comes from Onychomys torridus, assembly GCF_903995425.1. Lineage (NCBI taxonomy): Eukaryota > Metazoa > Chordata > Mammalia > Rodentia > Cricetidae > Onychomys > Onychomys torridus. The sequence goes on from NC_050446.1 coordinate 137,915,712, forward strand.
CCCCAGTCCCTGCTTCCTGACGGTCTTCTTGGTGTCTGCCTACCTGATGACCTATTGGTGCAATATCATCTCCCCACAGGGACAGCAGCCTGCGGGCAAGCTAGCCCCTTTCCCAGAGCTACAACCACCTGAGAGCAAGCTAGCCCCTTTCCCAGAGATACAACCTCCTGAGGGTAGGCTAGTCCCTTTCCCAGAGATACAACCTCTTCCATCCCAGGCCAATCATGGACTGAACCCTCCAACCCAAACACAGACATGGTTGTGATTTTGTGTATACTCACTCCTGACCCACACATGACCTCAGAGCCTCTGCACATAACCCATAGGACAGACAAGAATGAAGGCTTGAGCAACGTGCCCAAGGTCACAGCAAATAAGAAACAGGGGAGCTCAGCAGGCATGGTGGTGTGAGCCTTTAATTGCAGCATTTGGGAGGCAGAGGAAGAGGCAGGTGGACCTTGGAGTTGGAAGCCAGCCTGGTGTACATAGTTCCAAGCAAGCCAGAGCTACATAGTGAAATCCTGCCCTCCCCTGCACCCTGCCCAAAGAAGGAAATAAGTCCTGTGACAGCAGGGGCTGTCGGCCTCCCCTCCTCCTGGTGCACGGGCTCGGCAGCAAGCATTCCGTAGGGGAGCATTTTGCTGGCAGGGCAGAAAATACAGGAGGAAAGGTGTTGGTATGATCAAAGAACAACCCCAAAAGACAGGGAAAACACAAACATCAGTACAAGGGTGCCCACAGAATGTGAGGAGGGGCTCTGCCCTGGGCGGGGAGGGAGGCCTGTTTTAATTGAAAGTTCTAGATCATCAAACAGTACAGGTCAAGCACTGGGACCGGCAGTCCAGGACTCTTCCTCAAATGACACTGGTTGTCCTGGGTACATGTGCCGGCAGAGTAGCCCTCCCTCCCGCCCACTGCTTCCCATCCCCAGTGCTGCAGATTGCAGGGGAGGGCTCTGCTCCACGTGCAGGACAAAACAGTTAGCATGCAGAGACCATGGTGAGTCACCCTTAAGCTCCCAGGCTGCCCCTGTCACTCAGGCGGGGCTCTGGCTGCCTGAAACAGCTTTCCAGAGTCTGCAAAGGCATCAGAGAGGGGGTGGCGCCCATACGCAGGAGCTGTGACTTCAATGGGTGACAGGTGTACTGTGATGAAGGCCCTCTGTGGCAGATGTGGTTTGAAGTTCTTGGGTTCAGAGGATGAAAACAGTGGTTCTGAACCTGGTCCCCATGGCTGCCTTTATCAAGAAGGACACAGGTTTTATAAATATCACAGCCTTGCCTCAATCACATGGCTAAGGGAATTAGAGAGGAGGCCAATTAGGAGAAGCAGGCTTGGCTGTTCTGCATCCCGTGGGGGCTGTAGAGGAGTTCACGGTCAGGGCAGGTGGGCCAATGGCTTTGTCTCTCATCCATGGTCCCTACTGATCCCAGACCACTGAGGCCAAAGCTAGGATATGTGGGCAGATCTTTGATATAAAAACCTTCAGGCAGGGCTGGAGAGATGTCTCAGCGGTTAAGAGCACTGGCTGTTCTTTCAGAGGTCCTGAGTTCAATTCCTAGCAACCACATGGTGGCTCACAACCATCTATAATAAGATCTGGGGCCCCTGACTAGCATGCAGACAGAACACTGTATACACAATAAATGAATCTTAAACAAAACAAAACAAAAAACCTCCAGGCACAACTGAAAGCAGGAACCAGTGATTAGGGGTCAACATAGAAAAAAGGACAGGGGTGGAGTGGGGAAGCTGAAGAGATGCTCACTGGTTAAGAGCACTTGTTGCTCTTGCAGAGGGCCCAGACTCAGGTCCTAGGGCCCTCATGGTGGCTCACAACCACCTGTAACTCCAGTTCCAGGGGATCTGATGCCCTCTTCTGAGCTCAGTGGACACCAGACATGTTAGTAGTGCACATGCATACATATAGGTAAAACATGCACATACAAATCTTACCCATAAATAACTTAAAAAAAAAAAAAAAGAGGGGCTGAAGAAATGGCTCAGAGGTTAAGAGCACTGGCTGCTCTTCCAAAGGACCCGAGTTCAATTCCCAGCACCTACATGGCAGCTCACAACTGTCTGTAACTCCAGTTCTAGGGGACCTGATACCTTCACACCAATGCACATAAAATAAAGTTAAATAAATTATTTTAAAAAAAAGAAGAAGAAGAAGATCAGGGCTCAGGCTTGGGCCAGATCAAGGTTCAACCTAGAGAGGAGACCAAGGCTAGCTGGAACCAAAGTCAAGGTTCAACTAGAAAAGGGACTGAGGCTCAGTCTGGGCCGAGTCAGGGTTTGGTTCGCGTTAGTCGAGGCCTGGCATGTTGAGGACTCTCAAGTGGCTTCTCTTCTTGCTGTACTGGTCTTCCTTAGGGATGGGCCAGTACCCCTTGGGATCCAGACTTGTTCTTCCTGGGGTGGGAGCTGGGAGCTTGACTTTAGGGAGACTAGAGGGGAGAGCAGAGAGATGTGCCCCCACCCGGGGCTGCTATTCTGGGCCTCTGTAAGTCACAGTGTGGGAGTTAAATATAGGGGGACACCACGTGGCAGGCCGTAGGTGGTTAATGACCCTGCAGGAAGCAAGTCAGAGCCCAGAGCACGAGTGTGGCAGGGGGTGGGAGGACCAGATGCAAGGAGACTGGAGCCTTGGCCTTGTGATCCTGTAGGCTTCTGTCCCTCTGTGACTTCAGGCCCATCCCCGCCTCCACTAAACCTCAATTGTCCCATCTCAGGATGCACCGCTGAGTGAGGACTTGGAAGCTCCCTTCATCTGCTCCACGCCTTGGGCTGACTGATGCTGCTTCCCCACAGAGGGCCAGATGGAGAGCTCATGACCTGGCTGGCCATCTTCAGGGGTGGAAGCTCCTCCTGGCCCCCAAAGTTGAGGCTAAGAACCCACCTCTGGGGCCCTTCCCTGGCTGCAGTTCACCCTGGAACCCACATTGCCACACATGTGGTTCCAACTGTCTCTCCCATCAGACTGGGAGACCAAATGCTTAGGCTCCATCACTCACTCACTCACTGCCCTCAGGGCTCCAGAGTCACTGTACCTCTGAACCCCAGACCTGTGCCAGCCCTATTGTGAGTGCAGTCACTCTATGATGGCTCCAAGGACACAGCCAATCTGCACAACCTAAACAATTAGTCGCCCCGTTTTCCGCGCAAGGGCAAGGTATTATGCTACATCATCCATGTTCCCCTTTTCTTCGTCTCCTAGGAAGTTCAGAGTCAAATTCACAGTCTCCCTTTAGCGAAGTATAACCTTGGGTTATCAAACTACTGCCTAAGTTTACTCTTTTCTTGATCTCTTGCTTATTAATTCTTCCAATTTAAATAAGGGGACTCTTAAAAGGAGAGGAAGAAAAGGGACAAATCACTCACAGCTAAAATGCTAACTGCTAAAGTTATAGAGAGTTCTTAATATGTAATGGGCTTAGTTCATGACCTGGCATTCGTGTTCCTTATCTTTCATAGGTCTAGCACACCCACTGAACCAAGGCGCACAGAGAGGTTAGTAGGCTTCTCCAGAGTCACACAGCTGATAAGTAAGAGAACAAGAATTTGAAGTCAGTGTGTTCACCCCCAGCTCAAACATGCCATGCCCCCGCCACCCCAGCCAAGGCTTTGATGGACCTCAGAGGGAGTTGGGGTGGTTGAGTTTGAAAGTCTAGAGAGGAGAGAGAAGACGTGAGGAAAGTGTCTGCTCCTGACGGCAACGAAGGACAAGTCAAGGAGGAAGGACTGGTATTCTGTGGGCTTCTGGGTTCAGGAGGAAGGGGGTCACAGGAAGGCTGACCTCCACTCAGGATAGGCCAACACTTCCTCCTGGGGGTGGGGGCGGGGCTGCCTGCCTCAGAGGGGCTCGGCAGTGCCATGCTGAAGACTCCAACCCTGCTTAGGGCAAATGGACAGAACAGGATAGGAGGACCAGGCAGGGAAGGAGGCTCAGCCTAGAGGATACCAAACTACAATGGGCAGCACTGTGGTGGTCCTCAAGGTGAGCTGCCCCTTCAACAGCCCTGGAAATGCCTTCGAGGGCTGCTACTCACATGGAATGCAATGGACGGGTTCAAGGAGGGTCAGGAACCTGTAATAAGCAGTAGCATTACTCTGCCCCCAATGCCAGTGTGTCCCTGTTGAAGAAGGCACAGTGAGATTTAGCAGTGACACACTGGACTGGATTGGATGAAGAGCTCACGAGACAACAGCATTCCCATCAACCCATCCGTAAATACTCGGCACTTGAGTACACAGCAGAGACACTACTCCATGTGAGCGTGAGAGCCCGAGTATTCCAAAACCACTGCTGGGACTGCAGGCCAGCCCCAGGAAAGTGAAGCCAAATCCCACTTCACACCACACGCAGCGGCAGAAGACAGATCTAAATACGGGGCAGCAAAAGCGGCTCTCTTGGCACAGTCCCTGCCTATCATGAGGCCCCAAGCTCTTGCTCCAGTATGGAATAAACTGAGCGTGGCGGTGCATGCTGGTAATCCCAGCACCAGGAGTGGGAAGCAGGAGGGTGAGTCCAAGGTCATCCTCGGCTACACAGAGAGCTGAGGCCAGCCTGGGCTACATGAGTCTCTCTCAAAATACCAAAATAAAACAGGCAACCAAACAACATAGATCCCAGCAACAAAGATATGAAAATAAACAGGAAGCAGAAGCTTGAAGTTCTTGGAAAAGGACGGGTGGGAAAGGCCTCTTAAACAAGATGAAGGGAAGTCAGCTAAAGGGAAGGGCTCCACGCCACGGCACCAGTATGTCACATTTCTGAGTGAAGACAGCACAAAGTTCAGTGACAAGGGACATTCGGGGGGGGGGTGGGGAACAGGAGTGTCTGTGACAGATGCTAAGATTCACATCTGCCCATTTGAACTTCTTTCCCAAATTAGCAGGAAAAAGGGAAGCGACCCATTGAAAAAACAAAAACCAAAACCACCAAGAATGAACAGGCAAAGTGAACAAGCAGGCATTTTGCCGCAGTCCGGTGGCCACTCAACACCTAACGAGGAGTCCGGCTTCTCTAATAGCTGCCGATGCTAATGAAAAGGAAATACTTTTCTCCCAACAGATTGGCAAAATTAAAGAGTGTTACATCAACTGATGGCGAGGAGCTGAGGATGTGGGAACTCGGATGTATCACTCACAGGAGTGCAAAGTGGCGTAAGTACCTCGTGGGGGCAATTTGGCAGTGTTTACGAACACAGAATTTCCTCTGCCCAAAGCCTAGCATCATCCCAAGGAGGCTGGAGGGGTCGTGTCATGGTGGAGTCAGACTGCCCACCAGAAGGATGAGTGAGGTGTGTAAACAGCAGGGGAATGCTACTCAGCGGGAAGAGCCGTGACTTCAGCTGCCCTTGCACTTGGGTAGATGGGAACTGCGTGAATGATACAGTGAAAAGCAAGGACAACAAACTGATCATGTCTGATGCATCTAAGAGCTAGCCAAGTGTGGGGGCTCCAGAGAGTTCCACACAGAATACCTGTGTTTCTCACCGTCTTCCCACCCCTCCAGCTTCCTTCTGCTGGTCTGGGCCGCTGAGTCCTGAGACTGCAGTCAAGGCCCAGGGTTCTATCCTTGGCATGGACAGCACTCCCCCACGGGTCCAGCTCCACACTAAACCCTCCATTGGACCACCAGCCATGTCCTTTGCCTGGACCGTCCTGCTGACCACACAGCCACTGAAGGCCCTCACAGGAGTGTGGATGAGGCAGTGTGGTCCCATAAGCAACCTCAGTCTCAGTGGTTGAAGCTGCCTGGAGTGCTCAGTCCCTGTCAGCCTTCTCCACCCCTCACCCCTTCTCTGTTATTCCACTGTCTTGTTCCCTTGTTCTTCCCCATTTGCTATAGCGCTAGGCTTTGGGGCCAGAGCAGGGTGTTGAAGGAGGGGACAGCCATACCTTGAGGTCCAGGAGCTAAGCCAGGGAGTTGGATCTTCTAAACCATGAGTAAGAGCAAGCAGCTACTTCCACTCAAGACACCCAATGGCTGCCAAGGGCACCAGCCACGGTCATGTCCAGGGCCTCAGATGGCCAAAACAGGACCCTGGAGACAGGATGGCCAAGGATAGCCTAATTAGGCTTGACAGCAGCCCACAAGGCTTATTAAGCTCGGAGCCATTTGGGGGAACTGAGGAGGCAGGGCAGCCAAGGCTGGCTCGGCCACCGGTCCCCACAGGGACACTTGGCTCCATGGCTTAGGTCGGTCTGCTCAAAGCAATGCCGGTTAGCTAAGGATGCCAAGTGCCTCCCAGGCTACAGCTACTAGTCCGTCTGGGAAGAGGACGTGGTGGCTTAGGGCAGCTGTTATGGGCCTTTGTGTCCAATTCTGATTGGACCACATAGGGAGTGGTTCCTTCCTGTTAGCTCTGCCCCATCCACCCATCTCTTCTGATCCTAAACCACCCTGGAGGGCAGAGATAACCCTATGCTTCTGGAGCTAAGGGAACAGACCCTGCAGAGGGCAAGTGACTTGTCTGGGACCATACAGTTGAGGCAGATCCACAGGCTCTTTGACACCTAGTTTGTGACAATATTAACCTCTTATCTCCCTAGAGCTTAGGCATTGTGAGGAGAGAGTGGTTGCCAGGGAAGAAATGAGACAGGGTCCCAAGTCAGCCAAGCCTAGCAGGTCACGCCCCTCCTTCGATGTGGCCTGGTTATATCCAGGACCCTTTCTGGCTTGATGTGTAAGTTTGTGGCTTTCTGTTTCAAGGTCTTCCTAACAGTTTCTCCCTAAGTAACCTGGAGAAGCCCCTGGCCTCTGCTTCTATGCCTGTGAAAGGAAGCCAGGAACTCTGCCTTAGGGTGGCTGTAAGGAAGAGGGTCCTGGGTGGCCAAGCATCTGGCACAGGGCCCAGCGCACAGAAGGTGCTCAGGACACAGGCATCCTTTCCCGTGCAGTCTTGGAGCCTGACACCCTCCCCCCACCCCCCACACTGGAGATTGGGCCTGACTTCACAGCTTTTGGGAGATCCCATGAGGTACCCACACCAAGTCACCCCTGTGAAGCAATATCTTGTCTTCTATGTTTAAAACCAATGTCACCCATACGACTGTCATGGTGCAAAGCAAGCTCTACCCTTGCTCCCCGAGACTCTACTAGCAACTTCCCTAATACCATCAGGGGAACCGAGACTAGAGACGTGGTCCATGGGCCCTTTGCTTTTCTAAGCTCCTCTGCTCTCCCGTCTGAAATGAGATTAAGCCCCCACCCTCCCCTGCAGGCTGATGTTTACAAGTGAGAGGCACGTTACTTAAAAAGCACCATCCAACCTCAGATGGCTCTCAGGACTGTGCAGTGCCAAGGTCAAAAGCCATCATACAGTCGGGTCCTCGGAAAACCATATTCTGAAAGGATCCTTTAAACTTCCCCAAGACAGCACCCCGGACAGCACCCCCTTCTAGAACAGGCCAAATCTTCTCTTCAGGGTCCCGCTCCGCTCCGAGGACAAGGCAGGGGGCGAGAAGCACTCCACAGAGCCCAGCGCTCAGATTAAAATGATAAAACCTCCTCACCCCAAATTGCCTTATTTCATTCTAGCTGGTTACTTACTCCACACTTTGAAGTCCTCAAAATACTTTCCCAATTCTCCTTCCAAATGCCTGTTTTGTTGTTGTTGTTTATTTGGTTTTGCTTTTTGTTTTTTTCAAGACAGGGTTTCCCTTTGTAACAGCCCTGGCTGTCCTGGAACTCTCTCTGTAGACCAGGTGGTCTCGAACTCACAGAGATCTGCCTGCCCCTGTGTCCCAGTGCTGGGATTAAAAGTGGCCACAGCCTGTTTTTTGCTTGTTTTTGTTGTGCTTTCGATTGGCTTTTGGGTTCCTTGTAGCCCAGGCCTCTTAAACTTGCCATATATCTGAGGATGGTCTTGAACTCTTGACCACCCCTACCCCTGCCTCCAATCCAGGGTGTTGGGATTTCAGGCATGTGCTAACATGTGTGGTTCCCAGACTGCTATCCTTTGTGTTACGTGCCCACTGAGGTTTCTTAGATGTAAGAGACAGCTCAGAAAGGCCTACCCGGGTACTTGACTGGAGACCCACATCCCTAGGCCAAGAGAGGTCCCTGGCACCTCCTCTTTGTACACATCTGGCCTAACTGGGCTTCGTGCTCTATTCCTTAAGGCACCAAAGAAGTCCTTCTGAGCCTCCAGCCTTCCTGTCATCACACTGCCAAGGCCATCTTTGGTTCCTTGGCCAGTTCATGATTATTTGTTATCCATGTCCTGAACACTTTTCTGGCATCGAGGGCACATACTCACTATGTAGCCCAGATAGCCTCAAACTTGCTGTTATCCTCCAATGGATGCCCAGACCTTCATATGGCATGGTGAAAGTGCAGCTCGTCTGCTGGCTGCCTCACCTGTCTCCCTACACACTGTGAGCCAAACTGCTCACTGTCCTGTCGCGGGTTGTGGGCACTATGTCATAAACGCCATACCAAGGGGGTGGATGCATGCATGCATGCATGGGTGAGTGTGGGTGAACGGCAGCTCAGAGGCAAGCGCTGCTCTCCCCAGGGAGGCCACCTGTCCCTGGTACCTAGGGGTCTGTGATCATCAGTACCTCAGGGGATCTTGGAGGCATCCTGAGGATCACTTTGATGCCTTTGCCAGCCTTTGCCAGCCTTCCTGCTAACCATTCTCCCCTCTGTCTAACAGATGCGCCCAGTTGGAAATATCCATGTCATGAGCTTCCCTTGCAGGGAGGGTGGCCCCAGGGTCAAATCTAGAAGAAGAGATGTGGGAACAAGTCCTCGTGGGAGGGGCTTCCAGGAAGTCTATCTATTGCTTCCTGCTAAGAATGGTAGGCCCAGAAAGCAATCGCCTCAGAAAAGCATTTCTTTTTCTGCCTAGAATTCAGATATCCAGTTCAAAAGTGGAGCAGCCACTTTGTAGCCATGGGAACGGAAGACACAGTCGAGCATGGCAGAGGCCTGGACCTTTGGTGACTTCAATTGCCACACTGGCCCTGGTTGGCCTGCCTGGGAAGTCCCTCTCTCCCCACTTCCTTTCTTCCTCCTTCCTCCCTCTATTCTTCCCATTCTCTTCTGGCTTAGTGCAGTTCTGGGGATCAAACCCAGGGCCTTACTGTCATGCTCTTGTTTGGACACGGGGTTTCCCTAAGTAGTTTAGAATGGCCTTGAACTTGCTACATAATCCAGGCTGGCCTTAAATTCACAATCGTTCAGCTTTACTTCCAAAGTGCTGGTATTATAGGTGTGTGTCTATAATATACCCAGCTCCATCTGGATTTTTTTTTTTTTTTTTTTTTTTTTTTGGTTTTTTGAGACAAGTTTCTCTCTGTAGTTTGGAGTCTGTCCTGGAACTCACTCTGTAGTCCAGGCTGGCCTTGAACTCAGAGATCCGCCTGCTTCTATCTCCCGAATGCTTGGATTAAAGGCGTGCTCAGCCACCACCCGGCTCCATCTGGATTCTTATTGCAACCTCCTGGGTGTTTATACACATCCTGTTTGTTTTCTTCTGTTACATGTAACCAAATGCAGTTCTCAAGGGATTCAGTATTAGAGAAAGCAAAGTACAAAGAGGTCACGTGGGTTTTTCCCAGAGTGAAAAGATTTGTCACTGGCCACTCAGTCTGTGAAGCCCATGCTCAGGAGCTATCTGCCTGTGGTCCTAGCAGTGTAGAAGACTCTCCTCGAAGCCTTCCTGATCCTGCTTGCACTCTGGCTCTATTCCCCTGCTGTCTCCTTTCCTACCTCGCCCCTTCCTAACCAAGAGGAGAGCTCCTTCCTCCAAAGCTTGCCAGCAGGAGCCAGGCTTCCATTCAGACCCTGAGCCTGACCCCTTAGACCACGGAGTACCTGCTCCCTCCTCTCTCTGGCCCACAGTCTGCTACTGTCCACACAACAATATCTCAGCAGATTCTCACCTCTTGCAGACAGCATCTTGGCTGACCCTCAACTGCTACCAGAGTGAATTTCTAACAGGTCTAGTGTTCAAGGCCACCAGGCTCTGGTTTCTCCCTTTTATTTTTTTTATTTTTATTTTTAAAGATTTATTTCTTTATTATATATACAATTTTCTGCCTGCATGTTGCTTGCAGGCCAGAAGAGGGCACCAGATCTCATTACGGATGGTTGTGAGCCACCATGTGGGTGCTGGGAATTGAACTCAGGACTTCTGGAAGAGTATCCAGTGCTCGTAACCACTGAGACATCTCTCCAGCCTCCAGCCCAAATAATTCTTTTTTTTTTTTTTTTTTTTTTTTTAAGCTGAGGATCGAACCCAGGGCCTTGCGCTTGCTGGGCAAGTGCTCTACCACTGACCTAAATCCCCAACCCTCCTATCTTTTACTTTTGTGACTCCATCTCTGTCCTTTGGCTGTAACCCAATCTCCAGGATACAGAGAGGCCCCTTGACACCTTGCTTGAAGTGGGTGCCCACCCCCGGAGGGAGGACTGTCATTCCTTCCAGACCCTGCTCCCGGGATGGCGTTCTTTACTGATGGATCTAAGTGGAGCTTCCTGAGGGCAGGAGGCCTGCCTACCTTCCCAGCAGTGTCTGGCAGGAGGCCCAGCATGGAACTTCACTGCATGAAGCTTAGACGAGCTGCCTACACCTTCTCGTACTCCAGCCAGAACTACTCACGCTTCCTCAGAGCTTCCTCCCGGGGCTGCCATTTGGTCTCTCCAGACTAGGCCTCCAGGTAGGCTTGGCTTTCCCCTTCCATTCCTCCTGGCAGAACCAAGTGATAAGTGTCCCAGACTCAACAGAGTGAAATGAGACACTAGGTGGGGTGTGTGTGTGTGTGCGTTGCACGCATGCACATGCGCACACATGCATGGTGTGGTCACGTGGCACCTCCATCTGTTTTTATTCCTGCATTGCTGCAACTGGTCCCCTATCTGAGTGTGAACCCCTTAGGACTGCCCACACAGCCAGAGCTGCAGGAACAAGGGAAGCCGCTGGTCTCTCCTGAGTCACTGTCTGCGATGACAGTCATGACGAAGAGCCATATTTGTAGAGCACTCGGCGTGCGGCATGTGCCAAGCACTTTCCTATGGCTTTTCACCAGAAAGACCTACCAGTGCCTCATCTTAGAGATGAATTGAAAGAGGCTCAGAGAAGTGGTGCCACTTCTGGAAGACAGGAAGTGTCTGGAGCTCCGATCTCTTTCATCCCAAGGCTGCCAACTGCCAAGGTGAGCTGAGCCACACCCAGGTGGCCTGTGGTATGTGACAGAGGAGCCTCTCACTGCCCTCCTGCTGCCTCTGAGGAAAGGCTGGAAGCCACCACCTCCTGGTTCTCTAGGTCTTCTCCTGGGAGAAGTCTGGGCTGGGCAGACTTACCCTAATCTGCAGCCCCACAGAGGACGGGAGGCCCAGAAGTCTCAGTGTGAACAGAAATCGTCAAGCTTGGGCTCCAATTCCCCGGCAAGGCTGAAGATTTTCCCAACAGCCTGGGCCAAATTTATCTGCCAATCCCCCAAAGAGCCGGCTCCAGCGTCTGTCTGGAAATGTCAGCCCGTGTGGTTGGAGGGATGCGAGGAGAGTTTTCCCCTAAATAGCAGGAAGCATATGGGAGGCGGATGGCGCCCGACGCCCCAACCTGCCAACTCTTGCTCAAGTGGAGCTAAAAGGGTCCCAGAAGGGTCTGGAATTCCTACCACCTCCCAGGGAGGGGGAGCTGGAGACAGAGACGGAGACAGCAGCAAGGAACTGGGCAGAAAGTGGGCCCTGAAGGCTCACCGGTGAGCAGGAGTGCCCGACAGGGACCCTAAAGCTCCCCACCAACCACAACAATGAGTCACCGTTCATGGAGCACCGGCCACTGGCATGGGGCTTAGATGGTCTCAAGTGGAACTTGGCAAGCGACTCTGAGAAGGATTGCTGTTATGCCCATATCACAGATGAGGAAACTGAGGTTCAGAGCAAGCACATGAAACCTAGGCTGGGAAGGACCTCCCATATCCTCAGTGGAGTCACAATAATCTACAGACGCTTCCAGGTTGCCGTTCAGCTGCTGTTCAAATACTTCCAGGGCTAGGGAGTTCCTATCACCCCACTTATTCTATCTGCAGAGAGACCTTTAAGGTTTTCCTGGCCCAAGTTAGCATCTCCTTCCCTGTTAGTACCAGAGCAGACCCTTCCAACTCTCAACAGAGACAGACAGGCTCCTGGAGGCCCCTGGTTTTCCCTTCCTGCCTCCACCATGTCCTCCCATGCTTGCCCATCTGAGGGCCCATCAGCTCCCTCACCTATGTCCGCCTTGATCATGGTAAGGAAGAGAGAATCCCCAGTCTCCAGGGATTATTGAGGGCCAGATCTCAGCCGACCTCTCTGGTTCCTGCTTCCTCCTGCTCTGCAGCCAGCCTCTCGGCTGGAGGTTGGTGGACTCTGCAGAGCTTGACATGCTGTTTCTGTCCTTCATTCAGACTCCTAGCAGAGTCTGTGGACACCCAGGCTCCATCAACTTGACATGAAACTCCATCAGGCCTTCACCCTTCCCTCCAGTCAGGCTTTCAGGGGCCAGCCTTCAGTGTCCCAGGTCTTGTCAAGATGGTGGACTTGGTCCTATGATGCAGTTTTCTAGCCCACAGTGGAGAAACAAGGAGTGAGCTACCCATCTCTGAAGGTATGCAAACAGTGGCTAGGCATCTTGGGACATGAGTTCTGATAGTGATAAATACAGGATCCCTTGACAGGCCTTTGGGTCCCTTCCCTCCCACATGGGGTCTTGACCTAATCCCTGCAGACTGAGCTCCCAGCTTAAGGCAGGAGGCCCAGTGACACACCCCTCTCCCACAGCATCCTTCTGAGGATCACTGCTGCCTCTCCAGCATGAAATGCCAACTCCTACGCTGTCATTCAAGGCCTGTGGCCTGTGGTCTGAAATCTGTGTGACGGCTGTGCACCCGGCACATGCCCCTGGACCTTTGGCTTGTGGCTACATTCTTCCGCCACTGTCTGAAGCTGTGGCTCTGGCATCACCTCTTCTGGGAAGCCTTCCTGGCTTCCAGGCTGGCCTTTATGTTTCCTCTGCCCTCTGTGCACAATCTCTTAATTCCTCCCAATTCTAGGGAAGTCTTCTGTGGGCTCCCTTCTCACCCCTCAAACCTGCAGACCCTAGAGACCAGGACTGCTCCCTTTTGAGCCTCAAAGGTTCCCACATTCTGACTCACAGTGCAAGGCTGCCCCAGTGGGTTCTGACACTGAGGTCTGGCTCAGGACCCTATGGGAAGCTGCCTTGTTTTTTCTGATTATTAAAAAAAAAAATCACGGGGCTGGAGAGATAGCTCAGAGGTTAATAGCACTGGCTTCTATTCCAGAGGTCCTGAGTTCAATTCCCAGCAACCTCATGGTGGCTCACAACCATCTGTAATGAGATCTGCTGCCCTCTTCTGGCATGTAGGCACACATGGAGGCAGAATGTTGTATACATGAGAAATAAATAAATCTTTTTAAAAAGTTGCACATCAGGCTAGGTGCAGTGGTGCGTACTTGTAATCCCAACACTTAAGAAGCTGAGACAGGTACTAGGCAGTGGTGGCACAGACATTAATCCCAGCACTCGGGAGGCAGAGGCAAGAGGATCTCTGTGAGTCTGGGGCCAGCCTGGTCTACAGAGTGAATTTTAAGACAGTCAGGGATATGTAAAGATACCCTGCCTCAAAATGAATGAATGAATGAATAAAATAATAAAATAATTTTAAAAATTAGTAAGTAAGTAAGCTGAAACAGGAGAACCCAGAGTTTAAAATCAGCCTGGTCTACACAGTGAGACCCTATCTCAAAAACCTCAAACCAGCAATAACGTGACACATCTTGGGGAATTCAGATATTACAAACAGAGAAATGTACCCCTGTAGCTCACAGCCTAAGATGAGCATCAGCCCACTCTATTTCTAGGGGGCAGTGCATAGGTCTAGGTTGCCAATCAGAGCACTGAGCACCCCTAACAACAGCAACTGGTTGAGGGATGGGCACACCTCAGAAGCTGACCAATTCACATCATGACTTGGTTCAGGGATTGGGGTTGAGTTGCCTGGGGAAAAAAAAACTGAACTGACTCCTCTGGACAGACATCTTGTCACTTACACAGGACATCTCTGTGAGATCTGGAGCTACCACTGAGCAATCCAGTCCTGGTGACACTGTCTAAGCCCCTGGATCCAGGACAACCTGAATTTCAGTTACAAGCCCAACCCCCACGCCAGCTGCAAGCTAGGTATGGGTTTTCTGTCACTTGTACTAAAAAGATCCTGGATGAAATGAGCAAAAATTAAATTAGAGCCACGCCCCCCATCAGAGGACATCACTACAAACGGTTTAACGGCTTTCCTTCCGGAGCCAGACATGTCTCTCATCAGGAGATTGAATATACACATTTTTCCATGAAGAAAAAAAAAGCAGTGGATATCTAAGGTACCCTGTTCCTCCTACCTTGGTCCTAGCATTCAGAAAAGACTCCAAAATCCAGGGATCCTGCAACAATGTATCATTTTTATTTATTTATTTTTCCTCAGGATAGAGCCTCACTATGTAGCTCTGGCTGTCTTGGAACTCACTATGTAGATCAGGCTGGCCTCAAACTCAGAGATCGGTGCATCATTTTTTTTAATTAACTTGTGTTTTGGGGGGGGGTATGTGTGGGTGTGTATGTGGGTGTGGTGTGGAGGTCAGAGGACAATTTGTAGGTGTCAGCTGTCTTTTGTGTACCATGTGGGTCCTAAGGATTGAACTCAGGTGGTCAGGGTGCTGGAAAGTGCCTTCACTCACTCAGCCATCTCCACAGCCCCCATGCTTAACCTCCTGTTTCCTTTATCTCCTATGTTTCCCTCAACAATGTGCCATGGACATGTTTCCATGTCAACAAGGACAGAGCTTCAATGCTGTCTCCACGGTACAGAGAACGCTGACAGCTGTGGACGGAATTTATTTAAATATCTCTCACAGACAGATAATTGGGTAGTTTCTAATTGATCACCGTCATCAAGGGAGGTGTGGTGGGGCTGCGGCTGCTTGAGAAACAAACGCCTATGCCTGCATGTGTCGGATTATTCACGATGGAGAGCCCATGGCTCTGAAAGTTTAGCTTCCTGAGCTGGAGTTTCTCTGCTTGAGACTGAAGGTTCTGGGCATCTAGAAGGCACTGCCTGTCTTTCCAGATGGGTTGAGTGGCAGCTCCACATGTCTCCAATAGCAGCCTCTTTGGGGACAGTATTCACTGGTGAGGCAAGTTAGTAGGTCAAGGGGAGTGGACAAAGTTTGGCGGGGGTGGGGTGGTGGGGTGGGGTGTTGCTGATCCGGGCTTTTGCTGGCCCTGTGCACAGAGCTATGCTGTCCTCCTTGGGCCTCATGTCTATGACCCAGGAAAGAGGCGACCTGGGTGGGGTGGGCTGGCAGGGTGTGAACACCTGCAGTACCACCCTCATACTGTTCTAACCGTGTCCACATCCCAACTCTCACTGATGCTATCCATCTCTTTGTTTTGCAGGGAATAGCCCCATAGAAGGCAAGTGACTTACCCAAGGTCATACAGTCAAGAAGGAAGAGAAATAAAGTATGGCCCGATCTGATTTCCCAGTCCCTCAAGTCCGCATGGACCAGGGCAAGCACTGGGAACAGCTTCCAGAAACTTGCAAACTTGTCGAAAATGGCCTCATGTTACCCATGCTGGCTTATAACCTCTTTTTTTTTTTTTTTTTTTTTTTTAAACTCCACCACATACTATGAAGTTCTTTCTGCAACAGTAAATTTAGATCCGTCCCCGTTTCTAACAGCAGCAGCAGGCACCCCTGTGCAGCTGCAGCAAGCAGATTTAACTAGTCCCCGATGATGGACAAGCAGCTTGTTCCCAATTGCCCTGCTACTACCAACAACACTGCCCAGGGCGCCCCAGCAAGGCTGATCGGTGTCCTGTAAGGCAGTTCCATGTCACAGTGTGGCCCTGAGCTGTTATTAATCTATCTCACTGCACTGGTCCCATCCCCTCTCATCTGCTTATGTGGGTGGTTGTGTAACAGCAGTCCTTTCTCAAGCCTGGGTGCTCCGGGAGGGGTACTGATGAGTGCAACATTCTCAATAAACCTCCTTGGAATGTAGGGTGCCTCTGGAGTGAGTGCCCGGAGGGTTGAGCGGCCTGCCAGCTTCAGGCCCTGGAGAACCTTGCTGCATGCTGTGTTCTAGGACTGTCCCCAGCACTGGTCGGACCTATTGCTCTGCCTTGGAGTGTGACTCCAGCTACACGCAGCTCCAGCTCTGCAGAGGTCCTCAGCACTGAGTCCAGGACTGGGGTGGCACAGTCGCCCTCGGAGCCTCAAGCTAGTCACTTCTCCTCTCCAGACTTCAGAACCTTCATCTGCCCAGCAGGGCAACAATGCTGTTTCCATAGGGTTGTTCTGAGCTTGACAAAGTAATAGATTCGGTACACAGTAGGCCTGCAGGCAGTGAGTCTGGAGGACGGGTCTGAGCCTGCCTCCTCTGAATGACCTCTTTTTATCTGGAATGAACTGGAGTTTTCCTCAGCCCCTTCCCGGCTATCCCTTAGGATGTCTTGTTCCTATCTGGAGCATTTGTTAAATGACCAAATGCACTGCACTGGCCCTTGTCAGGGTCCAGTCCTCCAGCTGCCCATGACCTGCCTAGCTTCCCACATCTCAGACACAGCAGAGACCAACAGAGGGCCCTTGACCCTCTGGGATAGCTTCTGACCCCTCATCTTGGCTATGGAGGCCTGAATTACCTGTCCAGTTTTAGGCAGATATAAGTAGCTTTACCTTGGAAGCCTCACTCTCCCCTTCTGTACAATGGGTAGTGAGAAAATCTGTGAAGATTTGACACGATAAAAAAGTTCAGCGCTAGGCTGGGATGTAGCTTGGTGGTGGAGTACCTGCCTAGCAGGTACAAGCTCCTAGATTCATTCCATCACAGCAAAATTAAATAAATAAGCCAGGTGTGATGGTATGTGTCTGTAATCCCAGTACCCAGGAGGTAGAAGCAGGTGGATTTCTATGAGTACGAGGCCAGCCTGGTCTACACAGTGAGTTCCAGGTCAGCCAGGACTACATAGAAAGACCCTGTCTCAAAATAAATAATTAAAAATAATACATACATATATAAATAATATTTTCTAAAAACAGAGGAAAATCCTTAGTAAGGCGCCTGGTACTTAATTAGGTGTCGCTAAATGTTAGCTGTTATTGCCAGAGCTAAGGATTTTGTCACTCTCCTGTGACACACACTACCACAAGGAACACACACAAGGCAAAAGGTCAAGTGTGGCAAGTGACCACAGGCCACGGCTGTGCCCACCCCAGGTCCACAGCCAGCCCCTTGTGTCTTACAGCGCACAGGTCCTCTGACACAGACAGTGGATCTTTTCCCAGACTTCCACGGCACTGCTACTGCTGTCAGTAAGTGGACAAGAATCAATCAATCCATTGATCCACAGTGTGGCTGGCTCCCTGACCTCGATTTCCTGGGGACCTTGTCCTCCCCAGCCGCCTCGCCCAGGCACAACGGCTCCCTGATGGCTTCCCAGTTCCTTAAATAACCAGCTTGTTAGCAAAATCGCAGCAGTAACACCTCCCTCGCGCCACCCTGGCCTCCATCTTTCCACGTGATCCTGACGGCTGCTCCCTCCGAGTGCCAAGGAATCCCTTCTCCGTCACTGGGCCACGCACAAGGGGGCTGTGAGCAATGGCAGCTGTGCCTCCAGAATCTGCCCTAGGGCGGAGGAGGCCTTGGAGCTGTGCTCATCAGAGGCTAAGGCCTCTGTGAACTCATGAGGAGTTGAGCAGAGATGCTGAAGAGCACCAGGCATTCACCATAATGCCAGGCACCCAGTAACTGCTCAAGAAATACCCACTGGCCCTGTGACACACAGTGTCCTCAGGGAGACCCAGGCCTGCCTTGGGCAAAGTCAGCATGTTTGCCATAGGTACCCTCTGCTTTCAGACCACGATGTCCTCAACACTTCTGTGGTGACAGCTTCTCAGCCAAATGCAACAGCTACAGCAGACCGGGCCCAAGCCAGGGGAACAGAGCTGGGGCGGGGGCACTAATTAACGGGGCCCCTTTCACAGCTACTAACAACAAGGCTGGCACCGCACAAAATGTGCAGTGCCTGGTTCTCAAAGACGTACTCCATATCCATTATTGACAGTGAACTTCACGGGTTTCTATATAATCCTCAAAATTTGCATATTATGCATATTTACCAGTCTTGTCCCTTCTCATAACCATCTCATCAAGGAAACTGGCAGCTGTTGGCAGATGGGAGAGTTGGAAGCAAGGGGGCTGGCACCGCCAGGAGGACCACTGTAGCAGCTCTCTGGGACCCTAGAAGGCTGATGTGTTTCTGGGTCCTGCTGGAGTCTGGTAAAAGATCATGAGGGATGCCCATATCCCCCACTCCCTTCCTTGACCCTAGCCCCTGAGAAGCTGAGGCCACTCAAGAAGGCAGATCTTCAATCCAGGGTCCCATACTGTTAGGCTGAATGGTGGCTGGGGACCCTCAGGTTTCCTCACTTGTGAACTGGACTTATGCCAGCAGAACTCTGGCGGAGCTGGGGGGGGGGGGGTGTTTGAGAACAAGGAGATAAGTGAGCCAAGTACTGTGGTTGGCGCCATGTGGGCCTGAGGTGGTTGTCCCTGCTCTGTGGGAAGGATGACGGAGGAACCAGGCTTCGTGAAGACGGTGTGGGTGTGGAGGGGCAGTCAGCGATAGGGCTGGGCCCAACACCTCATTGTGAGTTTAGGCAGGTGGGGCTGGAGGATTTTCTTGTCAGGCCACAGTCTGCAGCCAGGCTCCCCGCGCCCCTTCCCCTCCTGAACCTGTGCTCAGCCCCTACCCCAGCCCTGGGTGTGGCCTTTGAAATGTGCAGAGCATGCTGTCCATCCTCAGCAAGGCTTTCCCTGACTGAGGCAGTGCCCTGGGAAAATGGGTATCCTCACCATGCCCACCTCCAGAGTTGTCAGGAGGATGGATACACCCAGCTGGTTAAACTGTAAGTTGTGCCCAGACAAGAACACTCTTGTGGAGGTCCCTCTGCCAGCTCGTGGGTGCTGGCAGTGGGAGGACTGGGCATTTCCCAATGGTGGCAAGCACCATGGTGGGTGAGGTGCCCAGGACTGTGGCTGTACTTACCAACCAGGGAGCTACGTGCACAGGAGAAATGGTAGTCGGCAAGGGTGCTGCAGATGACACCTCAGAAGTGGGTGTGGGACTGAGGACTGCCACACACATCCCTCCAGCACTCCATCAGAGGCATGAGTTGGACCCTGGTCACACGATGGGGGGGGTGCACCAGGCTCCAGGCAGAGGGTGGCAGGAGAGCCTGCAGGACACAGGAGGAACACCGGTTAGCCAGAAAGGAGTGCTGCACCTTGACACCTTCCGACCAGCCCTAGGGAAGGGGCAAGGCAGCACAGTTGTCATAGAAACCCAAGTGTTTGTGTGACACTGTATTTTCCAGAAAACCCTGGCACCCCAGCTCTTGGGAGGCCCACGTTGTCTTTAGAAGTAGATTTGCATGTCATGCATATTTACAATGCCTTTCCCACCACCCACAGAATTCCTGCAGCAGCCAGCAGTGGGGAAGCTATGGTTCCCAAGTCCTTCCTCGGCTTGCTTCTCCCCTTGCCCCTCCCCGCTTTCCCACCTCACGAGGGAAGTGAGGGGAGGGGCCAAAGTCACACCACTGTGAGTTCAAATCTCAGCTTGGCCCCTCACTCATGGAGTGGGTAATGGACAGGTGGTTTCCTCGGCTCTCTTCTTGTTAACAGTACTCTTCTGAGTGTTCCTGGGAGGTCTCAGAAGGTAATGCAGACAGTATGCTGGCACAAGGGACTTCCTTGGGAAAGACCCTGGGAAGTGCCATTCTCCCGTCCCAGCAGCCTGAGTGTCACCCTGTGAGGTGGAGGGATGCCAGGCGTCTTTGCCCCGCCTGCCTGAGCAGGTTCCCCAAACTACTCTGCGCCTGGATGTTTGTTAATTCGAAGAAGACTGTCCACTGCACACCTATACCCAGGAGGCAGCTAGCTGACACTGAGGCCTCAGAGGATGTCCCTCTCCTTTCCCATTCTACAGGTCACAAAACTGAGACTGAGACACCAAGGCAACATTAGCATGAGGGCCGGAATCTGAGCAGCTAGACTCAGCCCCTCCACCAAGTCCTTAGAGGAGACACAGGGACCAGTTCACTACAGTAAGAAACAGGAAGGGGCAGCTAAGGTTGGGATGCTCAATCATCTTCATCTGCTGGTCCCCAGACCCAAGGATGCTCTTCCCAACTCTCCCCAGGGTCTGCCCAGAAATGGCACCTCCCCCACATCAGTTCCTACACTGCCACATGAGCAACAGACTTCATCTCCTCCTTTTCAAAGTAAGAAACTGAGGCACCCAGCGTGGCAGGGCAGAAGGGAGGATTCTGATGGGGTGTCTCCAAGTCTCCTTAGAGCCATGACAACTCCTTTAATGAAGAGCCCACACTGATCACCAATGAGGGCAGAGCAGCACTCTCTATCCCAGACCTCCCCTTCTAGAACAACAAAACCCATCTCCAGAGGAAGAACAAGGAGAAGAGGAAGGAGCAGCAGGGGGTTAGGTAGCAGGAAAGGAGACGTGGGACTCAAGAACATTCTCAATGAGAGGACACGTGCTCAGAAGTATGCATGGAAGACCTCCAGGTGCATTGTGGGGTGTGAAAATCCACAGCATGCTCAATGCCACAGCTGGGGATTCCTATAAAGTTGTCACTGAGAGCCAAATTCACCCAGCACTACAGCTGAAGGAAGAGGTAACAGCAGAGAAAGGCATCCTGACCTGGAGGTCTCTAAGATCCTTGGAGCCCCCAAGTTTGCCTGCTGAGGGAAGGCTGAAAGTCCCCCCCCCATTTCCCTCTTGTCTGTGATGGGTAACAGACCCTAAGCCCCTGCTGTCTCTGAAGTCCATTTAAGTCTTGGACTTCCAACACAGACCATCTACATACAAGGTGAATATTTAAAAAAAAAAAATCTATACTAAAGGCCTCGTACTGATCAGTGCCACTGAGACAGACGGTCACAGGTGGATGTGGCTTTGTAGAAAAGGAAAGTAGAATCGAGTCTGGTTTCGGCTGCCAAGAGCTTCGGTGAGGACCAGAGCTGAGATCTGGAAGCATCTTCTGGGGCAATGGAAGGGGTTCTAAAATGGACTGTGGTGACGGACACACACTCTGTGTATGAGCTAAAAGCCATCTAACTCCCAATTAGTGAAACATATGGCACATGCGTTACAGCTCAGTAACTGTTAAATCCTTTGTAAAAAAAAAAAAAAAAAAAAAAAAACAAAAAAACCCACAACAGAGAACTTGGTGGCCATCCATAATCTGAGAGCCTGTGCTTCCAAGAAGTCCTCTATCCCAGAGGTCTGTGTGCTTCCGGGAAGCCACCAGGTGTCTATCTGGTGGGGCTCCCACTGGCCCCGGGACCTCTTGGGACGTTCCTTCCCACTGATGAACACACTGTCGCTAGGCTCCATTTCTAGCCTCATGGATGCTGCCGCTCCTTCAGACTGGGATGCCACCAGAGTGAAGCACCCTCACTTCACTCACTGGTGCCAGCACTCAGCGTGGCACCTAGTAGTCACCTGGTAATTGAAATGTTGAGCCAGACTTACAAACCCTAGTGTGCACCCTTGGTTCCAGGTTGTGGCTCCACTCCCTTCTAACCACGTGACCCTGAGGCGGCCACCTAAGTGAGTCTCAATTCCTACCCCCAGAGGGAGCCAGGGATCAGCAGGAATAATGGAGGTGAGAAGTTCTGAGTAACCAGCAGCTCCTGCCTGGATGATCCATGTTGGCTCTGGGCTCTTGTCCCCCACAGGTAGCTGTGGGAGGAATGCTTCCATCTCACACAACCTCCTCTGCCATCCTCTAACCTGGTCACCTTCCGGGGCTATCGCCAAGTGAGCTCTTCTGTCCCTTCTCATAGCCTCTCATCTTCTACATAAAAAATCCTGTCCCTGTCTTGAAGACTCCTGCACATCTTTCAAATGATCCCGACCCGCAGAGCCATCTTGCAGGACCATCATTTCTGCTCCATCTTGTGGCCCCGCTGCCTCCCTAAACTCACGTCTGTAGAAGGATCCTTCCAAGACATGAGTGGGGGGGGGCCTCATGCCACAGCTGCAGGGCTGAGTCCTCAGCAGCTCCAGGTCACGGGGAGTAGGGCCTTCCAACAGGACTCGGCCAGGCCACCTCCGAAGCCGCTGGCCTTGCCACCTCATGAAGTTTCAGTGGTGTTTGTTGTCCAAAAATGTAATTTGCAAAACAGATTTATGCAGGCACTTTCAATTCAATAAATGTAAAATGGGAAAGTGGTTTCTTTTCCTTTTTATCTTTTTTTTTTTTTTTTTTTTTGGTTTTTCAAGACAGGGTTTCTCTGTGTAGCTTTATCTGTCCTGGAACTAGCTCTGTAGCCCAGGCTGGCCTCAAACTCAGAGATCCGCCTGGCTCTGCCTCCTGAGTTCTGGGATTAAAGGTATGCACCACCACCACCACCACCACCTGGTAAACTGGTTTCTAAAAGAAGCACTGACGGCCTCTCCTGTCCTAGGCTCTCCTCAGCCGGCCTGTCCTGCCTCCCTAAGAGGCTTCCTCTGTCCCAGGCCCCCTCACTCAATGCAAAGGCAGTGACCTGCTGGCCTACCCAATGACGTGCACACTGACCTCCCTCCTCCTCACCCCAAACCCTAGGCTCCTCAGCCTGTTCCACAAAGCCCCTCTCCAAGCTGCCTCCTAGCCTTGCCTCAGGACACATCACATACTCAAATAGGCCCCATGCCCTCCCTACAGTCCATGTCTCCCCATGACGCCACCAACCGCTGGAGTCCCTGTAGCAGAAATATGGGCGCTCCAGACTGCCCTAGCCACCTGGACAGCCGCCTCTCCTATCCCCACTACCCTCTCCCTCAGAGCATTGGAACACAAGCCATTTGGCCACCAGGCACCAGCAAGCTAGCCGCCCCTAGTTTACAGGCCCACACCAGCTGCCCCCAGTTTCTCACAGCCTACCCTCAAGGCCACATGAAAACTCAGGCCTTCACTGGACATGATACTATGGAAACAGACACAGAACCCATCCTTGGTCTCACTCAAGAGCTGCACTGTGATGAAAGAAACCTGTGAGGCTAAACAAGGCACAGGCGTAAGAAGGGACCTGTGGCACGGGGTGGAGGTGGACCTAAATCAGGCAGAGGACCGGATGGAAGGGTCCACTGTGGCTGGCTCCGAAGGGACCTGGAGGACCCAGTGAGACTTGGGATTTTCTCAAGCACGCACCCTGGAGCCATACATCCTGTGGTTAGATCCCAGTCCCGCCTGGTAGCTACTGACCTTGGAGGGGTGACCTTAATGTTCCGTCTGTGAAATGGGAATCCTGTATGCCTCTTACCAAGAGCTGATGTGAGAGCCACAGGAGCCCCTGCACACCCATTCATTCCTCTCAGCACAGTGGCTGCCCTTTCCTCCTCTCCCTTCCAGGGGGACATCCCCAGATCCCCCAGTGTACTCCCTAACCTCAGAGAGTACTGAGCTCTGTGCACACCATGCTTTGTCCTGGTCACACATCTGTGATAAAGCTTCACTTAGAAGTAGGCAGAGTAGAAATTAATAACAATAGCTAATAATAGAGTTATAACAATATGCTATAATAAAAGCTATGCAAATGCACTCTCTGCCGGTCCCAAATATCTCAGTATACTGAGGCCTTGACAATCTCGGCATACCCTTGGAGTGGCTAGGATGGCTATGAAGAACTGTGAACGCCCACCTGTCAGCTGGCAGGCCGCATAACGTTTTGTCTAGAGGAGGTGCCACTGAGCCTTGGCTGCTAACCCCATGCTCAGTGGCTGGTGAAGCTTGGTTATGTTTGTGCAGGATGCAGTGGGCTGGCCAGAGCCCGGGACTGGGCCGAGAGGCCAGCCCCAGCTCTAAATTCTGTGCTTCTCCTTCCTCGCCTCTTGCCCTACGCCAGTCTTACCCACTGGCTGTAGCCCCAGATCCACCCCCAGCAGCCATGAGATCCTAGCGCCACCCTTGATTTGGAGAAGCAGAGGCAGTTGCCCCGAGCTGGATCCGGGAGCTGGTGCCAGGTGGGGAGGCTCCCCTCCGAGTGCCTGATCTGGCCGCCTGTCATCTCTCACAGCTGCAGAGCAAGGCCTGTCAGCAGTCAGAGCAGATCCTGACACGTGTCACCATTCCAGAGGCCCCTGCTTCCTTCTCCTCCACCCGTCTCAGCTCTGCAGGCAGCTGGTCACCTATTTTGCATGGGAGGGCACTGTGTGGCCTCAGGTGGTATGGTAAGTGAATGCCTGAGCAGAAGCAAACTCGGGTGAGTGACATTCAGGCCCCAGGACTCGCCCCAGAGTTAGACGTGTCCCCCATGATCAAATTCCCACATCCCATGGATGCACATTTTTCAAGTGTGGGCACACAAAGTCTAAAAGCAGCACATGGCTCAGGCCTGCCCTCTTGCTCAGGACCTGGTGGCCTTTGGCACCTCAACCTCAGACCCCATTTCCAGGGTGTTCACAATACACTAAACACACTGTTGTCTTGCTAGAAAGAGCCGAACCATGAACCACTCTGGCTGGCTTTCAAACCGAAGGCTACGCCACACCCTCCACTTAGCTGCTCGTCTACAGTCCAAGGTCACTCAAGAAACAGCTGGCAGCCTCCTGCCCTGGGCCAGATGTGGTCAAGAGCCAGGCATGCTTGTCTTTGTTCTCACAGAACAGTGTGGTGGGGGTGCACCTTACACTAATGTTCAAGACGAGTGTGTGGTCTGAAGGAGCCAGGGGAGGCTGCAGAGGGCAGATCACTGCTGAGTGACATGGCCCTCCACACCTAGCACTTATATCCATTCTCATCCATTTGTACCTCACAGCCACCCCACCCCCTTGAAGCCTGATCCAATTCCTCAGGGCTCTGGCGCAAATACAGAGAACACGGTGCCCTGCACACAAACATTTGGGCTCCTACTCCATAAGTGGCCCCAAACTGGGCCACAATGAGGACAAGATGAGTCAGGCAGTGTCCCTGGAACACCCAATCCCACGGGGGTGGCAGATACGTAAACAGACATCGCAGTCCACAGTGATGGGTGGGAGTCCAGGCCTATGGGGGCTGGCAGCCAGCCTGGGGGCGGGGAGTGTTTTGGATATACAGGAAAAGAGGGCTCTGCCTGGGTCCAGGAGGAACCACGGGAAGCTACCAGGTAGGCAGCTGGGAAACAAACAGGGAAAATGCATGCCATGTTCGGGAAACTTCTGTAAAGTGGGGAGCCAGCCTGTAGACTCCAGAGAAGAAGGGGGACATGGGGAGGTGGATAGGCTTGGAAAGACAGGCAGAGACTCAATTGTCCAGAAGGTCTTGTGCTGCCTGTTCAGAGACTGGTCTTTTCCCTGAGAACAGTGGAGAGTCCAAGTACGTGGTCAAGTTTCCTGTGGAAAATAAGCAACCCACAGCTCAGTGGGGCACACTTGAGGTGGTGGAGAGACCTGGGAGAATGAAGGTGCTCTATTTGGGTCTGAGTCAAGAGATACTGGGTTCCAGAAGCTAGCCAGGGGGCTGGGTGGAGTGCTTGCCTAAACTGCACAGAGTTCTGAGTCCCCTAGGTCCCCAGCTTTTTATAAAATCAGGCATGGTGGTTTATGTTCTAAGCCATGCTGAAGGCAGGAGGATCAGAAGTTCAAGGCAAATCTCAGCTTCATGTCAAGTTCAAGGCAGCCTGGGATACATGAGACTCTGCTTCAAAAAAAATAAATAAATAAAGTCAAAGAAGAACTGGGGAGACGGTTCATGGCTTGTGGCTTAGTCAGTAAAGTGCCTGTCATGCAAGATGAACTCCCATGGAAAAGCTGGGCACTGCAGTATCTGTTACCTCAGAGCTGTGTGTGTGTGTGAGAGAGAGAGAGACAGACAGACAGACAGACAGACAGACAGAGACAGAGAGAGTCGAGTGTACAGGCGGATTCCTGGAGCTCACTGGCCAGCTAGTCTAGACACCTTACATCAACTTTTGGCCTTCACATATTTGTGTACACACACATAATCTTAAAAACTACAGAAACTATCCAGACTTAGGTAGCAGGGGCCAACAGGGCAAGGAGGTGGTGGGGATAACCACCAGTTCTGATGAGTAGGGGAGAAAGGTCATGGAGCCCCTGACTTTCATCTATAACATGGTCATGCAAACTGTTCTTTAACATTGGCCAATGGCAAATATTTCAGGTTTGCAGGACATGCAACCTCTCATCCAAGGCAGACACAGATATCTGTGTCTGTGACCACAGAAGCACAGGACAAGAGAAATGTTCTTTGTAACCTGAAGCCAAAAACATCCAATTGCTTCATCCAATCAGAAGATCCATCAAAGCATAGTATGTGTGACCTCTACAAAATGAAATAGTACTGAGCACTTAAAAGGGATCCAGTGTGTGCAAAAAATATAGATGAACGCCAAAATTTTAAACTGACTGCAAGAAGCTAGACACTAAAATTATGTATCACCACATGTTTCTATTTATATGACCTTTCTAGAAGAAGCAAATTTATAGAGACGGGAAGAAATCAATGACCTGCAGTGAGGACTGGCTGCCAACGGGCAAAGAAAACCTGGGTTGTGGTGCTGGTTGCACACTGTGTAAATCTGCAGAACCTCACCTGGATGAGTACTTAAACGGACCGGTATGTAAACTGCATTGTTAGAAAGCAGTCAGTGCAGGGTGTTCCAGGGAGCCCTCCAAAGGATGATGCCATCATACTCAGGTCAGGGAGAGAAGCAGGCAGGCCTGTGGGCAGACATCACTCTGGACACCCTGAGCAGGTAGGACACTGGATGAGAACTCTCCAGGAAAAGCACTGGAGGCCCCAGGACTCGGAGATCAGGGGTTGTTGTGTCCCCTGGGAGAGACTGGTCTCAGATGCTAGCCAGCACAGAACTCTGCCCTTTCCACCCTGCTGCTGGCTTCACACATGCTCTCCATAGTTGTCTAGGGTCAGTGGGGGAAGGCAGGCTTCTGAAGAAGCCCTACTGGATGCCACTCTATTGCTGGGTGGCCTCAGTTATCTAGGTAGAGGCCTTGTGGTTACAGGGTAAGGGGACAGCCAGCGCAGAATGGCCCCCTCCCTACATCTTCGAGGAAGAAACTCCTATGTGGGACAGGAGCACATTTCCATCTTGTTTAAGCTATTATTTGGGAGGCCTGTCACTCAGAGGCAGAGACTCACAGCTTTCGCAGGAAAATGTTTATTTCAGACTCTGACCATGAAGTCTATGCCAGAGAAGACCACATCTGACTCGTTCTCCACAGCTCTCAGGGACAGCCCAGGGTAAGTGCTCACTACCTACCTGCTGAATAAATGGCAAATGAACAGGAGAGTACAGACCCCTTGGCCATGCTTAGTCCCCATTTCCTATGTGACCCATCCCTCACGGCCACTCTGCAGACTGCAGAGTCCACCCTCCCTTCCCCACTGTGGCCACACTCCTCAGCCTGCACCACGGCTTCATGCAGTCAGCAGGTCAGGGCCCCGCCTCTCCTGACAGCCTTGGCCACAAGCTGGGAGTAGGCAGGTGTTGCCCACGGGCCGCTCAGTCCTCGCAAGCTCCTGTCCCAATGTCCACAAGTGCTGCCCACACATCTGGCTACCACACAGAGCCCAGTGAGGACAAGAGAGAGTGGCTTAGGCACCTGCTCAGGCAGAACTTGAGGAAAGAAGAAAGGTTGGGGGCAAAGGTCCCCACACATCACAGACACCAAGACTGGGGTGTCCTCTCAAGCTTCCCTGCTGACTATTTCTCCCTCGGAGCCCCCAGGAGCAGCACTAAAGACCCCATAGAAGGAGCCTCATTTCTATAATCAACCCGCCCTGGCCCACTGCGGGATTCATTTCATTGGAATAGACTTCAAGGTCACAGTATGACTCGGTTTTTAGAGCAGAGAGGTGGGTGGGTAAGGGCCAGGGCTGGCAGGCACGAGGTGGAGTCAGGGTGGGGTCTAGAGGTCTGGAACTCCTTGAGCTATGCCAGGGAAGCAAGCAAGAAAACAAAGGGGCTTGTGTAAGCCACAGCGCCGCAGATGAGCCACCTCCTCTGCGTAGATCTGCAGCTTCTCAGCCCACTCCACGCTCTAGGCACAACCTGTTTCTCCTGCCTGCACCATGTCGTGGGCTCTGCTCCTCCATCCGCAGCACCATCTGCCAATCTCAGCTGTGAACATCCTCCTCACTCTGCATGCTCTCTGTGGGATCCCATGGGATGCCAGAGGCCTGTCCTGCTTGGGCCTGGGTGCTGGTGCCAAAGCTACCAGTGCCTGCCCTCTGAGGCCTGTTCAGGGCCACCAGCCCTGTGGATCCAAGAGCTTTTCCTGAGCCTCCCAGACAGCTGCCCTCGTCTTCCCCATTATCCAGTGTGGGGTCACAGCCCTGCACACACCATGAGCACTGCCCAAAGGATTCCAATGCATGAAAAATTCCAAGTCAGGCCCTCTGGCCACACAGGTGGGGAGCAAACATCTGCAGAATAAAGAATGAAACAGATTTGGAAGCTATCCTGAGGGCCTGGAGAAAGCCCCTGTACTGGACTGGCGGGTGAGTCTGCTGTTCGTTGATGTAGCTGTTCACACACATTTACCAAGGGGCTGACAACAGGTGACTCTAACAACCATTGACAGGGAAGCTCCCAACAGCAAAGTGCAGGCCTGTCCTGTCTTGAGTCCACCCTCCTAATAACTATGTGATGCGGGTCCTGTCTTCTCCCATATCATAGACAAGCAGCCAAGTCTCATGGCTGGAGAGTGCAGAGCTGGATCTAAACCTAAGCCAACTATGTCCATGTCCACAAGAGGTACTGTGACCATGAGCCTTGGCCCAGACCTCAGTCTCTACCCACAGTGGGGTGGAGTGGGTGTACTGAGACAAACCCCACACATTCATCACACATCCAGCAAGAAGAGAGCCAGGTTCTTCTAGGATTGGGTTTCTAGGCAGCTAGTGCAGGTCCCCAAAGAGTCTCACTTTGCTTCAACATTTCTATCTACATAATGGAGCAGTAAGGTCAGCTGACACCTAGGAGCCTTGCCTTACTGCTGGGACATTCCAAGATCCTTGTCTTCCCTTCCCTGTGGCCTTGATTTTCTCATTCGTAGCGTGGTTGAGGGCAGAACCAATAACCATGAGATCCAGCACTGGGGCTTCCCAAGGCCACATCAACCTGAGCTTCCTGAAGCTGGGTCTTTGGGAGGACATTCCTGCACTGTTTCCATGGTGATGCTAAGGCCTAGAAAGGGAGTGGCGGTGTCTGAACCTGGAGCTGGCATGCTGGCTGCTCCCCTCCAAGGAGGTACTCACTATGTCCAGTAGACTTTGTGCCAGGGCAAAGTGGCCCTTTGGCTTTGGGGACTCTCCCAGAGCCTGCTGCCTCCACACAGTCGGTAAGGACAGTCAGCATCAAACCCCTTCAGCAGCTGGCCGCTGGCCATGGTGCTGAAACCACACACTTCTAAGAGCAGGCGCTGCCCTGCACCAGCTTGCCAGCTGGGAATCAGGAAGACTGATGGAGAGGGATACAGGGGAAGTGTGGCTAGCTGTGAGATCTTGCACCAGTTTAGTTGCTGGGGGCTCAGTTCCCTCCATGGGAATGCGGAGAGGCAGTCACAATGGATGGAGAGGCCCAGAGTGTCAGTTCCCACTGTCAGGTGGTAGATGAGCTTTGAGAAGGTGCCATGAAAGGATGCTGACTCTTGTGCCCCCCAAGGGTTTTTCTGTCCCTCCTGGCACTCCTGGGAAATAATGTTCACAGAGAGGTGAAATGAGCTGCCGAAGATCACGTAGCTAGCGAAGAGGGGAGCAAAGTTCAGACCAGTTATCCTTAAAAACCATCAACTCTATCCCCTCTCCACTGTCAGTATCCAGTTGGGGAGCTCAAGTCAGGAAAGGCCTGGCTTACCACGATTCATCCAGAAAGCTTCCCAGAATAGGCCTCTTCAATCCACTCCAAGCCGGCTCCCTGGCACTGTGAGCAAGAATCTCCCCCCCCCCCCCCCATACCGCCTAGGCTGCTGGAGCCACAGGCTGGCAGATCCCTTCATGACAGTCTCCACTCTGCTGGAAGGTCCTCTATCAAGACAGATGCATGAGTGACTACAGAGAACATGTGTCAGGTGTGGCCAAGGGCTGGTGGCCACATGGTGCCTGTTAGCACCCTTGCCGGCAGGCATTTGAGCACCACAGAGGTGGGCTCCCCTAGACCCAGGTAAGCACATAGCTGGGTCCCTCCAGACCCAGGCATGCACCTGGCTGGACCCTCCAGATCCAGGTAAACACACAGCTGCGCCCCTCCAGACCTGAGTAAGCACACAGCTGGGCCCCTCCAGACTCAGGCATTCACCTGGCTGGGCCCCTCCAGACCCGGGCAGGCACACAGCTGGGCCCTCCAGACCCCAGTATGCTGTTCGAGACCCGGGTATGCTCCCAGCCTGATCTTGTCCACAGTCCTCTGATGACTAGGGTGTATGCTTACACACAGGCATACTCCTAGGCCTTGTGTGAGGAGCACAGGAGCATGTATGTGACTGAGCCATTTAACTCAGTGGCTGTCCAGTGGAAGCCCAGTGAATGGTTGTAACAAGGAATGCCCTGACTAGATCCCACCCCGATTCCACGCCCAAGCCACAGCTATCGTAGGTCAGGATATCTGTAACAGCTACCTCTCAGACAGTCTCCCTAAGAGCCCCCCTTGTGGGGGACAGAGGGGCCTGTGTGAATCAGAGAGGGAGCTGTTCCCTCCCTCCCCAATATCTAAACGTCGCTCTTATTTACTTATTTAATTTTATTTTTATGTGAATTACTGTTTTGCCTGTGTCTGTGTATGCCTGGGTAAGGGTGTTGGAGCCCCTGAAACTGGAATTACAGATAGTTGTGAACTGCCATGTAGGTGCTGGGAATTGAACCCAGGTCCTCTGGAAGAGCAGCCAGGGCTCTTAACCATTGAGCCATCTCTCCAGCCCCCTAAACTTCTAATTTGGGAGGCTCTTTAAGGCCCTTCTCCACTCCTGCTCCAAACTCAGCACCACGTCCCTCACCCCCCCTCCCACCCCCGCAACACCCTGCCTCCACTGCCTCCCTTCCTTCAATAGACCAGCTCAGGTAAGTCCTTGGTGCTACCCGAGGCTCCCTTTCCCCAGCAGTCACACAACTGGTTCTTCATTCCTTAGTTTCTCCTGTGTCACCCCAGCTGAGAGGTCTTCCCTGGCTGCCTGGAGTCTAAAGCATCCAATACCACATACTAGCTTTGGTTTTAAGTCTCTGTCATCAGCCAGACGAGAAAACACCCCTGCCAGCAGCCGGGGCAACTGTGTGCACCTCTCAGGCTACAAACACTGTCCCAAGTCCCTGTGCCATGAAGTCCTAGGTATGCCATCTGACCTCTGGGACAGAAAAGACAGTCTGAGCCCCTCCCTTCCAGCTGGCCGCTTCCATCCAGGCCCTGCCTAGTGCTGACCCACTTCTGGAGCTTCTCTGCGCTCAGATGGTTGCTCCCTGAGGGACCCAATCCCATGGATCATAGCTGATTCCACTGAGGGGGGATGGCTGCTGGCGCTCATGTACTCTGTGGCCATTAATCAACATCACTGGGATGGAGGATGTCACGGGGCCTTTAGTGGGAGCTGGGCCTGGCCTTCGAGGCTTGGGAAGCTGCCAGCCCCTTTTCCTGGACAGGTTCCTAGCCTGACACCCTCACCTGTCCATCCCCTCAGTTCAATCCAAAAGATGCCCCAGTCTTCCGTGTAGATCCACCCGTTTCCCTCGGTGCACTCAACTCTATCGAAGAGGAAGCTCAGGCTCAGAGAGAGTGGCTTGCCGCAGACACAGCAACACGGCACGGCAGAGGGGGATCCTGGCCCAAAGGCCTCTGGCTTTGCCCTCTTGGTGAGGAGATCCTGCTCCAGGAAAGAAGGCAAGGAGTATCTCCTGGCTGCTGTGCGGGAGTTCCCACTGGGTGTCCCCGGGACCTCAGAGGTCTATTTCCCCACTCAGAGACTCCTAGGGAAATAACCCTCTTGATCCTGATACTCTGGCCCAAGTGTTCTGCCTCTGCCTGCTCTCAATGACAGAAACCAGACGGGATGAAGTGTCTACAGGGAGCTGAGTCCGTATCACCAGCTGGTAGAAGTTGGGCTGCCATGGTGCCCGCTGAGTTCTGAGGACAATGGACCCTCAGCTTCCGGAAACACTGGAAGAATGGAGTAGGAAGATGGGCAAGCTCCTCCTCTATAGCCTGGGTGGCTCTAGAAAACCTGTTTTCCCATCTCTGCCAATCCAGTATTTACTAAGTGCCTATTGTATGCACCAGATTAGACTGACCTGAGTGCAGGGCTCTGAGTCAGACTGCCTCGGCGGACACCCACCTCCTCCTGCAGGAACAGAGTGGCTTCCGAGTCAAGGGGCCTCCTAGCACTGTTTCCCCATCTCTGACCTACGAACAGAGAGAATGGCTCCACTCTCAAAGGGTGACTGTGGGGTCAGAGTCCTATGCAAGTGGGGCCATCGTGCCTGCACTCAACGTGTACTTGACAAAAGCCAGGTGTTCTTGCTGGCGGTTGGCGATAGGACAGTCATGAAAACGCATGCCTCTGAGCCCCTGGCCTGGGGGAGCCCAAGCTGGTAACAGGATCATGTTGTGCTTTGTGTTGCAGGGGCCCGAGACAGAGAAAAAACCGCAGGTCACAGAAGATTCCGCTGACAGGGCCACGGGCTTGAAAGAGAAGACCTAGCAGCAGGTTCTGCAAAGAGGGGATGGCTGGGCGACAGCCCTGTGACTGGACATGTCTTGCTAAGTGTCAGAGAATCTGAAAAGAGAGGCTGGCAGCCAGGGAGAAGTGAGCTGGGTCCCAGTTCCCCTCGCTACACCACAGTAATGGGAACACCCCTCTCTCCTCAGAAGAAGCCCACACTGGCTGTCTACTCCAGACTGGGCCTAGGGAGATGAGAGGTGCTCAGAGCCCACTCTGCTGGGATTGACCTTGGCTGTGTCTCTTCCCCTGGAGCTGACTCAATGCTACCAGTGGTGCCTGACTCACCCCTTCAGTGACAGCTACTTATACCACCCCCTCCACCTCCCAGTCCCAGTAATGGAGCTCTTCGGCTCCTACCCAACCCCTTCCCACCAGCCTCCAGACAGCCACCAAGGGGCCTGTCCTCCAGAAGCCCAGGTCCCTACTAGGAGGTCAGAGGGAGGTCCTTTCTGAGAAGCAATCCCTCTTCTCCCTCCTCAGTCCTGCTCACAACAACCTCTAGTGTGGCCATTTCTTCAGATGGCCAAGGTGCAAGCCAGTGAGCTCTGGCCTAGGCTGCTGTGTGTCCAGAAACACAGGTATGGTGGCTTATAAGGAACCTTCAGTGGCTTCCTCCACAAGCCACCCTCTTCCTACCGCCTCATGTCCCAGGGATGGTGAATCACACAGCCCCTGCACCTTGGGAACAGTCATGTGATGTGAATCACAAGACGGAGCTGGGTAGCCCCGACCCAGCTCTCAAGTGTGTGGGGGTGTTCCGGGGACACCCCACTTTTGTCTTGTCCCCACTTCTACAACAGGCAAATTTCCTGAGGCAGGGGCAGTATGCACACAGTGGTGGGTAGTCAGAGGGGGGAGGTGACATCAGGGCTCCAATCTGGGGCTCTGTTTCCTGAAGGATTTTGGGAATTAGATCTCCCTGTGTTTATGGGGCGGGCAGAATTCACAATGGTAGTCAACCATAAATATGCTAAATGGGACAGCCTTGGCTACTCCAGATTCCCCTCCTCACCTCCTCTGCTCTGGTCCTCAACTGTCTCCCTTCCCCTCCGCCTCCTCCACTCAGCCTGGAATCCGCATTACCTACATATTCGGGGTCTCTAGAGACTGTCCCACCTGCTCGTCCCTCCCTGACACCTTTGCCAGGACTGTGGGTCCCAGGCAAAAGCCATCATTGGGGTTCCATCTCTCTCCAGGCATGCTCCTTTGCAGTTCCCTCAAGCACCACACATGGTTCTTGCTGATGTCCCCAAGAGGCTCTGGTGCTCAGCACGTGCTGCTGGCTACATTCCCTAACCCAGAGGTCAGACAGAGCATGCATACTGACATCCCCCCCCAGACCCTGCAGGGCACCCCCTCTAAGGTAACCTGCAGACCCTCCAGAAGCTGCTGAGTCCCCACCCTTTCAGCAGAATCCTCCCGCCCAGTCAGGTTCCCCTGCTAGGGGCACATTCCTACCACACGTTCCCCGTGCTTTGGCGTCTTTGCCTTACTATCTCCCTGCCCAGAATGGCTTCCCTCCTCTTCACCTGGGCAGCTGTTGCATGTTTTTCAGGGTTTAGCTGATGGCTCCTAGGCTGGTGGTTCCTGAGGGTAGAGGTCAGGCTACCCAGGGCCTTGCACACAGCTGACACTCAGTATGTGTTTACTAAACGAATGACTGGTGGTGGTTTTTTGTTTTTTTTACTATTGTTCTAGCAGCTTCCAGATGGGCCTCCCTGCCACCCCCTGTTACTCGTGGCTGGGTCCCCGCCAGCACCCAGCTCTCGGCAGACAAGGCTCCCCACACATGTCCAGCTCCGGTGTGTCACACAGCCTGGGGAGCTTCCCTTGCAGCCCCTGCCCCACGCCACAGCATCCTGGACAGCCAGGGACCCTGGGGATCAGGGACAGAAGCTGCTGGCCCGCACACCTACAGACCACTGAGAGCCCAGACCTTTCTCCCCTCCCTCCCCTCCCTCTCAGGGCCTCAGCATCCTCTTTTGGACAAGCCAAGCCCCAGTCCTTCTTGATATAATGGTGAAGATAAAGGGAGACGAGGCTGGAATCTACTGAATGGAGTCACAGCATCCTCTAAATCCTAGCCCAGGTGGCAGCCTGGTGGCAAGGGCCCAGGGGCCTCTTCCAGGCACACACACTAAGTCTGGGCTTAGAACGTGTTGAGAAGGGGCTCCCATGCTGAGCGGCTTGAGATGAGGGCTCCCCTGCTGAGTAGAGTTCTTAAAGGTGCCATAGCCTGGAGCCCTAAGTCCCCAGCGTGGCGGGGGGGGGGGGGGGGGGGGAGGGAAGGACTCAGGTGAAGGGGCCCTTCTTGGCTGCTGCCACCTTACAGCCACCTCCATTTTACCTGGTCCTCCATTCCCTCCTCGCTGGCTGGGCGGGCACCTGATCCCTGCAGGGACCCCTCCCCCACCACAGCTTCTCTTCAGCATGGCACCAGGGTGGCCATGCCGTTTGAAGGGCTTTCTGGATGGGTGGGGGCTGCCAGAACCTCCGTCAGTTCCAGCTCTGCCTCAGGGTTGGATCAAGATATACCTCCAGGGGGCTTGTGCGCCAGCCCAGGGTTCAGTCTCGCTTTGCATCACCTTCTAGCTTGTGAAATGGACTTGGTCCCCGATCAGCCCCGGGAGGGGGGTCTCACTCTCAGAACTCTCCCGCCCCCTGGAATGAACCTTCCTCCCTTAAAAAAAAGTGAGCAAGTGGATGGGGTGGGGCTAGAGACAACCTCGGTTGCCATCCTCAGGAACACCACCCACCTCCTTTGAGGCAGTCTTTCATTGGCCAAGAGCTCACCAACTAGGCTACACTAGTTGGCTGGGAGATCCAGGGATCCCCCTGCCTACATCTCTCCAGCACTGGGTGTGCCCCACACCCAGCATTTTGAAGTGGGTTCTGGGGTTCAAACTCAGGTCCTTGCATGCAGAAGGCACGCCTTCTCCCACTGAGCCATCTCCCCAGTCCCCTTTATCTCTTTTCACTCCCCAGTTCTGAAGCTTCCAATAGCTAAGCTGCCAGGAGCAGGCAGTGTGGGCAGAGACAGATGCTGGGTACAAATGGGGGATCATGCTCCAGGGGTCCCAGGGAGTAGAGGAGACTCTGCAGCAAGGAAGCACAAACAAGGCTGACTTTGGTGGGACACAAAGCTTTGATGAGCCCATGGTATGTCCTAGGAATAATGAAAGCCAGGGCAGCAGGCCAGGTTGATGGTGGGACCTCCCTTCAAGAAGATGACCCCTTGTTCTCCTTCCCCAGGGGCCGTGGGACCAAATTCTACTCCAGTCCCATTCACATGCCACATGCCACATGTCACTTGTCCCCGGACACTGGCATAGTGGCCACTACTCAACTCACTGGAGAAAAGACATAAGCAAAATACATGTGAGTGACATTTGAATTCAGGCCAGGCATGTGCAGGAAGATCACCGAGGGTGTGAAGGACAGTAAGACCAGGGCAGAGGGACAAGGCAGTGCAAATATCCTGGAAGGTGGAAGGTTCCAGCACGGGGAGTCAACAGCTGTCAGCTGGGTGTCCTTGGTGGCCAGAAACTTGTCTGCATCAGTGGGCACAGAAAGATGGCTGAGGGTTAAGGGATGGGGTGGGGGTGGGGGGACGAGGCAGCAGAAGTCCCATGGAGCTCAGCGCAGCATAAGAGTTGTTCTACAGACAGACAGACAGACAGAACTCAGGACCGTAAATCCTGTAAAAGCACTTACCCCTGGAGGAGGAGAATGGCCCAAACAAGAGCTTGCAAAGCGCTTGCCCCCCTTTTCTCCTGCATTCTCGTTGACCTCACTTGTCAGATCCTGGAGGCCCTGAGTTTTTATGTCTCACCCCAAAGTTAGTGTCCCACTCCAGGTGGCAGCTCAGGTCCAACATAGAAATTTATTTCCTCTAGGAAGGAAGGTCTGGGAACAATCTGGGAAGGCTTCCCAGAGGAGGCGGCCCAAAAGTGGGGAGAAGGGATCCTAAGTGCTCTGAACTAGGAGGAGAGGGGAGAAGGCAGTGTGTCAGCATCCTCGAAAAAGCAGCTAATTCACAGAGCATTGCTCACAGGCAGGGCACAGCAGCATGGCAGCATGGGCTCGACATTCAGCCTGGGCCTGATCTTTGGGCTGTCTCCTTATTGCTCTTAAGGGCTCTAGGAGATACGAGCAAACTGAGTCAGTGGCTACAAAGCCACTTGCCCAGGTCCAAGTATGTCCAAGCTCTCAACGCCCAGGACATGGCATCCACAAGACAAGCACTCGGGAGCCAGCCAAGGGTTCAAATCAGAAAATAATGTTAAAGGATCTGCTCTGGAAAGATGTCTGCCCAGAGAGAAGGATTGAGGTCCCCTGCCTCAGTCTCCCCTCAGCAGCCTAGGACCTCAGCTCCAAAGCCTCAGCTCGGTAAGGGTGAGGCAAGGCTTGGCAAGGCTCCTTCCCACCCACCCCAGGGACTCAGGCGGCAGCTCCAACCTGCAGCTTTAATTAAAAGGCCTTTTCAAACCATTAACAGCAATAATAATAAAACTCCAAATAGGCCTCGATAAAGCAGCAGACTGCAGGAGAATTAAAATGGGTACCTGGTGTTCTGACACCCCCAGGGGGCAATTGGCTCTGAGGGAGGTGTGATTTTCACCTCCAGTGGACCTGTCAGTCCCAGATACTGCAGGCCTCGGAGGAGAGCTGGGGTCTCTTCAGCAGGTGGACACTGGATGCGGGAGTCTCCAGCCCCCCCAGCCCATCTCACTAACCAGTAATAGCTCCTCCCCCAGAGCTCAGTGGACCTCCTTTCCGCCTCCACCCAGCCCTGATTTTGATTTAGGTCACCTTTACCACCCCTAAAAATAGCTCCCCCTTAGTGGAGTCTCCATGTCCACCTGGGCCCTTGCAAAGTGTGTTCCACAGTGGGCTCTCTACGGTGCACACCAAACCCAACTGCCACCCCAAGACCTTAGTCCTCAGGGCCTGCAGATGTCACCTTCCCCCATCCCCTCTGAGTAAACCCAGCCCCTCTCACCCCGGGGCCTTTGCACAGAAAAGACCTGCCCAGCCCACACTCGGTCCAGTCAGGCTCAATAACTCATCCCCTCCCCCCAGCCCCAACGATCCCTACCCACACTGTAGTATTTCTGGCAGTCCTATCTGCTTGCCCTCTGACCCCTGTAGGAGCCTGTGTGGGCAGAACCGGTCTGAATTATGCACAGCTGTGGCCCCAGTGCCTAGCACGGTGCCTGGTACACAGTAACCACTCTCAAGTAGAGCTTGCTGAACTACTCAGCCAACATGATCTCCCTGCCGTCCCTCCTCTCAGCCACCACTCCCAGACATCGAGTTCCCTGTGGGTACAGGGTGTGGCAGTAGCTTCTCAGCCTCCTGCGTTTGCTGATGATGATACCCACTAAGGCAGATCCCAGGAGCTATGCCTTAACTCCGTACTGTGGGAATGGCAGAAGCTGGTCCCTACCATTTTCTATCTACATGTTACTCTATTTGGCAGACACTTGTCCAACCTCTGCATCCCTAAACTTGTACATGGGATGAAGATTCACGGGGCCGTGACTTGTAGAGGACATCCAGGGCAGCAGGGGGAACCAGGCAGGCACCGCAGTGGGGTGGCCAGGAGAAAGCAGAGGTGTGTGTGTTGGGGGGGGGGGGTAGTGACACAACCACACAGGCACCAAATCCTGCCTCACCATGTCCATACTATGTGGCTATGGCAACAGACCCCACCTCTATGAGCCTCAGTTTCCCAGCACCTAGTGCACAGTAAGTGCAGGGGTGGAGGTGGGGTTGCTGGTGTAAGGAGAAGGACAGAGAAGAGCGTGCCTTTCCAGCAGAGGTGCCTGAAAGGAGACAGCATGGGACCAAGCCTGGAAAAACACACAGGAGGCACAAAGGAGTTGGCCAAGCAGAGGGGACAGGACAAGGGGATGCTCCCCTCAGTGTGGTGGCTAGAACAGTTCAAAAAGCAGGGTTGGTTGTTCTTTAGAGTTTTAAACAATGGCTAGCCATGTGGCTCAGCAGTTGGTGCTGCTCTAGCATCCAAGAGGCCTCCTCAGACCTTCATGAACTTCTTGGTATGAAAAGTTCCAGGCGTTCAGAAGGCAGGCACTACACTCACAAAGTCCACCGTGAGCCAGGAGAGCAGGCCAGGTCATCCCAGCATGTCCATGCCTTGGGGCCCCACATTCATCCTCCACGGATCCCAAGGTAGGATCAGAATGGAACAAGGCTACTCAGAGCCCCCAACACCTTCCCCAACTGACCAGGCAGAACAAACGTGTAGTCCTTACAGCCAGAGGTAGCATCTCTCAATATGTGTGTGGCGGGGGAGGGGGGTCCAGCCAGACCATAGTTTCTGCCTCCAAGAGGGTGGGACTTTGCTCCTGGAGGAAGGAAGCCCTATCTGGAGATGCTTCTTTGAAGCTCCATGAATATACATGGTGGCAGGCAGGCTTTTTGAGATGCTAACAAGCTACCTTAGCTGGAGAAATTGGGGTCACCAGCTTTGGGGGCCCTACCTGAGGAGCGGCTGGATGGAGAGGAGGTGCTAGAGAGGCTAGAGACCCAATGGCTCAGCTCCGACCTCCCAGCTTCAACTTCCTCACCTGAACATTTTTTCAGCTGGGCACAGGGTACACACAGGCACTCAATACACGCCACTGCCTATCTGCAGACTCTCAGGGCCCATAGGCTGGGCATGGGCGCCTGTCCCGGTCCACTTTGCCCACTCTGGCTTGCGTCCTCTACACTTCTGTTTCCCCAGGTTCGAAAGACACAGTGTCAAGACAATGAAAAGATGGTCCTCGCTGCAGCTGAGCCCTGAGTAGGTGAGCCAGGCTGGGAAGGAGCACTTCCGCCTAGCATAGGCCCCTGGGCTCTATCCTCGGAGAGAGAAAAGAAAGTATGAGCTGAGTGTGTGTGCACACAAGGGTAGGTAGGCTGCAGAGGCGTGGGGCTGCAGCTGTCTAGGGGAGGGTCTTGGAGATGCACACCCACTTGCGGTGGGGAAAAGGTAAGGCTCAAAGGCTGGGAAGAACTCCACTGACCTCAACACTTATAATGGGCTAGGCCAGCCCCTTGTAGACCTACTCTGTCCAGATGAAAAGTCTCAGGGAAGTAAGTGTGATGACATCACCTCCGGCTCTGCAGTTTCCAAGCGCCTCCTGTACTCAACTACAGCTGGTTCCCTAATTTCCTAGGCTCCGTCTTTCTTAGCTCCTGTGGTGGTTTGACTGACAATGACTGCCCCATAGGCTCGTGGTTTTCAATACCTGGTCCCCAGGTGGTGGAACTGTTTGGGAAGGATTAGGGAGGTGTGGCCTTGCTGGAGGAGGTGTGTCACTGGCTTTGAGGTTTCAAAAGACCATCCCCAGAGTTCTCTCTGACTTAGACTTGCAGAACAGGAAGCAAGCTCTCAGCTGCCCCTGCCTCCAGGCCTTTGTTCAGCCATCACGGTCTCTAATCCTCTGAAAGCACAGCCCAATTAAATGCGATCTCTTGTAAGTCTGCTCCTGGTATCTTGTCACGGAATAGAAAAGTAACAAAGATAGCACCCCTGAAAATGTCAGGCAGAATCAGGCCAGCACCCCCCTCCCCGTGTGTGTGTGTGTGTGTGTGTGTGTGTGTGTGTGTGTGTGTGTGTGTGTTTGGAGGGGGCCCTGGTACATGTGCAGGTCAGAGGATGACACTGGGTGTCTTCCTCACTAGTTCACCATCTAAATTTCTGAGACAGGGTCTCTCACGGAACCTAGAGCTCATCAATTTGCCTAGGCTAACTCATCGGCCCCCTGGCTGAGGTCACACAGTGGACCAGCAGCTCTGATGCCAGACACACACACACCTCATCTGCCTCCACTCATATTTAATTCTGGATGCCTGGGGGTGGGGTGGGGGTGGCAGGATTTCCTGACCTTTGTCACGCAGCCTAATGGCTTGCCTGTTCTCTCAGGTGCCTCAGCCCCTCTAAAGGTGAGCTCTGGAGGAAAAGCACATGCCTTAATTGTTACAGGTTTCTGTTTTTCAGGTTTTTAGAGGTAGGGTCTCATGATAGCCCAGGCTAATCTGAAACTAATTTTGGAGCCCAGGCTAGCCGGAACTCACAGTGATCCTCAGATCACAGCCTCTGAGTGCTGAGATTACAAGCATACACCATCACACCTAGCTCTCGTCATCTTTTCCTTATTACAAAAACAATATATACTAAGAGAAGAAAACAGAAAGGCACTTGGAAAATGAGACTATTCCCTCAGGGGCGAGCACTTGTTATATCCTGGTATGCATCCTTCCAGTCTTTCGATTTTCCACCCAAGATCACCATGAAGACGCCGCTTTTGTACATGCCCGAGCATCTGGCCTGCAACACCCTCTTCCCCTTTAGCCCTCATTACGAGCCAGTGACATGCTCAAGTGCCCAAACAAACACAGAGCAGGTTCAGAGAAGGGAACAAGTCCCTGGTTATCCCACGAGCAGAGCTAATGACTCCGCCAAGTTCCACCTTACAGTTATTTGCCCCCCATGGTTGGAACTGTTCTCGTCTGCATTCCTAGAGGTAGAAGTGTCAGCCCAACCCAATGCAGAGTTTGGAGCTTTAAGACCAAACAAACAAAAGCAGGAGAGTCTCAGTTTATGGCCCTGCCACAGTCAGGCAGGCCTCCCCCGACCTTCTTGTGTGTGCTGGACAACGCCACTATGCATGCTAGTTAACGAGAGCATAGTTACTCCTTCCAAGGGCACTGGCTTCATTTCACTGTGTGGTTTTTCACCTGGACAGGAATCTGTGGCCCAATCTGTCAGGGTCCAGTGTTCTGCCAGCTGGAGGCCTTGCTCTTCTGTCTCAGGTCAGGAGACCTAGAAGGAGCTGAGTGACCAAGTTAAATGACCCACCTAGCCACCTGACACCTTGGCGATTCTGCCATTGTGCACTTTGACTTAGAAACAAGTCGGAGCTGGACACAGAATGCCCAGGAGTGCAGGAGTACCCTGGCCTACCTGAGAGAAGGAGAAACTGAGTCAGGAAGTGCCTCCTCCACCAACCTTTGATCTTGACACTGTCTCTCTATTCCCAAACCACACCTAATTAAATGGATAAAATTCTAAGTTATAAATCTTTTTTTTTTTTTTTTTTTTTTTGAGGCAGGGTTTCTCTGTGTAGCCCTGGCTGTCCTGGCACTCACTCTGTAGCCCAGTCTGGCCTTGAACTCACAGAGATCCATCTGCCTCTGCCTCCCGAGTGCTGAGATTAAAGGCATGCGTCACCATCACCCGGCAAGTTACAAACCTTTAAATTCAAGGAATTATATATTCATGTAAGTATGAAGAATATGATACAGGAGAAGCCATTATCCACTTGTTCAAACCCAGCGACCAAGAAAACCTTGAAAGTGGCCAGAGAAAGAAGCCGGACAACCGTGAGGAGCAAAGACAAGGCGGCAGATGCCAGTGTACCGGCACTAGGAAGGAGGCCCCGTGATGACGGATAAAAGCACCAAGAGAAACCCGTGCCAACCTAGACTCCTACTGCCAGTGAATGTAACACGGAAACATAAAGCGAAACAGAGGCTCTTTTAGACAGAAAATGGAGACACCCGTCATCAGATCCACAATATAAGAAATGTTAAATCCCTTCATGCTGCCGGGTAGAGGCCAGAGAAGATGCAGCTCCCTAAGAAGAATGGAAAGGGCTGGGCGTGGCAGCCTGTGAGCTCCTACTGAGTATTATTGTTCTCATCACTTAAACCTCTCTCAAAGATGGGTGAAATTTGGACAAACATATTAACAAT
This sequence comes from Onychomys torridus, assembly GCF_903995425.1. Lineage (NCBI taxonomy): Eukaryota > Metazoa > Chordata > Mammalia > Rodentia > Cricetidae > Onychomys > Onychomys torridus. The sequence goes on from NC_050446.1 coordinate 137,958,293, forward strand.
AGCCAGGCATTGTGACTCATGTCTACACCCCCAGTCCTCAGGGACTTCATGCAGCAATTGCTGCAGTTCCAGGCTAGCCTGGGCTACAATGCAAGACACAGTCTCCAAAAAACCCAAACAATAGTAATAGTAATGATACCAACAACAATAATATAGTGTGATTATAATACACATAAAAGTAAAATGCATAACAAGATAGCACACAATCAGGAGATAAATGGAGGAAGATTATTCAATATTCTCCAAGGATGCATGAAGCAATATGATGTGATTTGAAAGTAGGCTGTGACATGGAAAATGTATACTACACATCATACAGCAAGCCACTAAAAGAGTGATATCTAATCACATAAAGATAAACAGAATGATGAAAATACTTAATTAACTCTAAAAAAGGCAGAGAGATGGGAAATACATCAAAGACTTACACTTAACTATATCAGCAATCACATTAAATATAAATTGTCTAACTGATCCAAATAAAAGGCAAAGATTCTCAGATTAGAGTTTTGCTTTTGTTCCAAAGACCCAGCTATACACTGCATATTAGAAATGTATTATACCTGTGTGTGGTGAGACACACCTGTAACCCCAGAACTCGGGAAGAACAAGAGTTCACGGCCAGCCTGAACTACACCATGAGACACCCATTTCAAAAAAAGGAACATACTTCAATTATAAAAACAACAACAACAAATGGGCCAGAAGAGATGGCTCAGCCGGTAAATGTTCCTGTCTCCAACCCTGACCAAACCTGAGAATTCAATTCCTGGGTCCCACATGGTAGAAGAACAGATGGATTACCCTGGATTGTTCTCCGACCTCTAAGTATATGTACTTGTGTGCACACACACATGCACAAACATAAACACTCAAGAGTGTACACACACACACACACACACACACACACACACACAAATGTAAGAGAAAAAGTTTATTTAAAAAAATACAAGTTGAGCCAGGTGCAGAAGCAGGCAGATCCTGTGAGTTCAAGGTCAGCTTGCTCTACATATCAAGTTCCAGAACAGACAGAGCTATATAATGAGATCCTATGTCAAAACAAAACAACAAAACAAGTTAAAAGAGTGGGAAGCCACAGAGCATGTTAACACTGCGGGCTACAGGTATATCAGAAAAGGTGTATTTCAGGGATAAAGTCATTTTATAATGACAAACAGGCCAATTCATTAAGAGCAATATTTCCAAATGTTTGAACATTTAAAAGAGAAGCTTCAAAATACACCAAGCCAAAAGTGCTTGGGGCTTGGCGGGACAGCTCAGGGGATGAGGGCACCTGCTGTGCAAACATGAGGCCCTGAGTTCCAAACTGCACATAAAGAGCTGGTCAGGGGCACAAGGCTGCAGCACCGTGGAGAGTGCAGACAGAGGGGTCCTTGGGGCGTGCTGGCTGCCAGCCCAGCCCTGTGTGCAGAGAGTCCCTGTCTCAAGGAAATAAATATAGGATGCTCTGCGTCCTCCTCTGGCTTCTGGGCACATACACAGGTATGCACAGCAGTTCACTTGTGCATGTGCCCTGGCGCACGCGCGCGCGCACACATACACATGCGCACGCGCGTGTACACACACACACACACACACACACACACACACACACACACAGAAGGGGCGTTGAAATGCAAGGAGAAAGAGACAACTCACCAATCAGGGTTGGAAATTTCTATATTTCTTTTTTACAATAATTAGTAAAGTAAGTGAACAGAAAATAAATAAGGGTGGTATGAAAGATTTTAACAGTACTCTCAACTACCTTCTAGAACATTCTGTTCACTAACAACAGATTACATATTCTTTTCATGGAACATTTGCAGAAATAGGCCATATTCTGTGCTACTGAACAAGTCTTAATATACTTTTAAAGATTCAAGTCACACAATATAGCATTTGATCACAATGGAACTAGATTAAAGCTACTACAGAAAGATCCTTGGAAGTCCTCAAAGATCCGGGGACGAAATGCCACACCCCTAAGTCACTTCAGGGGCCAAACAGGAAGCCAGTAGGGAAATGCCAAACTGTCTTGAACTGAATAAAAAGAAAACATAACAGACCCAAATGCCTGGGTCAGGGCTGACCACTGCTCTTAGGAAGGGCCAGAGTTCGCACCCCAGCACTCACAGCAGGTGGCTCACAACCACCTGTAACTCCAGGTCCTGGGGACACAACAGCCTCCTCTCCAGCCACCAAGGGCGCCCTCACACACAGAAAATACATGTGCACATATAACTTTAGAAAACAATTTTGTGTGTGGATGTCCAAGCAGTACTTAGAGAAGCTTTACACCATAAAAATGCCCAAGTGCAGGAAAATAAAAACATTTAAAATCAGGGACTCCAGCTATCCCCTTAACACAGTAGAAAAAGAACAAATTCAACGTGAACTAAGTAAAAGAAAGGAAAAACCGACATCAGAACGGAAATCAATAAAGGAGAAAATATAAAAGCAATCGAGGCAAATCAGCAGCACCAAAAGATGGTTCTTCAAAAAGATCAATAAAATTCATTAAAACATAGCCAGACTGATGGGGAAATTAAAAATGAGAAAGAGAAAGAGATTAAACACAAATTACCAATACAAGGAGTGAAGCAGGGGACACCCTACAAACCCTACAGCTATTAAGTGGGTAAGAAAGCCGAACACTTACTGCAGCGCTCCAGTGACCCAGTCGGTGGGGTCTGTCGGAGGGACAATCAATGCAATGAAATTGAGAGTCTAGGAGAAAACAACGAACCTCACATTTATGATCAATCAGTCTTCAAGGAAGGTGCCAAGGCCACTCAATAGGAGAGGTGTTTCAGCAAAGGGGGCCAGCACAGCTTGCTATTCCCATGCACAGCAGAGAGAGGACCCCTGTTCCGCACCAGGGACAAGAGAACAACACAATCAAACTGCCCTTCCTTCCTCGAGCGCTTTGGGCAAGTGTTGGTCACAGTGGTCAGAAAAGTAAGGAATACGTGTGATATGCAAATCAATCTCTCCTTTGGGTTTTGTTGTTTAGACAGAGTCTTGCTGTGTAGCCTGGATTGACCTGAAACTCACTCTGTAGATCATGCTGACCTCAAACTTACAATGATCCTCCTTCCTCTGCTTTCCCAGTGCTGGGATTATAGGCATGCATCATCATCCTCAGCTAATGTAAATTCTCTCAGCAAGGTGTTAAATACGATGTCACCCCGGGACCCCACCTCCACCCCTGCATGACGGCCGAGCAGGACACCCTTATTTCAATCCCCAGAACTCACATGGTGAGAGGGAAAACCTGCTTCTTAAGTTGTCCACTGACCTCCACACGTGTGCACACACGCTAAACAAACAAGCAAATGTAACTTTCTTTTATTTAGCCAGGGCTGGGGAGATGGCTCAGTGGGTAACTCCAGACTGTGCAGAAGGAGTGGTTGTAACCCTAGTATTCCTGCAAGCCATGGGAGGCAGAGCAGGACAGTCTCCAGAAGCTCACAGGCCACTGGCCTGGCTCACAGCATGGAGAAGAAATCCTCTCTTAAGTCAGGAATAAAAGCGAGGACCCACACTTAAGGCTGCCCTCTGACCTCCACATGTACGCACAAGTGTGCCTGCACCCCGCACACATGAACACATACACACATCTCATGCACATCCATGCACACACCAAAAATAATGATAACAATGGAATATTATAAATAACTTTTTGTTGATACATTTAGAAAGAAATGAGTAAGTAAGCAAGACAAATTTCTTTGTTGTTGTTTGTTTGTTTATATGGAACAGCTCTGACTGTCCTGGATCTTGCTCTGTAGACCAGGCTGGCCTCAAACTCACAGAGATCTGCCTGTCTTTGCCTCCTAAGTGCTGGGATTAAAGGCCATCACTCCTGGCCTGAACAGGATACATTTCTTGAAAGGTACAGTCAATCAAAGGTGCTATAAGCTGATAAACTAAGTGGTCCGATATTTATTAAGGAAACTGCATTTGCAGGGGAAAATGTTTACCAATAGAGTTAGTACCTTGATACACTGGTGTTCTGGTGTCTAGAGCCACAGTTATATGTATTTCAAAAGGCCAGAAAAGATGTGGAAAATGCTCTCCTACAAAATGACTACCTGAATACAGCATAATGATACACAGTGAAGTTTCACATTACACTTCATACATATGTACAATCTTATGGATCAATTCAAATATTTTAATTTTTAAAATGAGAGAATTCACCAAGTGGTGGTAGTGAATGCCTTACTTCCAACACTTGGGACGCAGATCTCTGTGAGTTTGAGGCCAGCCTGGTCTACAGAGTGAGATCCAGGACAGCCAGGGCTACACAGTGAAACCCTGTCTCAAAAAAACAAACAAATAAACAACAGCACATGAATAAACTCAAGAAAAAAACTTTTCCACAAAGAGGTCTCATAGCTCATTCAATCCCAACTGTTGAAAGAGATGGTGGGTTGTTGGTTTTTGTTTGTTTTTGTTTTTGTTTGTAAAGGGTTAAAGAGGGGGCTGGAGAGAGGCTTGGTCGAGCACTGGCTGCTCCCGAAGAAGACCCAGGTTCAGTCCCCGGCACCCACATAGCAGCTCACACGGTCTGTAACTTCATCTCTGGGGGATCTGATGCCCTCTTCTTATCTCCGTGGGCATTGCATGCCTGTGATTCACAGACACACGTGCAGGCAAAAACACCGGCACACATAAGCTACAAATAAATAAATCCTTTTTAAAAAGAGTAAAGAGAAGGCAACACTTCTTCCTCATTGTATGGTGCCCCAATACTCATGCCTGAAAACTAACACAATCAATGAAAACGAGCGTCTTCCTGTATTTTTGTGGCACCTCCCAAGTGTTGGCGGTGTCAAGGTGAAGTGGAATCTATCTTTCCCAGCTGCTGGCTGCCACACACTCACTGAGTAGGGGATGGACTTCATACTTTTCTCTGAGAAGTACATGGCCACAGAAGTAGCTGCCAGTGCGCTGGGCAAAGAGTGGAAGGTCGTGTGGTTCAGTCAGTGGCGGGAAGAACAAACAAGGATCTCCCGTAAACAATGAGTTTTGGAGGGAGCCTACTGCTGGGTAAGGGGCATTCTTTATATATATATATATATATATATATATATATATATATATATATATATATATATATTTAGGTATGAATGCTCTGTCTGCATGTATGCCTCCATGCCATAAGAAGGCATCAGATCCCATTATAGATGGTTGTGAGCCACCATGTGGTGGCCGGGAATTGAACTTAGGACCTCTGGAAGAGCAGCCAGTGTTCTTAACCATCTCTCTGGTCCTGGGGCATTCTTGTTATAGACCAGGGGAGAAAGGAAGTGCAAGTTCATTCATTGTGGATGCCAATCTTAGTGTTCTCAACTTGGTTATTGTTTTAAAAAAAAATGGAGAGAAAGATATTTCTGAACTGATGACACTATGTGCCTCCAAGGTTGGGGTTCAAAGGAGCTGGCAGAATCCAGAGGCCTCCTCTCTCTAAAGAAGATGATGTCTGCCAATATGGTCTTACAAAACCCTTAAAGATGGTTAGAAGCCCAGGACAAAGCGCCCAAGGCTCAGTGTCTCCCTACTCCACGTGTCCCACAACAGGAACTTGGATGCGTTGCTCTGGAAAAGCATCGTACTAAGAAAGAAATGAGGAGGCTGCCGAATATGCTAAACTTTTGGCCAAGAGAATGATGGGAACTAAAGGAAATGCCAGGAACAGGTTGCCAGGAGACGTAGGCTGTCCTCGCTGAGAGCTTCTACTTCTAAGTCCAGTTGAAAATAAGTCTTTAAGAGTAACAAATAAATGATCAGACCTCAAATCTCCAAAAATAAAAAAATAAAAATAGAACAACATCCTCCATGAACACTGATGCCAAAGTTCCAAAGTTTCAGTAAATCCAATTCAACTGTTCACCAAAGAAATAGCATCCTGCCGGGTGGTGGTGGTGGTGCATTCCTTTAATCCCAGCACTTGGGAGGCAGAGGCAGGCGGATCTCTGAGTTGCAGAACAGCCAGGGATACACAGAGCAACCCTGTCTCAAAAAGCAAACAAAACAAAAGAATAGCACCATGTTCAAATGGGATTCACATGAAGAATGAAGGTTTGCTCCACATGTGAGGACCAATCCATGAAAGGTATCATCTGACGCCAAGAGATAAACTGTATGAGCATCTCAACAGACACCAAAAATGCCTTCAACACAATCCACAATTTAAACATCTCAGCAAACTCAGAAGAGAATGGCTCCACACAGAAAAGAACCCACGAAGCTGAGGGTGTGGTCCTTGCCATAACCCACACTCTGGAGGATGAAGTGGGAGGGTCAATATGAGTTTGAGGCCACGCAGAATGAGTTCCCATCTCATAAAAACAAAACCACCAACAAATAGATGTTTGGGGTTTTTGTTGTTTTGTTTTGATTTGTTTTTGTTTACTTGTTTAGGGGGTTTTGTTTGTGTTGTTTTGTTTTTGAGACAGGGTTTCTCTGTGTATCCCTAGTGGTCCTGGAACTCACTCTGTAGACCAGGCTGGCCTTGAACTCACTCTGTAGACCAGGCTGGCCTAGAACTCAGAGATCCACCTGCTTCTGTGCTTCTGCCTCCCAAGTGCTGGGATTAAAGACATGCCCCACCAGAGCCTGGCTTAAAAAAAAAAAAAAAAAAAAAAAAAAAAAAAGATAGAGCCTCACTGTGGAGCCCGGGTTGGCTTGGAACTCACTCCCTTTTGTAGACCAGGCTGGCCTCAAACTTGCTGGAATGCTGATAACAGGCTCATGGGAAATATTTCTTTCCTAAATTTTATGTGCATGTACATTTTGCTTACATGTATGTCTGTGTACCACGTATATACCTAGTCCCAGAAGCACCCCTGAAGAGGGCATCAGATCCCCTGGAAGTGGAGTTATGGACAGTTGTGAGCCACCATGTGGGTGCTGGGAGCGGAACTCAGGTCCTCTGCAAGAGCGTAAGTGCTCTTAACCACTAACCCATCTCTCCAGCACAGGCACAGAAAAAAAATTAAAGTTTATCTGCCAATACTCAGCCACTGTCCTAGTGGATGAAGAGTGGACTCTTCCCCTATGATGGGCAGCCAGGCAAGGATGGCCACCCTCACATCTCCTGCTCAGAACACGTCGGAAGTTCTAGCCAGAGAATCGAGCAAGAAGCTGAGTGAAAAGACACTGAGCTGGAAGGAAGAGGCTTACAGACAACAAGTTCACCCTTAGAGGAAGGGCGATGGGACCCCACACACAGAAAGCTCCAGCAGCCAGTGAATTCACCAGTGCAGCCAGACACAGCAGCAGAACACAAAACTTGCTTTATTTCTATCCTGGCTGTGAACTATGCAAATTAAAAAATTCTAAATGTCACCTAGAGTTGCACAAAAATGGGAATAAGTATAAGCAAAGGAGTAAAAGTACAGAACAATGGGAAACTAAACTACCTAAGTTAAAAACAACGCCAAAGCCCTGGTCACTGGCAAAATAAGGAAAAGAAAATCTGAATAAGATGTGAGAAATATTGCCTAGGGTTAAAAAAAATGCGGTATCGGGATAGACAGATGGTTCGGCAGAGAGGAGGAATACAGGACTTGGGTTCCCTCACAAGCACACACAGGGCAGCCCACAACTGTCCCCAACTCCAGTTCCAGGGTATTCGACTCCCTCTTCTGGCCTCTGTGGACACCAGGTACAAAAGCAGAGCATAGAGTAACATGCAGGCGAAACATTCATCCACGTAAAATAAAAATAAATCTTTAAAATGTTTCCTGAATTGTTTACATGCTCATTCTCCTCGAATAGATCCAAAGAGTCAAACCAACCCCAACCATAATCTCAGCAGGTATTTGTAGAAACTGATAAATTAATTCTCAAACTCACAGGGAAACTCAAAGGATACAGAAGAGTCCAAAGCAACCCTCGCTGAAAGAGTACCACAAAGTTAGAAGGCCTGATGTCTGAACAGTGCAAGACCCCTGGAGACAGACAAACAGACAGACAGATAGACCAACAGACCAAGAGAACAGAACAGGCCAGACACAGGCTCACACACCACATGACTAGCTGATCTTTTTTTTTCAGTCAGGCTTTCATGTAGCCCAGCCTGGCCTCAAACTCACTATGTAGTTGAGGATGATTTTGAACTTTTTATTTGTTTGTTTGTTGCTCTGTGTAATAGTCCTGGCTGTCCCGGAACTCACTCTGTAGACTAGGCTGCCTTGAACTCACAGAGATCTGCCTGCCTCTGCCTCCAAAGTGCTGGGATTAAAGGTGTGCGCCACCACCATTCGGCTGATCTTGAACTTTTTTGAAATAAAAAAAAAAAAAATTATGAGTACATGTATATGTATGTATATGAGGACATGAGTGCACCTGCCTGTGTAGGCCACAAGAGGGCATCAGAACCCCTGGGGCAGAAGTTACAGATGGTTGTGAGGCAACGTGGGTGCCCCAACCTGAACTTGGGTCCTCTGCAAGAACAGCAAGCTCTCTCAACTGTTGAGCCATCTCTAGAGCCCATGACCTTTGACTTCTGATCCTCCTGTCTCTACCTCCCAAACGTTGGGATTAGTCTTGCACCACCATGCCTGGTTTATGTGGTGCTTGGGGATCAAACTCAGGGCTTCCTGCAGGCTAGGCAAGCCCTCTGCCAAGTGAGGGACATCTCCAGCTGTAAGTAACTTACTTTTAAATCTGTCTCTCTGTCTCTGTCTCTCTCCTCCAACCGTTTTCGTTCTGTTTGTATTTATCTGCTGGAAATTTAACCAAAAGCCTGGTCCACGCAGGTGCTCCTCAACCCTGAGCTAAGGCTTCAGCACCACCCCCCCCCCGTAACTGATCTTCAACAAAGGAACACAAGGGATGCAGCACAGCCAGGTGAGCTTGCTAAGCAACAACAAGAAACATTACTTTATTTTATGCATGCATGCTGTGCACAGACATACATGCAGACAAAACACCTATATGCTTAAATAAATTTAATTTAAAAACTAATAAAAACTTTAAAACTTAAAAAAAAACTGTAGAGGATGATACTCTTGGGTTAGGCAAAGGATTCTTAGACACAACAACATTGGATATAAGTCAGAGAATGAAGTGATAAATAGGCTTAATCAAAATTAAAACCATCACTAGGCAGTGGTGGCACATGTCTCTAATCCCAGCACTCTGGAGGCAGAGGCAGGTAGATCTCTGTGAGTTCTAGGCCAGTCTGAGCTATAGACAGAGTTCCAGGACAGCCAGAGCTGTTACACAGAGAAACTCCATCTTGAAAAACCAAAACCAAAACCAAAGCAACAACAAAAACAAACAACAAAATTGAAACTCTCTCCTTTAAGACGGTCTTAAAGAAACGATCAGATAGCCCACAAACTGGGGTAACACTGTGTTCACACATCTTTTCTGGATGAAAAGATGTTCCACACCTCTGGTCCTTAAGGAAGCGAGAGTTCATGCTATAGGAGAACATCAGCCTCAACCAGTGTTGAGGAGGGGGAAGAGGAACTGGAACTTTCCCACACTGATGGGGGAAAACTAAAATGGGAACGTTACTCTGGAGAAGTTTGCTAGTTTCTTAAAGAGCTAAGCACACACCTGCCATCTTATCTAGCCACTTTTCTAGGTATTTACCTAAGAAAAGAAATACTTCTAGGTATTTGCCTAAGAGAAATGAAGCACAGATTCATAGGAAGAGTTGGATGTAATTGTCCATAAGGAGCTTTGTTTGTAAGAAGCAAACCCATCAGTAAATAAATGGTGACACACCCACACCATTGGAATACTACTCAGCTATAAACAAGGAAGAGCTACGGCAGATGCTGCAGCACGTGAGGATGATGGAGAGAGTACACTAGTGTGTCATTCCATCACAGAGAATGGGAGGGGCAGGTGGGAGGAGGGTGGGGGGAGGGCAAGGAGGAGATTACAGGGGTGACCAGGAAACTTTGGATGGTGGTGGGTATTTTCAGTTCCTTATCTCTAAATACGTATTGTCTATTATATGTCAATTACATCTCAATATAAGCTTTTTAAAAGAGGGATAAATCAAGGTTACACTAGGGATAAAGATTAAACCGGCATACCTTCACAGGCTCTTTTAACTTAAAGGTTCTAAAATTGTCTTGAAATTTTAAGACTCATCTGTTCACACATCCATAATCATTTATTTCCAGGATGCAGCAAGCCTCTCGACACCATTTGGAGATAACTATACTGAGATGCTGACACGCGGCAGGGTGATGCCATTCTAAATCACTCCTGCTCAGAAGTGACGCCCAGAGCCCAGAGCCCATGACTCCGTCACTTTATCAATCTCCAGGTTTGTTCCCAAACACAACAGCTCCTGCTCTGGCACCAGGATTAAATCGCCTCCCCCGGGAGGGAGTCAAGCCTCTAAAAGCCCTGCTTAGTAAGAGAGATGTGTTTCCACCAAAGACCAAGCACAACAGGAGGAAATAGGGGTGGGACCAGCATTCCTAGACAGTCACCTCCAACACGGAAAAGAAAGTCTTGGGCAGGTAAAATGGCTCAGTAAGCAAAGGTGCCTGCTGCCAAGCCTGATGACATGAGTTTGATTCCCAGGATCTCCATGGAGGAAGGAGAGAACCCACTTCTACCAGCTGTCCTCTGACCTCCACATGCTCGCTGCAGCATGCACACACACGCACAGACACACACAATAAAATTAAGTAAATAAATGTAATTTAAAAAGAAAAATCTCCACAGGGATGGGCCCACAGGAACCCCAGGTCCCGAGTCACAGCAGACACTTGTTCTGATTTTCAATTTTGTCTTTTTCCTTTTTATTATTTCTGACATCTTATCTATGCTTAAATAAACAATATTTTAAACCATGCAGTGGTGGTGGTGCACGTCTTTAATCCCAGCACTAGGGAAGCAGAGGGAGGGGGATCTCTGTGAGTTCAAGGCCAGTCTGGTCTACACAGGGAGTCCCAAGACAGCCAGGGCTACACAGAGAAACACTGTCTCAAAAAGCCTAAATAAATAGATAGTATTTTAGAGCTTTAAAGTTTACAGTGTGCCGGGCAGTGGTGGCGCATGCCTGTTTATCCCAGTACTCGGGAGGCAGAGCCAGGTGGATCTCTGTGAGTTCGAGGCCAGCCTGGGCTACCAAGTGAGTTCTAGGAAAGGCGCAAAGCTACACAAAGAAACCCTGTCTGGAAAAACCAAAAAAAAAAAAAAAAAAAAGTTTAAAGTTTACAGAAGTGCTGAGCAGAACACACAGGTTTCACACCCCACCCTCCCCAACAGTCACCCCCATTCAGAACTCACTCGCTATGCCAGCACAGCAGCTTTTACAGCGGACAGCTGTGCGGCACAGCCCCTAGGTTCTGACAAGTGTGTACTGGCCTGGACCCCTCCACTGCAGCATCATTCAGAACAGTTTCATTGTCCCCATTTCCAAAATGCCTGAGCTCCATCTCCTCAACCTCCCTCCCATCTCTCTATCCCAAGCAACCACAACCACTGATCTTTCCTTGTCTCTAAAGATCTGTCTTTTCCAAAGTTATAGATGGATAGTGCGGTCACAGGTTACAATCTCTTCAGATTGGTTTCTTTCATTTAGTAATTATGTTACACATTTCTCCCTGTCATTTTTTTTTTCTTTTTCCAATTTGGTAACTTGGTAAGTTATCTTTTTTTACTACCAAATAATATTCCATTATGTAGATATACCACAGTTCATTCATCCATTCACCTACCAGAGGGGGTCTTCACTGTCATTGCTTTATTTTTAATGTTTATTTTATGGGTTTCTTTTAAACTTTTTACTCTTTTATCAATTAATGCATTAAATTAATTAATTAATTAAAACTTTACTTATTAGCCAGGTGTGGTGGCACATGCCTTTAATCCCAGCACTCGGGAGGCAGAGGCTAGCTTGAGGCTAACCTGGTCTACATAGTAAGTTCCAGGAAAGCCAGGGCTATATGGAAAGACCCTATCTAAACAACAACTACCAAAAAAACAAACAAACAAAAACCCAAAAAACAGAAACAAAAACAAAACCTTACTTGTTTTGTTTGTTTGTTTGTTTGTTTTTAATATGGGAACAACTTACTATGACCACCACTTAGGACCTGGCATGAGTCGATCTAGCCACACAGGAGAATGTCCATAGCTGATGGGAAAGACGTGGAGTCGGTGTGTTGGTGAGGGCACAGGAACCGGAAGTTAACTTGCAGGTGGGAATTTATCAGCACAAGCACTTAGGAAGACTGTGTTGCAGCACCAACCAAAGCTGGCATGTTTGTCTGTGATGGGGAAACCCAGCCCTGGCTGCACTAAAAGGCATGCAGAGGAAAATGCAGAAGAGCGCTGTCCACAGTCAAGACCTGGAAGTGACCCAACAGCCTGTCAACAGTATCGGATGTGAGGCGGAGACATCCACTCAGCGTGGTACCCATTCATACAGCATCGAGGAAGCTTCCTGACAGAGCATGAAGAAGGGCACCCGGACAAAAGGAGCATTCCCCTTGCAAGGTCTAGGGCAGAATCCTTGTTGCTTAGAGGGCTGGGGCTCCTTGACCAGTTGGGTATGGTGGTCACATCACACTGGACAGGACACTCGGGGTCAGTGCAAACAAGACACAGCCTCTGTGTCAACTCACAAAATCCAGTTAGTCTCTGGCTGAGAAACAACATTCACATGGGGGCAAAGGCAGCTACAGAGAAACTGGACCACATCTGCACTTCACCCACAAAAAATGCCAATATCATCCACAACACCGTTGGTGAGCATCTGCTGCATGCCTAGCACCACCCCAAGGGCTTCATGGCATCCTTCCTTCTTCACAATGGTCTCCCGAGTAGGGACTGCCGCTGATCCTCTCCACTCGGAGAGGCTGAGGCAGGGAGCTGAGGTAACTTGCTTGAAATCAGGTAGTGAGTGGCACATCTGGATTTGCACCTAGGCATCAGGCCCTCATGTAAACCCTGAAACCCTGACAATAGTCCTCAAGGCTGCACACTCCTGGTGGACACTGCCCCAAACTCACTCCGTCTGGCCATCTTCCCCTCTATTTCCCAACAGGCCTCCCTCACTTTATTTGCACATATGGAGCCCCCTCTGTAGAAACGGTCATCTTGACCCCATGTGGGCAACCCTTCGTCCTTTTGGCCTCAGCTCAAGGGTCACCTCCTCCTGGAAGCCTCTGGGACCCCAGGCTGAATCCTCAGCTCGCACTGCCTCCCAACCTGGGCTTCGTCATGGCTTCACGTAATTTGAGTTTCCCAACAGCAAGCATGTATCCACAGTTCCTGCCTACCACAGGGCCTGGCACAGGATGACTAACTCAAGAATGAGTACACCCACCAGGCAGACTGGGGTAGGGATGTCTAGAAGGCTGCTACCAATGAATGGTGGCCAGAAGGAGGGACAGCAAGGTGGGTACGCTCCATCCATCCTGGGCATCTTTCTGATGGACAGGTAGAATTTGAGCCTCAGCACTTCCCTTGTCAGGGACCAGAACCTGCTGTCCTCCATCTTGCAGCTCTCACTCCCCTCACTCTGCCTAAGCCCCAGTGGGTGGTGTATTAATAAACGGGAGGGAGGGAGAAGGTCACCCAGCCTGCGAGCACTGAGCCGTCCTTGACTCTGGCACGCAGGCGCAGCTGAAAGGCGCTGAGGAAGGGGAGCACTTCGCCCGAGCATGTGCATGCTATTTCTGATTCCCAGCTGGCCAGCCTGGCCCAGTGCATCTGCTGTGGGAGCCTGGGCAGCCTGAAGAGCAGCGGGTGGAAGCAGTGACCAGTCACTCAGCCATGCTTGCACCTGACCTGGCCACAGCCATGCTGAAAACTCACCCACAGCTCCTCATGGCCAGCTGAGGTGACCCAGCTCCTCAGCCTGGCATTTGAGAAGAGCCACTCACTGCCTGCCTTCTGGTTGTCCACACCTACAAGCAGCCTCTTCCATGGGTCTTCACATCTGCTGTCCTTCCAGCCAGGAAGGCTGCTGTCTCCAGGTGTTGGCTCACTCCAGCTTAACTGCCAGGTCTCAGCAAGAACCATTCCTCCAAAATGTTGGCCCTGGTCACCACCACATCCCGATGCTCCTTGTAAGACTTCTCCTACGTCAACAGGTGTCCCTGGGTTATCTTAGGAGTCTGAGAGCCATCTCCTGATCTAAGATTTGGTCAGCTTGGAGGCCCCCACCTTCATGTCTCTAGCAATCGGTCCGCAGTAGCCATGAAGCCTCATAAGGGGGAAAGTGCTCACATTCTGAAATGGAGCAGAGGACGGAGGAGCTCCGAGGTGGAGCACAGGCAGGGAGCAAATAGTTGGATTTGTTTGTGACCTGGATATGAAGGGTCAGAGAAATGAAGCCCTAGGGGACAGGGAGAAAAAACGGGGAGCCACCCACCATCAGCAGAGGACTCCCTCTCCATGTTACACCTGCCATCACCAATGTCTCCTCCAGCAGTCAACAGCCTGGCTAACAGCTCTGGAAGGCTGGGATACTGTACCAGGTGTGGCTGCTCACAGCCCTGGCTTCCCCACCCTCACAAGCGCAGTCTACCCAGACCCAGTACAGAACAGAGCGTGTGGCCTGAATATATCAGCTCCCCAATGCGGGGTGCCCAGATGGGATATGGAGCTCATGGCAGGCCTGGGCGCTGGGAGAGCTGGACCACCTGCCCACAATTTACAGCTGTATCTCCTGACGGAGGGAGGTGCCCTGGAGCCCAAGGTCAGGGCTGGGTCTGGCAGAGACCCTCCAAGCAAAGGCCCACTGCCTACCCTCCCACCCAAAGCTGCTGCCGGGAATGTGGGTCATGCACAAACCAGGCCAGCCAAAAAAGGAGGATTCCAGGGAGGGAAGGACTCCAGCAGGGTCCCAGAGAGGCCTGGAGGTGGGGAGGTACAGGCATTCTGGTTCCTAGGCTCGATAGGGACCCTGATGGTTCCAAGAATTCTCTTTTACTTTCTGAAGCTCTCACAGAGACCCTACCCTATATACACCCGAGTACTGGCTCTCTTGGGCAGCTCTGTTGGCCCATCTTGACCACTGCCTTGTTCTCACCATCTGTCCCTCTGTGCTAGTTCTCTACACTGCTCACCTCCTCATCCTCTTTCTCACGCTGGTCTCTCAGGGCAGCCCAGGTCTTTCTGCAAGCCAGGGGCTAGGGAGGGGCAGAGGAGCAGAGCAGCCGTTTCTTATGCACCAGGCTCTGTTCTAGACACCGCGGCATTCGGGACCCCACTTCACACACGCATCAAGCCTTCAAGGCAGGCAGTGCCATGGGCACTCTTTGGGGTACAAAAGGAGAAACTTTCTGCCTGAGAGTTGTTCCTGTATCTGATCAGGGTCACACAGCTGGTAAACCTAGCTTCTAACTCACAAACCTTCATAATCACCTCACTCAGGGTGGGGAAGCTCTGGTGGCTTCCTCCAGGAGGCCCAGCCTGCGGTTTCCCAGGGTTCTTGGGACTGAGGCCCATACCCGCTTTCCATTCCTTTTTGCTTTCTCTGTATAAAACAAAACCAGGAAACAAACAAACAAACAAAAAACCCTACTCATGAAAAGAGCAGAAATGGCCTGCTGTGGACACCCCACTAAAGAAGCCCACAGTCTCCCCAGCCAGCCTCCATGTCCCGACCCACTCTCAGTCTGGGAAGGGCAGTGCTGGGTTCTGAGGCCAGTTCTAACCCCGGCTCCACCAGCAGCAGCTAGGTGACCTCAGGGATGCCATCTTTTTTCTTTGCCTTGTTTCCCCTCCTGAGAGGACACTGTTCTCCCTGCCTAGTCATTCAAGAGATGACAAACAATGCCATTCTCTGGCCCAGGCACCTGGCCATGTTGGGTCTCCACTGAGTTCCTCGGGTGGCTCCTGAAGGTGTCCCGGGTGGGACACCTGTGTAATATGGATTTCAACCACCAGCTTCAGGGTCCTGCTCCACAGGACTAATGAAGAGATAAGTCTGGTGGTAGGCAGAGAGAAGAGAGAGAGAGAGGGAGAGAGGGAGAGAGAAAATATGAATGAATGAATGAATGAATGAATGAGAATCAGTTTCCCAGGGTGGCACTGGGTCCTGGGCCCAGGAGAGGACAGGTCCTACTTCCAGGACCCCTACCCCCAAAGGAGTACTGTTACCCACCTCATTGGCCCTGGGTTGCTTCTTGTGATGGTGGACACACACACAGACAAGGTCTGACTCTCAGAGACCACTGTGCACCAGCACCCAACTACAGGTCCCTGTGTCCAGCTCCAAATGGTCCTCACTGTCACCCTTTGGGTCTGAAGATGGATGTCTGCCAGGCCTAAAATAATCCTTGGCACAGCGGGCGTTTGCAGGAGAGAGCATACACCAGCTGCAGGAACAGGCAGGCCACATACCAAGCTTACAGGACAAGAACAAAAAATGAAGCCAGGTGTGGGAACACAAGCCTGTAATCCCAGACCCGGGATGCTGAGGAAGAAGGACCTCGGGTTCCAGGCCAGCCTGGGCTACATAGTAAGTTGAAGGCCAGCCTGGGCTACATAGAAAGACACTAACTCAATGAATCAAGGAAGAGAAGGAGAAAGGAAACACACCTTCAGACTCTGGCTTTTCCCAGGTGGGAAAGACAGCTCTGACCTCTAGGCCAGCTTAACAGAGACCAGCCCACTAGCCTCAAAAACTATGGTGCCAGGCCAGATGAGGGACTGGCCTCCAGAAAGGGTTATGTTCTCAAGGCTGGGAGAGGAACAGAGAGGAAGTTACAAAGGGGCACATTGGCATGGACAGCTGTGTGGTTCTAGCCTCGTGATATACCCATTAAGGCGCCACCCTCCCCCCTCTCCTCCCCCCAGCTCCTCTGCAGCTGCACCTGCATGCACTGCTAGGCTCCACAGTGCCTGGGTACCACATCTAACTGGATGCCTGCTCATGTGTAGACTGGTTCCATCAGACTCAAAGGCCCCTGCATGCCCAAAGGCCCTCCCACAGTCTACCCTGCTGTGGGGTGCGGGGAACCACGAGGACACACAGCATAGGATTCCTGGAAAAGGAGGCCTGAGCTGAGCCTCGGATAATGAACAGGAACAAAGATTCTGGGGTAGGGCCCCCCAGGCCGCAGGGACAGTAAAGGCAGAGCCTGGGAGGCAGGTGACACACAATGTTATAAAATACCCTGGTCCTCATGTAGTGCTGCAGGAGCAGGGTCACTGCAGGAGATGGGTGACAGAGCACGCCAACTGTCATGCTGGGGGCTGGGTGTGGTCCTAAATCAGACATAACTGCCTGAGTGTGAGACACAGGAGCAGACCTGAGGGAAGTCTGGGAAGCGATTGGCTGTCGTAAGCTGCAGGAGGAGCCCACGTTCCTGGTTGCTGTTGAATCCCAGGCCCACCGTGAGGGATCCAGAGAAAAGGCCACCTCTCTGCCCACCTCTGAGAATGACCTTGCCATTCATCAAACCCAGCCTTGCAAATGCTTCCTGGAAGCTTTGGGCTACAGTGGGTCACGGTGACAGCTCCCAGGCTGCCCACTGCTGGTGCCCCTGCCCTGGCCGGCGTCAGCAGAGGGAAGTGCAGACTGGGTCAGCAGAGGCTGGCCAGCTTTGGTCTTGGCCCTGGCAGGTGGGCAGGCAGCCAACGTTCCATGCCAGTGCCGGGAAACCTGGCAGATGCTGGTCAGGAGAGCACTGTGGGCCTGCCCTGCTCTGGAGCCATCTGTGGCTCCCTAGTTTCTTTCATGGAGAAGCATCCACACAGGAGAAGCTGGAGAGGGAGGGTCCTGCCATACCCCAGGCCACCTTAGGAGAGCGGCTCAAATGTCCTAGAGCAGACTGGGCAGTGGACAGGGCCTCCGCCAGCGGCGGCCATGGTGGACTCTACCAGTCCACATCCCACCACGTTTCCGGTCCTACCTAGGCAGCGTGTCCTCATTTTCTACATACTTGTCAACAGTCTTCCTGTAGCCAATCAGACCATGAGGCCCAGCTGACTAACTCACACCAAGATCCTCCTTGCGCTCTCCATGCCACATCCTTGGCATTCCATGCTGCCCCATCTCAGGGCTCTGTACCAACCTTCCCGGCCTCAGGTCACTTCCTGGGAGGGACAGTCCACCCTGACGCCCAGCACTAGCTACAGTATTCTGCGTGGTAGCAGCGCCTGTCCCTGCCTTGAGTTTACATTCATCCAGAAGGTTATGTAACGACTGCAGGCCTCCCAAGAGGATCACGGCTCTGCAGGGCAGGGACCAGCCACTTGTTCACTGTGTATGCCCAGCATCTGCTCAGGGCATGGAGCACGCACTTGACATGTGTTTGCTGAAGGAATACTTCAGAGTAAGAAGGGAAGTAGAGGGGGAAGCCCCAAGGGATGACAGTGTCTACATTATCCCCGTCTCAGTGTTCAAAGGATCCGACAAAAAGCCTGGCCAGAGTGGGGGCGGTCTCCATCCACACCGGACACACATACATCCCCCATATGCTGGCGTACACCCTTCCACATGTCACAGACACACATGGCCCACATGGACCGTGCAGATGCCTTCACACACACACACCATATACACTTCCCGCATACACACAAACACTATACATACATACTAGGTATATTTTTCCATACTTCACACACACACACACACACACACACACACACACACACACACACACACCATACCTACCTTCCCACACACCATATACATGCGCACCACACATACATACCACATGTACCTACTTACATGCCACACACATACATAACATACATCCATACCACATCCACCTCCCCATACACCTCCACAAACCATATGTAACCTCACATACCACACAAACATCCCCTCACACCACATATATGCCCCATACACACACATATCATACATATACCACACACGTCTCCCCTCACATCACACATATACCACAGATACACACACATACATACCATACATATCACACATACCTCCCCATATACCACACAGCATACATGCCCCACACATACCTCCAACACACCACACATTACACACACACACACACACACACACACACACACACACACACCCTATATACATACCGCACATATACATACAAGCACACTACACATGTGACATCTAATGGGACGGCTGAGGCACCCATCACATCACCATGGACCTCTCCATCACACTGCACTTTCTCAGAGAACCTGGAAGGTCAGGTGAAACTCACAGAAATAGGTCTGACCCAGGGCTGAGCAGGACCCCAGAGTCACCTGGAGCTGCTGCCTCTGCCATTTCCACACGGTCCCTGGGAGTTCTCACAAGTGCCTGGTCCTCTAGGAATCCCTCACAGCCCAGAAGTGCCAAGTCTCTGAGAAGGCAAGATGTGAGATGCTCACACCTCCTTACTTGTGACCACAGCAGCACCACGTGGGGCCTGGAAGATGGGCGAGGCCAACCCACACCACTTCCATCTCCCAAAACACAGAGAGGAAACTAAGACCAAAGAAGACTCAGTCACCAGGTGGCCTCTTGCCTGGACTGTCAGGTATACATACCTGGGTTCAAATCCTACCCAACCACCGTTGGCTCAGTGCCCCTCCTCCCTGCAAGCCCGTCTCCTTGGACAAAAGCAGAGATAAGCACAGCACCCCACTCCCTATGCATAGAAAACATTGGTGGCAGACGTCTGGAAGCCATCACTACCCCAGGCAGGTTGCATGCAGCCAGGCAGCCTCCAAAGAGGTCATTACAAAGCTGCAGAGCCCAGAGCCCAGCCCCACACACTCCATGCCGTCCAGTAAAGGAGGACACTGGGGCCTGGGGACCAGCAAGGCCCTGGCACTCAGAGCCTCCAATGAGCTCCAGCTCCCCAGGGACCCAGCAGAGCTAAGAATGCTGGACTTGGCAATAGCCCGGGGAGGCAGGCAGGCAGGCAGCTGGGGTGCTGGAGTGGTGGGAAGAACCTTTCCCCCATTTTTAGCAAAACCGATCTCCGTTTCCAAGCTGTACTCCACAGTGCATGGCCACGTCACTAGCACAGCGCCCAGTCAGCCTGCAGGAGCAGTTGAAGGACAGAGGGTGGTGGGGAAGCCAGGCAGCTGTCAGGGTGAAAACATAAAACAGACTCCTGAGACCTACTGGAGGGAAGTCCAGCTTAGTTCACCCTGTAGATCCAGAGAGCTGAACTGACAAAGACTCAGACGGCACCCCCAGGCCCCAAAAGAGATGGAGAGCACGGGGCTCAGAGAGGTGCCAGGTCCTGAGTCAGGACACACAGCCACGAAGTAACAAGCAGTTCACCATCCTTCTCACGGTCCCTTAAGCACACAGCACATACTCCTGACATGTCAAGAAAGAAGCCCTATGACCTGCCAAGAGCCTGTCCCTACACAAAGACAAATACCTAAACCCAGTAGGCCAAGTGCTCAAAGCCCCAAGACCAGAACCTTGGGGTGCGTGGTGTCCCGGTGCCTCCCAGTCAGGATGGTTCCTTAATCACGTCTGGGGCCCCATGCAATGCTGGGCACACAGTAAGCACTCAATTTATGCCTCAGCTGGTCTTGCTTGGTGTATATGCTAGGGTTTCTGCCTCACTCCTGTATCATCAGACAGACTCTGACCCCATCCTGGGCTCCCTCACCATGAGCCCCCTAGAGCACCAAATAGCCCTCTGATCATGTGTAAAGCCAGTCCTAGAGATGGGTCCCTGTCCCTGTCCCTGTCCCTAGGGGCCTGCTGCTCTGTTTCAAAGGAAGGGAGTCTGCTTGTTTGTATGTTTGTTTGTTTTTTCCAGACAGGGTTTCTCTGTGTAGCTTTGTGCCTTTCCTGGAACTTACTCTGTAGCCCAGGCTGGCCTCGAACTCACAAAGATCCGCCTGGCTCTGCCTCCCCAGTGCTGGGATGAAAGACGTGCGCCACCACTGCCTGGCGGGAGTCTGCTTCTTAACTGAACAGTCCTGGGAACCAAATAACTTCTTTCCTTTCCCTGGTGGGCTGGTAGTTGTGGCTACTTATCACCATGTAACCTCCTCACACCTTCGGGAGTTTTAAGGATGGGTCACATCCCCCTTTAGGACCCCCCCCCTTCACAGTGACCATGGCAGTAGAGCTCACACTAGGCCTATGGTAGGCTGAGAGACTTGTCTGCTGCCAATGCCCTTGAATTCCAAGGATGCCTTGGGGCTGCCTGCCTACACCAGGTGGGCATCCACCTTTAGTGTAAATGATCAGGTTCCCCATGGCCAGGAAGGAGCCTACTACAGCTGACCCCCACAAACCTCATACTCCACCTCCTTCTGGTGAGTGAATGGGAACTTCAGGATCCCCCCAGATGATTTGAGCTAAGTAAGGTGCACCTCTAAACTCACTTAGACCCAAACACTGGTATAAGGGCTTTGCCACCAATGTGGCCTTGGACCACTTACTTATAGCTCTTCATGTCCAGTTTCCTCACCTGTAAAATGGGGCTAATAAGATAAGGGGATGGTAGAGCCCGAAGCAGACACAGGGTGCTTGGAGTCAGTATTTACTAAATAGCGGGCCTTGAACCATACTTAGTTCTGGGAGATGGTCAATGATGCTTTGTCAAGACGATAGTTGTTGTTTTTTTAACTGTCAGCTGCTGATAACGGCTGTTATTATTATTATCACTGTCAACATTAGCAGGAATCTCCAAGCCTGGTTTTGCAACCAGCCCTGGTGAGGGGTGTAGCAAAATTCTCCAAACAAAATGTGCTTCCATTCATTTTGGGTTTTTGAAAAGGCCACGTCAGACTGCTCGGTGGGAGGAGGCGGCATTGCGAAACCCAGCACAGAAGGATCCAGGCTGCTCCTCAGCTCAGGAAGTGATGTACCATCTACTCGAGAGAGGCCTTGACACAATGGCCACCCCCTAGGGCCCAGTGATTGGGGTTCCCGGGCTGTGGGCCCACTCTCCAGCCTGTGAGTGACCTTGGGCAGCTCCTGCACCTCAGTTTCCTCATCAGTTAAATGAAGGTATTTGCTCTTCACTCTTACAAAGGGGATGACCAGAAAATGCAGAAAGTAGATGTATCCTGCACACAGCAGAATGCTAGACATACCCTAAAGGCTTCAGTCTTGGCCTGAGGTTGTTGCCAGGAGACTACTGAGTAGATGGACAAAGAGAATCAGCAACACACACACTGTGAACCACATATATAAAAGAAAGGTAGTCATGGCTCAGAGACCAACCACACGAGTGGAGTGGGCATGTATTTGCCTTTTCATCCTCCACCACAGGAAGCCCTGCTGGGTAAACAGCCTTACCCAAAAGGTGCCCAGTCAGAGTTCACTTAACAGTGCGGTCTCTACCTAAGCCAGCCCCCTTCAGCTCCTAGAAACTGCCAAGCCTATCAATCACTCTGTGGACCACAGCCCTGGGCCTGTTCATACCCAGTCCTTCAAACCTACTAGAGCGACCAAGCCCCACCCTGCACCCCGTAGAGCTCACAGAAGCAGCCCACCTTCATGACCAGTGTCCCCGAGGACCACTCAGGAGGGCCACCTCTCTTATCAGGACACAGGCCTTCCTGATTTTATAAATGTCAGTGAGGTCCTCAGCCAGCAGGGCTGCTCCTCCACCCTCTATCCACCCAAATCCCTAAGGCTTCCAAACCCAGACCAGCACGTGTCGTCTAGGGTATGTTTCCAGCACTGGGTGGCATGCGTCCCCAGGACAGGATCCAGTTTACTTACTGGATCTCCTTTGGTTTGACTCTATGTGCTCAGCCTGACACAGCACTGAGTGCTGAGTGGAGCAGGAAACACTAGAGGCCCAAAGATGGAATGGCAGACAAGGAACCAAGTGAAAAGCCAGCAGGACCCACCAAAGCAACAAGGGGTAACTAGGTAGGCAACTGATGTGAACTCATGAGCTGATGCAGGAACAGGTGCGAGACCACAGGGCTACAGGGGTGGGCGCCCAGAGATGCAGGACCTACCTAAGCATGACCTCGGCCTCTGCCAGGACCTCTGGACTCCCGCGGACACACTGGGATTTTAGAGGCCACAGACCTATAACTCCCACAAGCTTGACAAATGCCTCTGGGTGTACAGAGCCAGCTGGAGGCAGGAACCCAGAGGAACAGTCATGTGGGCAACTGGACCTGGCCAAGTCTCCTCCATGCCCAATGCCCAGCCCTCCACTTGGAATGGTCCAGTTCACATTCACCCACTCAAACCAAAAAATAAAATAAATAATAGGACCAAGTCCCCTCAGCCAGAAGACCAGTCCCCAGCACAGGGACGCTAGCAGGAAGGTGTGACAGACACAGCCCCTCCCACATCCATCACACCAAGTGCTGTGCACTACAGAACTCGGGCGGGACAGTAAAGTTACAGAGGTCTTGGAGCTGTGCAGATGTTGGTAGGGACACAGAGTGGCCTGGGCATTCAGGAAGTAATTACTTGTAAAAGTAATATTTAGGATGAAGCTAGGCTGATAAGCATAGTTAAGTAGGTAAAGTGGGGGGCGGGGAGGGGGGAGGAGGCAGAGAACCCAGCATGCTCAAAGACCCTGAGGCTCAAGGCAGCTTGAACGTGTTCCAGGATCCGAAAGCAGGCCAGGGAGAGCAGAGCCAGAGAGAGAGAGGAGGTGGGGGACAAGATGCAGCTGAGAGGTAGTTGCGGTGGGAAAGAGGCTGGGCTTCATCCTGGCAGCTGTGGGCATTTATTGGGCACCAACTATATGCTTTCCCAAAAAGAGAAAATCTGAATTCAGATTTTTATTCATTCGCATTTCAGAATGTTTAAATGGAAATACTGAAGTGCACTGGAGTCCGAGGAGGCTATTTTTAAATGCTTGTTCAAATAAACAAATCTCCATCAATCACAGCTGTATGGGAGGGGAGGGACCACCAGCTCTCTGCCTCATCAAGTGCACTGGACACCATCCCGCGGTGTGTAGCTACACCGGCATTTATGAAGCCAGATGCCTGTGAGCCACAAAATCCCAACAAGATGCCAGTGGGTGCCCCGACACACAAGATACGTCACTGAGTCCTCTGGAAGCTCCAAGCACACTTCCACCTTCAGCTCCCAAGTGCTGCGCAGCCTTCCTTCAAAACAGCAACCTCGGCTGCCAAGCAGCCTTGCGCCCCGGGGCACAGCCCTCAAACCTGCCGCTCATCTCCGGCTGACACCAGCAGGATGCTTCCTGGGTTCCCGATTCTGTAATTCAGTCATCAGGCCCTGCCTACCCGACACTTTCTCTTGAGTCTGGGCCCTGCCCACCTCGCCAATGCCCAGCCCAGCTCCACCTGGCCTAAATGGACGAGGGCGTCACGGACACCACTCACAGGCACCCCAGCCCCAAGAAGACCCACGAACTCTATCCCACCCCTACCCCAATAGACACAGGCACACACACGCCTGGCCCACGTGCACAGACAGCACAGCATCTTCAGAAGCTCCTGGGAACATACTCGGAGCTTGTGGAGCAGCCGCTGAAGCCCAGCTGAGGGGGAGGGTGGCCCCCAACAGTGGTTCCTAACACTAGAACCTCAGCCATCAGCCCGGAAACGAGCTCTGCGGCCCCACCCAGCCCCGTTGTCAATAGTCTGGCTCAGGCCCCTCGGGCCACCCTTGGCCCAGGCAGCCCACAGTTCTCGATACAGAGGAGTAGGGGAGAGAGAGGTAGCCACCTGAGGGACAGAATTCCACAGACTCCTCCAACAGGCATTCTGCCATGGTCCTGTACAGCTTCTTGCCATCACCTCTAGCCTTGCAGAAAAAGGTGCCCTCCTCCAAGTGAAGCCACAGAGGCAGAAGGACCCGACCCTCCCCCACCTCACAGGAGGTGCCAGGAGTAGAGGCGGGGCAGTCCAGCCTCCCTACGGCTGGGGACTGCAGCCCCTCCCCCTCTGTCATTTCTACACCCTCCCCATCAGTACAGCCCTCCAAGAGTGGGGTTCCCCATCCTCAGGGTACCTCCGTCACAACTGGCCTTCACCCACCCACCTACCCACCACCCTTCCCCCATTTCATCCCCCCCCCCCAACATCAACAGTCTATGACAGCCCCACACAGGCAGTGTGGGAGAACGCGAGAAAGGAGATGGATGAAGGGCCGGATGGGGAATCCGACAAGGCAGGTTCTGCCTAAAGAGGCCCGGGGACTATCACTTGCCCAGGTAGCACATGTCCCCTCCCAGCAGGCCCAGCACATCTGGACCCAGCTGGCCTCTGCAGCCACCTGGGCTACCCTCCACCCGCTCCGCACGCGAACCCCCTTTCCCGCGGGGCGCCGCACGTGGGGGCCTCCGGTGGCCATGTGAGCGCCCCCCCAGCCCAGGTGCCAGGGTCGCCCGGCCCCTCCCGGACACGCGACAGCGCCGGGGGCGATGCGGCGCGGGGTCGTCCGCCCCCTCCCTGGATGCCGGGTCCCGGGGAGAGCCCGGGAAGGGGACACGAGCGTGCGGCAGGCTGAAGGCAAGAGAGCCCGGACCGCCCCGACACGCGGCCGGGAGGGGGCTGCAGCGGCGGCCGCCTGCGGATGGAGGGCCGGCAGCGGCTCCTGCACCCGGGCCAGGAAAGGGCCAGCAGCAGCATTGGAGGGGCCGGCCCGCATCGTGCTCCAGGCCCTTGCGCCCTGGCCCGTCGGAGGATCCGGGAGACCCCGCCGCTGCGCGCGTCTGTCCCCGGGGCTGGCCGCGGCCCGGGGCTGCCCGGGGTCTAGCCTCGGAGGATGGTCTTGACGCGTGCCACCCCCGCGCGCTCACCTGTGCCCGCCGCTCGGCAGCCTCGGTCCGCTCGGCCTCTGCGCTGCGCCCGCCCCGCTCTGCTCGCTCTGCTCGCTCTGCTCGCTCTGCTCGCTCGTAGCGTAGCTCGCCTAGGCCCCGGCCCCGGCCCCGGCCCGCGGGCGCCCCATGCCTCTCCTCCGGCCGGCGCGGCGCCCCAGATGCGGCTGCGGGAGGAGGAGCCGCGCGGCCCCGGCTCCCCGAGAGCGCCGGGGAGGGGGCGGGGGGCGGGGAGACGCGCGCGGGGGAGGGGGCCGCGCGGCTGCGCCCAAAACCAGGCGCGGATCCGGCCGGGGGCCCGGGGCTGCGGGGGACCGCGGGGGCCGCTCGGGGGCCGGCGCGCCGGCCCGGGGGAGGGACGGGAGGAGGGACGCCGCAGCTGCGAGCGCTGGGTGTGTAGCTGAAAGAGCGCTTGGGAATCTGCGGCCGGTCGTCCAGAGAGGGCAGGCTACCGGAGCGAGGTTACACAGCGCGGGCCCGCGGTGGCGCGCGAACTTGGAAACCTGGGTTGTTGAGTGGGTCAGCAAGAACGCGTGTTGGCCGTGGCTGCGCTCCCTGTAGAGTAGGGAAATTGAGGCTCCAAAAAGATGAGGCTGGTCTAGGTCGCGCCGCGGGAGTCAGGCTTCTAGCCCCCCCCCCCCCCGTTTCCCCGCTGGGGTTCCTGCCTCTAGGATCGGGTGCCCCCTCCCGGTGACCCGCTTCCTGCAGAACCCTTGTTTTGGGCCGCGGTACCTGGCTAAATGCGTCTCTGGAATTAGTGGCTCGGCACCTGTCCTACCTCTCCTGGGGGTTTCTGTGATCACAAACTAGAGAGGCTCTCCCTGAGCCCGTGTTTCCACCTGCACAGTGGGGACAACATAGCATCTATCGTCTCAAGAAACCCAAGAAATGAGTATAAGCAAGCGCTCCTTGTTGGATCATGGCTCTCAGGAGGTGTCATATGGATGCACCTCCTCCCCTGGCTCCCACACAGCCATCCCTGGAGAATACCAGGTGTGCAATCAAGGCTCCTCACAGTCCTCTTTCTTCTCTTCCCCTGCCTGCCCACCCTCCTCACATCTCTATCCCAGAAGCCACCGGTCCCCCTTTCCCTGAGCCTGCAATGCCCTCCCACCATCCCTCACTGACAAACTCCTACTCATCCCTCAAGACCCAGAGCAATTTCATGTACCAGCTTCTCACACTCCTGGTCCACCCATGCCTCCCTTCCCAAGAACAACCTTTCCTCCCCCCACTCCCAGGAGGGAGGGGAGAGTGCTGAGGTACTTGGACTCCCAACCACTGCAGCTAAGGGCTCAGAGGAGACACACCATGACCCATGCTGCCCAAGATGGCTTCCTGGCAAAGGTGGGCAGAAGAGAGGTCAGTTTGGAGTCCTAGAGGAGGAAGGTAGGGGGGTGGCTGTAGATTCAGGCAGCTGTCAGTAGAGAACAAAGGCCCCTGGGTAACTAGGAAGACCTCCATAGATTTGGGATCCTCTGATGGGGCTGGACAGCGGTCTTGTGCTGTGTAGTAGTTGGTTAAAATGAGCAGGTGTAGGTCTCGGAATAGGGCTCCAAAGGTTTGTTCACCAATGCTCACAGCAGCACTGTCTATAAAAGGAAAGCTGGACACAGCCTAAACAGCCGTTGTCTGGAGCCTGGGCAAACAGTGACCACAAAAGGCTGTCCCCACGCCATGAGCCTCAAAACATCTGTGAGGATAGATCACAAAACCACACTGGCCTTGGGAAGACTCAGTGATGGGCTGTAGGATGCCAGCTTCGCCCAGGTTCAGTACAATTGTTTAAAAAAAAATGGTTTTTTAAAAAACATATTATTGGATTTTTAAAAAGCAAGTTCCAGACAGGAAGAGCCAGATACATAGTTGGAAAACATGCAACACAATACTATGTATTATTTGGGGACATATGTATATGTAATATAGTTATAAAAATACCCACTGGAATGATGAATAGCAAATTTTGGCAAGTGGTAGCCTGAGGGACGGGACGGGAGTGTGACAGAGGCCTCAGTGTGCTTGAAATGACGTGTTTCTGAAGCTGAAGGGTGAGGACATGAGTATGTGTTGAGCTGCTGGCCAGCCATTTGTAAACCATGTCTTTGATATTGTGATAAGGCTTCTTGTTAGAAGTCAAAGTCGTGTCTAGAAAGGGGGTAGGGAGTTGTTGCTGGTTCTTGAGCAGGGTTATGACATGGACAGTGACTGAAGAAGCAGGAAAGGCCAGAGAGGCTGCCGAGGATGTGCAGGGCAGAGGTGGGAAGGTGAGCAAGAGTGGAAATGAGCTTATGGGAAGAAGGGAAGGATGAGGAGAAGAAACCACAGTCATGCCTGTGCAGGGGCCACCAGCCTAGTTGCCCACAGGGCCTGACAGGGTGTGAGCGTGAGTTACAGGTCTGTTACACTCCACACCAGCCAGTTGTCACCATGTAGGAAAGAAGTCCCCATGAGACCACATCTTCCAGTTTTTCAGAGAGAAAACCAGCAATTCAGGCATTTTAATTAATTTTTAATTCATTTTTAGTTAATATACAAAATAATAGGCTCACGATGACATTTTACACACTCCGTCACTGAACTCTGGCCCCCCACCTCGCCAGTCTCCTCTCTTCCAGCTCCCATATCACATGCATCTAATATGCATACATTTGAATGTAGATTCTGTGTATTTGGGGAAAAAACCCACTGTCTCTCCAAGGCTGCCTTGGTTTGCTTACCATGATAACCCCCATTTCCCTACAAAGGATGTAATTTCACTCTCATATGACTGAATGAAACCCCACTGTGTACATACCACATTTCCTCTATATTATAATCAATAATTCAGGCTGTTTAAAAATGTAAAAATTTCCTGAAAATTATGGCAAGTGGATTAGAACATTTTTACCTCTGTAGGGCTGAGTCATGCAGGTCTACAAGGTCCTCGGTGAAGGTGAAGCTCCCAGGAGGGAAATGAAGGGACAATGCATTACACTGAGTCTTCCTGTCTGTGAGACTGGGGAACAGCAGTCTAGGGGGCCTTCCTGGAGGCAGTGACAAGGAGTGCTCCAGGGAGAAGTCGCCTACAGCTGCGGAAAACGAGGCACAAAGGCAGTGTTAAGTGAAGGAAAACAGAGCAGAAGGGCCACAAAGGGGACTCGTGGCAGACATGGTGTCCTGTTAGATACTGGGATCATGGACCAAGGCCATGGCCAGATGTCGCTGCCCATGGACCAGCAAAGATGACTAAGACAAACCCTAAAGTTAGCGAGGATGAAGATCAGAGGCAGCTCTAACATACCATTGGAAGGAAGGGAAGCTGGGACAGCCATGGGGGCCCAACGGTCTTACTGGGGCCACATGCACAACATCCCCTCACTTCTCAAACATGACCCCTCAGGGGTCTTTCAAAAATGCAGGTTTCTGCTCAGCAGGACCTCAGAGTCTGTATGACTAAGAGTTCCCAGGGAAGCCACAGCTGCAGGTCCCTGCACCACACTAAGTGGAGGTGGGAGATGCCCAGGAAGGTGCACAGAGACCGCATGTAATGCAGAAGACCTGAATGCACTCCAATTAGCAGCCAATGGAGGGTAAATCAATAAGTAAATAAACAGCGGTGTAGACACACACACAGCCTGTAGAATGACAGAATCAAAATCACACACAATAAACAGATTTTCGTCAACAGTCCTGACTTGACAAAAGCCTACACAATGTGGTAGATGTTAACATAAAGTTTGCAAGTAAAAACAAAGGCATATTATTTGGATACTTATACACGTAATGAGAATGAAAACGAGGTGGACAGGCTGGGTGGGGTGGGGGGGGAAGAAGCTCATTTATTATGGTGTGTTCTAGGCCATATGAAATCCATGCCTGCACCAATGCAGCAGCACATCATGAAGGCAGGGCTGTTAGCTCCATGTGTGTCTGAGATATGTACTAAAGAAGAAAACGAGCTGGGGGACAGGGCTCAGTGGGTAAAGTGCAACATAGGGACCTGAATTCAGATCTTCAGAACGCACATAAAAAGTGTATGTGACCGGGCAGTGGTGGCGCACGCCTTTAATCCCAGCACTCGGGAAGCAGAGCCAGGCAGATCTCTGTGAATTCGAGGCCAGCCTGGTCTACAGAGTGGGTTGCAGTAATTACAAGTCAGTAATTACAAGTTGAGGAGACATTAGTCTGACCCAGCTCAGAGACCAGAAGGGAACCAACATGGTAAAGAAGAAGAGGCTGTGACACCCTGACCCTCCAAGGTCACCCTCACTCCCGACATCCAGCTTGCCAGTTCCTGCTGCACAGGTGCCAGAGCCGTGGGCTTCAGAAGGGTCCCTGGAGGAGGATGCCTGACCCAGATTGGAAATAGTCCTAACTGAGAGTTCACTTGGCAGCAGGTAACATCTAGTCTTCAGGGCACGTGAGAAGAGAGGAGCTCCCGGGTTCCTGCAGGGACCTCCTGTCAGACTTCCTGTCCCAGGCTCCCCTTTCCATCCCTCACATCAGCCCTCAAGAAAGTGTTCTGGGCATGTCTCTGGCTTCCCTGCCGAAAACCCAGTCTTAGCTCCCTGCACCCAGAATAGAGCTTGAACTTTGGAACCCAGGATTGACAGCCTCCACCCGGCAGTTTTTCCAGCTCCTCTCACTCAGTCCTGGTACCATCTCATGACTCTGGTCTAGACTGCGGCTTCTTTCTGAGATGCCTGCTGCTTCTTTACCTCCTCCCGCATTGCGTGCTCACCTTTTAAGGCCCAGCTTCAGCATCATCCACTCAGAGGTCGTCTGCCTCTCCTGGAAAATACAATAAAGACACACGTGTCTGGAACACTGTAGTGAACATCGACCCTATACTCCGGCTTCAGTGTCAGTGGACGGCTCCTGACCACAGATCACTGCCCTTCTCCGCCTGGCCATGTTGACTGGGGTTGGAATTGCTCAGGTCAAGCCCAGGACAGCTGGGAGTGTAGGGGGGTCAACACCTCTAGGAGAAGCTTGGAAAGCTCGCAGGAAAGTCACAGCTAAAGACCCAGCCTTCAGTCTTTGGGAAAGATGGCTCTGGGTCGTTCTTCACTACTCCTCAGAAGATGCAGGAAAAGGGCCAATGGCCCACAGCGGTCACCTGCTCCCTAGTGTACGTTTGTTAACATCCTCTCCTGCACTCTCCCATCCTCTACACTCTTTCAGGCCACCTCCGTCACCTCCCACTACCTACCTACACTCAAGTGCCTGGTTTGAGGTCTGCTTAGGGGGACCCAGATTGACATACATCCATGAGCCTGGATGTGGCTCCTTGAGGCTCAGATTACAAGTTCTTCTCAAATTGAAGAGTTCATCAGACTTGGTACCCACCATGGTCAGACCTCTGGATCTGTGTAATTTCATGCCCTCAGACTGAGCCAAAGCAAGGAGATTCTTTCTTCTTAAATTGAGGGTGTGTGTGTGTGCGCGCGTGCACAGCACAGCATGTGTGTGGAGGACAGAGGACAGCTTTCAGGAATCGGTTCTCTCTAGCATGTGGGTTCTGAGGATGGAAGAAGTGAGGTCATCAGGCTCGGTGGCAGGCACTTCCCCTGCTGAGCGCCTTCAACTGCCTACAAACAGGAGATTCTGAAAGTGCATGTGAAATTTCTCCTAGCACAGGGGTGTCCGGCGCTGCCCTCTTCCTGTTCCTCGCCCGCCTGTATTCCCCAATACTCTCATATCCCTCTGCTGGGCTTTTTCCCCTGTCTTCTCATTGTGGAAGGAGTGTGGGTTGGGTGAACAGACCTGGATTCTAATCCTGGCTACAGCACAACTGGCTACGACTATAACAACCTCACTGGGCCTCAGTTTCCACAAGTGGAAAGTGGACGCAGCACAAACAACTGCATGGCCAGGGTTAGGACTTACTCGTCCCACAAAGGCACGTAGTAAACTGAAAAGTGGGTCTGGAGGCTGAGCTGTCGCTGTCCCTGGGACCGGCAGCAGGCCTGGCATGGAGAAGGTGCCTGAGAAACGTTTGGAGAACAGACTGGAGCTGGGATGGAGATCCCTCGGTATTCCCTCGCTCGCTCATCCCTCCCTCATTCGGCATTTTCACGGATACCCCTCCAGACTGTGCCCCAGGCATGCTTGGTCTTCAAAGGAGACCAGAGAGAACACAGCTGTCTCAGAGGGACCCCAGCCCATCACCCACAATGTGGGAAGATGTAACAGGGAGTGGTGCATGCAGGATGTAAACTGAGGCACATGAGGAGGGCAGGGAGGACTCTTCATCCCGAAGTCAGGTTCAGAGACTGGTGCCAACAGCTCATGGAGATAGAGGAGAAGCTGCAAAGGTCAGCAGGGGAGGAATCATAACAGACTCCATGTCCTTGCAAGGAGTAGGAGGCTTCTGTTCAAGACGATAAGGTCTAGAGAAAACGAGGACAAGGCCGGGAGAGAACGTCTGTATGTAACCTTCAGGGTTCGTTTTGTCTCCTGATACTTGAGTTTCCTCATCAGCAAAAATGGGACAAAAACCCCACCAGAAGGACACTGAAAAGATGTGCTAGGAGACAGAGGGGTGTGAGCTGAAGGAATGAGCCAGTGAGTGAACAAGTGAATGTATTCTGCCCAGCACAGGAGCACCCGCTGTTCTCAGCTCAGCACTCAGCCTCAGTCCACCCTGCTTACTGCGGTAGAGCCTCCCACTCACTCAGAGGCCACTGGGCTAAAGGCTGGCACTTCTTCAGGGCCCCCTGGGGAGGCGAGCGCATTGTCAAGGCCACACATTGTCTCTTGTCTCCTGGTTGCCAGAAACATTTTCTGCCTCTGCCCTCCAATACAGATGTGCCTCCAGGCTCTGCCCTGGTGCTTTCTGGGATGGGGAGGCATCTGGGACTCCTTACCTCCTCCAAGGGCCAGAGAAGCCTGCCTCTGTCTCCCAGATGCCCAAGCCACCATCTGCTCCCACCCAAGCCCTCAGCTCTTTTCTTAAAATAATTCCTACGGTTTCCTTGGAGACATCTCTCACACAGAGGAAAAGGAACTGGGAGGAGAGAATAAAGCAGCGGGAGAGGTTGAGTCCTGTACTCTGAGCACCTACTGTGTGCTGGCCTGGCCTTCATACGCCTTCTGAGCCAGGGGCTGGACCTCCTGGCAGGTGGAACAAGCCTTGTGGCCCTGCCATCCCTGTTTCCGTCTCAAGACACATGAATCAGGCCTAAGATCTGCAATGTCCAAAGGCAAAGATGTGTTTGGGACTATGAAGAGAGTTCTCATGCCAAATCCTAATGTCCTGGCCAGGACACGGCCAGCCTCCCTAGTTCCTTCCCTTCCGTTAGGCAATTCCAAACACCTCTGTGGGCCTGATGATATGTGAGGCCCAGGCTGGTAGACATGGGAGGAGTGTCTCAGTTTAAAATAAGACTAGGCCTGCTCAGGCTGCAGACACGGTAACAGCTCAGTTGGTAGAGTGTTTGCCTAGCATCCACAAAGCTCTGGGTTCAATCCTCAGCACCACATGAACTAGGAATAGAAGAATGCACACATGATCCCATCACTAAAGAGGCAGAAGGGTCAGTGAGTTTGAGTCCAGCCTGGGCTACATGAGACCCTATCTTAGAGAGGAAGAAAAAGGGGCCAGCCTGGGCTACAGAGTGTGTTCCAGAGCAGCCAAGGCAACACGGAGAAACCCTGTCTTGAAAACGAAACAAACAAAAATATTCAGGT
This sequence comes from Onychomys torridus, assembly GCF_903995425.1. Taxonomy (NCBI): domain Eukaryota; kingdom Metazoa; phylum Chordata; class Mammalia; order Rodentia; family Cricetidae; genus Onychomys; species Onychomys torridus. Next base: position 137,991,634 of record NC_050446.1, read on the forward strand.
CTGGAGAGATGGCTCAGTGGTGAATAGCACTGGGTACCTTTCCAGAGGACCAGGTTCAATTTCCAGCACCCACATGCCAACTCACACCTGTCTGTAAATCCAGTTCCAGGGGATCTGGCACCCTCACCTAGACACACATGCAAGCAGAACACCAATGCATATAAAAGCAAATAAGTAAATCTTTTTTAAAAAGAGGAAGGAAAAGGTCATCTGCCTTGAGATACTCGAGTGTTGGGGAGTGGGAGGAGTGAAGGCCTATTTATTTATTTCCTATGAATAGCAGCAAGAAAGACTTCGGAGAGACTTTTTAGTTGCTCCCCACAATGCCCCAGCTGGATTTACAAACCCCATTTCCCAAGTAGGAAACTGAGGCCCAAAAAAGTGAATTCACTCACACAGGGAGGGAGTGGCAGAGTCAGGCGATGTCTTGGGTTATGCTCTATTGGGTGGGGGCGTGCAGGAGACCAGTTAACTCTTGCATGGAAACCAAGGAATAAAAGGGTGTAGACAGACATGCCACAGGCCCTCTCTAGTGTAGTGGGTAGCCATCCCAGCATTGGCCTGGAAGTTCCAACCCCCACTGAGGCTTTGGTAATGGTCACGCCCACAAGGCGGGGCAGAGGAGGAAGCGGAAGACGAAGGATCAGGAAGTACTCACTCTCTTGGTTCCCGGACTCTGGACGCTGGAGGTAGACCGAGAGAGTTCTCCAGAGAACAACGCCGGATTGTGCTATACCCTTGCCAGACCCTGTAACCTACCCCCTCATTTGTAAGTACCCCACAAAATAAACCTCCCTTTTAACTACGTGGAGTGGCCTTAATAATTTCACCGATATCTGGCGCTCACGTGGGGCAAATTCCAAAGGCCTAGGCGGCTCCCTCCCTCAGCCTCCTCCCCGGCTGGCGGGTACCTAAAACCGCCTGCAAAGTTCCATTTAACCAGGGGACACCTACACGGTTCCATTCCCGAAAAAGGGAGCAGCTAGTCCAGTCTCAGTTCCCTAGCTTACCCCCAGACCAGCGAAAACCGCTGTGAGTGAGATCTTCCCACTCCTCCGAGTGCCGTTTCCCCGCCATCTTGGCTCCTGCCTTCAGCTGCCGCCAGCCAAGGTCACCAGCAGGCCCTGCTTTGGAGCTATACCAACGCCTCCTGCTGGCTGAAAAGTGCTATTGCACCCCTGAAAACCACGGAAAGGTAAGCTTCTTTCAAGTAAAAGTACTTGATAATTTTACACCTTAAAACTGACTAACAAATTTTGAGTAATTCTTGTAATATGGCTGACAACATTACCTCACAAGAATTTAATAACCTTTTTGCCTGTATGCTGAATGACATTTTCCTGGAAATATACGACCTCCCTAAGACATATCTGGCCTGTACCATTTTGACATTCATTGTAATAATTCACACAGTGTTCAAACACTGGTTTAATAATAAGAACAAAGATGAGTCATTATTGGGACTGATACAGGCTTTAAAAGATAACAATGAAGGCTTACAGAAAAAGATTCTGTCTATGGAATCTGCTGACCAGGACTTACATAAAAAGATTCTCTTTCTGGAATCTGCTAACCAGGATTTACAGGCTTTAAAAGTTAGCAATGAAAGCTTACAGAAAAAGATTCTGTCTATGGAATCTGCTGACCAGGACTTACATAAAAAGATTCTCTTTCTGGAATCTGCTAACCAGGAATTACAGGTTTTAAAAGATAGCAATGAAGGCTTACAGAAAAAGATTCTCTTTCTGGAATCTGCTAACCAGGATTTACAGGCTTTAAAAGTTAGCAATGAAGGCTTACAGAAAAAGATTCTGTCTATGGAATCTGCTGACCAGGACTTACATAAAAAGATTCTCTTTCTGGAATCTGCTAACCAGGAATTACAGGTTTTAAAAGATAGCAATGAAGGCTTACAGAAAAAGATTCTTTCTCTGGAATCTGCTGGCCAGGACTTACATAAAAAGATTCTCTCTCTGGAATCTGCTAACCAGAATTTACAAAACAAGCTTGTACCCAAAATTGCTTTTATTGATAATAAATATGAGTATTTAATGGATAGAACACTAACTCTCCAGAGTGAAGTTGTAGCTACTCAGACAATATATAAGGAAGAAAAATTATCATTACTTGATAGGATAAGGTCCATGGAATCATGTGTTTCAGAAGAACATAAAAACTTCCATGATTCCATGAAAAATCTGGAATCCCTTACAAGAGAGGAGGTTTACTCCCTGGAACAGACCCTAGGTGCTCGTTTACAAGCCCTGGAGGAAACTCTAAATAAACATGACAAGGGACCTAATAAGCAGAAGGGCAAGACCATACAGGTTGTAACATCTCCAAATGGCTCTCATACAATGGCTTATCCTGTTATCATCCATGAGAAACCAGCAGATGACACACACCCCGAGCCATATACGACATATACATTACAACCAATTTCAACAAGGGACTTTAAAAATATAAAGGAAGCAGTAGTTACATATGGGATACACTCCACATATGTAAAACAGATGTTAAATTCGTGGTCTACCTCACATAGAATCATTCCAGATGACTGGCATCAGTTAATTTCAGCTGTTCTAGAATATAGCCAGCAGTTACAGTGGAAAAGCTGGTTGAGAGAAGAGGCAAGAAATTTAGAACAACAAGGTAAACTCAGAGGTTTTGAGATCTCCCAAGATCAAATACTTGGTGAGGGATGTTTCGCTGACAGGAATGTACAAGCCATTTATGATGAGCATACAATATCCCTATGCCGTACAGCAGCTCTAAATGCTTGGGAAAAAATTCCAGAACCTGGAAAAGCAACTGAGGTATACACAAAGATATTTCAGGGACCACATGAACCCTTCACTGATTTTTTACAAAGGCTGAACACAGCTATAACAAAAGCTGTATCAGATAAAGAATTAAGAAAAGTATTAACTGAGTCCTTGGCATTCGACAATGCTAATGCAGAATGCAAAAGAATACTTACACCATTAAAGATCAGATCAGCTCCTTTGGAAGAATGGATTCAATATACTAATAGTGTTGAATCTCTTAACTACAGTAATGAGGCTTGGATAGGAGAGACAAATCCCAGAGGTGTAAGAAGGCCCCGTGGTACCAAATGTTTTAAATGTGGTACACCAGGTCATATAAGTAAAAACTGTACATGGGGTAATCCTAGAAGTAATACTCCTTCTAGGAATAGCCTAAACAGAAGACCCCAACTACCTCCTGGATTATGTAGAAGATGTGGCAAAGGCCGACATTGGACCAGTGAGTGCAGATCAAAAATAGATATACGAGGCAACCCTTTAGTAGCGGGAAACGCCTCAGGGGGCCTCTTGCAGGCCCCCAAATCAAATGTGGTAAGAACATTCCCAGCTACTGTGGAAGACATTCCTCTCCAGGACAACTGAATAAACCAATGTCTAATTTAAAAACGGATACTGCAATGGATGATAAAAAGGCTCTGATAGATGAATCACAGTTTACAAAGAACACAATAAAACAAATATTTTGGCAGACTTCCATAAATGAACAAAGGCCAAAGCTTAGAATTCGAATTAATGGCTTGGTTCTGGAGGGCCTGGTAGACACAGGTGCGGATGTGACTGTAATTACACCAAAATCATGGCATCCAAATTGGCCTCTTCAAGAGGTAGATGTCCAACTTTTAGGAATTGGCACCCTATCTCAGATAAAACAGAGTTCGAGATGGGTTGAATGCATAGGGCCAGAAGGACAGAGAGGAATGCTGAAGCCATATGTAGCAAATGTAGCAGTAAATCTATGGGGCCGAGATCTGTTACAACAGTGGAATACCCAGATTAAAATTCCTACACTCTCAGAAAAGGAATACAGGCCAATGCATGTTTCTAGGAATAATATCATAACATGCTATAAAAACCAGTCACCAAACATTCAGGCTGTACACAAACAGAGCACAACTGCTGTTGAACTCTCAGAAGTACCAACTGCCTTACCTTTAAAATGGCTAACTAATAAACCTGTCTGGGTTGGACAGTGGCCTCTGACAAAAGAGAAGCTACAAGCTTTAGAACAGCTGGTTCAAGAGCAGTTAAATGCTCAACACATTGAAGAATCTACCAGCCCTTGGAATTCTCCTGTATTTGTTATTAAAAAAAAGTCTGGTAATTGGAGAATGCTGACAGATCTGAGAGCTATTAATAAAGTAATTCAGCCAATGGGCTCCCTACAGACTGGGATGCCCTTGCCCTCTCTGCTACCCAAAGAATGGCCTATAATAGTTATTGACTTAAAAGACTGTTTCTTTACCATACCCTTACAAGAAAATGATAGAGAAAAATTTGCCTTCACAGTTCCTAATTATAACAATTCTCAGCCAGTCAAGAGATATCAATGGAAGGTCCTCCCACAGGGAATGTTAAACAGCCCTACCTTATGCCAATACTTTGTGCAAAAACCATTGGAGTTAATTCGTGTAAAGTTTCCACAATCCATAATTTATCACTATATGGATGATATCCTATTAGCTGATCCAAAGTTAGACACATTAGAAAGCATGTTTGAAGAAGTAAAAAAAGTTTTGCCTCGCTGGGGACTGCAAATTGCTCCTGAAAAAATACAAAGAGGAGATTCTATTAATTACTTAGGATATAAGATAGAGTTACAAAAAATTAGACCCCAAAAGGTACAACTGAGGAGAGATCGATTAAAGACTCTTAATGATTTTCAAAAGTTGTTAGGAAGCATTTCCAACTTATTGGGTATCATGGGAATACCCAAAGATGGACTACAAAATTTGGCTAATACTCTAGAAGGGGACAAAGAATTAAATAGTCCAAGAGAATTATCAGTTGAAGCTGAGAAGGAATTGGCTCTAGTAGAAAAGACAATTCGAGAAGCACATGTGGATCGTGTGGATCCAGAACTTAAATGTATTCTTGTCATATTCCCCTCCAGACATTCCCCCACAGGTATTTTGATGCAGAGGGAAGATATTATATTGGAATGGATATTCCTACCACGTAAACCAAATAAGAAATTAAAGACTTATATAGAAAAGATCTCTGATTTGATTCAAAAAGGTAAATTAAGACTTCGTCAGTTGACAGGAATGGACCCAGCAGAAATTGTAGTACCTTTAACTAATGAGGAAATTTCGTCACTATGGAAAGATAATGAATACTGGCAGAGAGCCTGCAGTAACTTTTTGGGAGAGATTAACAACCATTATCCCAAAAGCAAGAGAATAGAATTCATAAAGAAGACTGAATGGGTCCTTCCTCACATTGTACGACACAAGCCAATTTCTGGAGTCCTCACATTCTATACAGATGCAAATAAATCAGGGAAAGCAGGATACAAATCAGGAGACTTAAGTAAAGTGGTACAAAGTCCATACAGCTCTGTACAAAAGGCAGAACTGTATGCCGTTCTTATGGTACTGATGGACTTCACAGAACCCCTCAATATAGTCACTGACTCTCAATATGCAGAGAGAGTTGTTTTACACATTGAAACTGCTGAATTTATTCCTGATAATACAGAATTAACTTCATTATTCATACAATTGCAGGAAATCATCAGAAAAAGGGAACATCCTATATATATAACACATATCAGATCCCATACAGGTCTGCCAGGACCTCTAGCACAAGGTAATGATGAGATTGATCAGTTACTAATAGGTAATGTGCTAGAAGCCTCAGAATTTCATAAGAAACACCATGTAAATAGCAAAGGTTTGAAGAAGGATTTCTCCATTACTTGGCAACAAGCTAAGGATATTGTGAAAAAATGTCCTACTTGTTCCTTCTATAACCAAACTCCATTACCTGCAGGAAGCAATCCAAAGGGTATACAAAGAAATGAAATTTGGCAGATGGATGTGTTTCATTTTGCAGAATTTGGAAGATTAAAGTATGTACACCATACCATTGACACCTATTCAGGATTTCAGTGGGCAACTCCTATGAGTTCTGAAAAGGCTGATTCTGTGATTACACACCTATTAGAAGTTATGGCCATCATGGGAATACCTGTACAAATTAAGACAGACAATGCCCCAGCATATGTCTCCAATAAAATGAGACAGTTCTTTGCTTATTACAATATAAAGCATGTTACAGGTATACCACACAATCCCACAGGCCAAGCAGTCATAGAAAGATCCAATCGAACTTTAAAGGATATGCTAAATAAACAGCAACAGGTAACAATGACTCCTAGAAATAGATTGCATAGTGCTTTATTAACCTTGAATTTTCTCAATGCTGATGAGAAAGGAACAACAGCTGCGGAGAGACATTGGACGACAGACAAAACTCCTGAGCTAAACCAACCGGTTTATTTCAAAGATGTGTTGACCTCAGAATGGAAACCTGGATATGTCCTACGTTGGGGAAGGGGTTTTGCTTTTGTTTCCACAGGAGAAGAAAAGCTATGGATACCAACAAAATTAATAAAAATTCGATTCGAACAGGAGAAACCCCTTGATGAGGAGAAATAAAAGATCATCCACCAATATGGCATCTCTTCAGGTTGTAAGAAAAAATTAACAATCAAAGGTTGGGGTAGGGTTCTGTTTTTGTCTTTCCAGGATAATGGAAATACCCATCTTCCAGAAATCATAAGGCCTTGGATATCCGGATGTTTACAGCAGAAAGAAAGAATCTATTGGTACCAATCTACACAGGGTAAGATATCACTGTCTAACATCTATATCTCTATCAATCTAGAATAGTTGTGGTTCCAATTTAATCATAAACCAAGCTGGCTTTGGAGATGGAACTGGCTCACTCCTTCTCTAAACCCAAGCATATTGATAAAAGAAAAGGTTGAGAGATTCTTCAGTCCCATATCAGAAGAGCCCTCTGGTGTGAGACAGAAGGAAACCAATTATAAGGGACCATTATCTTCAAGATTCTAATTCTCTCCATGCTTACTCTTGATTTCTTGGAATCCTTTCTTACATGTCATGACATCTTTAAATCCAAACCTTCCATTCTGATAAAAAATAAGTTTCTTCCAATAGCAATCTCTGAAGTCTCCAGAAGGAAGATGGGGCCCCAACAACAACAACTCTACCCAATCCAGAATGATGCCATGGTAATCATCATCATACTACACTTCTTGCCAAAATTTCAGACAGTCTTACCCATTACTCTGAGAGTTGCTGCAGAATCTACAGTTAGTCTAACTGAGATTTAACTATCTGAGCTTTCTCACAATACCCAACAGAGATACCATCGCTCCCTAAACAGCAGGAAGCAATTCTAAGAAAACGACGCCCCTTCTCCCTAAGGTTCATATTTCTCAGGGTTATGGATAATGGTTCTAGGGTTGGGGGTGGAAGAAACTGTTAAACTCAGTACTCTCCTTAAGGAAAGAAAATATGTCTTAAAAAAAAAAAAATGGGAAAAGAAGAAATGGAATGGATAGGTATAAGATATTATGGTAGACTGTCATATACATTAGTAAACAAATTTAGTAATATAGCAGCCTTTGCACTGTTATGAATTCTTATATGTTGATAAAATTATAAAATTTTTACATTCCTATTTAAGATAATTTGTATATTGATACAAATACAGAACTATGTTTGTTATATTGTACACATATTTTTACTCTTATGTGAAATATTTGTATATTGATACAAATGTGAATTTATATCTGTCATACTGTATGTATGTTCTACTTCTGTTTAAGATATTCTGTATACTGATATATATTTAGGATTATTATCATATTGCATATTGCACTATACATTCCTACCTCTGTTAAAGTTATTTTGTGTATTGTCACAATTTAAAGTCATTGTCCTTTTACTGTACATTTGCTTACAGACTGTTTGCCTTATTTATAGGAAGCTTAGTCCTTAGGTTGTTTAGGTAGATAAGACTTACATAGTTATTGTCACCTATGCTTGTCATCTCTATAATTATGTTAGTTAGGTTATCCAGATTTATAAATACATAGGTCAGATGGACAGGTAATCTTCAAACACTTCATGGACCTAGAGAACATGGCATTTAAATAACTTAGAATTCTGTTGACATGAGACATAATTGCTCCTGGCAGCACCAATTTGATCCCGAGAGAATGTTGGGCTTCTAAGACATTTCCATTTGGAAATTTGTCTTTGTCTTCTTGGCACAAAAATGGCCTACTGGGCAAAGAACTGCCCTCGCCTCAACTGCTGACAGTACAAATGCTGTCCTTTCTGGACAAGCGGGACACAAGGAAAGCGACCACTATACTTTGCCAAGACAGGGTAAGATGGTCTTTCAGAATTCCTGCTTCTGAAAATGGTCTGTCAGATACTCTAGGCCTGTAGCCAATTTGAATGCACCAACGATACTGAGAAACGTTAGGTGACTGTCCAGGCTGCTAGCTGTCTCTGTCTACTCTTGCAAGACTCCCGAAAGTTGCTTGCGTCCTTCTCCCATTTCTCAGATATTATTATATTCCTTCTCAGGTCTTTGATGAGATTGGAGATTAGCAGTTATAGTTACAACTTAGTATATATACATATATAATATCTTAGATAGGATATATTATGTATTAGACTCAGGTTCTTTAGGATAGGACACCTTTTGGAATGATCTTTGTAACACGCCACCTACCCATGCCCTAGACTTCCCTGGATTTTACTATGTGTTTTTTGCTTGATATTGTTTGTACTTATCGTAATTCCAACTTATCTAGGTCATTATCCCTCATTACTCCTGGACAATATTTGATAACCATCTCTTTGTATATAGTCTTGTATTAGGTTAGAACTTTCTTATTTAGACAAAAGGGGGAGATGTAGTGGGTAGCCATCCCAGCATTGGCCTGGAAGTTCCAACCCCCACTGAGGCTTTGGTAATGGTCACGCCCACAAGGCGGGGCAGAGGAGGAAGCGGAAGACGAAGGATCAGGAAGTACTCACTCTCTTGGTTCCCGGACTCTGGACGCTGGAGGTAGACCGAGAGAGTTCTCCAGAGAACAACGCCGGATTGTGCTATACCCTTGCCAGACCCTGTAACCTACCCCCTCATTTGTAAGTACCCCACAAAATAAACCTCCCTTTTAACTACGTGGAGTGGCCTTAATAATTTCACCAATACTCTAGCCCCTATACTCTCAAACTAGCCCTGAAGTCAATGTCACCAGGGAACTATACACATGTGCACACACACACACACACACACACACACACACACACACACACACACATCTGCAGAGGGACATCCAGCTCCCACCTGCTTGATCACCCTGTGAGCCCCACTCAGTGTCTCACAACCCTAACCTGTGTGTCCTCTGGGGACCCTGAGCCACTCCCTCTGGTTGGCCCCATGGCTTCACATCTTGGTTTTAGAGGCAGCTAAGCCTAGGAGACAGTCAGTTCACAAAGGCTGTCATAGTCACGCCCACACGGGTGTGCTCTGTGTGGGCTCAGGTCACACCTGCTTTCATTCTTTTACATGGAGGGCGATGGGCTACACTCTGCAGGACAGGTCTTACTGTGGGGTTTGCAGCAGGCAGGGAGAGAAGGAAAGGGTGTCTGGCCAGGGCTGGCATGAAAAAAGAAGAGGGGAGGGAGGGTGCTGTCCCAGTGTGTCCGTCCGCAGGGGCTTGGCTCAGGAAAGCCCCTCAGCTGCAGGCAAAGGGCTTTGCATCCATCTCAGAATCCAAGCAGAGCCAGCCTGAGGCTCAGAACACAGACAGGGTGTGAGCAGACGCGGCTTCGCCACTCTCAGAGGCTAGGGTGGAGGACTGTGGAGGGTGGGGAGGGGACCATGGAGAGGGGGTGAGGCTGTGGGGATAAGGGCTATGGAGAGGGGGTGAGGCTGTGTGGATAAGGGCTATGGAGAGGGGGTGAGGCTGTGTGGATAAGGGCTATGGAGAGGGGGTGAGGCTGTGGGGAGGAAGGCCATGTAGATGGGATGAAGCTCTTGAGAAGGGATGAGGCCATGGGAGGAGAGCTGCTAGGTTCTAGACCTGGCTGGTGTGGGGAGAGGGAGGCAAAGCTGGGGAGATGCCCAGGAAGCCAACTCCACAGTCGCTGCTGCTGGCGCTGTGTGGAGGTGAGTGAGGACAAAAGTAAGGCTCTGGTTTTTGGGGGGTTGGAAGTCTAGGCACAGGAAAGGGTCCTCAAAATCCACCTAGGACGTCTGTCAGAGGTGCTGGCATCACCTGTCAGCTGATTCTCCTGGGGGCTCCAGAGAGAACCGGCTGTCTCGGAGTAACAAAGGGGGACTACTCCCAGTGTCCTGGGAACCTCCCTAGATCCTGCAGGCGGGGGTGAGAGGGTATCAGTTTCCTCAGAAGGTTCGGCCCAGAGTCATGTGAAGCTGATATTCTATCTCAAGGCCAAGGCTTTTCTCCTGTTCCCAAGGAGTCTCCTCACTCTCCAAGGCCTTGTAAGACAATGCCAGGAAAATGGGCATGAGGAGAGAGGCTGGGCCTGAGAGGGGATGACCAAAGGCATGGAGTGGGCAAGATTACTGGAGAGGGCCTGGAAAGAGCTAGGAAAATCACTGGGTAGATCACTAAGAAGTGGCAAGCTTAGCCAGGCATGGTGGCACATGCCTTTAGTCCCAGCACTCAGGAGGCAGAGGCAGGTGGATCTCTGTGAGTTCAAGGCCAGCCTGGTCTACAGAGCGAGTGCCAGGCCAGCCAGGGATACACAGAGAAACCCTGTCTCAAAACAAAACAAACAACATTTAAACTGAAAATTACAACTTAAAGTGAAAACAAGAACAGAATAAACAAAATAAAATGCAATGGACCTGAACATTTAAAGTTGGTTCTAGAATCAGGGATCGCTCCACAGGATGAGGCTTGCCTGACCTACATAGTGGGTTCCAGGCTAACTGGGGCTGCATGATGAGATCCTGTCTCACATACACAGAAGATGGTTCTGAGAAGCAGAGGGGAGAGGAGGAGAAAACAAATTCTAATGTAAGTTATAGACCTGATGAGTAAAAAAGGACATCACTACAGCTGCTACAGACATTTAAAAGATAGTAAGGAAAGATCACAAGCATCTTCATGCCAGAAATTGAATAGTTTAATTGATACAGACATTCCTAAAAAAGCATGCCATACTACAATGGATTTAAAAGGAAATTTAAATATCAAATAGCCCTATATCTAGTAAAGGAATTACACTTGTGAGTTAAAACCTCCGCATGAAGGAAGTACTAAGAGCAGGGAGACTCGCTGGCCAGGCTCCCCAGACCTCAGAGAATAAAGTGTATTGATCCACAATTTCCTCCAGAGAAGAAAAGGGGCAAATACATCCTGACTCAGTGTCTGAGTTCAGCCCAAGTCGGTCATCGAGTTCTGGACATTACAAACTAGCACTTCCATGAATTAAGATACAAAAATACTGAAGAAAATGTTAATATTAGCAATTCTAGCAATATGTAAAATGCTAATACATCATGACTGAAAGTGATGTATCCCATGAAGGCAAAACCTGTCTGCCATTCAAAAAGAAATATAATTCACCACTTTAATTTTACTTATTCCTTTATTTTAGTTTTTATTTCTTTTCTTTTCTTAGAGTAATTCTGGCTGGCCTAGAACTTGATCTGTAGACCAGGTTAGCTTTGAACTCAGAGATCTACCTGTCTCTGCCTCCAGAGTGCTGGAATTAAAGTTTGTACCACCATGCCCAGCACACTTAAAATTTTTTTAAGTTACACTTGTATTTTTGATGTGACACAGGGGAAGGGTGTGCCACTGAGCACACGGGGCAGTCAGAGGACAACTGACCGCCCCTGATCCCCTCCATCACCTAGGTCCTGCATTGCCAGGCTTGGAGGCTGACACTCTACGCACTAAGCCAGCTCACCATCCCTATTCCCCATTTTAACAGAATGGCTTAAAAGTAATGATTTCAAGAAAGGCAGGAGGTTTTATTTGGTAAAATTCAACACTTATTAATAATTTAAAAATTGTTAGCATACCAGGAATTTTATAAAGAGCATCTATGAAACCCGACAGCTCACATCATACTGATGTGGGAATGCTTTTCCCTCTAGATTAATAGTCTACCATCACTATATTTATTCAGTGTTATGTGATAGACGATGAAATAAGGCAAGAAAATGTGCAAATCGGAACAGGAGAAGTAAACATACAAGTTCTCAAGGATGGCATTGTACATGTGGAAAAATCATAAAGAATTTGCAAAATATTTTAGCATTAAAAAAATGAATTGAGCCTGGTGGTAGTGGCGCACACCTTTAATCCCAGCACTCAGGAGGCAGAGACAGGCGGATCTCTGTGAGTTCAAGGTCAGTTGTGGGAGCTCACAAAGGTTTTCTAGTGAGATTTGAGCTTACTTTACACAGCAGGGCTGCATTAGGGGATGACTTGACCACATGCATGGTCACCAGGTGCCTGGGGTGGTCTGCACTTGGCTGTGCTGCAGGGAAGTCTATGGTGCACCCCTTGGTATTCATTTAAAAAGCCCTTTAGTAGAGGCGGAAGGGGCCAGTGGATTAGGATCTGGGCCCTCCCAAGCTATCCTATGTTTCTAACTGTCTCTCTCCTCTACACTTCTATCTACATATTTCTCACTTCTCCCTCCTCAAGAGTACCCTGAGGGGTGGGAAGGGAGCTGGTCTCCCTCAGACAGCCTGGTCTACAGAGCAAGTTCCAAGACTACACACAGAGAAACCTTATCTCGAAAATCTGGGGGGGGGGGGAGGAACTGGGGATATGGCATAATAGATCAAGTGCTTGTCATGCAAGCCTAGGACCAGAGTTTGAATCCCCGCAACCCATGGGAAGCCAGATGAAGATTTGGGAGTATGTATCTGTAACCATAGGACACCTATGACAAAAACTGGTGGCAGAGACAGGGGATTCCCTGCAAGCTCATGGGTCAACTAGCCTAGACTAGCATCAGTGAACAGCAAGAGACCCTGGATCAAATAAGGTGGAAGACTGAGGACTGATACCCAAGGTTATCCTCTGGCTCCACATGTGTGCCCACACTCACACATTAATTTTCGCACACGGAAACATGCACATGCATATGAGACATGCAGCACACGTACATCATATATGCATATGAAAATAAGTGAACTTGGGGGATGGAGAGAGAGTTCAGCCTAAGAGATTCTGGGGATCCATCAAGGCATTGAGCTTTCACAGCAAGTACTTTTGCCCACGAGCCACCTTGCTGAGCCCAAGCTTGAATTTTTAAAGATTACATTCATTTATTTAATGTATACCACCATGAGCACGTGGTGGTCAGAAGACCACTTGAGAGAGAAAGCTGGCTCGCTCCTTTCACCACATGGGTTCCAAGATCAAATGCAGGCACCAGACTTGGGGGCAAGTGCCTTTACCCACCGAGTCATCTCACTGTTCCCCCTACTTTTTTGTTTGTTTGTTTGTTTGTTTTTTGAGACAGGGTTTCTTTGTGTAGCTTTGTGCCTTTCCTGGATCTCACTCTGTAGCTCAGGCTGGCCTCGAACTCACAGAGATCCACCTGCCTCTGCCTCCCGAGTGCTGGGACTAAAGGCGTGCGCCACCACCGCCCGGCTTCCCTTACTTTTTTGCAGGGACAGCATTGGGGGTGGGGGGAGTTCAGTGTCTCACTCTGTAGACCAGACTGGCTTTGAACTCACAGAGATCCATCTGCCTCTTCCTCCCAAGTGTTGGGATTAAAGCCTGGTGTACCACTCTGGTCCCTCCCCTGACATTTAGGTAAAAGATCTTAACAGTTACCCCACCAAAAGACACAGATGGCAGGCAGTGGGTACCTGAGAACTGTTCAGCATTGTATTTGTTCGTGATCACAAATAAACATGACAACGCCATCTACCTCTACAGACATGTCTATTAGAATGACAGAACCACTGCTGCCAGATGCTGGCAGGATTGCGACGCAGAGGGAACACTCGAAGCTGATGAGAAGACTGACTGGTAAGTCACTTAGGGAAGATAGTTGGGTGGCTTCTCACAAAACAGAACACAATCTTCCCATGTAGCCCAGCAACTGTGCCCTTGGTATGAGCCCATGGGTATAAGAACATGTCCACGCAGGAAGCTGTACATGAATGTTTACTGCAGATCCGCCCATCACTGCCAAAAGTGGGAAGCAAACAAGATGTTTTTCAATGAGGGAGTGAGTAAGAAAGCCACAGCACAGCCAATCGGTGGGACAGTATTCGGTGCTAAAAGGGAAAGGATCTAGCCATAAAAACAAGACTCCGTGGACTCTGCAATGTATATAACTGAGTGAAAACATGCCATCTGAGAAGGCTTTGAGCTGTATGTTTCTAACCATCTGACAATCAGGAGAAAGCAAAATCACAGAGACAGGAACAAGTTCATTGATTGGCTGCCAGAGGATGAGGAAGAGGGAGGGATGACCTGGACAAGCACCAGTATTTTTAGGGCAGTGAAAAGTCTCCATTTGATAGTACAATGGTAGATGGAGGTCATTAGGAATCTGCCAGATTCAGAGACTGCGCCATACCTGCAGCAAAACCCAAGTAAACGATGGATTCCAGGTGTCAACTAAGCCGTCAGTGTCCGATTGTAGCAAGTGGGACCATCCATTCACAAAAAACAGGATATTGGAAACACTGTATCTTTGCCTCAACTTCTCTATGAACCTAAACAGCTCTAAAAAGACAAAACAAAACAAAACAAAACAAAACAAAAAACCAAATAAACCCACTAAAGTCCTATACTGGGGCTACAGCTCAGTGTCTGAGCACATACCTGGCTTACAGAGACTCTGGGCACCATCTTTAGCATCACACACACATACATAAAAAAGTCTCTTAAAAATAAGTAAGCAAGCCAGGCATGGTGACAGATGCCTTTAATCCCACCAGTCAGGAGGCAGAGGCAGGGGGATCTCTGTGAGTTCTGGGACAGTCAAGGCTGTTATATAGGGAAACCCTGTCTTGAAAAACCAAAAAAAAAAAGTAAGTATACAGTTGAAGCTAGTCTATGATTTACGGCCAGATAATGCCTCGGGTCTATAATCCCAGCATTCAAGAGGCTGAGGGAGAAGAGTTGCCACAAGTTCAAGTCAACCTGAGCTATAGTATCAGACCCTGACTCAAAAAAAAAAAAAAAAAAAAAGGCAAAACAAAATGAAAAAGAAATATTACTTGGCAATAAAAAAGGAACACAGATACACTCACTACACATGTGACTCTCAAGGGAATTTATGCCAATCTCAAAAAGGCCAATGCCCCAAAGTCCCATGTTATGTTATGTTACCACTTATGTAGCACTTTTGAAATAACAAAATCAGGGGCTGGAGAGATGGCTCAGAGGTTAAGAGCACCGACTGCTCTTCCAGAGGTCCTGAGTTCAATTCCCAGCAACCACATGGTGGCTCACAACCATCTGTAATGAGATCTGGCGCCCTCTTCTGGCCTGCAGTCAAACATGCTGTATACATAACAAATAAATAAATCTTTAAAAAAAGAAAAAGAATGGATTGGTAATGACCAGGGGTTAGGGATAACGGGAGGGAGCAGACTCGTGTCTGGGTGCAAGCTAGTACATGTAAAGCTAGAGAGATCTGAGTAAGGCAACTAGATCCCATTCTGGCCCCATCCTGGGTGTGACGCCATGCTCTGAGTGTGCAGGATATTAGGAAGCCAGTTGGTAAGGAAAAAATGTGGAAGCACCGTATTTTCTTCCCAGCTCACATGCAATCTACTCTCATTGCAAGAGGAAATTTAAAGATTCAAAGACACTCTAAAGTCAGGGCTGGGAGACGGCTCTGAGGGGAAAGTGCTGCCGTGCTGACGTGAGGACCTGGGTCTGGATCTGCAACATCCTCATCAGAAGACAGCGCTGTAATGTCAGTGCTGGGAGGCAGAGAAAAGGACTCCCGGCCAGCCAGTCTAGCCACTCAGCGAGCTCCAGGTTCAGTGAGAGACCCTGTCTCAAAAAATAAGATGGTGAGCAGTAGAAGTCAACACTTCACATAGACCTGTGGCCTCCACACACTCTGGCACATGCAAACACACTTGTGTCATACACATACACTTGCACACGGGAAACCAACTATAGTAAGTAGATTAGTCAAGCAACTGTCCAAAACAGAGCCATAGATCGGGGTGCGGAACAGAGCCATAGATCGGGGTGCGGAACAGAGCCATAGATCAGGGTGCGGAACAGAGCCATAGATCGGGGTGCGGAACAGAGCCATAGATCGGGGTGAGGAACAGAGCCATAGATCGGGGTGAGGAACAGAGCCATAGATCGGGGTGCGGAACAGAGCCATAGATCGGGGTGAGGAACAGAGCCATAGATCGGGGTGCAGAACAGAGCCCCAGGCCAGACCCACAGCCTGGCTAGTGAGGCTCTTCTGAAATGGGGGAGGGGAGGAAGAGCTGCCAAAACTAGATATTCATACAAAAAATAAAATAAAATCTCGACTACCACACAAAAATTAATTCAATATAGATCTAGATACAAAACCTAAAACATTGCAAGTTCTAGAAGCCAGGCATGGTGACCTGATGGGCTTAGATGAGCAAGGTGGAAAGGGGGGAGGGAGCCACCCTGGCACTCAGTCATGCGGTTTGGACCACATGGTGGCCACTACAAACTTCCTCTGCATCAATCACTACTGGCTGCTTAGAGATATGGACACTGGGTCCCAGGTATGACAAAACCCTCATCGGCATCGAGGAAGGGACCAGAAACCCCATTTCTTCAATAACCTCAGTTTGCAGCTTTGTCAGTAACCACATACTAAAGAAAGTGTCACCCCTTCCCTCGGCCACTTGCAACTGTCAATTTTTTTGTCTTTAAGACAGGGTCTTATGTGGCCTGGATTGACCTTGAACTCACTAAGTAGCTGAGGCTGGCCTTCAACTTCTGATCCTCATTCCTCTCTCCCACCCTCAGCCCCCAGTGCAGGGATCATGAGGTTCATCACCACACCCCGTTTACTTCTCAATAATTTGACTCTAGATTTCTATAACTCAAAGGGACCTTGGAGACCATTTAGTTCAAAATCATTATCACCACTACACCCAAAATTTTGACAGGATTTCCCAAGCTACCCCAAGTCTGCGGAGTGGACAAGCGGCTGACGCAGACCCACAATCCTTTTCCTGCAGCATGAAGCCAAAGGTTCCCTGTAGACAGAAGGTTCTGTTGCAGTTAATTGGTGGTTGACTCATTTGTGGGCAAAAATCTGACCTCAATGGATATGAAACTGTTTTATGCCAATTAGTGTGAATATTTACGTGTTTTGCTGCAGAAATATCAATTAGTTTCATTAGAGGCTCTGCCCCAGACTCAATGGTGTCCTGGAGCTGCCCCTTCCGGGCACCCAGGAGCCATTTGTTAAATGTTTGCAGATGCTCTTAACTGTTAGTTAGTGGCTCGGCACTGGCTGCGGTTGGAGTTTCTGCTCCGGAAATGAGACAGTGCCACACAGCAGCCCTTCTAATTGCCTGAGGAGCATACCACTGTCCTGAGAAGCTGGAAGAGTCATAGATGGGAAAGGGGGCTACTTCACTTTTCCAGAAATTCCAATTAATCCTAAATTCAGGGAAAGGGGAAGGCAACAGATGTGAACACAAATCAAATTGGTCAGTGTCGCCAACCTATGTAAAAAAACAGTTCCATGTCATTAATGATCAGAAAATACAAATTTCAACCACAATTAAACCCCATTACAGCCTAATGAGAACGGCAAGAATTAAAGACTGGCCATGCCAAGTGCCACTGAGGACACAGAGCCCTTGAAATTCTCAGGAATTTGACACAGCTACCTAAGAAAATACTGGCAGCATCATCCCAGCCAGCATCCATGGACTCTATTTCCAGGTGATTTCCTGGGTGTTTATCCAAGAAAAAGAAGTCCCATGTTCACAGAAATTGTTTTACCAGACTTTCATGGGAGCTTTATTGTAATAGTGACGAACTGGAAACTCCCCAAATGTCCATCACTAGGAGACTATGAATAAACTGTGGTGTGTTCATGCAGGTGGATGGTGCTCAGACCAGAAGGCCAAATTATCACCATGGAAGATGCATCGAGTGAGTCTCACAGACAAACACCAGGATAAGGAATGCTACACAGTGGGGTGAAATATAGTTCAGTAGGCAAAGCACTTACTGTGCAAGCATGATGACTGAGTCCAGATTCCCACCAACCGTGAGGAGCTAGGGTACGTGTGCCTGCAGCCCCAGCCCTGGGGAGCAGAGACAATCCCTGGGGCTTGCTGGACAGCCAGTCTACGTTAGTCAGTGAGCTCCAAGCACAGTGGAAGACCTTGTCTCAAAAACCCAGGTAGAGAAGTGTAGTGGGTATTGTGTTCCCTGAAATATTGTGTGTTCCCCGAAATAAACATATCTGGGGTCAGAGAACAGCCACTAGAACAGAGCCAGAAATGGTGGCTAGAAAATGGGAAGAGTAAGCCATAGCAGAAGTTGGGCAGTGGTGGTACACACCTTTAATCCCAGCACTTGGGATCTCTGAGTTCAAGGCCACTTTAGAAACAGCTAAGCATGGTGATCCACGCCTTTAATCCCAGGGAGTGGGGGCAGAAAGAAAAAGGTAGATAAGGCGTGAGGACCAGGAACTAAGGAGGAAAAGCATGTAGTTAGTTAAGCTTTTCAGCAACACAGTTCAGCTGAGATTCATGTGGAGGAGGACTCAGAAGCTTCCAGCCTGAGGAAACAGGATCACCTGAGGAACTAGCAAGGTGAGATAGCTGTGGCTTGTTCTGCTTCTCTGATCTTCCAGTATTCACCCCAATAGCTGGCCTCGGGTTTGATTTCATTAACAAGTACTTTTAAGATTCCTACCACAGAGAAGCTACTGAGGAAAACACCTGACCCTGACCTCTGGCTGCATAAGCAAGCACATTCAAATACAACATAAACACACACATATATACACATATACACAAATCCCCACATAGACACATGTTGAGAGGCAGGCTGGTCAAAGGCTTTCCTTGAGGGCCTGATGTATGGAGAAGGAACACAGGCCCTTGTCTTAAACCAGGAACATGCTTGCCATAGACACAGCATGGGCAAGACCTCCTGAAACCGGCTTTCCTATCTTCTCTCTCTGATCCTCTCTCTCCCAGAAATCTGACACCGAAAAATGACCACCTGGCTCAGGTCACATACACACATGTGCTCACATGTATGTACACACATACACATGTATACACACGTATACACATACACACATGTGCTCACACATACACACATGTACACACTCAAATACACAATACTACACAGTCCTATTTGTATGCAATTGTGTAACGGATCGGTGAGTTGGTAGCCATTAGAACAGTGGTTTCCTCTCTGGCTGGAGAAGATTTCTTTTGCCAGCTAAGAATTCTATCTTAATTTAGGTGAGAGTTACACACATGCATGCCTATTATAATGTATATTCAAGGGCTGGAGAGATGGTTCAGAGGTTAAGGGGACTGACTGCTCTTCCAGAGGTCCTGAGTTCAATTCCTAGCAACCACATGGTGGTTCACAACCATCTGTAATGAGATCTTGTGCCCTCTTCTGGTCATACATGCTATGTACATAATAAATAAATAAATCTTAAAAAAAATGTATATTCAAAATTAATGCATTTTTCCAGGTGTGGTGGTGCACACCTAGAGCCTCAGCATTCACAAGGAGAAGTCAGGTGAGTGCTGGGTTCAAGATCAGCCTGGGCTATACAGTGAGATCCTTTGGGGAAAACTATTAACTCATCTTACTACATGTATGTTTCCCATAGTACCAAATTTAAATATTCTGCTAAATATTCATCAAACTGTGCTCTTAAAGTCTTATATATTATGTATGTGTTTTTGTGTTCATGTATATGGATGCGTGTGCATGTGTGCAGGTATATGGAGGCCAGAGATTGATTGACCTGTGTGTCATTCCTTAGGAGATGTTCACTTGTGTGCTTGTGTGGTGTGTGTGTGTGTGTGTGTGTGTGTGTGTGTGTGTGTGTACGTTATGTGTGGTGCACAGACGTGTGTGTGGGTGCATGCACTCATGCACCCATACACACACACATACAATATTACATAGTCCTATTTGTCTAACATTTTGTGCATGTAGAAGCCAGAAGACAACGTTGAGTGCCCTGCTCTATTTTTCTCAACATTAGATCTTTGAGACAGGCTCTCACAGATCCTAGAGTAGGCTGGCCAGCAGCAAACCCCAGCTACCTCTTGTCTCCACCACACCATCCCAGCAGAAGGCATTATAGGCATGCACGATCACCCTCATGACATGGGTTCTGAGGATATGAACTCAGGTCCTTACCTTTGTGTGGCAAATGATCCTATCCACCAAGACATCTCCCCAGGTCCCTCTAGGTGTGTTTGTTTGTTTTGTTTCGTTTTGCTTTTGGAGACAGAGTCTCTCCCTAGGACCAAATCTCTCCAAATAGGCTCGGTTGGCTGCTCAGTGAGCTGTCTTTGCTTCGTTGGTGCTGGGTGGCAGTGTATCAGTGTAGAGATCAAATGCGGAACTTCACGCTGCAGGGCCAACATTGTGCCAGGTTTCTATCTCTCCAGCTAAGACTTGAGCTGACTCCTTAGCTCAAGACCTGTGGGTTTAACTTTTTTACTGTAAGATACAGTTCAATTGTTTTAAGTGTGGAAAATATGAAAATGAAGCTCACAATATCCCCAGGTGCCCAAGAGAAGCAAAATCAACTCTCCCCCAAATACCAGCACCGTTTTCAGTGAGTTCCCACAGGTACAGGTCTAGCTGGGAAGCAAAATTAAAATCAAAGCACCACACATATGCACACAAAAAAAGCCATCTTAAGCTAGACAGAGAAACACAAGACAAAGGGTCAGATTCTGCAAGACTCCAATATTGGCCCCGGAAGATCCAGCATGGAAAATAAAATACATTCGTTCTATCTAGAGAAATAATACAACAATGAGCAAGGAGCAGGGGACCACACCAAGAGCAAGCCATGCTTCAGAAATAACAAATATAATTGAGATGTAATACTCTGAATGGTTAAACAACAGGTGAACCTCTAGTGAACAGCAAAGCGTGATCTGAAACATGAGGGAAAAAACATTACATGGAATGGAAAGGAGGGAAGGGGAAGGGAGGGGAGGGGAGGAGCGGGGATGAGAGGAAGGCAGAGAAAGAAGAGGCAGAGGGACAGAGACTGAGGCAGAGAGAGATTGGTTTTGAATGGGCATGGAGGATAGGCAAGAAAAGTCTAACAATGTGTACTTAATGTCTCTAGACACTAGAGAGAATCAGGCAGAGGGAGTATTGAGAGAACTTTCCAGAACTGCTTAAAAACAATTTAGAAAATACCATTTAGAAAATGTAAGGAGCTGGGCCGTGGTGGCGCACAGCTTTAATCCCAGCACTTGGGAGGCAGAGGCAGGCAGAGCTCTGTGAGGCCAGCCTGGGCTACAGAGTGAGTTCCAGGACAGGCACAAAGCTACACAGAGAAACCCTGTATCAAAAAACCAAAAGAAAATGTAAGGACAAACAGTATGCTGAGAACAGGCTCAGTAGCCCACAGTAACCACAGCACATAAAGACAAACAGATCTGAAGACCTTCTGGCCAGCCAGCAGCCCCTTCCAGTGCCAGCAGAACCTAAGGCCACTAACTGGCCACCAGTGTGGGTGGGGAGTCATTTGTTGTGTTGATTCCTAACCTACAAGGCAATAGTTTGAGGTTCTCAAAGCCAGAGTGGTCTGAGTCCCCAAACACTGGCGCCTCATTCTTCATGACTCTTTTGTTTTGTTTTGTTTTGTTTTTTGTTTTTGGAGACAGGGTTTCTCTGTGTAGCTTTGCACCTTTCCTGGAACTCACTTGGTAGCCCAGGCTGGCCTCGAACTCACAGAGATCCACCTGGCTCTGCCTCCCGAGTGCTGGGATTAAAGGCATGTGCCACCACCGCCTGGCTCTACATGACTCTTATTTTGAATCCTCTTCTGTGACAGCCATGCACTTCAGGAACTGACCCCATCTGTGGAATGAAATCTCTGCTTCCTCAGCTAGTCCTCATGTCCTTCAGAGCCCCTTGGACCCACTTCTCACAACCTATGTCCCAGGTGTCTTCCTGCTCTCCTTGATGTCTCCTCAGCACTCTGTGTCTTTCCATCTCTCTGCCATCATGTTCTTCCTAGCAAGCCTTCCCTCTGGGTGTGTTTAAGGCAAGTACTCATCCCTAATGCTGAGTTGAAATGTCTCTGGCATCCCGAAGTCTGCCTGATGCTCCTTCCCAGCTTTATGTAGACATGCATTCCAATAGTCTTGGCTTTTACAAAAAAATATTTGTAATCCTTTTATGTTTATTTATTTATTGCGTGTGTGTACATGCGGACATGCAAGTGCTGCGGTGCATTGTGGGAGCGAGAAGACAGCTCACAGGGGTTGGTTCTCTCCTTCCTATTTGTGGGTCCCAGAGATGGACTTGGATCATTAGGCTTGTGCCTTTACCACTGAGCCCAGCTCTGCCTTGCTTGTTTGTTTTTGTATTTTGTTTTTCGAGACAGGGTTTCTCTGTATAACTCTGGCTGTCCTGCAATTAGCTCTGGAGACCAGGCTGGCCTCAAACTCAGAGATCTGCCTGTCTCTGCCCCGAGTGCTAGGACTGAATGTGTGTGACACCATACCCAGCCCCAGCTATGCCTTTTAAACTGTTTTCCACAAAGAATACAGTCAAATTCATATTAATTAAATGTCCATCTGACTCAGCGGAACTGCTGAATAAATAAAAAGGTAAATGGCAGAGTGGATGGTGTCTTAGTGTTTTTATTGCTGTGAAAAGACACCACGAGCATAGCAACTCCTATACAGGAAAACATTTAATTGGGGTGGCTCTCTTGTATTTTCAGAGGTTTAGTCCATTATCATCATGATAGGACATGTTAGTGTGCAGGCAGACACAGTGCTGAAGAAGTAGATGAGTGTGCTACATCTTGATCTGCAACAGGAAGTAGTCTGAAACACTGGGTGTGGCTTGAGCATATATGAGACCTCAAAGCCCGCCTCCACAGTGACACACTTCCTCCAACAGGGCCATACCTACTCCAACAAAGACACCTCCTAATAGTGCCACTCCCTTTGGGGAACATTTTCATTTGAACTACCACAGGTGGGTAGATAGATTTATTGGTAAATTTAAAGATAAAGCTGCATGGAGGTGGCACACATCTTTAATCCTAGCACTCAGAAGGCAGAGACAGGCGGATCCCCTCAGTTTGAGGCCAGCCTGGTCTACAGAGTGAATTCCAGGACAGCCAGGGCCACACAGAGAAACCCTGTCTCAAAAAAATAAATAAAACAAAACAAAACAATGGAAGATGAGTAACAATAGTAGTAATTATAATAATAAGAAACATTCACTAAGTACTGAACACATAGTAGTAACACTCCTAAGCACTAATACTCACTGAGTACTTAGTATATACTGGGGACCACTCTGCACACTTTCCATCTCCTGGCTAATTGACTCTACAAGTAATCCTGTGAGGTTGTTAACAATAGCTTACAGCAGAAGTAACTGAGAAATGTGTGTGGGGTCGGGGGAGTGAAAGGCTGAAGGGGTGGGTGAGTGAGTGGGTAGTCAGGTGGGCGGATGTGGATGAACGAGGATGTGGATGAACGACAGAACGGACAAACAGATGAAGCCTCTGCCCCTGCCACACCGCCGTGCCTCGCTACTGCAGTCCTGTAGCCTGCATCTTGGAAGTTACCTACAAGCCTCGCTGCATCTAAACAGACTGCTGCCTCATTCAGTGCTGCTCTGTCCCTCAAGGCACCTGCTCACCCACATGGTCCACGTTTGATGCCAACTGCCACCCACTGACTTCAGTGGTCATTTATATTTGTAGAAAATAACAAGACCAAAGAAGTCCACAGCGGTACCTCTAATTCTACATGATGTCCCATTGAGAGGAGATCTGTGTCCTGTGTGTGAGCTGTGGCTGTGGCAGAAGTAATGTAGCCATGTGATTTCCATGATCTGGTCATGAAGGCCCTACAGCTTCCACGTGGTGCTCCTGGGTCCCTTGCTCGTCACGGCCTCCCACCATGCTGTGAAGCTCAAACTGGCCCTCTTCAGAAAGAGACAGCCTCAGGGCCATGGAGTTGTCAGGACTGGCAGCCAGGCTGTGGTCTCAGCTGTCAGACATTGGGTAAAGATGCCATTGACTCCAGCATCAAGGCACTCTGGCTACTGAGTCTGCCCAGGTCAGAAACCATGACAGAGCACAGGTCTCCACTGTGCCTGCCCGGATATATGACCACTGAGTCAGCGAGCACACTGGATGATTTGTTTACAGCACTAAGCATTATGGTGGTTGTCTTTTTGAGACAGGGTTTCACACTGCCCAGGCTGGTGTCTAACTTGTTATATAACCAAGGATGACCTTGAACTTCTGATTCTCCTAAGTGCTGGGGTCTCAGGTGTGTATTACCACAACTGGTTTTATGCAGTTCTGGGGATAGAGCCCAGGGTTTTGTGTACACTGGGCAAGAATCCTTCCAGCAAAGCCCCAGCCTGTCCCCCATTTTTGACAGGAACAAGAACAGCCTCCTGTCATCAGCCAAGCCCCACTTTGGAGACCTTTGGCCAAGTCATGAGGAGTGTCTGAGCCTGGAGCTCCTTGAATCAGTCCATACCTGAATGTGACTGTACACAAAGACAGCAGGGTTCCAATCCAGTCCCCCTCTCTAACCCTTCAAGGCCAAATGAGGGCAGCTCTGGCTGTGCTGTTTTTCTGTAGGCAGGTCACAGGCCAGGCTCAGCCCCGTGCTGAGGAGCAGGGCTTCCCCCACAGGAGCTGGACCCAGGGAAAGGCTTGCTGTGAGCCTGGCCTGGTTCCCTACCCAGGTTTGTCCTCTTTAAAACTGGTTCACTACTCAGTGGGTGTTTAAGACAAAAGCCACAGACCTTGGTCTGATTTGAGGGGAAAAAATAGTATTGGGGGTTAGGAATGTGCCAGATCTAGGTTCTTAAAGCCCAGCTCTGCCACTCCCAGCTCTGTGATCTTGTAAGTTACATCACCCTCCTGGATCTCTTCCATGTGGTGGAGACACCAATGGCTCCCACTTTATGGGCTTCTTATGAGAAAACCTGAGGTAAAAGATGGGAGGCATCTACTCAGCCTGCACACACTCAGAGCTTAATAAATGTTACCTCTTTCCTCTTCCATCCATCCACACAGTGCTTTGTATACAGCAAGGGCTTATTAATGTGTCTTAAAAAAATGAATGGCTCCATTCTGTCAGGTTCTCCTGAACACACCTCAATCCTCCACCTACAGGTTGACAAATCTCTCTTTCTCAGTAAGCTCTGACCTCCTCAGACCAAGTACACCTCTTCTTACTTAGGTTTTTAAATCTTCAGTATACAGTAGGTGCTTACCCAGTGACTCCTAAGACAAATCAGCACCTCCCTGGTTCAATATAAAGTCCTCAGCTCAGGATTTGTGTCTGGCACCTGACGGGAGCTGACGTGATGCTGGGTCCCCTGCTGTCTGGGTCCCCTGCTGTCTGCCTTGACTTTGTCCATTGGCCCCCCACATGGCCTCTGACTCCTACATGAGTGCCACTCTGTGTGTGCCCCCTCCCCCATACACATAATGCAAACAGAACACAGGTTAGAGCAGTCAAGCCCAGAGGTTGAGGGAGGGTCTCCTTAGGGATTTCCCAAATGCTGGCCCTAAGCTGAGGTTTGCTGCAAGTAGTTAACTAACTTGGGAGAAGGAGGAAGTCAGGAGAGAAATGGAAACTAATGTGTAAGCCACTGCCTTAGATGACTGTCCTACCTAAAGGGGATGGCCCTACCAGCCCTCTGGGATGGGGGCTGGGGGCTTCCCGTCTTGGAGACTCTAAGCCTAGTGCCTTCAGGTAGAGCTGGGTAGAGTCACAGACAACTGAGCCAGGGAGACGGTGAGGACCACCGGGATGGCTGTGGAACTCAGGCTGCTCTCAGGTGAGTGACTCATCAGTTACTCGTGTGTGTGTGTGTGTGTGTGTGTGTGTGTGTGTGTGTGTGTGTGCGCGCGCGCACGCGCGCGCAGGTGAGGCCCCAGCTCTGTGACCTCCAGCGGCTGTGTTCCTGCAAGCAGGCAAGATGACAGGCATGGGGACTGTTTGAGGCAGTCAGACTCACTGTGTCCAAAGTCAATCTGGGGGACTCTGGGGCTCTGGGGCTACTTGAGTAACTCTTATAAGAATCTGCAGATCTGGACGAGAGCAACGAGGGAACCACTGTCCAGTGTGGAGGTAACGAGGACTCCAAATGTCCTTGGAGTCTTCAGAGTAGCCTCTTTTTCCCTAGTCCACGTTAGGTAGGCTGCAGGCTCTAGGCCCCCTGGTCTCTAAAGTCTCAAAGCTTCCCAAGTCACAAAAGCAAAGAACTTTCTAGCCCTCCTCCCCAACCCTCTGGTGTTGATGTGGAGCCCATGCTGCTTCCCATTGGGAAGCAAAGTGTCTATATCCACCCTGATATCTGCTCCAGGAGCCCAGCCCCCTCCCCTCTTGGCATCCATGTGTGAACGGAAGCTGTATACCTTCCTATGCTTCCCTAAGGACCAGCTCTGCACAGCAGGGCGGACAGCGACACACAGCAATGACAACGCAGATGATGTTGGTGACACTTGTCTCTTGAATGCTTTTGAGAGCAAGGCTGAAGATAGAGAATAATATCTAATTTAGCACTGTACAGCTTCCCAAATGCTACCCCCGACAGTAATAATTAGCAAATATTACCAAGTGACCCCTGGTCACAGCAATAAACAAGACAGACCTGGTCCCTGCCCTCAGGGAGTCCATGTTCTAGTAAGAAAGTCTAGAAGAGAAAAGTGTTGCCTCAGAATGTGAGAGGAAGAAGTGGGTTCAGGAGCCCCATTTAGCACCACGGACATTGCTAAGCTCGTGTAGAAGCCCTTACAGCCATACTTCAAAGTCACAAGTCCTGAAGTGTGGCTGCAGCCACTGAGGCACACAGAACAGCAGTCTGTCTGAGGACACACAGCTGGCAAGGGGCACCCTGAGACGTTGTACCAAAGGTGTTCTGATTCACAAGCCCACAGACTCAGCCAGGCTAACGCAGCCCTTTGCTTTCTGCACGTCAGGCCCTCCATCTGCAGCTGAGTAACTACTCTCTCGTGCCATGGCCGTGAAGAGTCGCCAGGACAGGGACGGGACCCCCATGATGGCCAAGTATGGCTGCTGATTTCCTTATTCCGGGTTGAAAGTCTGACCTCCTGCTACTGCCTCAAGCCCTTGAAGGATACTATGCCAGGGTTTCAGGAACCTGGCAGAGAAACCGTCTACTCACACTAGCCCTCTGGTGTTGATGTGGAGCCCGTGGTGCTTTGTGTACAGTAACCAGGAAGGAGGCCAGGGCAGTGGCTCTTTCCTTTCCTCCGTGTGTACACAGTGTGAGGGGCAGAGGTGGGACCCTGATCCTGTGTTGGGATGGCTGATGAACTGAGGTTCTCTCCTCCTGGGTTTCATCGTATCCCTCAGATTCCCAAGTTTTCATGGCATCGTTTTCCATCTTTATAAAGCCTAAACCCCACGAGGAACCCCTGCTCAGTAGTAACTGTCATGGTGATGGTGAAATGTATCAAGGAAAGCACTGTGGGGCTGGGGGATGACTCAGCCAGAAAGTACTTGTGTGCAAGTGTGAGGCTCTGAGTTCAATTTCCAGAAACTACGAGAAGGCAGCGGGGGTGTGGTGGCACCTTGTCACCCTAACGCTGGGGAGGCAGAGACAGGTAGATTCCTAGGGCTACTGGCCGGCCAGCCTGGCCTAGTCTTCAAGCTCCAGGCCAAGGAGAGAGACCCTGTCAAAAAGCAAGGTGCATGGTTCTTGAGGAATGGCCCCCGAGGTTGACCTCTGATCTGCACATGCATGTACACATTACAGGAGCACATACCTGACCCACACAACCCCCACCCCCATAAACACAGAAAACAGCAACCCTTGTGACCTTCCACACAAATGATCCCCCCTGATCCTTCAAGGCCAGTGGGCACACTGACACCTTCTACTGCTAAGTCCTCAACCATGGCTGGAAAGAAAGGGTTTAAACCCACTTTGGCTCTCAAGCCTGGGCCCAGTGACACTCCCAAACACACAGTGTACTCACAGCCTGCCTAGCTGCAGCTCACTTAACCTCTAGCCCAGAGTAGCCTTTGCCGCAGTGAGATCCCTGGACCCAGGCCTCTGTCCATGGCTGCCTACCTGACTCCCCAGGGCAGCATGAATGAACTGACTCATGAATATGCAGGCCCAGCGCTGAGTGCTCTTGGCTAAATCAGATCACAATGCGGGATAAATTAAGCGTCAGGATAGATGCATTAAAAATAACCGTCAGAGGAACATGCTGTTCGTGGAGAGGTCTGGGTGGGGGAGGGGCGGTGGAGGAAGCTCCACCGGGTGCTGCCAGCCAGCCACTCCCAGACACCCCCAGATGAAGTTCCCTTCCGTGGGGGAGGACCCTTCCCATCCCCCTGCTCTGTTCCTATGGAGACACAGAGCAAGTTTAGGAGGGAAAACCCGCCTGGAGATGAGTGATATGAGGAGGGCTACGAACAGCAGCCTGGATGGGCTGGGGCTAGGGGAGGTGCTCACCGGGTCTCTTCCTGGGTGCAGACCAAAGGGGAATGACATTGTCAGGCTAGCTCTCAGTGGCATCCAGAGAGATGGAGTTGGAAGAGGGCCACTTCTGGCCAGAAGGGGTCCAATCCCGATGGTGTCCTTGGGTGACAGCAGTTGTAACCAGAGTTTCCACAGTGCCCACAAAGGGGAGAGGGTCCCTGTCATCTCTTTATTGGTGGGGACAGTGAAGCCCAGAGGCACACAGTGACCTGCCCAGAGCTGCGCAGCTGGCACCGACTCTTCAGCTGGACTTGGGTCTCTCTGAACTGCATCCTGGTGCTCTGGCACTGCTCAGCTGAGCTCCACCTTGGCTGGGCACTGTCCTGTCCACTTGCTCGGCACAACCACCTGGCAAGCACTCACACTAGTCACAGAGGGTTCCCGGGACACTGGCCTCGGGGAGGGAGCTTGAGTGGATGCAGACAGTGGCTCACGGGTGGGCTGCCTCTCTCGGTTCACACGGGGTGGGTCCTGATCCAGGTCACAGGAGAGGCTTTGGGAGACCAAGGTTGGCTCAAAAGAGAAAGCCTGAGAAGAATTGTGACTCTAGATGACAATCAC
Source organism: Onychomys torridus (assembly GCF_903995425.1). NCBI lineage: Eukaryota > Metazoa > Chordata > Mammalia > Rodentia > Cricetidae > Onychomys > Onychomys torridus. Next base: position 138,020,806 of record NC_050446.1, read on the forward strand.
AGGCTCTAAATCCAGCTCTGCCACCTGCTGGCTGAGACAATAGGCTAGTGACTTCCCCCCTCTGCCTCTCCTCATCTGTGAAATGGAGCATCTGCCTCTTGAGACTGGAAGCAGGGACATTTCAATACACCAGCACCACGCAAACACTGGGAACTCCTAAGTGTTCACTATTAATTTTTTTTATTGTTTGACCCCATTTAAGTGCCATGCTCTCTCTCCATGCACACCCCTGGCTGACGGGCCCAAGGGTGTCTTTAAGTCCTTTTTCTAAGTCCCTCTGTCTCTCCTGATGAATGAAGGGAGGCTACCCCGTCTCCATGGTCACACCTGGGCTCAGGGCTCAGGTGGGCGTTTGCAGGAGAAGCACACTGTCCTCCCTTCTCTCCCCTGTTCCCACCAGCCCCAGAGCAGAGCCTGGGAAGGAAAGAGGCCAGGAGAGAGAACCAGCTTGAATCAAGAGACAGAGGGGAACCTGGCTGGGGAGCAGAGAGCTGTTCCGAGACGCCTCCCTAGGACTGGCTGGATGACTCTGGAGGGTCTGAGCAGACATAAGAATGCCAGGAGGAACACAGTCCAAGACACAGAAGCGCCAGAGTCTGATTAACACAGGGCCTGTCTCCAGCCAGCGCCTGGCTCTGCCTGGCCTCATCTGTCACCGCACCTGTGCACAGTGATTGGCACTGGGACTGTGCTGCTCGGGTCAAGAATGGAGGGAAAACTGCAAAGGGGCTGTGTCAGCCAGAGGGAGTGGCGGCAGCTGCCAGAAGCCTGCTTCCCCAGGTCCAGTGGCTGTCACAGACACTTCTGGCAGACCTCAGGGAAGGACTTCAGTAGAAAAATTCCTTGATCCAGTGTGCCACGGGCATAGAGCCTAGGAAGAGTGGACAAACACAAAGATGCTTCTCCAGGCGCGTTCATTAGCAAGCTATTTATACTTGTGCAAAATAAGAGGTCTAGTTCCCAACAAGGAGAGTGGTTATGTCAGGGCAGAAACACAGCACAGCACTGCAGCCAATAAAGTGATGCCCGGAGTGCCAATCTACTGCCCTGAGCACATTCACATTCAAAGTTTTATGAAGCGTGCATAGTGCAATCCTGCTACATGTGCCTGCACACACACACACACACACACACACACACACACACACACACACACACCGGGGAGCTTTACAGCAGAATAATTAACCATATCTTGGTATTAAGATTTGGAGAAATGAGCCAGGCAGTGGTGGCACACACTTTTAATCCCAGAAGTCTGAAGGCAGAGGAAGGCAGATGTCTGAGTTCAAGGCCAGCCTGGTCTACAGAACAAGCTCCAGTATATAGTCAGGGCTACACAGAGAGAAATCCCCATCTTGAAAAGCCAGACATAAAAAAGTAAAAAAGATTTGGAGAAATGTATGGGCTTTCCTTTATCAATATTTTTCTATCATTTTTTCCCCTTTTGAGATAGGGTCTCAATATGTTGTCTGACCTCTGCTTGAACTCCTGAGCTCAAACAATCCTACTGCTTCAGTGTCCCAAACAGGTTGGACTATGGGTGGAGACCACTGAACCCGGCTGACTTTTCTTCATTACCTGATCATAATATGGTCACTACAGCCTGGCGGTGGTGGCGCACGCCTTTAATCCCAGCACTCAGGAGGCAGAGGCAGGTGGATCTCTGTGAGTTCGAGGCCAGCCTGGGCTACAGAGTGAGTTCCAGGACAGGCTCCAAAAGCTACACAGAGAAACCCTGTCTTGAAAAACCAAACCAAACAAACAAACAAACAAAAAGGTCACTCTAAAACGGGAAGTAAACAGGACAAACCGCCCCACCCACCCACCCACACTCCTGGGGGAGGTGTCCTCTGACCCATAATTCCAATTCCAGGAAATTGCCCTAAAGAAATATTTAGGACACACACTGCAATTTCTAGTGCTACAGATTGGTTGAACAGAGAGTGGCACACAGTCATGCCGGATGCCACACAGTCCCTGAAAGTCACGTTGACGAACTGCAATTGTTGACCAGGAGAGATGTGCACGCTGTATGATTCAAGGCAAAGCAGGCTTTAGAACATCATGTACAGAACTGCCCGCCCGTCTGTATATGTGTTTGGTCCAAAGCCTGGAGATGTTTAGATGCTGCTCCACTCAGCAGACTCATTTACTTATTTTTTTCTTTTGCCTTCCTGTTTATTTTATGATAAATATGTCTTAAAACCTAATTTTGTAAGTTATTTTTAAGAAGGAAAAGAACCTACACCAAGAGGTCAGGTCTTGCGAGGTAGATGCAGGACCTTGTACTCCTCCAGCTGGAGGAGGTTGGAGCCTCTGGGAGGGGATCAGGGCTGCAGTGGAGGCGCCCTGCACCTGCGCCTGCGCCAGCTCCAGCAGTGCCCCTCCCCACGGGCACTCTCTGCCATTCACCCTCTGGAATTAGCTTGCAGAGACCGTTTTTAGGAAGCCCGTGGGCGGCTGGAAGCAGCTTGCGAACAGAGCTGGAGGCCGTGGAGCTGCAGAGTGAGCGCCCAGAGGAAGACAGGCAGAAGACAAGGGAAGCCACTGCTTTCCCGTTTTTCTTTTGGGTTTGATTTTTCAAAAACAGCTCTCCAGAAAGTCCTTGTTTTAGCCCAAATACTTCCTCTTCATCTCCCACATTCACTCCACGACTCTCTCTAGAGAGAGGCTGAGTCTAAGCCTGTGAGGACCAGAGACTCAATGCCTCCTCTGACTTGCTGTGCAGCCCTGCACCAGTCACTCACCCTCTCTGAGCCTCATTTTCCTCTTCTCTCAGATGGGACTGGAAGGGACTCCAAGTTCTCTTCCTACTGGAGGCTCCTGGCTTCTTGGATCATCTTAGAAAGGCAGCTGGACCAGATGTCCTAGAGGCCTCTGCGCAGCCTCGAGATTCTGAGGTTTGTGCTTTGAGGTTTCAGAGAGTCTAAAGTATGCTGCCAAGAGCTTCTGGTGTCAGCACACTGTGGCTTGAGAATGCATCGAGAGGAAATTGCTAGGATTGGGAGTTAGCCCTAGAGAAGCAGCTGCTGCCTGTGCTTGCCTGAGCTGCCCGAGGCGCAGCCTGTAAAATCCAGCACTTGGGAGGTTGAGGCAGGACGACACATCAATTTGAGGCCAGCCTTGTCTACGTATCAAGACCCTATCTCAAAACAAACTAATAAAACTGGGTATAGTAGGCTGGGCAGTGGTGGCACACACCTTTAATGCAGCACTGGGGAGGCAGAGGCAGACTGATCTCTGTGATCAAGGCCAGCCTGGTCTATAGAGTGAGTTCCAGGACAGCCAGCTACACAGAGAAACCCTGTCTTGAAAACCAAACAGACCCACAAAACTGGGTATAGTGCTGCATGCCTTGAGGTAGAGATAGGAGGATCAGAAGTTCAAAGTCAGTCTCAGCTACTTAGTGAGTTCCAGCCAGTCTGGGACACATGAGACTACACAAAAAATAAACAAATCCCCTAAATAATCAAAGACTATCCCTAGCTGAGTCCTTCATGGGGAGGGGGGGGGGTTAGGGATATCTTTCCCAGCATAGACATAGAAACCCAAGCTCCCCACCCGCCATGAAGTTCAGACTCAGCCTTTGTATACACAAAGTGACAAGCTGCCAGTTCACCATTCTAGGCCAAACTCTTGCCCCAACACCTGCTGACTGAGGAACGGGTTGTGCAGAAACAAAGAACCGCTAGGGTTCCTACTATGTTTGTGCCTGTCTTCTAGATGAAGAACAGAGTCTCAGAGGTGTAGTGAGTGCTCAGGGTGACAAAGCTGGGACGCCAAGGCCAGGCGAGATGCTTCCAGAAACACCGAACTTTGCCCTCAGGCCCAGGTCCCAGCACCCCATGGGCAGGGCTGGCCATGAGAAGAGGGGAGGAAATGGTTTTATGCTAGGAGCCTCCAGAACACGGTGTGAGCGATGCTGGGAGGTGTGTGTCTGTCTGTATAACCTGCACATCTGACAATGTGTGTGATTCGGACATGGGTGCTGCCTGGGTTGTCCTGGGAGTGCTACTGTGTCTCTCTGGCGCATGTGAGAGAGGCAGAGCATTATGGAGCCTGCAAGAAGAAATAGGATGTAGAGAGCTGTGTTACACAGTGATTCTTGCCCTTCTCCTAGGTTGGGTGTTTGGGCCTTCAGGGGTCCCAGGGCCCTTGCAGAGCTATCTGCTCTGGGTGAGTCAATCAGCAGCCTCCAGCTCAGGGCTAGGCCCTCCATCCAGGTTGGTTGTTGGAAGCCCTCGGGCTGGATTAGGTCTTACATTAGCTTTGGCCTTGGTCTGTGGAAGACTGGTAAAGCCTCTGAAGAAGGAAGCTCAGGTTTGGGGTCCCTGATCCTGAACCTCATGGGTGCTCACAAACCACTGGCCTTCAGCCTCTGGGCACCCCTGTTCTCTGCTTTGAACTGGGTCTGCTAACACTTGTTGAGAAAGACTTGGAGAGAATGTTCTAGAAAGGTTTGTGACCTGAAAACTAGAAACCAACCTCCCAGCCACAGGCAAGAAAGGTTGCTTTTCTAGTGAATATCTGTAAGTCCATGAGGCTCTGGGTTTTATGTGTACACCTCTGAGAACACAGAGCTCATCCATCGTGAGAGGCAGCCTTGACATCAGTGTTTACCCCATCCTAAGGTTGTAGGTAAACTCTCACGGCTTCACCCCACATCTCAGCCTTGCCCTCTGAAGTCCTCAGAGCTAAACCTTGATCATTCCAAAGGAGGTTAAGTCACAGACATGGGAAGCTGAGGAAGGCCACTCTGCTCCCTAGCATCCTGGTCATGGATGCTGGGGAAGCCTGTAGCTAGCTATCCTGGCTCAAATTAGAGAGCAATCCTGGGCTCTGGAGAGATCCTTGCACAGGCAGTTGAACAGGTGATGGGGAGGGTGTGGCTCCCTCTGTAGCACAGGGCTGCTTCTGGAATGATGGATGACCTATGCTAAGAGTCTGGTACACACAGGAGCTCTACTGAAGCTGCTGGTAGGATATTATTTTGCCACTTGCTTATTCTCCTCTGAGCTGGGCACAGACCTCAGGGCTGTGGGACAGAAATGAAGCAAGTACGGCTCCTCATTCTAGCCAGGCCCAGCCCACCGCAGTACTGTGCTGCCTCAGGGGGTATGTTTATTGCCACAGTTCAGTGTGTCTTGACGCCCAGACCCTGACTCTGCCCATCACACTAAAGAGCTACAGGGTCTCCTGGTCCTGGGGGAGGGGTATGCAGCTCTCAGAAGTGGAGCTGGAGGCACAGCCAATGGTCCCGTTTTTATGGAGAAACCCCAGCCCCTCTGGGTTGGGCAAGGAGGACCTGGACTGCACAGGCTCAAGCTTCCTGCACGCTTGGAGGGCTGCAGCTTCTGGGCCAAAGCAGAGGCTCCTAGCTCAAGGACCTTGCACACAGGACAGCAGCAGCAACCACTCTACATGAGGAATAGCTTGGACTGTGGCCCTGGAACAAGTGTGCTGGGTGACTTCCGCTATAGCCTGTGCCAAGTCTGGGCTCATCTCCCCACTTGTGAGATGAGGGAAGAGAAACAGGTCATTTGTCAGGGGCAGCTTCCTTGAGTTGGCCATGGCTGTCTGGGTACCTCTCTGGAACAAAAGCTCTCTGTGATCAACTGCCTGCAAGAAGGATCATGAGTCATGGGGACCTCCCCACACTGGTACTCGTGAGCCTGAGAGCCTCAGTGCACCCCCCTTCTTGCACAGTCCCCTTGAGACCTCATCTGCCCCATGGAGTACAGGAAGCAGATGACACTAAATATCACCTGGCCCCTTGCACTGTGGCCAGCACTGTTCCTGTGGCCACTGAGGGAGCTGGGTCTGTCATATTGGGTCTATCATTGGTCCCACAAAACTGTCATGGCCAGTGCCCCATGCCCTCCCTCTCCCAGCCTCTTGAGACAGGTACCTAAGGTTCAGTGTGACCTGAGGAGGTGTGACCAGGCTGAGCTGGGCACGGTGGTGAATGCCTTTAAACTCAGCACTCAGGAGGCAGAGGCAGGTAGATCTCTGTGATTTCAAGGCCAGCCTGGTCTACACTGTGAGTTCCAGGACAGTTGAGAGTTACAAAGTGAGACTAAGGCCTCCTGTATCCAGACTTTCAGAAGCGAGTCTAGCCACCTGTATACCTCCTGTTTTACTTTCTGTACACAGCTGGTTCTTGCTGCTTATCCTGCTTCAACCCCATTGTTCCGAGAAGGCTGCAGCTTCAGAGGCTCAGGGACTTCTCTGGCACTCTCAGCAGCAGGGCAAGGCTGGGCTCACATCCTAACACCTGTTTCCTCTAGCAAGCCACATGGCGATGAGCAGCACCAGTGTGGCAGGATGAGCTTGCCCATGGCTTATCATGGCAGAGGAACAAGTACCACAGATCCTTCAGTGAGAATGGTAGGGTGGAGCCATAGAAACTGCCTCACTGGCTTTCAGCCTCCATACTTGAAAGAACGGAACACAAACCTGTTCTCTTAGCCCCGCCCAAAGGCCCCACCCCACCACAGAAGTGAATGAGTGCCAGGGCAGGCCAGGGGTGCATCCACTCAGAACCAGGAAAGCCTGTCCTCCTGCTGGACACTACAGCGAGGACAGACAGATGGACGAGCTACAGGAAGAGCATATAGTTAGGCAGAAAGTAGCAACCCACTGGCTTACAAATGAGGTTTTGGTTGGCTTGCACAGTGCTTTTTTTTTTTTTTTTTTTTTTAGAAATCTCAATTTGTTGCCAACATTTAAAAATAGAGAAGTTTCACATAAAAACCCAGATTCCAGGCTTCTCTTGAAAAACTGAAAGCTCTCAGGAATTCATCTTTAACAGGTTGTCCTGGGTGGAGTGGTGATCAGCAGCGTGCCCACTCCCTGTCCTCACAAGGCCCTCCACCCATCTGGTCTGCCAAACCATTTGGCATCAAAATTTGCATTTCTGGATGCAGGGGTTAAGACCTTGGGCAGTGAAGCCAGAGTGATGTAGGCTCACCCAAGCATGTGACTCAATTGGTGAATGAACACTGGAGAGTTCCTTAGCGCCTCTGGGTCTGCTGCTGGCATTGAGGGAGCGAGCGCTCTGCGAAGGCCAGTCCTGGCCTGGCCTGCCATGGGCCTTGCCTCAGTGGTCAACAAATTGGAACAGCAGCCGCTGTCCTGGAGCCCCATCCCAGTCCTCCTTTGGCACACAGGCACCTGTATGGCAGCACAGAAAGTATCTGGACAGCATAGCCAAAAATCAACAAATCAATAGTCACCAAACCCTTCAGAGCCATCACAGAGACACTGTCCTGGCTGCTGATGGAAAAGCCCAAGCTCTGCCTCTGCTTGGGCAGGAAATAATTCATGGTCACTGTGTAACAAAAGCTGTTTTCCTTCTTGGGATTATAACCACGCATAGGGAGACTGGTTGCAGGCCCCTTATGACTCTTGACACCTCTGGATTCTGCAGATGGGCAGGCAGTGAAGGCCAAACCTCCAAGGAAGAGGGTCTCAGTTGGGACTCCTGCTCTCTCTCCATGCTGAAAGGCCAGTGGGTACTGTCACTTCAGGCTGCCCACCTCATCTCTGTTCACCTCTCTTCTGAGGTCAGGCTCTTTTGCTTTGAAGAAGAATTTTTCTGCTCACTGTCACCCTGGATGAGAGTGCCAGTCACCACATCTCAGCCATCTTTCCAGCACTGGGACAGAGATGGGATTTCCGTGAGCAGAAGCCTGATACAAAGGAGCTAAAATTAAAAGTTGTCCTGTTGGCCTGTGCAGAAGGAAGCCTGGGTTTGTCGGCTGCAGACAGGACCGAATCTGGGCGTTCCAGTGCTGTTAGCTCTTTCTTGCCCTCTCTTGGCTCAGCTTCCTTCTGTGTGGGACTCGGAACACAACTCAGGTACAGGGCTTTCTGTTATGGGGATAATTAACCAACTGAGAGGCTTTCAATGGCATAACTCCAAGTGACACTGGGGTCTTTTTGCATCTTCCATAAGGAGCATCCCATGGAAGAGGCCATTTGGTCTCATACTATTAATCCAAGTTAATCTGGTGAAGTGAGCTGGGAAGCCGGAAGCTAACAGCAGTCACTGGATACTGGGCACTCTGGGGCTTTGTGGAGACATGGGGTGGGGGAGATGGAGGAGAGGGGAAGATGGATGGAGGGAGAGAGGAGAGTGAAGAGAGAGAGACAGAGACAGACAGAGAGACAGAGACAGAGAGAGAATCTTCCACTCAATATGGTAGTTACCCACTTAGAGCAGGATGTGAGCAGCTGCTTGGAGGTGGGAAAGCATCAGGAGGGCTGCAGTCCCCAGTGCTGGCTGTGTGCCCAGGCTGTAAATGCCATGAGGGGATGGCAGGGGTTTGTGAGAAGCCCTTGGTGGTCGAGGACAGGACAGGCTGGAGATGTGAGACCGTGTGACTGGACTTTAAAAGTGGGAAGGAGAAAATGGAGGACAGACCTGAGTGTAGGCCAGCACTGGGACTGCACAGAGCAGGATGTGGGGACAGGATTTTTATTGCAGCAAAAGAAGAGAAGAGCCTTGGGAAAAACTAGAACAAAATACAGGTTAGTGTGCACTTCATCTCAAGATAGGAATGGACTTTCAGGCATTGAAGTGATGGGAAAATCAGATCAAAAGGAAAACCTTGACACATGGCATAAAGTAAAGCATGTATTTACAAACTTCACAGGACTGCAAAGTAACTGGCATTTATAGTTACAGTATTAAGATATTTCATGCTGGGCTTGATGATGTGTATCTTTCACACCAGCACTTGGGAGGCAGAGGCAGGTGGATCTCTGTGAGTTTGAGGCCAGCCTGGTCTACATAGTGAGTTCCAGACCAGCCAAGGTTACTTAGTGAGATCCGGTCTCTAGATAGGTAGGTAGGTAGATAGATAGATAGATAGATAGATGGATGGATGGATGGATGGATGGACGGAGGGAGGGAGGGAGAGAGGGAGGGAGGGAGGGAGGGAGGGAGGGAGGGAGGAAGGAAGGAAGGAAGGGTATTTATAAGGTGAGTGTGTATTTTCAAAACCACCCAAAGACACCAGTGGAAAGATGTACAAATGGGCACTTTCCAAGAGGATGAAGAACATACGATGATGTTCTTCAGACAGAGAATCCCTTGACCTCCCGTCACCGCCACAGCCTGTTCCCAGCTCAGGCCGCTCCATTTGGAACACCAGTGCTTGCCTTGTTGAGGAGCGATGGAGGCCAGCCTCTGGCCATTGGATTAGCCCCCAGAAGCCCCTTGTGGTGCTTTGAAGGAGAGGTCTCTGAGGGTCTCCAGCATTTGAATATTTGGTCTCTAGTCGGTGGCACTGTTTGGGAAGGCTTAGGAGGTATGGCAGGAGGAAGTGTGTCACTGGGAGTGGGCTTGGAGGTTTCAAGAGCCACATGCCATTCCCAGTTCACTCTCGCCGCCCGGCTTATAGAGTGGTGGTGCTGGACTCATCCACCCAGAACTACAAGTCCAAATAAGCCCTCTTTCTATAAGTCACCTTAACCATGGTATCCTCTCCCAGCAACAGAGAAGTAATTTATCCCTCATCAGGCAGCACCTTTCTCTCAAGTAAAAGCCTTCTGCAAAGCTCTCCAGCAACTCTGGTGGGACAAGGCCTGAGGGAGGAGAGGTTTCCATGCATGGCATTCTGGCCTAGGCAGCCCCTGGTAGCCCGAGGTCCACAGGAGCAGGGCGGACAGTGCTTTCTCTGGGTCTGATGCTGTTCCCTCCTCCTGTGTCTGGTCCAGTGTGCCCACAGGCCCATGTGGGCACAGTCTGGTGTGAAACATGAATAAGAGGCCAGGCGACACCTGCCCAAGACCACCTTGCCCAGTGGCAGCATAGGTCTCCTCAGAACCTCTGCGGGTACATCGCAGGTCACGTGATCAGGGCTGGCGGCTGAGAGGACGTGCCCTGCTGCTTTGCCCTTGGCTCCCTTATCTGTTCACGAAAGGATGACCCTGTCCCTGAAGCTCTGGCGCTCCAGGCTGAGGACAGTAGGTGAAGGACATGCTAGTTCTGGTTTCCAGAAGAAATGCCTGCATGGCTCCTGACCAGGAAGCATGCACCCACTCTCAACTGTTAGTCCCGCCGAGCCCTTCCTCGGTGCCCCTCAGGAACATCCACAGAGGTGTGACCACAGGCAATAGGGCCTGACTTACCTAGTGGTTCTCAATAGACCCACCAGTCCTCACTGTCCTCCTGTCCCCTAGACTTGGGACAGACCTCACAACACTCCCTCACTGGATCTGTGAGAATGAGAAGGCAGAGTCCACGGAGACTGGGAGAGCAGACAGACACAGAGGTAGTCTGTGACATCAGGGAAACTGGGGTGACGGCCTTCTGGAGGTGCCGGGTCTTCCTGTAACTGAATCACAACACAGAGCAGGTAGATGGAGTGCTGTCCTCACCCTGACTGGGTCAGAGAATCACCTCTCCTTTGGATAGTGGCACTAGCTCCTCACAGGTTTCCTGTGTCCACCCTACCTGCCAGTTGTGTCCAGCACAGCAGTGCTGTCAAAACACAAGTCAGATCACATCTCTCTTCTACCCGAACGCCTCAACTACAGGTTTAAGCCAGGGGCAGTCCGGTTCCTCCGCGGACCTGATTCCTTCCACTGTTCCCCACTTTGGTCATCCCACTCTCCTCATCCTAACCTTTGCCCCTGGCCGCACGGCCTGTGTTCTGCTGCTTCTGCCTAGAAAACTTCCTCCAGATACCTCACTTGTTCCTCCCTAATCTTTGCTCAAAACTGACCCCATTCAAATGGGAGCAGTTCTGCTCAGCCTGCTAGGACCCTTGATTTCTCTTATCCTGCACCCTCAGCCCAAAGACGTCCTTATTGCTAATATACTCTGCTACCTATCTGCCCCCACACTGGGAGGTAAGCTCTGGGCTGTGGCACACACCAGCGAAGGGTGGTGGGGTGAAGAGCAGCCTGACCGTTCCCTCTGGCCTCTTCCACAGGTCCCCACTATGCTCTCAGTATACACACCTCTTCCACATTGCCCTCACCCCTGCCTGCTCTTTGGGGAAGGGCCTGCAATCCTTTCAGGTTTACTCTCAAGATGTAATTCTGTCAGCATGCAGTAAACATCTGGGGAAGTGACAGAGGAAAGGAAGCCGCCAAAGACCCAAGAAAAGGGGACCTGTGATTCTGACAGTCCTGGACAGCAGACAGCTGAGTGCTGCTAACAGTCTGACTTCCCTGGAGCCTGCAACCCGAGAATTCTGCACAGACTGCCAGAACGTACCAGGATAGAGTAGCCTGGCCAGCAAGCAGGACTAGGACAGTGAGCAAGCAGCCCCCAGCAACAGCCTTGAGTTCTGCCTTATCCCACACCCCAGCAAGACAGCCCATAGCAGGAGCCCAGGGCGCTGGGGGAGAAAGCACCAGGACCTAGACTATGGCCACTTCATAGCAAGAAAGGTCCAGATGGGTCTAATGGGACTAATTCTGCCCAGGGGAGGGAGACACAAGATCTGAGATGTCTGTGCTCAACAGGAAATGGAGACGATTAAGGACCACAAGGGCTCCAGGATTCCAGGCAGCTCAGGTGAGCATTGCCATTATGTTTGAGTCTGCAGGTGTGAGTCACTGTTGGTTTTGACTTTGTCTGTTTCCAGTCACTTCAGCAGGGGATGGTATTTTAGTCAAGCCAATGTCTGATTAGCTGGAGAGACCAACATGTCACAGTGCCCTGGGAATATGAAATAATATTTACAAGGGATGACGTTGGGGACATAATTACTGATGGTAAGAGGCAATCAACGGCAGGGAACTCCTTCACTGCTCAAGTCGGGAGATGTTAGATCTAGGCCCAGAGAAAGAAGGGTTTGTTATGGGGCTGGCAGGGGGGGTTGGCAAGTTATTGCTGCTGCTGATTCTGTTAATAGGATAAGCCAGCCTTGCAAATAAGAGCCAGACCCCAGGAGGCCTGCATTTGAGATCTGAAAACCAGGCCAGGTCTTGCCAATAGCTTCACTTCTGGATGTGTTGAAACTGGAAAAGAGCCCTGAGATCTGCCATGGTGACTCTACTTCTACAGCTTCTCTTCCATGAATACTGCAAGCATTAAATAATAATTGACTTGTTTTCAGATTCTTTATTCATCCAACAGGATGGCTGGGGTTTGATCCCTTAGACCAACATGGTGGTAAGAGAAAGTTGATTCCTCAGGGTTGTCCTCTGACCTCCATACTCATGTAAACACACACACACACACACACACACACACACACACACACACACACACACACAAAGAGAAAGAATGAGCGACAGACAGAGAGACAGACACAGAGGATTGCCAATTGGGACATGCAAAGACTCAACATTCTATCATTTCTGCTTCAAACAAGAGACCTGTTGTTTCATGCCCCAGACATACTGCCTTGTACGAATGTATTTCCCTTCTGAAATTTGTAAAATAACACAGAGCCAACTTTTAATACTTGGAGGACCCTGGAAAATTTATATCAGAACCTCCAAATCCAAGCTCTCTTCTATCTAAGGAGACTTAGGCCCCTAAATCAGTTTGTCCACGATCACATAGCTGCTCGTTAGCGGAGGCAAGCCTGGGGCCTGGGACAGGGAAGGTAGGTAGGAAGCTGCTCTACAGAGCAAAGGCAGAGGGTAAGTCAGAGCTGTGAAGACAGCACAGTGGGCTCTGGGGGCCAGTGAGCGTGGGCTTGACGCCTGTCCTCAACACTTACTGCTGTGGTCCTGCCAGAGCCATGTTCTCTGAGCTCATTTTCCTACGAGCCAAATGGGGATAGCTGACGATTACAGATTCGCTGCACACTGCTGTGAGGATTAAGTGAAAGAAGAGAACAGAGCATTTTTCAAACGGCAGCTACTCTTGTATACAGAGACGGGTATCTGGGGAGAGACACAGGGACACTTGGAGACTAATCCAACTTCAAGGTGCTACCTTCACAATGACGGTATGAGACAAATTTTGTCCCAGAGGTGCTCTGGGCATCAAGTATGAGGTGTTACTGCTTAAAAATGGCACTCAAACTTGGGTGTGCTCCAGAACTCAAGCCCCTGAAGCCTGTGGCGTAAGATGGGCATTTGCACTTTCCCAAGTGTCTCACTACAAACCAGTTTCCAAGTCTACACTGCTGGCGGTCCTCTTCCCTCACCCCATGGGTCTGGCTACTCTGGGTATTTTCTTGTTCTGTTTCCTTCCCTCAGCACGTGTTACTTCTGTGTTTATGAGTGTGTGGTACATGTGTTGGGTACATTTGTGTGAAAGTGTGTGGAGGTCAGAGGCTGACACTAGATGTTTTCTTCTATCACTTTCCAGACAGGAGGTCTCTCACTGAACCTGGAGCTTACCAACTCACTTAGACTGGTTGCTCAGAGGGCCCTTGGGATCCTCCTGCCTCTGCAGTACTGGGATTCAGCTGTGCACTGCTGCCCCTGACTTTTTCCATGAGTTCTGGGGACCTGAAGGTCTTCATGCTCATACAGCAAGCACTTACCCACGGATCCACTTCCCTAGCCCTGGGCACAACGTCCATCTATGATGCAGGGTGCATCAGCACTTCATTTCTTGGGATCTGCACTTTAAACACACTCCCCAGGTAGTTCTGATGAGTGGGCTTTGAGGAAAAGGAACAGCAATTTCGTACAAGGTGAAACTGCAGGTTAATACAGAGACACAGGGTGTGTCTGTCTCACTGGAAACAGAGGCAAAGCTGTCTGCCTGCCTTCTCCAGAGACTGTGGGGCCGAGCAGGGTCTCCTGGGTGTGCTCTGCAGGTAGATGTGTTGTCTATGGACAGCAGCCTGGCTGCTTTGGAAACTGGGCAGATTAGCTGTTAGATATTCACAGAAGCGGATTAGTCCCAACTCAAAGACTTTAATGTACATTCTGCTCTTGGAAAAAATCTCCAAGGAAACAAGAGGAGGCAACAGACTCTCATTCAGAATCCTGCTGGGAGCTTGAGCCTCAGAAGAGGATGGCACCAGGATGCCAGAGCATAGCAAATGGCCTGGGGTCAGGATGGAGGGCCTGGGAGCCCTTCTTGAGGTGGAACTCTGCCCACATGGCACAACGGGTGTGCCCTCAAGACTCCCTAACCAAGAAACGTGGTAGCACTGATGGCAGCCCCCAGCAGGGCTAGGGAGGTAAGCCACCCGGCATCTCCAGGGCTCTGAAGAAAAGGCCCACCTCTAATAGGGCCTAAGGAACAGACTTGGGACAAGAACCTTTCCTTTTTTGTAGAATTTCCATGTCATCAGAAAAAGTCATGGTGGCCTTAGTGAAAAATGGGGACATGTGGAAGGAAGGCTTCCATGTTCCACCTGAGAGTGTGAGGCTTCAAAATGGAAGCCCCAGACCAGAGGCCAATTCTGGGACATCAACCCCTGGGGCTTCTAGGCAGGAGGGGCCTCGGGAGAGGATGCTGAAGTTGACCACTGTCAGACTCAGTGCGCCATCTTCCTGTCAGCCTTCCTCAGGGCTCCTGAGAGCTCAGAGACCCAGTTCCTGGCAGGCTTCCTTCCATGTAACAAGGAGCAGGCAGAAATCCTGTACAAACCACATTCAACTTCAAACCTACAGTTAACTTAGAGATTCCCCCACTAACACCAGGGATGGGCCAGGCCTCTTCTTTCTTCTTTTAACCAGGGATGGAATAAGCAGCTGGTCTTTTAGTCTGAAGGTCCATCTTCTCATTGTCAGTTGCTGGGGCAGGTCTCACCTGGACCTTCTGAAAGGGCCTTTTTCTGAAATTAAGCACTAGGGCCAGGATAAAGGGAACCACAAATGCTCCACTTTTCAGCAAAGGAATGTATTTACTGGTGAAGAGGGAGCCTGGCTCCATCTTTGCAGGACCTGACTCCATCACTATGCTGGAGGGTCCCAGGACAGATGGAGGAGCAGAGATACCAGGTAGTAGCCACCTGGGAAGGGTCTCCCTGGCTTCAGGATTTGCAGTTAGCCAGTCTCGATGCCCTCAGGGAGCTCCACCACCACTGGGGCACAGTCCTCAGGCTCTGAAGCAAAGTCCCACCGGAACTTCTTCGTCAGGTGGGCCTGGAACTTCTCCGCCTTCTTCCTCAGGGTGGCATCCACAGCAGTACTGCAGGCAGAAGAAAAGAAAACCTAGGAGAAGAGAGGAAAAGTCACTCCTGAGACAGGGGGCCTAAAAGCTGTGGAAATTTCCTCCTAGTGTTCAGCTCTCTGGGGCAGTAGATCAGCTGCTGCTGGCACAGTCCCAGGACACCTGCTATGCACCCCCCAAAGCCAAGAAGGAAGACATTGGAACGGACTGGAATGGAAAATTACCATCCTGGGCACAGATGCCCCATGAAAGTAGGGCCACCAGCGTTACCACCACTGCCTACCTGGGCAGCGGGGCAGGAGGGCAGGGGAAGGGGACAGGATGGGTTAGATCTACAAGGCACCTGGGCAATAAACAGAAGAAAAGATAGTTATACCAGGTGGTGTAAAGAAGTTTGGGGAGACACATAAGCCCTTGAATCCCATAAAGTCCCAGGCCCTCAGCCAACAAGGCTGAATTGCTGCTCTAAGCTTCTGAGTGGGCCACAGAATACCAGTTTGAGGCTTCCGTTCCTCTTAAAAGCTGTCTTTAATGTTCATTTAAAAAACATTACCATTGTTCAAATTGTGGTAAAATAGATACAGCTAGCATTTAAACTAGTTTTAAGTGATTAGCCAGTGGCACTAAGTGCATTCCCATTGTGCAAGCATCACCAACACTCACCTCCAGAAACTTCTCGTCAACTCCAACGGAAGCTCTACCCAGCAGACCCCAACTCCCCGTCACCCTTCCCCTGGCTTTCGGTGGCACTCTGCCGCTTTGTCTCTGACTCTGACTAGGCTAGGAACCCCATGGAGGAGGAAGTTTATAGCACGCAGGCCTTCTGTGGCTGCCTTATTTCACTTAGAATATCTTCAAGGTTCATCCATGTTGTAGCATGCATCAGAATCGCCTTTCTTTTCAAAACTAACCAGTAGTCAGGCGTTGGTGGAGCACACCTAGAGGTAGATGGGTCTCTGTGAGTTTGAGGCCAGCCTGGTCTACAGATTAAGTTCCAGGGCTACACACAGAAACCCTGTCTTGGAAAACCAAAACTAAACAGTAGAGCTAAACATGGTGGTGCACATCTGTAACCCCAGCACTCAGAAGGCTGAGGCATAAGAAATTCAAGCTCAAGGCCAGCCTGGGCTACATAGTATAAGACCCTGTCCCCTGGGCCTCCTCACCCCCAATTCATACACACTTTCAGGAAGGCATGATTGTGTGTTCTCTGTCTCTCTTTCATATTTTTGTTTTGTTTTGTTTTGTTTTGTTTGAGACAGGGTTTCTCTGTGTAACTGCTCTGGCTGTCCCAGAACTCATTTTGTAGACCAGGCTAGCTTCAAACTCACAGAGATCTGCCTGCCTCTGCCTCCTAAGTGCTGAGATTAAATGTGTGTGCCACCATGCCAAGCTCATATCTTCATATATACATATTACACTTGTGCATATATATACACACACATTTTTAAATGTTTTTATTTATGTATATGTTTATGCCTCTGTGTCTGAATACGTCCATACTCACGTAGGTGCCTGCAGAGGCCAGAAGGTGGTGTTGGATGCCCTGGAGCTAGAGTTGTTAGGTGGCCATGAGCTGCCTCACATGGATGCTGGGAGCTGAACTCAGATCCTCTGCAATTAACCCCTAATCCACCTCCTTCAGTCTCTGGTAGTCCACATTCTATTTGCCATTCACCTGTCAACAGCCACTTAGGCTGTTTGTATTTTAGGTATTGGGAATAAAGCTGCCATGAATATAGCTGTACAAATACTTGAGTCCCTGCTTCCAAATCTTTGAGTGCAGACCTAGATGGAACTGCTAGACCTTTCGGCAACTCCCTTTGCTGGCCACTATTTCCACAGCAGTGGACCACAGTACATCATTGCCAGCAGAAGACAGGGTCCAGTTCTCTGCAGCTGCTCAGCACTCCTCTGCTTTGCTTACTTATCTTTGAACAAGCGCCATTCTGACAGGTCTGCCTCACTGTAATTTTCATTTACATTTCTCTAATGATCAGTAATGTGAAACACATTTTCATGAGGTTATTAGCTATTTGTATATTTTCTTTGGCCAAATGTCTACTCAAGTCTTTTGTCTGTTTTTAAGTTGGGTTGTTCAATTGTTGAGTTACAGTAGTTCTTCATACATTCTAGATATTGAGCCATTATTTTGATTTCCCCATGAACTGTTTCAGCTAATACAAACACAGGTAGAGGAATAGAAAGACATTTTCTACACATTTGAAAGGCCATTCCAGTTCCTTATAAGAATAACAGTGGGGGCTGGAGAGATGGCTCAGAGGTTAAGAGCACTGACTGCTCTTCCAGAGGTCCTGAGTTCAATTCCCAGCAACCACATGGTGGCTCACAGCCATCTGTAATGAGATCTGGCGCCCTCTTCTGGTGTGCAGACATACATGCAAACAGAACACTGTATACATAAATAAATAAATCTTTAAAAAAAAAAAAAAGAAAAAAGAAAAACAGCAAGCCCGAGCCCACTACTACTACTTTCTTCTTCTTCTTCTTCTCTCTCTCTCTCTCTTTTTTTTTTTCTTTTTGGAGACAGGGTCTCCTGTGTAACAGTCCTGGCTGTCCTGTCCTGGATCTCGCTCTGTAGCCCAGGCTGGCCTCAAACTCAGAGAGATCTGCCTGCCTCTGCCTCCCAAGTGCTGGGATTAACAGCCCACTACTTCTTAAACTACCTCACTGTTCAAAAACATTTCAGACACTCAAACTGTACACCCAGCATGCTCTGAGAAAGACATACCAGAATATGGTTTTATTATTCATTTTTTAAGTAATTTTTTTTAAAGATAAGGTCTTATGATGTAGCCCTTGCTGGTCTAGCCTTGAGCTCAAAGAGATCAGCCTGCCTCTCCCTCCCCAGTGTTGGAATTAAAGGCTTGTGCCACCATACCCGGCTCAGAATGTGTACTTTAAAGTCATGGGGTAGGAGGCTGTTCAATTACCCAGAAGGGGATACAAAGCTTTTTGTCTGTCACCAGTTACCCTACAGGCCTACCCCAGATGTGGCCACAGGACACAGCTTCTCTGATTCAGTCACCTCCAGTGGTAGCTGGCCTACATAGCACTATTGAGGAGAGTGAGTTCCAGGCAGCGTGTCTGACAGGAAACAGTTCTACTCTGCAGCTGATTCCCAGGGGCAACACCAACCTCTTCTCTACAGTCTGTTAGCAGGAGTGAGGCTCATTCTCGGTGGCCTTTGTTGAAAGCCATTCTCTGTGAGACACAGGAACAGCAGCAGAGGCAGAGTGACTGGAGAAGGGTAGGGGCAGGTATTACGGAATTTGGCTTACCCAGGGAACTGAATACAGGGGTGGGGAGCATAACTGCAAGAGAAAGCCAGAGCCGTAACTCATGGGAGGGCTGCAGGATCATGGCGGGAAAAGCTCCTCTGCACTTCCCTGAGCCTAGGGTCACCTCATTGGTCGCCTCAATCTCACTGAAGTCACAGGCTGTTTACTGCTGGTGTCATCCAAGAATGAAGCAATCCAAAACAGTGACCCACTCATACCTGCATTCTGCACTTCCGGGACTCAAACACAGAACTTATTTAACACACAGAAGAATGAAGATAGCCACAGGCTCAAGAAAAATTTATTTCTAGATCTTCTGCACAGTCCCTGGCACCAAATAACTGTTCGCTATGTGACGGTGCTGGAGAAAAGGCTTATCCTAGAGATGAGCTGCACACCAGGCCCCAGAATACTGGGGCTTCTGTGACTCTTGCAAAGGCCCAGGCTAAAATGAACTGCTCTGAACTCTGTTCCTTTAGCACTGGGCCTGGCTTCCGAATGGCATTTCTCATATTGTCTTATATCACAGTGGTCCATGCCTTAAACAGCAGGGACCAAATCCTAATTGCCAGTGTATCCAACACAGCATACCACCCATAGCCTGGCACAGAGTTCGGGCCCCCAGGAGCTCACCAAACAGTAAGTATAACACACAGATTTGTGCTGCACTTGGCAATAGCCGGAAGTGAGAGGCTGGAACAAGCTGCGCTGAGGGTCATCACCACCTTCCCACCTACCTTCTGACGTCCCTAGAGTGAAGTCACCCACCTTCTGACGTCCCTAAAGTCACCTACCTTCTGACGTCCCTAGAGTGAAGTCACCTACAAGTGGGCACAAGCAAAGCCTTTGGTCTTTTTTTTTTTTTTTTTTTTAAAGCAAGCTTCTAATTTGAAAAGTGTTTTGTCCTTTAACTTGTCATTTAAATCTTTACTACAAACCTGGCAGGTTGGAGGGCAGGAAGTTACTAATTCCACTGCACAGATGAGGATGCTGGCTCAGCACACCATACTCAGCATGCTCCAACCAAGCAGGCTCAGTCAGTCTTAGAGTTTCTCCACTACAACCTTCTTCTGTCTCGACAGAGTAAATGCGTCCCTGCCACTGAACCTCTGTCCAGCCCTGTGAGTGCTTCTGCAACTGTCTCCAGGTCTCCAGAACCCAGGCCACTGACCACAATGAAGTTCACTTTTAAAAACTAACTTCACTTAAGCATACTTTGCATACAATGAAATGCGTGCACCACTACCACCCAGTTTACCCTGGTTCTTTTATCTTCAGGTTAATTCTATGTTTAAAAAAAAAACCAAAACTTAGTAATCATCTAGTTACTGTATTCACTAAGGTAAAATCAAGTAAAGATTTCTAATACCAGAGAAAAATGAGTGATCTTAATCTTGGCTGATTAATCTTGGATTTTTTTAAAAAGGACTTTTAAAATAGGATGATCACATTTTGCAAATGAAAGCATTTATCTAAAATTAAAAAAAAAAGGGGGGGGCAGGCAAGGTGGCACAAGAACTTTATCCTAGCACTAGGGAGACAGAGGCAGGAGGGTCTGTAAAAGCCAGCCTGGGCTACAGAGTGAGTTCCATGCCAGTCTAGACTACATAGTGAGATCCTGTCGCAAAACAACAACAATACCCCAAAACCCCAAATAAATAAAAATAAAATCATGGCCACTACATGGTTTTTCCTCAAATATAGAAAAAGTACCAACACTTTAATCATTAAGTCTATTATGAAATTAAAAAAAAAACCCTCCATTCATAAACATGAAAGCTTTTAAAAAGCAGTCACGCTGCTGAGAAAGTAAAATATCACAGAGGGCAGCTGAGCCTGTCTTAGCCTACATTTTCTGGCTAGGCCGAAAAGAAGCTTACTTAAAAAAACAACAAAGCCCTCAAAAGAAACTGTCCAGAACCCTTGTTATCACTGTAACTGAGGCAAGCGGTTTCACAGGCCAGACCATGTGGGGTCTTAAGATCAAACTTAAGTCGACAGGCTCGGTGGGAAGCACCTTTACTGTGAGCTATCTCGCCAGCCTGGAATCACGCCTTCCAAAGTCAGTTCAGAGAATGTGCGCTGCTTCATCTGGGATATAATTATATATAGGAGACACACACACAGCCCTACAGTAGGCTTCAAATCTAAATCTCTGCCTGGTCATCTCTGTTGTATGAGTATAGACATCATTGAGACCAGGGATGTAGCTCAGTTGGTAGAGTATGTCCATCACAAGTACAAGTCCTAGGCTGCATCCCCAGCACCATACCACCTGCACATGGTGGCATGTGCCACTAAACCTAGCACTTGAGAGGGAGAAGCAGGAGGATCATGTATGTCTACATAGTGAGTTTGAGTCTAGCATGAGATACAGAAGACCCACCTGTTAGCATTTAGGCATCTGTACTGGCCTGCCCTTAGGGTCTGACAGGATAGACCTCAGCTGCAGCCTCCTATGTGCATTACCTAGTTTCCTTATAAAAGGCGGTCTTGCCCACCTCCTCTCTCCTTTCTCTTTCCCTTCCTCGTCCCCAGGGACCAGTCCCTGGCCCCTTCTCTCCCCTCCCCTCAATAAATCTCCTACATGTGTCCTGATGTATGGTGTGACTCGTTCCCACCATTTTTAAAATCCAACATCAGTTCCCTGACTGGGAAGGCTCTCCTGGCAGTTTGTAACATGATGGAACCCTGGAACCCCAGTCTGCCTGCAATAGCCCTTCAATTGGTAAGCCTCCCACTTCTGGCCATTTCCCACGAATGAGGCTTTGTTTCTTGAGCACAATCCTCACCTTCTGGCTTTTCTCGAAATCCTGGTACCAGGCGACTGTGTTTCTCTAGGGCTCCTAGCCCTCGGTCCCTGTTCTTGTGTGACGGAGCACTGAACAGCTTGTGCCACTTAATCTGATCCTCCCTGGATCCCTGGGACGCCAGAATATTCAGGCCTTCGGATTTTCTTCTCTCTGCCTCATCCTTGGGAACTGTGTCATACACTTCCTCCCTCCCATTGGGATGTCTTTTGGAGACCCACTGACCATTCTTTGCACCAGGCAGTTGGGGAAGTGAGAAAAAATTCTCCACTCTTCCCTTTTTTTGCTCTAAGACCCGCTTGTGTGTGTCTGCTCTTCCTCTCTAAATGTTCTGTTTGCTGAAATGTGTGAATCAGAGATGGAGAAGCCAGCTTCATCTTGCTCAGCAACCACCGGTTCTCCCTTTCTATTTACTCAACTCCTGTTTAATTATGTGTGTATGTATGTGTAACTACCAACAGCAGCCATGTGGCTCTCTCCACCTTGGCTGATGATCTCATCATGATTTCTTGTGAGCTCCAGGAAGTCGACTTGGATCCACCTTAAACAGTATCTTGCCAGGTCCAAGCAGTGCTGGGCAGTTCCACAGAGCCTGGACAGCAAAGTGAAACAACCAGCTACCCCAGGACATGGCCAGCACCCTAGTTTTCTCAGGTCCCCCAAAGATGATCGACACCCCCCAGGCCAGCAGGAAGCAGTTTCAAGAACATGGCGCCCTCATCCCCGCCTCATCTGCTACCCTTTCTAACTTCTCACCTTTTTATAATAAACAAAAGGGAGAAATGTTAGCATTCAGGCATCTGTACTGGCCTGCCCTTAGGGTTCTGACAGGATATGTTCTCAGCTGCAGCCACTAAGAGCACCCCTGTGCATTAGCTGTTTCCTTATAAAAAGCGGGCCTTGCCCACCTCCCGTCTCCTTTTCTTTCCCTTCCTTGTCCCCAGGGCCTGGTCCCTGCCCCCTTCTCTCCCCTCTCCTCAATAAACCTCCTACATGGGCCCTGTTGTATATGGTGTGACTTCTCACTGTTTTTAAAATACAATACCACCCATCTCAAAAACAAGACAAAACAAAAATTAACTATAGATATAACTGTTAGACATGACACTCAGAACAGTAATAAGGTACAAAGCTTGCTTGGAATGCATCTACAGCTATTAAAACACCCAAGATCTCCACATACCATGGGTTATATGACTATATTCCTAAATACTATACAATTGGCAGTTAGAATCCTTATTTTGTGCATAATTCTTTCCAATACACTATTAATTCCAGATTATCTTTTCACTGACTTTAAGCAAATTATGGCAAGTTAAGTTACTTTAAATGAAAGAAAAAAACTTTTTGTGAAACAAAACATTTTTATTCAAGCTAAATCCAAGGGATTTGTAAAAGCCAGTGGCATTCATTCAAGTGTCTCACTTGGGAAATCTGGATGAAAAAAAAAAAATCAATGGCTGAGGTCATACAGGACTGACTATGCACACTAATATGGCTGTCTTTAATGTCTTTAAATGCTCCCAAGCCAGTCCCTCTCCACAGACAACAGACATTTATGCCCCTAAGCAAGGGAGCCAGCTCCACCTGACTAGCTGGGGAGAGCAGGTAGCAAGCTGGGGAAGCTTTTAATGTCTGATTCATTCAGTCACACACACCCCAAGTGAGTGCTTTTGCATGGGGGATCGGATTCCCACTGCCAAGACATTAAAAAAAAGTTTTATAATATCCTAGTCCACACTGTGCCTTTGGAAATATCAATGTCCCTCACATAAAGCCATTCCAGAACCCTCAAGCCCCTCAAACATTAACCCCAGCCAGAATCCTCATTCCTCCTTGGATGTATCAAGTGCCTTTGTTAGACTTCACTGTTGATAGCTGTATTTGCACTGCCAAAGGAATGACCAATGCTTTGCAGTCACACAGTGGTGGGTGTTGACAATAAACAGTGAGGAGAAAGATGCAGGCTCGTGGCTCTTCAGGGAATGCTGTATAAACTTCAAGAAGCATAACTCTTGCGGATGCTAGCAGCAAATACAGAACAGGCTAAGAGTACTCGGAGAAGGCAGAGCTAAGGGATGTATGGCCAAGGACATGACGGCTGTGGAGAATCAGGTTCAGTCCAGAAGGTAAGAAACTATATGAGGTTCCAGAGAACAGTCTGGAAAACATGCTTACAGTTAATACTGCTTTGCACATTTTCAAATGTGCTGAGAGGAAATCAAACTCCATGATGTGCTTTCTACAACGGAAACAAATGAAGTCTAGGCACCGTGTTCACAGGTACAGTTCCAGTTGTTTGGACTGCTAGAACCACTTGTGCCCAGGAAGGAATTCAAAGCCAGTCTCAGAAAAAAAGACTAAAAGAGCATGGCCTGCTGGGAACTTGCTGTGAGCAGACCCTGACACTACCTATAATGAAACAGCAGCTAGAGAACAGGCTCAGAGCCAAGTAACAAGAAGCCTTGGGGCCAAGGGCAGCACGTTTAAATTTCCTAGTAAACGGGAGCCACAGAGAAACAGAATCAGAACCGTACTTGGAGCAACAGAGGCAGCAGTGTGGGAAGCAGGTGGTTTAACAAGGTAAGCATGGAAGCGGATAAACTCTGATGGAGTCTAGAGGAGACCAAAGAGCCCCAGCTAGGACAAGGAAAGAAGGCAGGTAACACCACCCTTTGGAATTCTTTAGTTAATTCGTCTGTTTACTTCCTGCTGTCAGGGACTCTGACACTCTTGTTCAGTTATAGTCTCACTTCTAGAACAAAGTCTTGTACACAGCAGGTGCTCAGCTACTAAATCCTAAATCAATGAACCCTTGAAGACAGGAACCTCAGCTAAGTCTTGTTAGCATTCCTCACCAACTGAAGCAGAATGATGTATGCAAAGGATGCTCAAAAACATTTACTAGTGTACTATTTTTAAGGCATATGTCCTGAACATTCTCAAATAATGACATCAGCTAGTATAGCTCAGCAGTAGAGTGTGAGACCCTGGATTTTATTGCCAGTACCACATAAACTGGGTGTGTTTGGCACACACCTGTAATCCCAGGACTTGGGAAGTGGACAATGGAGGATCTGAAATTCAAGGTCATACTTGGCTCAATGGAGTTTGAAGCCAGCTGGAGCTAGCTAAAACAAAAAAGCCCAAAACAAACCAAGTGACGTCAAATGTCTTGTCCAGAGAACATTTCAAACCATCAGCACTGTACAACTGCATGGGCATCACACAATCCAGCTGGGCCCTTGGTATTTTGAGATCACTGTTGTAACACGAGCCAGCAACACCATGGCCTTGCTGTGCTTGTGTGATGGCATCCATGCACATCACGAGTACGTCACTCCCTAGCTGCCTCGTTCCCCATGGCTGCTCTACCAATGGAGGCCAGTTAGCAGTTCATGACTCTCACACTGCCTGGCAGCCCAGTGACTTTGTGAGGAGGGTCCCCACAAAGGAGGGAATCTCTATTTAACTTCTCTGCTCCATAAAGAACAGAAAGGGCATTTCATTCTTCTGAAGTAGAACATGCCAGGCTCAAGCCATCATCTGACAGACACATCACCACAGTCTGCACAAGTCCTCCAAATGCCAGACTCTCCAGGCAACTGCCTGCTGCCTAACTACAGAGACTCTTCCAATAGCATGGCAGTTTTGGGAAAGTGTTCTCTGCCTCTGAGAAACAACATCCACAGGATTTTGGGGGTGTGGGAGGAGATCTATGCTGTAGTCATACCTTGGGGTTCCAAACTTCTATGCAAATCCTGACTTCCACTTTCAAGTGTCAAATAAGTCAATCATTTAACCTCTCTCTCTTTTTTTTTTTTTTCATTTGAAAAATAAAAATGATTTGGTCTGTCCAACAGGGTTCTGGAGAGCTAACATGTGATGGTTCATCTCAATTGCTAACCCAAGACAGATCAAGAATCACCTAGGTGAAGGGTCTCTGGGCATGCCTGTGGGGACTTGGTTGATTAGATTAACGGAGGCATACAGATCCACCCACCAGTCCCTAGGCTAGAATTCTGGAATATAAAAAGAGAAGCAAGGGAGTTAAATGCAGGCCTTCACCACTCTCTGCTTCTGAACTATGGATACAATGTGGGTGGCTGCCTCAAACTCCCGCGGCTGTCACTAGCTCACCACTACAGAATACTATTCTCCTTTAAGTGGCTTTTGTCAGGTTACTTCATCACAGCAACAGAAAAACTTAGCCATCACAAGATACAATAAATATGGTGTCTGCTACCCAAAAGCATTAGCAAATACTAGTTTCTTCTGTGGGTGGGGATGAGGGATGAGTGAGGAAGAGCTTGCATGGGACAGGCCTCACGGGGCATCACACACCAGGAGAGGAAAGACACTGGTGCTGCAGAAGCTATGGAAATGGACAACTAGCTGTGTCTGCCTCTGTCACACTGGAGAAAGTCACAAAACGTGAGTGACAGAGGCTGTCCCCAGTACATAAAGGAAACGAATCTGTTTGCCAAGGGAGGAAATAGCATAGGATGAAGATTCTAAGTTGTTTGAAGCTCCTTCCCTAATTACCACTCATAATGAAAATTTAATTGCCAAGTTAAAAGCAAATTTCACTTTTTCTGTCAGAGAACCTCTGCAGAAACTGGCACATTTTGTTTGGACAGGAAATCAAAGTTACTTTCATGCTTAAATGAGATCTAAGGAGCTGCAGATGTTTCTCTGGGAATAGCGAGCTTCCCAGCTCTGCCTTCCTAGGCTGCAGCCACTCGTAGCTTAAGGAGGCCTGCGACTGCTCAAGCTGGTGCTGTGGGTTACTGTGGGGCACCATCCCCGTGGGCTCAGGCCTCGGAAGCTGCACGTGTTCGGTGATGCTTAAGAGGCAAGGCTGGTGAGGGGTTCCTGGCTCACCGGGGAGTGCTCCCGGGTTCTTTGGTTAGTTCTTCACAGAGGTGGTCACCAGCAGTCACCAGCCTCCAAAACCGTGAGCTAATATCGGATAAAAGCCCTTGCCACACAAGCATGATGACCTGAGTTCAACCCTCAGAACCCACACGACTCCCAGAAGCTGTGCTCTGACCTCCACAAGCACCCCATGGCACCCACTCAATTTAAGAAACAAAAATAAATTAATAAATAAACCCCTTTATTTCAAAGCAGACTGCCTCGGGTATTTCTTTATAGTAATAAAAAACTGGTAATACAGCTAGGTAGCCAGGTAGGTGGAAAGGATTCGAATTCGAAGTACCCAGTGCTAGGCCAGAGAGAAGATCTCTGGCACAGAGGTGCTTACAACACAGTAGAAGATAGAGAACCAGGAAACATCTCGAGGTTAGGAAGTACACTCAAGAAATATTAGGGTCATGGAAAACAGCACGGAAGAAAAAGGGGACCTTCCTGAAGGTACTCTCACATGTGTGTCAGCCCCCAGTCTGCTCACCTGTAAGGTGCTGGTGAGGAAGTTGTCCTGGGAGACGATGTCCACAAAGAAGTCGGCCGGGATCTCACCGAGCTGGTGGTACAGGATGGAGATGAGGCTGATGTACAGGGTATGGTGCTTCCCCATGGCTGCTTCCGACCGACACAGGAGGTTCAGGAGCCGTTTCCAGTGCTCGAACGCCTCGTACACGTTACCCAGCAGGAAGCACACGAAGGCAAACTGGAGCTCACCTATGAGGTACACGAGGAGCTAAGATTGTCACAGCAAGGTACACCAGCTCACACTCCCCACGTGATTTACAACGCCATCATTTCCACGAGACCTTGGCAACAGAGGGCCTTGTATCCCTGTCACTCCAACAGAACTTAGGATGGAATTCTGCACCTGACAAGCACTGAGAAAATATTATTGCTCAACTGCTAAAAATTCAAACCATGGGACACCAAACTGTGGCTGGATATTTACACAAAAATGGGTCACAAGGAAAGTGGTAATGCTACATGTCTGGCACTTTAGGAGGTGGACCCTAAACCTATCCATCAGAATTACTAACAGATCTCATTAAAAGCAAAGCTGCCCAGAGCTAGAGAGGTGGCTCAGGGATTAAGAGTATCTGCTACTCTTCCAGAGGACCCAAATTCAGTTCCCAGCACCCACTACAAGCATCTTACAACTACCTGAGACTCCGTACGACAACCTCATCTGGTCTCAACCTGGACACCTGTACTCATACAAATACCCACCACAGACACACAGACACAGACAGACAGACAGACAGACAGACACACACACACACACACACACACACACACACACACACGCATAATTTAAAATAATATAATAAATCCTAAAACTTTAAAAAAGAAAGTAAAGCTGCCCACTTGTCAACTCAGAAATTCTGGTTAAGTAGAGATGATGAACTCCAGAACTGGTAAAAACAAGATCAAACAAAGTATTATACAATCAGCTCTTAACATTTCCATGTTGCTGAAATGGTTACCTCTTTAGTGGCTCATAATCTAAGCTTCTCATGAATAGAGGTGACATGACCCACTATAGGGCTGGTGAAAAGCTGCATTACACACCATACTCAGTCCTCAGCCCAGTTCCTCTACATCATCAGAGAAGGCAGTATTTCCCTCATTTTAAGATGAGGTCAAGGGCATGCCCAAGACTGTGTAACTGTGTTTTGAATGATGGAAAGCTAGATCAGATTTGAGGGTGGGTAGGAACACTTCTAGAGGCTCCCATAGCAGGAAGTTCCTACTTTCCAATTCCCAGTCAGCTTAGTTTTGTTTATTTACTCACAGGGCTCTGATGTGATCTCTGAGCAGCCTAGTGGCTAAGAGCATGGGCTTTGGAGCCAAACTGCCTGGGTTCAAATCCCAGCTCTACTATTTAGCAGCAGTATGACCTAAAGCAAGTTTTGTAATCTATTTATGCCTTGATTTCCTTATTGAGAGTTATAATGGAGAGTAAATGACTTACTACAGTGCCAGTTAAACACTTAGAATAGTACGGGGCACAAAGTAACACTCAAAATGCCAGTTCCTTTTCAAATCTCCAATTGGTACCCATCTCCAACAAAGACCTGACAATCTGAAGCCACTGCCCATGTGCAAGCAACTGGGGCTCTGCCTGCCAGACAGACTACCCGGAGCTAGATGCAGCGGTGCAATCTGTAACCCCAGCACTCAGGAGGTGGGGGTGGGGGGAATCATGGACACTGCAAGTTCCAGGCCATCCAGGGTTACAAAGCAAGACCTCGACTCTAATAAATGAACACAGTCACACTGACTCACCAAATGCATTCTCCCTGGCTTCAAAGGTAGCCATATATTTGAGATATACATATATATGTATATATGCACCATAAAAATGAAGAATGAATCAGCCAGTCATGGTGACACATGCCTTTAATCTCAGCACTCGGGAGGCAGAGACAGGCAGATCTCTATGAGTTTGAGGCCAGCCTGGTCTACAAATCAAGTTCCAGGGCAGCTAGGGCTGTTACACAGAGAAATTTATATTAATTACATTCTGTCATGCATTAAGATGTATCCATTAGGGGTTGGGGATTTAGCTCAGTGGTAGAGTGCTTGCCTAGCAAGCTCAAGGCCCTGGGTTCGGTCCTCAGCTCTGGAAAAAAAAAAAAAAAAAAAAAAAAAAGATGTATCCATTAATGTCCATTGTATCATCAGTTCAGCCAAGGATATAAAAAGGTCTCACTGGGCGGGGGCGGTGCACTCCTTTAATCCCAGCACTCGGGAGGCAGAGGCAGGCGGATCCCTCTGAGTTCGAGGCCAACCTGGTCTCCAAAGTGAGTTAGTTCCAGGAAAGGCGCAAAGCTACACAGAGAAACCCTTTCTCAAAAAAAAAACAAAAAACAAAAAACAAAAAAACAAAACAAAAAAAACAAATAAAAAGATCTCTAACCAAACTTCTCACCAACCTCCACCAACAGGAAACCATGTAAATACCCTGGACAATTTATAAGAAGACAGGACAGGCATTAAAGGTATAACAGGGCCGGGGAGATGCTCAGTCAGTGAAATGCTCGTCTTGCAAACGCATGGAGCAGGGTCAGGTCCCAGAACCCAAATCACAAAATCTGGAGTGGTGGTATACGTGTTCACAATCCCAGCACTGGGGAGGCAGAGACAGGGTCTACTGGCCAGCTGGCCTACTCTACTCAGTGAGTTCTAGGTCAGTGAGAGAACCTTCTCAAAAGAAAAAGGTTAGCAGTGCTTAAGGAACAACACCCGAGGGACTGACCTTTGGCCTTCATATGTGGACACAAACAGCAAGACAAATGTTTGTTGTCACCAGTATTCAAGAAATAGAAATAAGATGCCACTTTTCAACCCCTGAACTGAAGAGGCCTTCACTAAGAAACCATGCTGAGTGCTGTCAAAAGTGATGAACAGCCTCCTACCCCCTGGTGAGGAGGCAAAATCTGGCAACACGCACAATCCGACCCTAAGCCAGGGCATAATCACACTCAAGAGTGCTTACTAGGCTGAATGTATAACAGAAGAATAGGAGCATGTTAAGGAGCGACCACTGAGAACTGGTTCTGTAGCTCTGGACACTGACATGGAAATGCTTACAGCACATCACAAACACTTCTCTTTAATCTTGTTTCTATAAAAACCCCACGTACTCCTAGAATGTAAAGTAACTGAAGTTTAAAAGACTGGATTCTAAAAGACAAGTGAAATATAACTTATACTTTTTGTTTGTTTTGTTTTTGTGGGTTTTTTCTTTTTTTTTTTTTTTTGAGACAGGGTTTCTCTCTGTAGCTTTGCGCCTTTCCTGGATCTCACTCTGTAGCCCAGGCTGGCCTCAAACTCACAGAGATCCGCCTGGCTCTGCCTCCCAAGTGCTGGGATTAAAGGTGTGCACCACCACTGCCCGGTGACAAGTGAAATATATAGAAATACACAGGAAAAAGAGAAAAGGAAGAAAAAAATGCACTAAACTGTGAAAATGGTTATTTCTAGGTGTAAGATTTGGAGTAAATTTCATTTTTGCTTTTGTTTTGTGATAAATACATATTATTATAAATTAAAAGAGCAAGCAGCAATAAAAACTGTAACAAGCTGGGGCGGTGGTGGTGCACACCTTTAATCCCAGCACTTGGGAGGCAGAGGCAGGCGGATCTCTGTGAGTTCGAGGCCAGCCTGGGTTACAGAGTGAGATCCAGGAAAAGCACAAAGCTACAGAAAGAAACCCTGTCTCCAAAAACAAAAAAACAAAAACAAAAACCAACAACAACACAAACAAACAAACAAAAAACCTGTAACAATTAAAATAAAAATAAAAGCTCTGGTCTCAGCCAGGGAAGGGACCAACATTTTAAGAACTCAAAAGCAAACTGAAGTGTCGGACGAGGCTTAGAGGAACACAGACAGAATTGGCCTAGCAACCAGGAGCCATGGGGCTCTGGTCTCAATGTAACCACTCTATTGGTCAAATCCCTTCTCTCTACAGAGCTAGGCTATGTCACTGATTACCAAACATGGATTACGTGCACTAGCTCATCTAAGATGCTCAAATTATTAGATGGATAGCCAGACAGCCAAACTGCTGGGGCCTTGATATAACGCTCTTGACTTAAAATCTCTAGGCTAAGGGTAAAGATACATATGTATGTATGTTTAATGACTTCTAATGAGTCTACCTCCTTTAAGAGCTCTGAACTAGCTAATCCAAGATAAGCTCTCTATTCTAAAATACCCCCACTAGCATCCTCCCCCAAAGTCTAGTCCTTTCTTACCAAGTACATCCTGGGGGTTGCATGGGAACTGCTTGCTGAGCACAGTCTCGAGGGCATAGCTCAAGTCCATGCTGTGCCTGGTGATCTCTGCTGGTGTGGCACCCGCTGGGAACATCTGAGTGGGCAACTCTGAGAAGCGGATCTCTGTCCCAGCCCTGGGCTTCATCTCAGGCAGCCGGGCTAAGCCTTCCTGGTAGCTTTTGCACTCAGTACCACAGAGGGGTAGATTCTGCTCCACCCTGTCCTTGGTGTGCTTCATGGAAAGCACGGGCAGGACATCTGAGAAGGCGCAGATCTGCCGGCTCTCAGGCTGCAGCTTCTCCACGGTGGCCTCACTGATGAAGCTGGTGAGTGAGATCCATTTCTTGAGTGTAGCATATGGGTAAGGTCCCAGAAACTGGTCTAGCTCAGGGAGATTGGCTCTCATAGCTTCCACTTCAGCCTCTGGAGCTGGAGACAAGTCTACCTCTTCCTGAACCGCATTCCAGCGCAGGACTGTCAGCCCCCGCTGCTTCAGGCTAAGAAAGAAGCCCATCCGAGGGCCCACCTCCCTGGGATTGGCCTTGTCCACAGAGCTGTAGTGGAGGAAGTGGATGCCAGGAGGGATCATCTTCACACCCCGGAACTTGGGCCCCACCTCCCAGGAGTTGTAGTCAATGCCAAACTCTGTCCCCTTGGGCATGTTCAGAATGACCACGGTGGCTCCTTCAAAGAACAGGTGCTTGGCTAACTCAGGATCCATCTGCATGGAAGCCATGGGGCCAGTGTAGGGTAATCAAAGGCAGGACTCCTTCTTGACTTCTAGCACAACAGAGAAAAAAGAGAATGAGTTGGCCAGAATGCGGGAAAGGCTACTTCATTTCTTGCGCATTCTCTACACATCACATGTTGAATTCCATCCCGACAGAATTAACTCCCATAATCCTCATGGCAACACTGCATCTGTCTAGGAAAATCAGGATCAATGAGATTTTAGGGTTTTGATTTAAGAAGCAAGAGTCTTCATTCCACCACTTAAGAAAGGTCACACAGTGCCAAAAGGAAAGCCCAACTGCTGGTCCTACAGGCCTGTGTCCACTGCACACTCTTAGACTCTGCGCTCAAGTTTTTCTCCTAACAGGGGGAAGGATGGAAGAGTACACATGGCCCATTTTAAACTAAAACTGTGCTAAAATCATTTTAGGTCTACAGTAAGTATTAGGTTCTTTATTTTGCTCACATTTAAATTTCCTATAAAGACACTCGAATTAAAAACTCGAATGTGAGGGGCAGAGTGCTGGCAAATGGCTCGGTAAGTAGAGACACTTGCCCTGAAAGCCTGACAACCTCACTTTGATGGCCAGAACCCACATAAAAGTTGAAGAAAAGAGAACCCACACAGTTGTCTAACCCTCACGTGTTTGCCATAGCATAAGACACCCCCCCATCATATACTCACATACACACAATATTAAAAACAAAACAACTCTTTGGCACATACTGCCTCTGAGGTATTTAGAAGAATGGTTCCAACACGAATCAATTTTTCCCTAAGTCACTAACTCAACCGACAGACACTCAGATTACCTGCACTACACAGGGTCTTTACTGAACCCCAACAGAAACATCTGCAGAGCAAGACTCCTGATTACCAGGTATTTTCATGACCTCACAATTCACAAACAGAAAAATCAAGTGCTTAACTCGGTTTACAAAACAATATGAAGAAAAAAATCCTTTTTACAAAAATGTTAGGAGCATACTTTATTGTCTTTACCTCAAAACCACGAGAAATGACTCTCAATCAGCACTTTTTTCAAACTGCAAGACATAATTTGAGTTAAGAAATCAGTTTTAGATATACAGCTGATCTGAAATAATGAAAAGTCATACAGAGGTCAGAAGAGGGTGTTGAATTCTCTGAAACTGGAGTTGGAGATGGTTGTGAGCACCATGAGGGTGGTAGGAACCAAGCCCAGGTCCTCTGGGAGAGCAAGCAGGTCTCTTAACCACCAAGGCATCTCTCCAGCACCAAGAACAGAATTTTAACCTATTGGAATGTCATGAGTAATAAGGATGGGTGTGATTCCTTGAAGACTTGTGTTTATATGCACATGTGGTCAAGGCATAAAAGTCTGAGACTGTAGTTCACAGTCAACAACATCTGAAACATACAAATGGGATGCATTCTTCATGTCCTGCAACACACAAAGACATCTCCTCACCCCATTCACCACCTCCCTAGCACAGAGAGTACGTGTTCCTCAATGTGCGTGCTGTCTCTCTCTGGCTTCTCATGTGGCTTTAGGGAACATAAAATTCTTACTATGCCCCGAAAACCCTGCATGAATTAATTACCCTTGGCAACTCTTCAGCTTACTTAATACCATCCCCGCTCCCAAGGCCTGGTCCAGCCACACTGGCTTCTTTCCGACCCTCAAACCAGAGGAGACTGCCGACAGCACTTTGTCAAATACTGATCCCGACTTTTGTCAAGTGTTCTGTGATTATACTCCGGGAGCCTTATTGTCGGTCCACTCCAGTGACAGGTGTGTAACTGTGCGCTTGACAGAGGGCTGTCATAAATACAAGACTTGAGAACTACATTCCTAGCACTGACGCGATGCTTAAACGTTTTATTTAATAAAATACAATATGCATTTAAATAAAGCCAGGAGGCCGGTGGATGACTTACCGGAAGCCACGCTGAGAGGGGAGCAGAACCAGATCGAGTGAGGATAAGGTCTCTGGTCTCCAAGCTCTACAGATAAGGGGAGGAGGGGGAGTTACTTCGCCGGCGCCAGGAAGCCTGACCACGGTGACGGGTCCTCAGAGAGATAGGCCTCGAGATACCAGCCCACAAACTCGGCCGGCTCGGAGACAGGGGCCTAATTAAGTGCACTCTGTGATTCTGAGCCGAGAAGCCAGGGGACCTGGTCACACACAACGAAACCAGAGGACGAAAGAGGCACCAAGAGCCGACACTCACCACATAGCCTCACGCTCCGGCTCCGCGGAAACGGGACGGAAGTCCGGCGGCTTTAGCACCGGATAGGTGTTACGGAAAAAGTGGTCCGGCGGAATCCCGGGTCGCACAAAAAATGGCCCGTGCTCGCAGGTTCCTCATGATAAAGCTCTGCATTTTCTTCCTAGTGTTTCATATTTCCGCCAGAATCGTGGATAACAATTTTAATTAAACTCGCACTTTATCCCCTTCCAGAAACATGCTCACCAGCCACAGTCCTTTGGTCTCAAGCAGACGCGGGTAACAAGGCATGGTCCAGGGGGTGGCTCCCAGTAGCCACGGCTAGCCACGGCTTCTTTAGCCACATCACTATGCCAGTCACAGTGTCAAAGATGCCCTGTTACCACCCAGGCCCAGCTTCTAGACACACTCTAGGTAGAGTTTCAGAAACCGAGGCTGTTGCCTGAAGGGAGAACCAGTTCCTTCCACAGCCCACAGCAGTCTGTCTGATAATGATCATCCAGTGTCTTGCAGGCCTAACAGAATACCACAGGCAAACTATAAATGCACATTGAGTAAGGAAACCTGCCTGTCTTTATCTTTACTATTTCTTTAGAACCTAGCCCATAGCTAGCTATCTTAGTTATATTGTGTTAATTACTAATAACAATAATATGGTATAGTAAATGACTATTTGCAGGTCTGGCCTTGTGCTAGGTCCCAGAGCCGCTAGGAGATATATGTCATATATTGCAAAGAATTGCCTTATGTGATAGTGAGGGCTAGCTAAACAGCACCAAAATTTATAGGGTAGGCCACTTGGACACTATTTCTAATCTTTACACTAACCATAGCCACCGTATGACACTCCCCTAATCTTATACCGATGACTTTACCTACCTGGTTTTCTACCTTGTTGTAATCTTGTTTATCTTTGAAGACAGGATTTTTAAAGGCTTCAACCTCTTCTTCAGGTGAGTTTCTAAGATGACAGAGCAAAAGACAAATAACCTCTAACTTCATTATCATCCATCTACCTCCTAAGTGGCATACTCCAGCACTATGAGAGTTGTCAACCAAAAGGACCCATAAAGCAGTGCCCAGATTGCTGGGAAACCCCTGCCCTTCCCAGAAAGGTTACAAGTCCCCCAACTAGCCTCATTTCTTTTGCACTATATCTGCATCTCCCTAACCCCAACGGTCAAGAAGTTGATTTGAGTTTATCTCCCATTTCTGTTCCTAGACAAGAATAAGTCTCCCTTGCTGCTAAATGTGTCTTATTGCCAGTGCTACAATTCTAACAAAGAAAAATGACCCAGGATGGGGATGAAAATTTAGTAATTAGTATTCTCAGTCAACAAAAGATTAAGCCGAGGTTCAAAGAGGGGCTACAGGCCCAGAGAACAGAACTAGGCTGTAAAACATGATCTAGGTGGTTCTGGTCCTTGTCTGTCATCCTTCCCCAGTGACAGCTGAATCCATCAATCTGTCCCACTCACAATTTCACAATTCATCTCTTAGGTGGTTGAATCATCTCGGACCAGGCTAGATGGGGCAATCGTGGTTAATCACATTGGGCTGCCCCAAGGTTGGCCAGAGGCGATGTTCACCATCAGGCACATCAATCCCAGCCTGCCCTGTCAGTTCCATTTTCCTTGTGAAGCAGTTCAGCTTCCTCCCCTCCCCTCTCTGCTGCCATCTCCAGAGCTGAGCTCTGTGGTGTGGTCTCTGGGCTTTCTGTTCCAGGTGGCTTCGTCATCTTTTCAGAGACTCGGGGCATTTACCACCGGTCACAAAAGTTGTAGGATATGAAGATGGTGGCCTGAGAATCCAACTTTGTGGACAATGTGCATCCAAATCACAATGTCTTAACTTTGGCACCATTGGTATTCTTGGTTGCTGATAGTTCTGTGCATTGGAAGTTTAGCAGCAAACTGAGGCCCCAATTCATATAACACTGGACAACCGTGACACAAAAGTGTCTCTAGAAATTGCTTCATCACCCTCTTCAACCCAAGCTGAGAAAAACATTGATTTAGATTAACTATCCCAGTCATTCCCTGGAAGCAGAGAGACTAGTTTTACATGCCCAGGAGGTGTGGAGTCCTAATGTTTGTAAACTAAGTCCCATTCCAGGATCCTAAAAGTATCGATCATTAAAAGAAATCTACAAGGAAAACTATGGAACACATTCACAGACCTCCTTGTAGCTGTTGCCCTTCACAACAAATAGGACTCTAGAGAAGACTGGCTTCTTTTCACTGTGTAACCTTTGGATCGTTTAATGAACTGACTTTACAGAGAAAACCAGTAGTAGTATCTGCAATGATAGAAAAATGTTCAGAATGTAAGTTTTAAAAAGTATTTAGAATGGTATGTACAAATGACTCTGAAAAATAAATGTATGTGAAAAAAAAAAAAAAAACACCAAACTTGTTTTGGCCAAGCAGTGGTGGAGCACACCTTTAATGCCAGCACTAGGGAGGCAGAAGCAGGCAGATCTCTGAGTTTGAGGTCAGCCTGGTCTACAGTGCAAGTTCCAGGACAGCCAGGGCTACACAGAGAAACCCTGTCTCAAAAACAAAACAACAAAACAAAATAAAAAAGACTTGTTTTGTGAGGTTATAAAAAGGTGACCTGGGTGATTTTCTTAACAGGATAAAATGGAAAATGTAGAATGTGTACCTTAGGTGACCCAAGGAATAAATTTAGATTTTACATAATTATGAGTTTAATTTTAATCTTTATTCCTTGCTTTCTTTCAGTGGTAGGATGTATGCATGCCGGACAAGTACTGTATTACTTCCTCCCCAACCCCAACCCCAACCCCTAGCACACTTACTATACTCCTCCAGCCCCTTCCACTTATTTCTGTGGACATTCTTTTCTTTGGCAAGTGGCACTAATTATTTACCTTTGGAATTATTTTTTTAATTATTAATTTTTGCTGTAGTGTTGTGTTGTGTTGAACCTATGGCCTAGTACATGCTAGGCCAGCTGCCCTAGCCCTGTCTTTGTTTTTATTTTTGAACGTTTTATGGTGTGTGTGTGGTGTGTGTGTGTGTGTGTGTGTCTGTCTGTCTGTCTGTCTGTCTGCTTGTCTGTCTGTCTAGGGAAGCACATGTGCCATGATGCACACGTAAAGATCAGAGGACAGCTTGCAGAACTCAGATCTCCCCTTCCACTGTGAGGGCCTGGGGTTGTCAGGCTTGGTGGCAAGGACTTTGGCTAGATCTTTACCTGCTGCATCACCTCACCAGTCCCCTCATTTCCTTTCTTAGATGTTTTCAAAGCAAGTCACTTTAAAGAAAAGTCAATAAACGGGATGGGTGGTATGAGGGTGTGGAGCATGTGTGAGGATTGCTAGGCACGCTTTTTTACAAGGCTCCCATACAGGGGGTTTGCTCTTTTCTTTCAG
Source organism: Onychomys torridus (assembly GCF_903995425.1). NCBI lineage: Eukaryota > Metazoa > Chordata > Mammalia > Rodentia > Cricetidae > Onychomys > Onychomys torridus. The sequence continues at coordinate 138,058,021 of NC_050446.1, forward strand.
ATGACTTCTCCTCTACCTCCCCACTCCAGGTCCTGGGACCTACATACTCACTGTCCCCTCTGCCTACAATGTTCTTATTTAAGATTTTCACCTTACTAGATCTTTCTCTTTATTCAACTCAAAAATGACCTCCTTCTGGATGTCCTTAACTGGCCAACTTCCGTTTTTCCCTTTGTGATGCTGGGGACCACACACAGTGTCGCACATTCTAAGCACACACTCTACCATGGAGCTACACTCTCACCTTTGGCCTTGTTAAAGTGACCCCCTTCAGAATGACCTCCACGGTTTCCTCCGTGTTTTCTTCCTAGCGTGATCTCTCCAACCAGTCTTTCTCATCTCACTGTTTCCTCCACGGGCCTGAGAGCCTTTCACCAGCAAGGACTTTGGCCCCAGGTGCCACTGAACCCACAAAATCTAAGCCAAAGCCACTGGGCCACAGTGGGAACTACAGACTTTGTTGATTAAAATTGTTCTACACTAGAGCCTGGCTTGGTGCATGCCTTTAATCTCAGCACTAGGAAGGTAGAGGCAGGAGAATCTCTTTGAGTTGCAGGCTAGGGTCATATGGTGAGATCTTGTCTTAAAAACAAAACAAAACAAAACAAAAAAAGTGTTCTACGTTGGGATGTCTCTACTCCAGTTCTCTATCAACTTGTACCAGCAGCCAAGGTCAGAGTGGAGAGAGAAAGGAGGGAGATAAGGGAGGCTGAGGGAGTCCATGGTTCAGCATCAAACACATTTATTTCACTTTTATTGAGTATACAAGAACAGAGAGCACACGCATACAGCACGGAGCACTGAGGTGGGGGAGGCGTGGGGACAAGAGAGGAGGGGGGGTATAAAGGAACAGGACAGCATTGCAGTTGGTTGGTAAGGTGCTTTTGAAAAAAATATATATTTAGAGTGATGTTGCTCATGCAATCTCAGGCCAGTCTTGGTATGTGCTTGCAGGATTCAAAAACTGAAACAGGTCCTGGCACTTCCTGTACCCTCACATGGAAAAGATCCACAGAAAGCGAAAGCAGGGAAAATAAGGGGGCGCGAGACGAAGAGTGGGGCAAAGGCTCATGGTGCAACTAGTTTGCCCTGCTCATTTAGTTAAGTGGGATGGAGTAGCCCACGCCACCCGGCAAGTTAGGAGCTGCATCGAAATGGTCACCCAGAACTCTGACTGCTCTCTGAGGCATTTCCCACTGTTACCTGGCCTCCTGGATAGAGAGGTGCCACAGCGAAGATGAGACACACACACACACACACACACACACACACACACACACACACACACACCAAAAAAAAAAAAAAAAAAAAAAAGCAAAGAGAAAAAAGTAGGTTGAAGACAGACAAGACAACGTCCTTTTTCTCTATGGAGTGGAGGCTGAGGAGGAAACAGTGCCCTAGATTTTAGCTTTGCAGGTCCCCTCCTCCCTGGGCAGGGTGCTGACCGCCTCTCTGGGGGAAAAAAAAAAAGGTCAGAACATCCATGGAGTGAGTATCTCCCCAAATTCTAACATCCCGCAAGCTAAACTGGTCATTTCATCCTTGCCCCGTAGCCCACATTCAGGGCAGGTACAACTCTCGGAACAAAGATCCTCCCTCTGAGGTATGTGTATCCAGTGTGTGCAGGCTGTGGAGTTCCTGCAGAGGCAGGTGAGGCCTGAGCCCAATTCCAAGGGGATAGAACCATTCCTGCTCTTGGCTCAGAAGCAGCAGGAGCTTGCATGCTGTAAAGAGTGGGCGGGCAGGAGGTTCTGTGGCTCCTCCAGCAAGAATGGACAAAGATCCTGGAGCAGAGAAAATGCTGTCACAATGGAGTGGAGTGGGCCTACCAGCCTGCACCAGGACATATGGCTAATTCTGCTGTCTGAGAGCCTGGCTCTACTTCTCAGCTGCCACAGAGAGAAAAGCATTCTAGCTTCTTGCCCTGCGTCAGGCCAGCACCTGAAAGTAGGTAAGGTGTACATCGTAGGGTTAACTAATAAGCAGGCCAAGAGGACACTTCTAACCTGGGCCCTCTGAGAGACAAGCGGATGGAAAGAGTGGAGAAGTGTTCTGAAATGAACCAGCTATGGCTAGGGACAGGCTTGTCCAGGGGCTCCCCAGCTCCCGGCCCTTTTAACGTGTCTCCTTCCACCTTGAAAACAGAGCCTGGCACAAATAGGCAACTCATAAACGTTTGCTGAATAAATGTACGAACTGCCTTAGCAGGACTGGGGAGTGAAAATGGGATTGCTGTAGGACACTGTCCCTCAGAAAGGGACACTGCTTGTGGAAAGCAAGCCAGAAGCCTGCATATGCCAGAGTGCAATGCCAAGCTTGTGGTGGGGCTTTCTCCAAAGGCTCCTGTCATCTCAAGGCCATTTCTGAGCGTGGATACCGACTGACTGAAGTCTTGCAAGCCAGGGTCTAATGCGGAAGGAGCCAGTGGGCAACGCTTCCTTGTACCTGCTATTTATTGTTCTGGGATAGGTGAGGCCTTTGGAAATGCAGTATGGGCCTATCATGGCCTTCCCTGTGTTCATGGCCTCTTTATCATGGCTACTTTAGCTCGGGAAGAAGAGAATGAGTCATAAGATGGAAGAGGCAGGGGGGAAGATTGGCTGGGCATTTCAGAAAACCAGGTTAGAGTCACTGCTTTCTACCTCAGCCAGGGCACCACCTCCCTTAGGAGAAGGGGCTGATTGTGACAAGGTGGTGAAGAGCAGGGGGGAAGACATGATGGAAAACAAACCCAAACAAAGACCCTGGTAATAGTAAAACAGAAAGAGAGGACTGAAAACCAAGGCAAGCCCCCTGGAGGTAGGAGGACTGACCTAGGACCTCAGCAGCAGAGTCCTGAGCACAGACCAGGCCCCTGACAGCTACTGCTGGGGGAGAAGGCATGTTCGGGACTACATCTGTGTTGCTTCCTTCTGGCCGAACCCTCACCTCTCCATGGAGGGCCCCCCAGTCTCCCCACCAATCACCCAGTTACAAACACCACACACAGTTTCACTACACTGAATCTGTCAGCCCTACTGGGAGCCGGCCACACCCAGAGTCCAGTGTCCTTGGCTGGGCCAGTTTGGCAAGATCTAGGAACCTTGGGATACATCACAGTCAGGTAATTATAACTTGAAAATGTCAGCTGCATACTTACCAGCACAGTTTATTTTAATATTTTTTTCCTGTTACATGTAATATACATAACTTAAAATCACAGTCATACAATCTCCTACGAGCTGCACCTCCGTCATGAGAAACTGGAAACGTACAACGTCTACTTCCCTTCCCATGGCTTCCTGTTGCTCTTGCAGTCTTTTTCTGCCAGTGAGAGTCATCTGCAGTGGCCCTCATAGGACCAGGAACAGAAGAGGAGGAGGGGAGAGGCAGGAGGGAGCTGAGACAGAAAATGGAGACAAGATGAGCGGGAGTCAAGAGTGAAGCGGGAGGCAGGAGAGAGGATCTCACAGCCCAGTGTCAAGACCCAGAAAATAACAACTGAGTGCTCCTCGCCCCTCCTCCTCTTCCTCCTCCTCCAAGTGGGAGACTTCCATTCTTCCTTTCTTGGAAAACAGCTGACTGCGTGTCTTGCTGCTGTGACTTCTCTTGCTTGGCTACGTGATCTTTTTTTTTTTTTCTTCCTTTGCATTAGGAGCAACAGAGGCTGGAGAACAAATGGGATGCTCACCCATCCTGGAGTGTATGCAGCCGGGGCTCAAGGGGACATCTACAATCATCATGGTCTGCTTTTGTAGTTTGGCAGGAGAAAGGGGTCGGGGAGTGAGAGATTATGATTGTTACATATTTTCCTGAAAAAAAAAAATTTCCACCAATTCAATTTGTCTGCAAAGGAAATGAAGGTTGTTGCAGATGTTGGCTGTCGCCATCAGCTGACTGCTCCGCCAGCCCCAGCAGCCGTGCAAGGACGCAGTGTTTCCTGTATATATATATCTATATCTATATATATATATATATATATATATATGCTTTCCCTTCCCAGTCTCTCATCAGTGACAGTACGTCGCAGCTGGGATGTTGGTGTTGTCGGAGAATCCAGAGTGAAGGCCCCTTCTTAATGGTTCTCTGGCTTGGGTTGGACCAGACACGCCAGCATCTCTTCACAGAGGTCAGGATTCCTGGGTGCCAGAGGCAGGGGAATGGGATGGTGGGAACAAAGGAAGGAAGAGAAGGGACATTAGTGACTTTAACCACTCGCCTCTAAACACACGGCAAGCAGTTCTTCCAGCTGCCCTTTGGCCTGCATCATGGCCCAGAGGGCAAGAGTGACTTATCTAAGGCCACACAGCTTACTTCTGACAGCTAAGGACTGACCTCAGCAAATGCACCTAACTCTGGAGTCCATGTGTGCTTGTTCCTGAGGAGGCAATGCCTTGAACTTTGGTCTGAAAGTCTTTTAAATGGTCCGCTAACGTGGAGATGCTCCAGTTACCATCATTTTACTTTTCTCCCTTGCTCTTCTCTGTTCTGTGGCTGTTTCACCCCGGCTGCAGGTCCTCTATTCCCCACAGACCTGCTGTGGCCTGGAGATTAAATGCCAGACAGCAGCGCTTAAAGAAAAACCAGGGTCTGGATCCCAACTAAGGGTTACCTATAGAACTCAGAGTTTAAGAGTATGAGCTTGGGCTGGCACTGACTGTTCTTCCAGAGGTCCAGGGTTCAATTCCCAGCACCCGCATGGTGGCTCACAGCCATCTGTAATGAGATCTGGTGCCCTTTTCTGGCCTGCAGACATACATGCAAACAGAACACTGTATGCATAATAAATAAATCTTAAAAAAAAAACAAAACAACAAAACAAAACCCTATGAACTCTGCAGTCACACTTCTTGGGTTCAAATCCCACCCCTTAGCCTGTCCGCTCTGTAACTGTGGGCAAGTGTCTCAACCCCTCTAAACCTCCATCTATTTCTCTGTAAAACGAGACCTGCCTTACACAGGTAGAGAAGGCACCGCAGAGGGCCTAACACACAGGAGTGTTGAATAAATAAATGCTGCCTTGCCGTACTTGCTCCTTCACAGCCCCGCCCCTACTTCCCCAACAGCAAGGGCTACCTGCCACCACTGGCAACCACTCAAAACCATTTTGTGCATTGACTCCAGTCACTCACACAGGATCAAGCATAATCGGAGTGTCATAAAAGAGTCTTTTTGGGGTCATTTGACTGAGAGGAAAGCTGGAAGGTTGATGGTTTTGCAAGCTGGTGGTAGGACGAAGGTGAGAACCCAAAGGTTTACTATTTTGAAACAGGTCAATCCCCTCCCCCACATGGGTAAATGTGGGAAGACGAGGAAGCTAGAGGCAGCCAGGTGAGTGTTGTTCTCGTTCTCTCTCTCTCCCTCTCTCTCCCTCTCTCTCTCTCTCTCTCTCTCTCTCTCTCTCTCAAAACAGGGTTTCTCTGTGTGGTTTTGGTGCCTATCTTGGATCTCGCTCTGTAGCCCAGGCTGGCCTCGAACTCACAGAGATCCTCCTGGCTCTGCCTCCCGAGTGCTGGCATTAAAGGCGTGCGCCGCCACCGCCCAGTGAGTGCTGTTCTCTTGCTGGCAGTGTTTGGGAGACAGATCCTCTCTGAGGGGGATGGGCCAGGGGGACCTAAATAATACTGCACATAACAAGTCATTCTTCTTGATTCAGGACAGCCATTGATAGCCTACCATAACTAACAGTAGTGACTGGCTTGCCTGTTATGGAATACTTACTGTGTGCCAGGCACTATGGTAATTACCATACATGTATGAGCTCTATGAGACAGACCTGGGAAGTCATCGTGGTGAGGAACACAGGTGGCTCTGGAGACTTAACTCATTAGGTTTGCCTCTAATCAGTTCATCACGTTCCCAGCACCGTAGCTATGGGCGAGGCAGTTAAGGTCTCTGAGCATCTGTTTTCTCACTTGTGAAATGAATGAGCAGACAGTATGAAGCCTGGCCCCTGGCGCAGCGTAAGCGCCCCACGAATAAGAGCAACGAATACTGTCAGGATTGCCGGTACCCGTTAGCTGATACGAAAACATAAATGCCAGGGTTAAATAGTGCATTACAGTCACAGAGCTGGTGAAGGGAGGGCCTGAACCTGGGTGTGATCGTGCCTGCCTGGAATCCCAGCTCTTTCTTAGGAAAGCCAGGAAGGAAGATATTGAGATCAAGGGCAGCCTGGGCTGTACAGCAAAACACATCTCCAAAAAAGGGTAGGGAGAGAACAAAAAGAGGAGGGCTTGAGATTTGAATTCAGGGCTGTAGGACTCCAGGGCTCTTCTTTGGGGTACCAAGAAGCATCTACCCATTAAGCCAGTGTTTTTCAAGCACCTTAGGAAGCAGGGTTTTATTTGTTTTTGTTTAATTCAGAAAAGACCTCTCCCCAGGGTTAGTGGGAGTGACCCCACTAAGAGTCTGGGATGGCTCCTACTTGGCAATAACTTCTGGCAAAATGTATGGAAAGAGAAGGCAACTTCCGGTTCTCCAGGCCAACACAAAATGGATCTTTACAGAATGATCTAGATGAGAAAATAGGGGTACACAGGGGTACACCGTGGTGTCTGGGGATAGTGGCATTAAACAAAGAAATGCCTCAGCTCTTCACTTTGCAAATGATGAAGCTGAATCCCCCTAATGGAAGAAACTGACCCACTGGTCAGCAGAGTGGCTACAGAGCTGGGCCTCTGGAATCCCACCAGTACAAAGCTCTTAGCATCATGGCTCCTGCATCTGGCTACACAGGGACTTCACAAGGACCAATGTATAAATAAAAGGTACTTCTTGCACAGTAGAGGTTCCAGATCAGACTGTCACAAGGCTTCTCCAGCAGCTTCCCCAGGGGATGTCACCGACTGCACTGACATGACAAGTGACCTATCCTCCACCACTGGGGGAAACGGATAATCAGACGATTGAAGACACTGGGTAACAACAACAATTCACATGGAAGTCAGTAAAGGTGACCAGAATGTTTACCATGGCCAACTTACTCTCCTTCTAGGTCAGGACACACAACAGAAATAGAATACAAGCTTTGTTTTCTAGATATCATTATTAAAATTTAGATCGTTCAGCTGGGCGGTGGCAGCACACACCTTTAATTCCAGCACTCAGGAGGCAGAGGCAGGCCAGTCTGGTCTACAGAGCTAGATCCAGGACAGCCAGGGCTACACAGAAAAGCCTTGTCTCAAAAAACAAAAAACAACCAAACAAAAATACCCAAAAACAAACAAACAAAAAACTTAGATATTTCTAGTTTTCAAAACTTTTTGGATAAATAGAAAACGTTAATTTTTAAATTTAAATTCTCTGTGTGTGAGGTACACATGAGTGCATGTGCATGTTTAAATTGGAGGTCAACTTCAGGTGCTGTGGCTTATCTGTCTACAACAGTTTCTGTCTGTTTGTGTGAGGCAGGGTCTCACCAAGGCCAAATTGGCTGGCCAGCAGACCCCAGGCACCTGTCTGTCTCTGCCTCCCCAGCACTGGGATTACAGGTGAAATTCTGGGGCTCAAACTCAGGTCCTACAATTGCATGGCAAACACTTTACAAACTGAGATATCTTCCCAAAGCTACACAGAGAAACCCTGTCTCGAAAACAAAAAAAACAAAAACAAGCGCACAATCTACTGGCGGTGGTGGCACACGCCTTTAATCCCAGCACTCAGGAGGCAGAGGCAGGTGGATCTCTGTGAGTCTGAGGCCAGCCTGGTCTATAAAGCGAGTTCCAGGAAAGGCACAAAGCTACACAGAGAAACCCTGTCTTGAAAAACCAAAAAAAAAAAAAAGCAAACATGTATCATGGTTTGAATAGCAATGGCCCTGATAGGCTCATATATTTGAATGTTTAGTCACCAGGAAGTGAAACTATTTGAAAATATTGTAAGGATTTGTTGGAGTAGTTGTGGCCTTGCTGGAGGAAGTATGTCCCTAGCGGTGGGCTTTGAGGTTTCAAAAGCCCACACTGGGCCCAGATTTTCTTCTCTCTCTCTCTCTCTCTCTCTCTCTCTCTCTCTCTCTCTCTCTCTCTCTCTCTCTCTCCTCTCTCTCTCTGCCTGCTACCTGTGGATCAGGATGCAGCTCTCAACTATTTCTCCAGCACTATGTATACATGCTGTCATGGACTAAATCCCTGAAACTGTAAGCAAGCCCCAATTAAATGCTTTCTTTTATAAGAGTTGCCTTGGTCATGGTGTCTCTGCACAGCAATAGAACATTGACTAGACACATGTGAAATTCATTTTAATAATATATTTGGGGACCTGGGGTGTAGTAGAATACTTGCTAGTATGTGCCAAGTTCTAGGGATTGATCTCCATTGCCTTAAAAAACAAAGGCTCTAGGAATGCAGCTCAGTTAGCAGAAGGCCTGCCGAGTGTGCAGCAAATCCCTTGGTTTCTAGCACAGCATAAAACCAGGAGTGGTGACATCTGTAATCTCAACACTAGAGATATATAGGTAGGAGAATTAGGAGTTCAAAGTCATCCTTAGCTATAAAGTAAATTCAAGGGCAACCTATGCTATGTGAGACCCTGCCTCCAACAAAAACAAAACAAAGCAAAACCCCTACCTATCATATTACTTAACTCAACATGTCCCTTTTAATTTCGTAAGTATTAAAATTAATGAGACAGTTGATGTTTTCTAAATCTTCAAAATCCTATGCGCATTTAGCCTTAAAGCACATCTCATCTTGGATGAGCCATTTCAAGTACTCAATAGCCACATTTGGCAGCGATTGACATATTGGACCACACAGGGAAAAACACTGCCACCATTACAGAAGTTCTTTCAGATGAGGCTGGTCTAGACCCTGTGTCAACATCCTTCCAAATGGCAGAAAAATGTTTCAGCACTTCTCCCTCTAAGAAGTTGGAACTCAAAGGAAAAGAAGAATTCTTGTACTGCTCTAGGAAACATTCACTCATTTAAGAAAAGGGCCGAGAGGTGACCAGGTGCTATTTGTGAGGTCTTGGAGGTGGCCATTTCCCATTGTAGTGTAATGTATGGGCTGTACACAGTACACACACCTAAGAACAACAAGAGCTTGACTACTCTTGATGGGGGGCTGAGGATGGAACCTGGTGCCTCACTCATGCTACACATCTGCTCTATTAGGCCAAACTCCCAGCCCTGAAAAACTTTATCTCTGTGTATCTCCATGTAGCCCACCCAGGTAGAAACATCCCCTAGAAAGTTTCCTTGCAGCATACACTGGCACATTCTAGAGGCACCGCTATTCTAATTTATGCCCAATGGATAACAATTTTGCCTGCTACTCACTTCCAGTGAATGCAATCACATATAGGTACTTCCTATGTCTGTGAAATTTTGGTCTTCTATATCTGATAAAATTCAGCAAGCTTCCAGAGAGGCAGAAGAACCCTCCCCAGTGTAGGCTGTGAGAAGCTCAACATGTCCCAACACTGTATTATCTGAGACCTTGATGGCACTATTGGGGTCCCCAGGAGTCTGGGCCTGGAGGTCTGAGAAGTCCTGGGTTTATAAGCCAGCAAAGCAGATGGGATCAACGGTTCTAGGCATCACATTCCCTCAGCAGCATCTCATGACCCCTGATGGAGACAGAGACTCGGGGATGCAAATATGGTACCCAGACCAGCCGGGGCTCTATCTACAATCCATCAGTCCCGTCGATCCTTAGCACCCTCCCTTGTCACTGGTGGACTGGCTTTGCTAGTCTTGGGGTCTGAAATTCTAAAGAAACCAAAACACCATCTTCTCTCCCTCCTTCCTTCAGTCTGAAGCAGGACTACTGTCTGTCTCCTTGGAGCCACAAGCCAGGCAGGTGAGGGTCGCAGCTGCACTATCAATCACACCACCTGGGCTCTCAAAGGAAATGACTCTCCAAGAACCTTTTTTTTTTTTTTGTCCAGAGACAGGGTTTCTCTATGTAGCCCTGGATGTACTGGAACTCACAATGTAGACCAGGCTGGCCTTGAACTCAGAGATCTGCCTGCCTCTGCCTCCCAAGTGCTGGGATCCAAGGCGTGCGCCACCACTGTCAAGCTTCTAAGACTCTTTCTGCTTCTTTCTCCTCCCTCCACACTGCTGAGCCCTAGAACCTCACCTGTGGCTTCTTGTCCCTCTCCTCCGGGGATGGGTCTGTTTCTCTGTAGACAACAGCTTTGGTTACCAGCATGTCTGGATGCTGCAGTTTGGCTTCCTTGATGGCCAAGGCCAGGGCCTGGTGGGCAGAAGAGCATAGTGAGGCACCACAGAACGGTGTTTATGACAGAAACTGAACACTAGCCACTACTGCACAGCTGGGGAAACTGAGGCCCAGGAGGGGCCGATGGAAAGAAACAGAGGATGAGACTAGAGTCTGAACCTTCCGCCCCCCTTCAATGCCCCCTCTTGAGGGTCAGCGAGGGGTGGACGCCTTCTCTGCCCGGAAGGGTAGCCACCCCATAGGTCACCATAATGGGAGGGACTGGATATCGTGCTGTACCCTGGGAATGCTGCTCCCTAGCCCCATACCTGGTCTTGATCGACATCTTCGTCCCCGGTAATGATGATTCGCTTCTCGATCCTTGTCTCAGAAAACCCTCCCTTCACAGTCTGTGGAGAGAGAAGGAGAGGGCAGGGGAGAGAAAGGCGAGGTCCCTCTTAGGTCTGCTGTGACAGACCTACACACCTCAGCCTCAGTCAGCCGACCACGCTGGGAGCTGGGAGTTCACCTTTTTCCTGCCCTCCTCTGCATTCTCCTTTTCTAGCTGGAGGACTTGAGACAGCAGCTCCTGACAGGCTGTCATCACTCCCTAGCTACCAAACTGTCCCATTTATGTCCCCCACAGCCAGCTTAGATGCCGCTCCTTGGTTGGCAGGGTCCCAAGGCATCCTGTCCCAGCTCTCCCCAAACACTGAGTCTGTATCTCTTATGGTTTGGGACCTCTGCATGGTGCTGACCTATGTGCACATGGCCTTGCTCACCTCTCCAGGCTTCAAGCCCTGGAGAGTGGGGCTTGTATTTTGGCCACTTCTGTATCCCCTCCTCACTCAGCACCTTTCCCAATCTGACCTGGCCGTGCTGAATGTAAATCTGTTGAATGAACACATGAATGAAATGTGAATGGTGACAAGATTCTGCCTTAAATGACCTGGAACAATCTTACAAAGATACTTTACTGCCTCTATTGTTTTCTCAAGGAGTGGGGCTTGGAAGTAGAGGATGGGCAGGGCCTAACTGTTTGGCATGATCAAGGAGGATGTGACAGAGGGAAAGGCTAGCTGGAGGTAGGCAAGGGTGAACAGAAGGGGCCCCTGAGTGGTGAGGTACAGATGAGCTTTTTCTGAGCCATACACTTGAGGGGGAAGCGGGGGTGCTGGGGGAGGCGTTCCCATAAAACCAGCAAAGAAACCGAGACTGTTCACTCAGGTTTTTTGAGAGGTTGCTTCCTGGGAACAATGTAACAAGGTGCCAATAAGTAGAAAGTGGCAGGCAGGGCCTCCCATAGTGTGGACAAAGGAAAAGTGTTAGCAGCCAGACTTTCCCTTCGGTGGGTCAGCTGGACCTTCAACTCAACCACCCAGGCTCAGCCTGGTTCCTCAGGCCTCCAGCCATGGCTGGGCCTAACCTGTTTTCCCTGGTCATTCAGCTGTGGATGCAGGCCTCCCTCTCAGCCTTTCTTAATTCCTTGATGGTCACAGCTGATAACCCTAGGAATGCATCCCTCCTCTGGCATGTCCTCTTCTGTCCCCAACTCCACCCTGGCCTGAGCCCTCACGCCCAGGCTAAGCTCTCCTCATGCCCAGGCTAAGCTCTCCTTCCTCTGCTTCCCTGTACCTCCCTCCTTTCTTTGCTTTGCTGGGAATCAAATCCAATGCTTTGTGCACATCAGGCAGCCCCAGCCACTGAGCTTCACCCCCAGTCCAGTGAACCTATTTTCGCTGACTCACTACCTAAGTTAAATCTCCTTGTGCCTAACTCATCTGCCCCATTCTGCACTTCCCTGTCCCGAGTGCACCCTAATTTCCCAGCCCCTACGCACTGCTTCCTGGTTCCCTACAAATACAACTCACTGTATTTCCTCCAGCAGCTTGAGAGTCGGGGAAGGTAGATGCTCACTTAGCCTTTGCTTAACAGAGAGGGAAACACCCAATGTCTCTGCCCGCCTGCTAGCACACCTCCGAGATGCCCTACCCCTGGGTGGGCACTCTGCCGCTAGACCAGGACCCTTCTCCAACTCTCTTCTCTTCTCTCTCTCATTTTGGGTGGGTGGCGGGCAGGGAGAGCAGTACCATGATTGATAAGGATTAAACCTTTGCTAGGCCAAGACTATACCACTGAGAAATAGCTTCAGCCCTCTTTACTTTTGACTTTGAAACAGGATCCTGCTAAGTTGCCCAGGCTGGCCTGAACTCTGAGTCCCACATCAGCTTTCTAAGCAGCTAGGATCAGAGGCCTGTACTAGCGGGCCTGGTACATAGCAACTTTTTCCAAATGACACTTCCTGACTTTGGGGAGCTTCCGGGGCACATCACCCTTCTAAATTTGCCTGGCTCTCAAGGCCTGTAAGAAGCAGACATGGTTGTTCACAATTCCTTTGGAGGCGAACAGCTGATCCCACAGACTAGCTGCCAATGCTGTGTGCAAGGCCCCTGCTCCCAGACAACAGTAGCACAGGGCAATGCACTCCAGACTGGCGAAGGTCCCCTCTGTGTGCCTTAGAGAATGAGGAGCCAAGGGTCAGCATGGCAATGACCTTCCCACCTACAGCCCGCTGAGCCCGGGAGCCTGCTGCTACTCACTTTGGTGACATGGGTGGTGGTGGAGGTGGAGAGGGTTTCCGCAGTGGCGCCGTAGGTGCTGGTGAGGACATCTTTCCCGATGATCTGCAGAATATAACCACCCCCACCCCGGGGGTCAGGTCAGGGCACTGGGCTCTGAAGGGGCAGGCGGGACTGGGGAAACGTTCCCAGGGACAAATAGGGGCCCCATGAAGGTGAAGTGTGGAAGCCAGGATGCTTTGAAACATTCATCCTTGTACAAGAACACCAAAATCTTTCCAATTCTAGACCTAGAACATTCCCAAACCCAGGGATCTATAACTCTTAGAACTTGAAATCGCTAAGGCCCAGAGTCCTAACAACAACCTAGAATGGAAGAATCCTAGAAGAATGAATGACCAGATACATCCAGGAAGCAGACAGAGCCCTCTAGGCCCACATCCTGTCCCAGGCAGGAACATGCTCTCTCTGGACTAGACATTAACAAACAGAACGAAAGCACCAGAAAAGACCTCTCGGTGACAGACTCAGGGTCACTGGTGGGGCAGCCATCAACAGAGCCCAGCCTAGAACCTGAGGCTCTGGACTCCTAGTTCCCTGCTCTACAAACTGATGCAGCAGAGAGAGAGAGAGAGAGAGAGAGTGCATGCTCATATGTCCTGTTTACCTCTAGCATCAGACATCATCAGAGTGAATGTGTGTGTGTGTGTGTGTGTGTGTGTGTGTGTGTGACACATCTGCATGCTCATGTGTCCTGTTTACCTCCAGCCCTGATGTCAATGCTTTGGTTACATGGTGGGAGGTACTGATGGGCACCTTGGGGATCCTGTGGACATCATCAATGGTCCTGAGCACTTCACCACACTTGCTGTGGCTGTGTGCTGGCACACCAAGCTCCGAGTCCCCTAGCCCCTCACTGCACTTGCTGTGGCCGTACGCCCGCATGCTCATCTCCGAGTCCCCTAGCCTGAGCTGGCCCTGCCTACTTACCGGTGAAAGAGAACGGATTTCCGTGGCCACCGTCTGTGGGCCTGGGATCATGGCAGCTGCCCCCTTCCCGGACTTGAGACTGTTCTCCTGGGGAGACAATAGTGCTCAGATGGCCAGGTCTCAGGTCAGTAGGCCTCCAGGATAGCCAGGGCATGCGACCGTGTGGTTATCATCCCCACAGGGTTGAGAAGCAACACAGAAGCAGAGAGCTGAGGCATTCATTCATTCATCCCTTACTTGCTCAAGCCCACACACACTTGCATGCTTGCTCACACCCTCACCCAACAAACATTCACTGAATCTCTGCTATTAGGGATGCCAAGGTGAACAAGATGAGGTATTGCTCTCTGGAAGCACTACAAGGAGTTGGGTTGCCCAGGCTCTTGTCCTGGAATTGCTGTGCATCTGAGGCAGAGCCACTTCCTCCCTACTGTCTGAGAATACGGACCTTTGCCTATTCCCATGGAGCCCTTATGCGGAGAACATAGGGAAAGGGCGCTGTAAAGCAAAAGCTGTTGGTGCATGCGGGAGTGCAAGTGGATGAGTCATGTGAATACCTTCCAGCACCTGCTAGGCCCTGGGCCTTCAGCTAGGCATGCGCGTGCGTGAGATCTCATTCAACCTTTGCAAAAGCCGAAGGCAAACTTCGGCAGCAGCCCTACTCTGCAGCGGACACACAGGAGGGAAAACTACAGTATGTGGCTTGCTCAAGTCCTGCAGAAAGACAGTGGCGGAATCAGAAGTTACCTAGGAGATGAGCAGCCTCAAGGATGCTAGTGCTTGTGGTCAAAACCACCACTCTGCCCTTGGAACCACCACCATTGCGCCAGCTCCCCTGGGCTTACCCTGGATCTAACTGCTAGATCTCCCTGGATCTAACTGCTAGATCTCCCTGGATCTAACTGCTAGATCTCCCTGGATCCTAACTGCTAGATCTCCCTGGATTTAACTGCTAGATCTCCCTGGATTTAACTGCTAGATCTCCCTGGATTTAACTGCTAGATCTCCCTGGATTCTAACTGCTATATCTCCCTGGAACTGCCACTGGACTTGGTGTGCTCTATCTGGCCAAGGGACACTAAGGCTCTGTCTGCTGTCTCTCACTTCTACTTAGTCTCCAGCTCAGCTTTGCTATGTAGTGTCTCAGCTAAATGGACCCCAGTCTTGGTTTGTGCACGGCAAGGACCTGGACCACTTTCTTCCTGCCACACCTGCTCCTGCCTTGACTGTAGGTGACCAGTTCACTTGGCACACCATCCTGAGGCACATTCCCTATAATATCTTGGGTCCCAGACTACAGCAGGCGCTTCCAGGTGTTTTCTGGCTCGGGCTTAGGGAACAGCCACCAGTCGCTTTGAGTCCTTCTATCATTCAGACTACGCACATTTTCTTTTTCTTTTTCTTTTTCTTTTTTTTTTTTTTTTCTTGAGACAGGTTTCTCTGTGTAGCTTTAGAGCCTGTCCTGGAACTCATTCTGTAGACCAGGCTGGTCTCGAACTCACAGAGACCTGCCTGCCTTTACCTCCCAAGTGATTAAAGGTGTGCACCACCACTGCCCAGCCACACACAGTTTCTTATTCACTGTCTTCCCTCTTGTCCTGAAGCCAGAGTCCAAGGCTCACTGCCATCTTTGTAGTGAAGACAGAAGCCAGCAAATGAGACACAAGTTGTTCAAAACCTAGGTACTTTCCCCCAACCCCTGCCCTGGCCATCTCCACAGCCAGGCCCATCTCCCGACTCAAGGAAGCAGTTCCTCTCCCTGGGCAAGGTAACCCTCCTGTCTCTCCTCAGGCCTGCCTCCACCCTCAGATACCCAGGGAATTCTACTGCCTCTCTGATGCCACATCCTACCTGTACCAGATCTTTCTTGAACCCTAAGTCTTCAAGACCAATTGTTTCCTGACCTTTTCCCTGGAAATACCCCATAGATGCCTGGCACTAGTCAGATCTGCAGTAGAACTGGTTGCTTGAACCGAACACACAAGCATCACAGTCCTCTCATACTACTCCGAGGGGCATCATCTGGAGGAGTGTGAACACAGACTGCAGGGCTTCCCTGGGGTTTCTGAATTAGGAGCTTTGGAGCAGGGTGGGGGAATGTGCCTTTGCTGCAGGCACCTGGGACCACACTGTAAGCACCACGGGCCAGTAAACACTGTCCCCAGCCCATCTGTCCTGTCTCCTGCACATCCTACCTGTGCCCACATACTGCCCTGTCCTGCTCCAGGATCTCCAATCCCTAACTCTGCTGTATTTACCTTCTTGAACCCTGGCAGTGCCCCAGCTAGCCCTCAGACAGGTTCCCACCTTGTCTTTCTGGCCTCACCTGGGCCCCAGGGCTAGAGAGGCTGTCTCCTCCAATGCTGCATTCACAGTGCCTGGCATAGGACTTCACACATCGCGGGTGTTCAATAAATATTTATTAAAGGAAGGAAAGAGGCAGGTAGGAGGAAGGCAAGGAGGGAGGGAGGAATCTTTGTTCCAGGTCACACTCCACACAAGCCGACAACCTAACTGACACACGCAGCTGATGACATGCTCCTCCTCGAAAAAACGCCATTCCCCTGTTGTCTCCAGGACAAAGTTTAAACCATCCTCCATGGTACTGGAAACACTTAAGCTCTGGTTCAGCCCTTCTTTGCAGCCCTGCCTATCTTCCCTTCCTCTTCCTGTACACACCTAGCAGCTTCCTGCCCTTACACCTGCTCTCCACAGCTGGATGCCTTCTCCTGTGACCATAACTCAATCCTTCACTCACAGCCCTCCTGTCCCTGCCTCGGTGACACCTTCCCCAGATCCTCCTGGCAGAGACGTCACTCACGGCTTCATCCCAGTGGCCCCGAGGGTAACACTGTTGCACTGTTCCATGAGGGCAGGAGAGAGACAGCAGTTAACATCTGGAGGCACTCAGGCCAGGCTGTGCTTAGGGGCTTTGCACAGGGCACTTGCTCATGCTCACAGGAACCCTTCAAGGCGTGTGCTGTATGGCTTCTATCCCACTTTACAGAAGTGGAAATGAAGGGTCAGAGAGATTCAGGTGACTTGCCCAAGGTCATCCAGCCAGGAAGTGAGAGGGTTGGCCCTTGCTCATCACTGTGTGCCCACGACCTACATACATGACAGGCCCCGTGATGACAGCTGAACAAACGAATCCTAAGGTGGCCGTGGGGCTTCTGCAGCTAGGTCCCCGTGCTAGGCAGACAGTAGAGACTCATCAATGTTTTTGGAAAAATGAATGGATGAATGGATGAATGAGGAAATGAATGAAGTTACTGTCTACTCACCATAAAGACAAGCCTATATTTAGCCTACAAGTATCTCAATGCCTCAGAGTAACAGTTTGGAGAGAAAGGACTGACTGATGAGGGAAACGCACGCCCTCTGGTGACTGGTGTGGGTTTACTGAGTCTAGAGTCTGTTGACGTAAAACCCACCTGCTGATGACTCTGACTTAATGAAACTATACTCTCAGGAAGAGGTCAGGTAGAGACAAGGGAAGTCATTCAAAAACAACTCTCAGTAGCTCGAGAAAGATCTGGATCAGACATTGCTACGCTCTGTAGCCCCAGGCCCATGAAGCTCATGTTCACACAGGTCAGAACAGGGGCAGAGCAGAGCGAGTGACAATGAATTGAGACTCCCGGTGTCAGAATGCCTGCGGCTAAACTGGTATTTATCAGTCATGTGACCTTGGGTTTATCCCTTCATCCCCCTGAACTTGTTTTCTCATTTGTAACGGATGTGGGAGAAAGAACAGCGGCTAACCATAGTTCATAACCCGCAGGTCAGGTTTCTCGGGAGACTGCCTGACACCATAACCTATGGGCAGAATGCTCTCTGTTCTATTTTGTTGTGAAGGGAGCTCTAGAGCAGCGATTCTCAACCTGTGGGTCTCGACCCCCACAAGGGTCACGTATTAGATATTCTGCATATCAGATATTTATATTGCAATTCATAACCGTAGAAAGATTACAGCTATGAAGTAGCAATGAAATAATTTTATGGTTAGAGTCACCACAACATGAGGAACTGCATTCAAGGATTGAAGTGTTAGGGAGGTTGGGAACCTCTGCTCTAGAGTCTCATAAGAAGCTGTGAGCCACACAGAATGGGGGTGACTCCTATTTTACAGGCGAGGACACTTGAGGTCAAGGACTTTTCTTTACTGGTCAGACAGCAAATAAACAGCAAAATCTGCAAGGACCCTTAAAAGGTGGCCCAAACACTGGAGTTTCCAAGCCAGGTTCACTGCTGCCATCTACTGGTCCCAGTGAGAAAGTGGTCTGAGACACAAGAAACTGCCGGTGGCTGGTTTGGGCTTGCCGGCAGGAGAGTGTGGTGGGGTGGGGGCTTTCAGGCTAACTGTCTACCTGCAGGTAAGATCTACCTGGTATTGCCAGATTCCTGCATGTCAAGAATCAGGCAGTTCTATGGCCCTCTACTCCTTCACGACTGAGATGGCCCAGATAACTGAGACTCGGGGACCCCACACCCCACATTATTCAGTTTGGAAAACCAAAGACTGACAGTATGTATAACAGCAGTCAAGGTAGCAGAATCTGGTCATCTGTCATCTGTCTGAGGACTTCCTGAAACAGCTGCCATGTTCTGACTCTTGGGGGGGAGTGGGGGTGGGTCAGAGAGGAGGAGCCTCCTGGTCACACTTACCATGGTGGTGGAGATGGTCTCTGTGGTGATGCAGGGGGGAGTGGTCATGAAGTCCTTCCCTACTGGGGCACTGCCGTCAACCTGTGAGGCAGAGGGCGAGGCATTAGAGACGACAGGACTGTGTGTACCCGCAGCATCTATCACCTGTCTCGCAGCATTCCCGGTCACAAAGTGACAGGCTTCGTGACAGGCATGCACTGCTGACAGATTCTTCCCAACCCTTGATCTAGCAATCCATGGAAGTTACCCTTTGATGTCATGATGGGTAGTTTTATGTCAACTCGACACAAGCTAGAGTCATTTGGGGAAAGGGACTCTCAATTGGGAACATGCCTCCACAAGACTGGCTCCCAGGCAAGTCCTGTCAGGCCTTCTCTTGACTCATGATTGGTGTGAGAGGACCCAGATCACTGGAGGTGGTACCATCCTTGGTCCTGGATGGTATAAGAAAGCAGGCTGAAGCTGGGTGGTGGTGGCACACACCTTTAATCTCAGCACTCAGGAGACAGAGGCAGGCAGATCTCTGTGAGTTCAAAATTAGCTTGGTTCTACAGAGCTAGTTCCAAGACAGTCAGGATTACACAGAGAAACCCTGTCTTGAAAAACCAAAACAAAACCAAGAAAGTAGACTGAGCAAGCCATGAGGAGCAACCGGTAAGCAGCACCCCTCCATGGCCTCTGCATCAGTTCCTGCCTCCAGGTTCCTGCCTGGAGTTCCTGCCTGGAGTTCCTGCCTTGACTTCCCTCAGTGATGGATCTTGACCTGAGAGTTGTAAGCTGAAATAACCCTTTCCTCCCCAAGGTGCTTTTGGTCATGGTGTTTTATCACTACAACAGAAATTGGTTCAAAGGTTCACCAAGAAATATGAACAAGGAAACTTTACTACAGCATTGAATACAGGGAAAGATAAAACCCACCACAGAGTCCAGTGATGGGAGACAGAATTAGGACATGATTCCTAAGTGGACTCAGAATAGTGGGCACAGGGCTGGGGACACAGCACAGCTGGGAGAGTGCTTGCTTAGCATGCATGAAGTGTGGGTTCAGTTCCCAGCCCCCATTAAAAAGAACTGGGTATGGTGGTGAGGCCTGTAACTCCAGAACAGAGGTAGAAGCAGGAGGATCAGAAGTTCAAGGTCATCCTCAGTTTAACAGCAAGTTTGAGGCCAGCCTGGACTACCTGGCAGGGACCCTGTCTCATGAGGAGACAAAGAGAGACAGAGGGAGTGGCAGAGAGAGACAGAGACACAGAGGTGCAAATGAGTAAGTTCTAGACTACTTGAGAGCAAAAGGGTACAGTGTAAAAGTCAGTGATCACCTTTACCTGATAACTTTAAGTATAAACAGATGTAAACATCTGTGTTAGCATATGCCTATTTTTTTTCCAGGAGACTGCATAAGAATAGTGTCATCCAGTGTTTGGACATTTTATTTTTGGACATTGTTTTGATGACAAAAGCTGCCAGGTTATGGGATTTGGGGTCATTTTTGGTTTCTTTATACTTTGCATTTAAAAAAAAGTTACTAAAATAAAGCAAGTCAGGGAAGACAAGTGGATTGTCCAAAGTGACCCAGCTCATGATTCTTTTGTGGCACTAGACATCTGCATAGCTCTCACTAAGCATGCTGTGAGTGGGGAAAACTCTGGAAATAACAGCTGTTGGTGTTACTTTGTGTCATATTTTAGGCTGTCGGTGCTAGAGGTGGGACCCAGGGTAAGGCTCTGCCATTGGCCAATCAATCCGCTCAGCCCTCATCTTCGCTGAGACAAGGACTGGTCATCAGGAGAAGGGACTGTGCACTGTAGTCCGTCTGGGCAAGAAAAACCCAGGGGGGGCTCTTGAAGCCCCCCAGAGAACACACGGGAAGTATGTACTGTATGCTGCGTCTGGGCAGGCCAGCTTTCCCAGGGTGCAAGTGAGCTTCGGCTCACTAACACAGACACTCTTTAGTCATCTGACCTTGGTTTGTTCATCTTGCCGATCTATTGTAGAACCTCCATGCATAAGAAATGACCCAGGTGAGCCGTTCTGACCAGTGATTGAGACTTCTCTCTCCCCCAAGCTGCCCTGGGGAAGAACCTCTCCATATCTGTCAAGCCGCCTGAAAGCCATGGTCCTAATCCACTAGGCATGAGAGCTGAGCACTCCCAGGAGGAAGGAGGCAGGATCACCCCCATTTACAGATGGGGACACTGGGCTCTAAGAAGCATGGTCTTTCCCCATCGTTCCCACCTCAGACCTCAGGGAGGATGAGGGAAGGCAAATGTTGACCAAAGGGCTTGGCCAGCTCAGTGAGGACCTTCCCTCATATGCCCGACCCTCGGATCAGGCTACAGTGGGGCGCAGGTTACCTGGGTGCTGTCCGCAGCGGAGACTCTGCTCTGCAGCATGGCTTCTGGCTCAATCTTCTTTCTGATTGCCAGACTGCTGACAGTCATGGTTTCTGCTTTCACAGACTACGAGGACACAAAAGGGACACTTGAAAACTCAAGCCAACTGGGACGCAGGAGGAGTCAATTCCACTTCCAGCGTGAGTTCAGCCTGACCCCGTGCCTCAGGGGCTACATGTCTTTTTGAGGCCATACTAAAAGAATGGCTGAACTCTGCTCAGAGTTTTCCTTACACACATATTGACTCCACCTTTCGGCCATGTCATGTGAACTGCCGTTCAAAGCAAGAACCACACCCATGGGAATTCCCAGGGGCCGCGCAGCAGATGGACAGGTGAGGAGGCTAGCTGGCCGAGAGAAGTGGGAAGCGTGTGGAATTCCGCTCAGGTTTGGCTTTTATAATGGCCTCTATTTTGTTTATTTATTTATATAAGGAAATGCAATGTTGTGGTTTTAACATTAAAGTCAGAGAAAACACATCAGTTGGCCGAATGTGACCCAGGGCCACCAGCTCACAAACTGTACTCTAGGTGTCTCAAGCCACAGGATCAGCTTCTTTTAAGTCTTCTCTTAGGCCGAGTTCATGGCTAGACACACTGCAGGTTTGATGAAAGAATCTACCTTGTCACGCAGTTGGAAGGAAAAGGGAGAATGGAGGGATTCTTCCAGAATCCTGTGATCCAGCCACTCATTCAATTAATCATCCCTTAGTGCCGAGTGAGTGTCAGGCTCACAACCGCTGCCACCTGGCAGAGGGGCAGAGTCACCAGCCACTGTCCTGACTGCACTGGGGAATGTTAGAGCCAGAGCACTGCAGGGCGGAGAAGGATGTGGTGGGGACAGTACAGCCACCCAGGTGGCCAGAAAAACATGGAGAAGGGATGTATGAGCTCTGCCCTGGCTCACTGTAATGGCACAGAAAGGGATAGAAGTCTTCCACCTAGAGGGAGTAAGAGCCCTGGATGGATGAGCTGGTGCTCACTGCCTGGAAGGGAGGGAAGGAGGGAGGGAGAGAAGAAGGGAGGTGCTCAGTTAGAGGTAAAGGGTAAGGATGAGTTTCTGAAAATCAAGGGGGCCAAAAGCAGAGAAGCCCAGACGCCCTACATCCTCCCCAAAGGCCGTGTCTTCTCTTTTTCCGGAGTGTCCACTATCACCCCAAGGTCTCAGGGTCTGATGGGTTTAAATAACGGCTTCTTCTGCAGGCCCCGGTAAAATGAGCCCTGGCCTGAATCAAGAGAAACCACTCAGGTTTCAGACCAGCTGTGGGAGCCTCGAGAGTCCACAGACGCATGCTCTCTGAGGATGCCATGCAACACAGGCAGGGGGGCTAATGAGTCGTCAGTAAGGCTGGCATCACTTGCCCTCAGCAAGTGATGGGGTCCTAGGGTTAAGACACCGTGGAGCACATGTTAGGGGTGAACCAACACAGCAAACATGCGGCCGCAGAACCATGCTGTTCTACGGAGGGGCAGTCATGCAACACTAGACAGAGCTTGAGGCTGCAGCTGATGGCTGGTCTTCTCACACACGGCCCAGAGCCCTCTGAACATGCAGTGCCCTGTTGGACTGGATCTCCATGAAGCTTCACTGTACCTCAAACTGGGGCATTTCTGGAGTGGAGCAGGCCCCTCGGTCTGGGCTGTCCTCGATGCCCCCAGACTCCTCCTCTTGGCTGGAGGGCCCCTTGAGATCCCGGGAGAACACCAAGCCGCCTTCTGTCTCAGAGTCGCTCTTATCACGGTCCAGCTCAGGGAGGCTTCTGGAGAAGTCTTCAAAGGCGCTGCCGTGGTAATCGCCAATAACCGTGAAGTCCACCTCAGCCTCCAGGCTGGATGTGGAGCTGACCGTTATGCTGGAGCACTTGCGTTCGATGGCCAGGTGGTTGTCCTTCAAGAATACCGCATCCCTCTCCTGGTCCTGGTCCTCATCTCCTGTGTCACTCTCTGGGGCACGAGGACGTGGTGGCTTGCCTTTCTCCTCCGAGCCCTCCCTCAGCCCTGCTCTCTATGGCCAGATAAAACCAGGGGAATGGGAATATCGGGTGGGGAGAGAGAGAGAGGTCAAGATAGTGAATGTCAGAAGAAATCTCAAGGTTGCAACGATGTTCCCAAATGGAAGAGCAAGTCAGGAAATGAAAACACGCCCCAGAAAGGTTTCCTTGGAATCTAGCACAAAACAAAATGAAACAAAAAACTTCTCAGAGTGGGGATGCCCCTTTGGAGGGTCTCACATGGATGGCAAAGCAAGCTGACATCCTTCCAGCAAGCTCTGGACAGGAGGCCCCCTCCAAGGCTAGGATCCGAAAGCCTATCAGAAGCAGCATTGTGCGAGAGGCAGGGATAGAGGCCTGGACCACAGGCCCATCCGTGCAGGAGGCATTGAGAGGTAAACTGAGGAAGGAGGTCAGGGATTCAGGGGAACCCAGGAGAGGAGGCAAAGAGGCTGGAGCTGGGAGCTTGAGGAACACAGAAGAAGCCAGCAGCCTGTCAATTGCACTGAGTCTCTGCATCAACTGGAGGGTGGGGGAATACTGGCGCAGACTCTCTGGACTCCAGCTTCCTGGGAGCCACACCAGTGCCACCTTGAACTCTATGGCAACCATGGAGGGGACGTTCTGGCCCCATCAGTGTAATTGACAACAGCAGACCAAGGGAATGCCCAAGGAGAACCAGCAAACTCTGTCCTAATACATTCCTCTCAACTGGCCTGTCAGGGATTAAACACCACACACGTTTTTCTTTGTTTGTTTGGCTTGGTTTGTGACTCTTTTTTTTTTTTTTTTTTTTTTTTAAAAGACCAATCTAACACTCACAAAACGTTTTGAAAAAAAACTCAGCTTCGGGCTCTGGAGGTTCAGTATGCTTCAGAGATTCATTGGTTGACCAGCCTCCACTTGGCCAGGTTCTGGAAGGTTGAGAGGTGTGAGGAATAACATTCCAGACAAGCCAGAGTGTGAACAGCCACAGGGGTTCACTACGAGAGCAGGTGGGAATCTAGGGAATGATGCATCCCAGCCGGATGAAGATGACCAAGTCATCAAGGCACAGTGGGGCTGTAGAGACCTGAGGGCCCGGAGGGCTGGCGAATCTCAGGCGCCCCCCCTTCCCAGGGGTGTTTGGTGCTAAGCGGCTGAAGAAGCTCTTCTCTTCCCTGCCCGCATCTCCGGATTTGTTCTGGATTAGAGAAGACAGTTAGTCTTAAGGAGGCAGAAAGAAACTGGAAGCAAAGTGGAGGAAACCTCTGGACTGCCAGCTTCCACAAGGCAGGGTGCCAGGGATGGGAGAGGATGAAGAAAGATCGCTGGATAAGCCAAGCAAGATAGGGAGGACCCTAGCCGTGAGATGAGCAAGGCAAAGCAAGTATGTGGTTTGCTGCTGCTGGTGGCACCTTCTCTGTGGCCACTGTGTGACCCTCTGGATGTAAGGTCACACCAAAGGTTGGGGTTGTCTAACAAGCTAACAAGGACTAAGCAGATGGCCCCATCTTTCAGCCTGGGCTATCTCAGGATCACGTAGGAGAAGACCTTCTAGGGATGAACAAGCAGCAGCATTATTGCAGGAATGACGAGGGGCCACCGAAACATGCCTCTAAGAAGCTACATAGCATGCACTCAGCTTCCACAAATGGGGGCTTGGTGGGGGTGGGGGCTCACGTGGCCAGTTACCCCGGTAGCTTCCTCCAGCGTGGTTTCACAGCCTGAATCAGGGGACACGAGCTCTGGTTCTGTGCATCTTTCCTGGTGGGAGGTAGTAGAGGTGCCCTCCCCATAGTGCGGGGTAGCCAGAGGCATGACAGAAGAGTGTGTAACTTTGGGGCTGGCCAAGTCCCCAGGGGGCTGGAGTTGGCCAAAGCCCAAGTCTAGGGGCCTATTTCGTGGATGTTCTACCTGCCCTGGGGCAGCCTCTGGAGGCAGCTCACGTGGAAGGGCCCTCAATTCACCCTGACTGGCTCGGCAAGTCTCAGCTCCGTGGGTCTCGAACATCCGGATTTTGTTAGCCACTGAGGTCTTGCTAATATCTTCCTGGGAATCCCCTTGGTCCCCAGCCCGGAGCGAAGTCTCCTTTTGCTTTTCTGAAGGGAACACAAACCCCAAGAGTGCAGGACCCTCAGCTCCTTCAGGGACAGCTCTGGGTTTCTTGCTGGCAACTGGGGGTGCCTTGCGTTCACCTCGTGTGTCCTTGGGCACGGGGCTCTCTTCAGGAAGATAGGTGTGTTTGAGAATTATGGGGACCTGATCTCCAAAGGGATCCCCGAACTCCAAAGGCTTCCCTGGCCAAGGAGAGACTGGGCTTTGAGAAGTGTCCTCCATAGCTGCTGGCAAGGGGGTGACAGCATCCCTGTCCTCTGTCCTGGCTGCCTGAGTGGAAATTGCCCTCTTTTCTTTGGGCAGAAGGCCACCTTGGTTTGGCCTGACTGGCTTCCTAACATGAGGAGGAATGGTCCTCAGAAGGGCACAGGCCTGGGCATCTAGGTGCACCCCTCCTCCTCCACCAGGGGGCTGCTTCTTCCATCCTGCTGGGGGACTTTCCTCAGTCTTTCCCATCCCATCTATACTCATGGCGGCCTCCTCATCTTCAGCTGCCCTGGCCATTGGGTAGGTCAACTCTCCTTCCAGCCTTTGCTGCGTTTCTTCCCAGTCTGCAAAAGTCTGTCCAGCAGCTCCTGGCAGGTCACCAGGCCTCCCATGGTCCCTAGGGGACCGGGCTTCTCCCTGTGAGGGAGTCACAGGGGTTTCATCTTGATTCCGGCTGGAACCTGGGGCAGAACCCCTTGGGGCTGAGGACTTCAGCTCCCAGCGCTCTGTGTACTCCTCTGCCAGCTCCAGCCAGGGCCCATCTCCAGGAGGGGCATCCGGGTGCTCTTCTCTGTCCTCTGACGGCAGGGGCAGAATTTGGTCTTCGGAGTCTTTCTCGCCGTAGTTTAGATAGAAGCTCCTCTCTGCAAAGGAGGTGTCAGTCTCGTCGCTGGAGTCAGCCCTGGCTTCTGCCTGGGCAGGATCCAACAGGAAGGACTGGAGTCCTCCCTTGTCTGATGCAGGAGAGAGGACTTCTTCTGGTTCTGGCCCGGCTCCCGGTGCTGTAGGCCTCTGCCAAGTCTGGAGCCCCTCCAGCCCCTTGCTCAGCTCTACTGGGCTCTCCAGCTGACCCTCTGAGATGCGGCGGTTCCGGATCTTGAGCTCGGAGCCCTCGAGAAGATTGTCTGGTGATGTGCAGCCTGCAGCCCGGGCAGCCTCTCTGTGGCCTCCCTTGATGCACAGGCCTTCCTCTCTCATTGTCTCAAAGACCTCTGGACTTGCAACCATCTCCCCTTGCTGTTGAGTGCTTGCTCTTCTGGTTCCCACTGTTTCTTCCGTGGCCACTTCAACTTTGAACTTGTCCACCAGAATGTCTACCTTGGAGAGTCTGCCATCAGCAAGGATCTCAGCGAGGCCCGCCTCACTTTCTTCCCGTTGTGTGGTGGCCACTGTTAGGAGGCCAAGTTCTTCTGGCCTAGTGTATACTCTCTCTATAAATACCCAATGCTCTGAGCCCTGTGTTTCAATTGGAGCAAGAAGAGTAAACATGAGACAGCAGGCACTTGAAGGGATGGCCTCTTCCCTCTACATGAAGGGACCAATCGACCACCAAAGGGGTTGTCACTGGGACTGTGAGTCCTAGGAACTGGCCAGGGACAGAAAGGGATGACAAAGGCCATCATCATCATCCAAGTTCTTTTTCCCATTAAGATCCCCAATACACTGGCTGACCCTCTTCAATCACTGTTTCCATCCACATACAGTGGGAATGGGACCTTGTGCCTCCCCAGGAACCATGGGAAATGGGAGATCCATAGGGGGGCCAGGCCTCTTCCTCTTGTAACTGAATATTTCTCACTGTCAGCAGGGAAGGCACTCACATCACAAGGACTCTCTGGATGTTGAGCCCAAAGCGCTCCAAAGATACCCAGTGTCATCTCCTTCCGGGGACACTGAGGTCAAGAGAAGGCCAATGACTTGGTTGCAGCCACTGCTTGTTGATGGAAGAGCCAGGAAAAGAATGGCTGCTTTTTGATGCCTGAGCTCTTGACTAACTTAACTCATAGCCTTGAAACACGGGTGCCAACTGGGGTCTGATGCCAAGCTGAGGGAGAACAGTGGGCTGGATTTCACAGGCTCCAGCCTACAAGGGCTTCTGGGAAGGAAACAGATCAACAGCAATGATACCAAACAGCCAGGTCAGCACTTGCAGAAGCAATGGCTTAAACAGCCTGAACGTTCTGGGGTTCAGTCTAAAAGAAGTGATTTTAAGACCAGTCCTTGGATAATTCTAACAAAAACTCATGGAAAGAATAGAAAAGAACTGACCAGATCATACCACAAAAGAAAAAGATCATCAACATGATCATGGAGCCAAAGGGACTGGTGTGACGCTATCAAATGTCACAGAATAGCCCTCTACCTGTCCCCAGCAGCTTAGAGGTAATGATGGGTTTCCCAAATCATTAGCAAAACCATAAGACCATTTGGGTTTTAGTCTTGGGACCACAGAATACTTTCTCCCCACAAAATCTCACCGCAAGTCCATCTAATAAGTGCATAATGCAAACGCTGAACAGCCTGGGAAGCTGCAGTCCTGCATGGCCCCATAGCCTTAAGGTGCTGCCTTCCTTTGAAGTACAGGCTTCACGGTGCAGACATGGAAATCAGCTCCCTGGGGAGGAAAGCAACTCAACCACCTAGTCACAGAGTCTAGAACCCAAGTCCTGATTCTGAGTGAGTTCTCTAAAGTTTAACCTTCCCACCCTACCAAGACTGCCTCCATGACAGGGGTGTCTGACTCTCCAGAAGCAGGAGACCAGAGGCTTACATGATCTTGGGCTCCTTTTCAGGTTGTGACTTGGTGATGAGTCTGCCACATGGGTAAGATTTGAAGGAGCTGGAAGGATCAGGGGAACTCTGCAAACCCTTCTTCCCGGGTCAGGCAACCTGACCTCATTAACAAAGTCTTGCCAGTAGGAAAGAGATCAAGGGGGCGGGGGAGAGCCAGACACAGGCTGGTACAGCTTTCTGAGATGTTGTTTTAGGTGTCTGCTCCTGAACCCTCAGAGGGACGTGTTCTGCTGGACTGCAGAGGTAAGGATCTTTCTCATCTCCTTGGGAAGCAAGTCTGGCCAGCTGCTTCCATTTCTGCTTCTAAAATTATCAGCCTAGTGAGGATGGTCAAAGTTGGCCAAAGAGGCCCCTTCTGGAATATTCCCTCTCCGATCCTATCTAGCAAATAGGCTAGATGAGCAATAGTGTGTGGGGGTGGAAGCTGGCACAGACCGGAAAGATTCTAGAGGCAGAGAAGGGAAACACATGGTAATGTTTAGTTATTAGATGCCAGGCAGTACCAGCCCTCATCTGCATAATTAACTTTACTCCAATTGGCAACTTTGTTTCAGAAGGGGAAATCAAGGCTCCAAATGAGGAGATTTGCAGATCACACAGTCCTGGTGAGGGAAGAAACAAGGGCTCTATTGCTAAAAAGCAACAGTTAAGGATATGGGGGGAGGGCAGGATTGCTGACACCAGTGTGCTGGGGAAGCACATCTGGCCCTAGCCACAAGAAGAGGCACCGTTAGTGTATGCGCAGATAGGTTAGCCCTCACGCTATTCTCTCCCGAGCCCCTGGTTCTTCAGTGTCTCCTGCCATCTGATGGCGCTGCCTCTGCTCCAGCCCCAGGAGTGGGAGAAGGGGACAGCTCTGCTTCCTGCCAAACAAGAAGAAACTCCAGAGGGTGGCTCCCCTGACTCTTGGCTCTTTAGGCCCCACCTGGAACTCTGCATTACATTTGGGGTCAGAGGGGGTCCAGGAATGAGGCTCTCTAGAACCCACATCCTGGGAGAAGCCGTTGGGAGAGCTGCAGAGGGAAGGCGTGCAGTCTCCCGAAGGGTGTCCTCAGGGAGGCGCAGAGCAGGTCTGTGGCCGTGATGAGGCAAGAGGAAGCTCACAGGCAGCTGAGCAGAAGGGCGGACTTTGGTCACCACGAATTTGTCCAGCCAGAACAGCATGGAAAGACCTCGTAGAGGGAGACTAAGATGGAGGGAGAGGGAGGGGAAGGGAACAGGAAGGTAGGAATGAATGATGGAATGAACAAATGATCCTGTTGATGACTAGATAAAACAGGCTGCTTTTAAGGACAGGGAGGCTGATGTGACAGGTCACTGATAAAAGGTGCTCTTGGCTCTCTCCCCATACGGGCACCGTCCTTGTTTCTAAAAGCCTCTCCAGACACTAGGACATCACCATGTCCCCAGCTCCGTGATGTTGTTGACTCCTCTCTCACTGCCTTCACGAGAGAACACGGTAGGTTTGCGTCCAGTGTTCCATGGAGGAAGACTTCAGGGAGAGCTTGGTTTGTATTCTCCTTGTTGGGCACTCGCCCCTCTCCCTTCTACGTTCACAACATACTGACAGCAGCTACACAGTTTTCTCTGTAGAGGGAAAAAAAAGGTCTACGCCCTCCCAAGCCACACCAGTGGATGGGGTAGAGGCTACAAGACGGATGTGTCCCAAGTCCGCTGACTCCTAACTCAACAGGCTACGTAATCCCAGCGTAGTGAGGGGGATGTGGGGATTCCATCCCTAGCATCCACACGGGGCCACGGGAAACCCCAAGAACCCTTGACCTGCTGTTCTTCTGGTCCCAGAAACAATGTCCTCCTCACTTAGAAGGATGTTTTTGGGAGGAAGATAATCTATGTTTGCCTGACTGGTGACTCAGACCGATGTCCCAGATGGATTTAGATAGATGGAAGCCAGGTAAAGATGTAATACCATGTCCTAACTAGCCACCCATAGACTACAATTAGGTTTCTAAACAGAGCCAAGATGTCAGGGCAGGACACACTCAAGGGCCAAGACACTGAAGCTTGGAGTTACAGCCTGCCTCCAGAGAGGATCATCTCTTTGCCCCTTTTGAGACAGAGGCAACCAGTTCTGTCTTCTGGGTATAGCTGCAACCACGTCCTTCCTGGTAAGTAACCGATGAGGGAGGGGCTGGCCCTTCATGGATCCCTGGGATGGGGACACTTGCCATTTATAAAATGAGACAACATGGGCCACCCCTGCTCTCTTCTCCATGGCAGAGTCTGGCCTATTCCCCTTACCCTAGGGAAAGGGTTTCCTTAAGATCCCGGAGGGTGGACAGGGATGGGCTGGAGGCCCAGGAGGAAGGGATGTGGGGCAGTGCAGACAGTAACCTCAGGAGATGCTGCGAGGCTTTTCTGAGTGAACACCTCCAAGCCTGCTGCTCTTCCAGGTACCAA
The DNA here is from genome assembly GCF_903995425.1 of Onychomys torridus. NCBI lineage: Eukaryota > Metazoa > Chordata > Mammalia > Rodentia > Cricetidae > Onychomys > Onychomys torridus. The sequence goes on from NC_050446.1 coordinate 138,088,085, forward strand.
GTCCTGCTGAGAAGTGTCCTGGGTCCTCTGGGCCTGCAGGGGAGGCCCAGGGCCGGAGAAGAGGGAGAGGAGAAAAGAAAAGAGAAATGAGACAGAGAGAGAGAGAGAGAGAGAGAGAGAGAGAGAGAGAGAGAGAGAGCAGGAGAGACACATAAAGTTTGTAAATAGTTCAGCTTTGTAGGCCCCACACTGTTATGTTAGTTCATGGATTCTGTCCAGAAGGAGCCACTCTGAGGGAGAAGACAGAAGGACAGCTGTGGTCGACGGCAAGGCAGTTCTGTGGCTTTTCCAGTCTCTCGTGCTCACTAACACTCAAGGGAGTCTGGAATCCCACCATTTACTCTGACTGCAAGCCTGCCCCAGGTGTCATGGGCTTAGGCCATGATGAACCTGTAGCTGAGGTCACAGTCATATCTTTTAAATGTCCTTGAGAAGCTGAGGAGACGCCACAATTAGTATAGTTCTTGTATAGACATGAGGATCTGGGGTCAGATCCCCAGCAGCTGTGAAAACAGAACCCCAGCTGTTGCAGCTTAAGTCTGTAGCCCCAGCTTGGGGGAGGTGGAGACAGGCGGATCCCTGGAGCTCACAGACCAGCTGGCCTAGCTGAGTCAGTGAGTGGCTTTATCTCAAAAAGTAAAGTGGAGGACCCATATGGAGAAAGGAGAGACTCTCAAAAGTTGTCCCCTGACCTCCACACACACAACACACAGACACACTGCATACACAAATAATAAAACCATAATTAAAAAAACAGAGAATGACTGGGGAAGTTAGCCCATGTCAATCTCTGGCCTCCACATGAATGCACACACATACATGTGTAATGCACATGTGTACACACCCACATGAACACATATACAACTACACCACCCCATACACAATTGTCTTTCAAACTAAAACCTTTGCCCAATGGGAATTGTCCAAGTCCCTGCTGCTTTCTCTTTGGCTTGGGAGGGACCCAACAAGCTTTGAGACAGCTCTGGGAGTTCTGGGTGGTGTGTCCTCGAAGAGTCCTCCAGAGAGCCATACCAGGCCAGGGATTCTAGTCACCTTTAGCAGTGGTCCCACAACTATCAACACTTCCTAGAGGACAATGAACTTCCATCTTCTTGTTTTAGTTAGCCTTGCCAATGACCTCCCAATGGAATGACATTCTGGCCCCCTTCAGATGGCCTATGCAAGGAGGCTCACAGAGGTGGCCTTACTCACCCAAGGGCAGCATCAAGTCCTTTTCTATAGCTCCTCCCCATTTTGCAAATCTTCAAGAACCCATAAATTCCAAGGGGCATAAAGGACAGTTCTAAATGGTTCATAACTCCAACAGGGGCTCCTGTACTTCCCAGGAGTGGTGACCAGTTTTCAGGGCTAAGGAGGTGATGGCTGGAACAAGCTCCATCTTTACTTAGGTCCCTCTGCCTGCAGCTCCAGTTATGGCCAGCAGGCGGGGCACACTCCCAATTCCAGGCCCTAGCACTCATCTATCGCTCCTTTCTCTGCTGACATCTCACCCTTTGGGTAGCTTCTACATCACGCTTCAGCTGCAGTCAGGCGAGACCTGACTCACCTCAGGACTGTTAGAAGTCACACTGGTCAAGTCTTTCCCTAGGGAATGAGGGGTCGAGAGGAGAGTGCAGTGTACCAGCTCACTACATGACAACCACGGTCCAGTCTGAGGTCTCAGTTATGCTGGGTTCACAGAAGCCCTCAGAGGCCTGTCCAACCTACAGCCTGGGGGCCATGTGCATCCTGGAGAACTACAAAAGCTGATCAATACAAGTGCAGATAACAATGTTGTGTCTCATGTTTACATTTGCCCCCTCTGCTAGCAGGCGCAGAGCTCTGTCTTCTCTCCAGGGAATCAGCCTTCAAGGCTCCCAAAGCATCCCTAACTGTGTGACTTTGGCAGCCATGGAATTCCAACTGTGTAAAGAGTTTACACTTCACAAGGAAAACCCTCTGCTATCTGGTGGACTCAGACCATATTCAATTAACACTCTACACATTAACTCATGGCTGCTTCACCAGTGTCCAAAGCACTAGAGAGAACACATGTACACAACTGACTCTATATCTGATCTTGCCTCGAGTCCGCTGTGAATGAAAGACAAACTCAATGATGGCGAACAGAACAAGCAGCGCTATCATGCTGACTCATTCTTTGTCTCTCTGGGTCTCAGTAAAAGGAGGTCTTTGAACAGAGAGAGTTCCCGGGGTCCGTCCGGCTTTGATTTGGAGATCTGCAAGGCTGAGTCCTGGGACTCCGTAAGGAACACCAAATAGCTCGTACCAGACAGCATGGTGGTCATGTGGTCCCTCTCCAAGCATTATCCCATCTGACCTTTACAACATCCCTATAAACATCTCCACCTAACAGGGCCTCAGGGAGATGAAGTAACAAGGCCAGAGCCCTCCAGCTGACAGGTAATAGAACCAGGAGTCTAAGTTTAGACCACAATCAATCTGGTGACCAGTGAGCAGCAGCTCGAGAGAGAAACTGGGGTAAATCCTGCCAAGATTCAGCAATTGCTAAAAATAATAGCTTGAGAGTATAAACACAGGATTTCCCCAAATCATGTCTTTTTCAGTTGAGAAAATACTCCTAGATTTCCACCCTGGAGGGCAGGACACATGGGGTCTTTTTGGGAAAGCCTCGGGAGCAGTCTGGTTTGTACAGAGGAGTCACCACTTTGGTGAGCTGAGAATCCTTCCAGCAGGTACCATGTCTCCCTGTACGTCACATGCTCCAAAGGGGCTGGCCCTGGGTAGGCTTCCAGGATTCTTAAAGTTGGCTATGCAAGAGACTTGACTCGGACACTTGTTTCAAAGGCTGGTTCCAGGGCTCTCCTGGGAAACGGCTGCTTCTGTGGGTCCCACATGGGGTCCCTGAGCCTGCGTTTCTAACAAACACACTTGCCCTATTTTTTTTTTTTCTTGCTTGATTGAAGGGGGACTACACCAAGCTACCAGGAATTTTGGAGTTGTTCATGTTTTAAGATGGTCCCTAGGACCCAGCAGTTAGTGGATTTGACCTTCTCTCCCCTCAACCCCTGGCCCAAGACAGAATAGGCACATATCTGTGTGGAGGATGAACGTGAATGTATACTTACCCCCTACCCCTACCCTGTGCCCCTTTACCCAAGATCTCTATTGAGGGCTTCGGCAGGATACCCACCTCACTGGCTTTCTCAGGGGTGCCCTTGGGGGAGGGGGAGGCGGGCGACGAGGGCAGCCTGCGCTCCCGCTCCCGATCTCGCTCCCGGTGGATGAGTTTGCTGTTGGGTTCCTTCAGGGCCCTCTTGAGCTCATTGATGCTGGCCTGGTGCTTCAGTAGGACATCCTCTGGCTTGTCCAAGAACTAGGCATGAGAGAAGAGGGCAAAGGTGTAAGATAAACGGCATGGAGCAGGTGAAGAAGGCACACCCACCATCCCATCCTGACACTGTCACCCTCATAATAACCCAAGGAGCCAAGGGAGCAAGGACGATGGACTCCAAGAGATGCACTGGCCAGGGTCATGGGGCATCTGGATGACAAAGAGGACAGTCTAGTGAAGTCACCTCCTCTTCTCCCCTGCCCACCTTACCCTGGAATATTCAACTCCACTCAACCCTCAAGTCTGGGTGAGTTCCCGTTGTGCTCTGAGCCCAGATGGAGTCAGACACACAGATGACTTTCCTGTTTATGATCCAGGCACAGCAGGCAGCATCTACCAAGGTGAGAAGTCCCTGGTGTGTTCACTGAGCTGTACAGGCTCGCTGGCTGGATTCCCAGAACCCCCTTGAATCCTGGCTCCTACCTCTCCTTAAGACTTGGACCACTGTACTTGATAGTATGTTTGGTCTAGGCTCTCCAGAGCCCCCATCCAACTGGTCAGGCTCCGTAGAGGCCTGGGATAAAGATATGCCTAAGCTGGGTTGTCCAGAAAAATGGGCCCTGTTCCCTTTCTTGGAGCCAGGGAAAGACAATTTGCAGCCTTCTCTGCCATGGGCCACTGCCTTCTCCATCACAGAAGCTCCCAGATGCCTTCTGAGTCCTGACTCTAAAAGTAGATAGAGTCATATGCCATCAGCAAGACCAGGATGCTGGGGTGGAAGTGAAACTCGTGTGGGAAAAGACGTTAGAAAGAAGGGCGAAGGGATGAGCTTCAAGGCCTGGCAGGAGAATGAGTCAGGTAGAGCTGCATCCCAGGTGTGTGGCTCACTAATCTATGACGCGTGAATCCATGCCAGTGTTGTAGATAGAGGGAGCGGTCTGCTTGGGCCCAGTGACGAGGAGCCACAGAGAACTGCCGGTGCTGGTCACCGACCTGCTTCTGGGAAAAAGAGTGGGCTGGCGGCCCAAGGATTATCTGCAAGGCTCTTTGAGGAGAACTCCCTGGAAGATAAGCTAGCCCCTGGACAGGGCTAGACTCTTCCCCTGGGCTCATCCCTGGCATCTAGGAATCACTGTAGTGCTCCTAAAATTTCTCAAGAAGAAAGCCAACCCCACCGAGCCTTCTGCTTTCTCCCCGGACACCAGATTGGACCTCAGGCCTTCCCTCCCAGGCTAAGCTGTCCACAGACTGTGTCTATCTGAGAGGTCAAGTGCGTGTGCATAGGCAGTGAGAACAGGTTTCAATGGTGAGTGGATCTTCACCCAAGATGATCCCAAATGGCCTGCTGGCCCTGTGGTGAATTGTGCTCCCAGAAGCTGGAGAGTGTTTGGGTCCTGGGGTCCCTATAGGTTAAAGGCCTTGGAGAAACTAAGGGATGAGTGTCAAGGCTTAGCACAAAAATGAGGCAGGTATGGCTGGAGTCACAGGTAGTAGTCTGTATGTGTGGATGGGATCAGGGTCCAAGGAGCCTTTCTAAGACCCAAAGTCAGCAGCAGAGCTGGGCTAAAGCCCAGATCTCAGGATGCCACAGCTGGGCCCTGACTGTGGTCTGCTCTCAGCAGCCTAAGAACGGCCTGCATCTCTAGAGAGACCTGGATATTGTGAGAGGGAAGAAGTGGGCGTGGGAGGCAGAAGTTGACGTCATCATTGACTAGGAAGATGAGAGAAGAGAAGGAGAGGAGGTGTCCAGGGAGGCAGTGGGGCTGGAGCAGATGCATACCTGCACTGAGGGCTCCTCCTTCCCCACCCAGGCCCCACCCCCACATCTGGTTGTCAAGAGATATAAAGAACACAGATGAGATGTAGGTGTGGCCAAACAGTGCTAGTGGGGAGGAGATGAAGCTCAGGAAGGGGAGGGAGGGAGGGAGTGGAAAGAGGAGCTAAATGGAAACACACAAGTGGAACTGGGAGGGGGGGATGGGGGGGAGGGGGGGATGGGGAGGCAAGCATAGATCACCAGGCCCAGCAAAGAGTGTCACTGGGTGGAGGGCGGGCACATGGATGGGTCTAGAATCTGTCCTGGGAGCTGGACATGAGCTTAATGGGAAGGGCAGGGACCAGAAAGGAAGACAATGGAAGAGAGGGTGTGGAAGGCGGGCAGAAATGACGCTGAAGCCGGGGTGGTGCCAGGGACGTGATCTGGGGACAGCGTGAGATGGTGATGAATGAACTGGGGATCTGAATGGCTATCAAGGGAGGGACGGTCCATGCAGTACCTCCTGCTTGTGTCTTGGCGTGGTTTCCTGCTCCGGCTGGTAGGATAAGGCAGGAGGGAAAGGAACCAGCAGGGTCAGTAGAATACACAGGTTAGAGACATCGAAACCAGCCTGGTCCAGCTAGGGTAGCCCTGTGCACTCACACCCAATCCCACCATACAGTGCGGGCCAGGAAAGCTGCTAAGGTAATAGGTAATGGAGGTAGTCAGAAGAAGGTGTGGGGTAGAAGCAGGGAGCTATCCCAGGAAGGCAAAGGAGAGGACGGGCCTAGAGTCCAAGTGGGTAGAGCCACATTCACGGGTTGGTGTGTATCCGTGTCCGTGGCTTCCCGCTGCTTGTAACAGTGAGGATGTGATTAGGGGCCTGTGTTCACACTGCAGAACTACATGGCAGAAAAGGACTGTGTAGCAAAGCCAAGGAAGCCACGCCTGGCCTGTGTGAGGCAAGCCTGTGCATGTGAACATGCTATCATCATGACTATTCATGAGTCTAAGGCTGGGGTGTGGAGGTGTGGAAGTGAATGTTGGGCTTTGTGTGCCTGCAGGAGCATGTACACACACACAGACACACACACACACACACAGACACACACACACACACACACACACACACACACACACACACACACACACACACACACACACACACACACACACACACACACACACACACAGACACACACACACAGACACACGCACACACACACACGCACACACACACATACAGACACACACACATACACACACATACACACAGACACACACAGACACACACACACACAGACACACACACACAGACACACACACACAGACACACACACACACACACACACACACACACACAGACACACACACACAGACACACACAGACACACACACACACAGACACACACACACAGACACACACACACACAGACACACACACACACACAGACACACACACACAGACACACACAGACACACACACACACAGACACACACACACACAGACACACACACACACAGACACACACACACACACACACACACACAGACACACACACACAGACACACACACACACAGACATACACACACAGACACACACACACACACAGACACACACACACACAGAGACACACACACACAGACACACACACACAGACACACACACACACAGACACACACACACACAGACACACACACACAGACACAGACATACACACACAGACATACACACACAGACACATACAGACAGACACACACAGACACACACACAGACACACACACACAGACAGACACACACACAGACACACACACACAGACATACACACACACACATACAGACACACACACACACACACAGACATACACACACAGACACACACACACACACAGAGACACACACACAGACATACACACACACACAGACACACACACACACACACACACACACACACACACACACACACACACTCTGGGGATGCGTATGTCCAGAGTCAGGGTGGGGCTGCAGAAAGGACACACTTACACTTCATACTGGGGCCTTTGGTGACCTGGTCATGCTCAGGAGAGGAGAAGAGACATGGAGCCAGACCCCAATTAAAGGGGATACAAGGAGTAAGTGAAGGGGAGGGGGCTGAGTTTCCCAGGAGGTAAACACCTGCAACCCAGGGAAGCTGGGCAAAAAGGGGGCTGCATGCCAACTTCCAACCCCAACCCTACTCTGCATGTCCAGGTGTGGAGTGCTGCCCAAGGCCAAGGTCCTGTTCATGGTGTGTCCCACAGCAGGGGGGTTGCATACAATCAGGACATGTGAAGGCCAAGGCTAAGTCTAGGCCTCAGGCCACCATTCAGGTGGTACAACAAGGTACTTGGCAATCCAGTGGGCTCCTACCTTTAGCTCCTTTATCTTGGTGGGGGTCCTGAGCTCTCCTTCTTCGGCCTCTGAGCGCCGTCCCCCTGACTCCGCATCGTCTTCTCGCTTGTCCCCGTCAGGCCCCGCATCATGGTTCTCGCTGACTGAGGCAGGACGGGAGAACTCCGCTAAGGCAGGCAGAGTTGGCGAAGTGACTGTGTGCGCATCTCCCCGTGCACAGTCAGAAAGCCAGCCACTGCCCAGCCTTCCCCACTGCAACCCCCTGTTCACCCTGGTCCACGGTTGGACAGTCGCGAAGCTGCTTCCCACCCTCGGGCTCCTGCCTACTTTCCACAGCGCTAGAGTCGCAAACCCAACCCTTCCTGGCTAGGTGACAGTGGATAAGTTACACAATCCCTCTGGGCCTCAGTTTCTTCATCATTAAGTAGTATCTATGTCAGAAAGACGAGGTAAGAACCCAATAAACTAAGGTGTATAAGTACTTCAGAGAGTGTCTGGCCCAGAGCGAGTCTTCCATCCATGCTGGCCCAGCAAACATTGTTTGGGTTGTGGTCCTTAGGCAATTCCTGATATATCATTATTTAGCAATATCCAGATATCTTGAGACTAGCTTTTACAAATGGTAGCAGAAGCTTACAAACGGTTTGCTTTCTCTGTAGATTAATACAATTCAAAGGGATTCCTGTAATGGCCGTCTCTCTTGCCACAATTCTAAAATATTTTTCTGAACAGAAGAAGTGTGGGCTTAGAGACTGTACCAGGCCCTGGGTACAACCCAAAATGGTGCAGACTGAGCTTTAGTGGGAACAAAGCTGCAAAACCCATCATGACGACAGCCAGAGCACACACGGGTTGGCCGCCATTAAAGAGATGCCAACTTGCCTCTCCTTTCGGGACTATTTCCCTCTGCAAAGTGCCAATTCCTGCACACTGCCTGGCTTGATTTACACTGCTCTGTGTTGTGGGCTAGCCTGGGAATTACTACCTCCACTTGACAGAGGAGAAGTTGAGGCTTCAAGAGGAGAAGGTCCCATAAGTGTCCTTTCAGGATGTCAAAACAAGAAACCCAGCCTTCAGAATTAGAGTCCAGGCTTCTCTTCCCCCGACAAGTTCCCCCAACTCTGGGCTAGCCTCTGTCACCACCTCCCCTCAATCTAGGTTCCATTTAGCTCGGGCGTAGGAATGGGGCCTGGAGGAAAGGGCCAGGGCCAGACCAGATCCTCCCTCTTTCATGTAAACCACACGATGCCACTCTACTGGCAGAATGTCAACCTGTGCGCTGCTGAGCTTCTTGGGCAAAGGCCCAGAAAATTAGATGGCAGAACCTGGGACCCCTCAAGGTCACAACCCAGAGAAGTCCTGGAGTGTATGTCACATCCTGGTGGGACAGAGCTGACACTGCCCAGGGGCAGTGGTGCTTGTAAGATCATCCTGTCTGGTGCAAAGGCCCTTGGGAGTGTCTAGCACAACCACCACGTGTATTCTGGAGAACCTGCCATGTTCTCACACCTCGTTTCCCAAGGACCCCTCTCACCCCAGCTCCAGTCTGGGCCGTACCTCCATCAAGGCTGCGGGACATGGTGTATCGCTTGCTGGAGGAACGCTCAAAAAAGGGTGCAGGCCGGTCGATGAGGGCGCTGGCTTGTCGGGTCTGTGCCTGCGTCCTTCCGCTGTACCGGAACTTGGAGCCCATCACCAGAAAGCCCTTGGGTGGTGGCTCCGGGGATACCAGCCTAGAACAGATTAGTGGAGATGAGGAAGGGGGATCAGGCCTGCACTGCCAGGCCCAAAGTCAGACCACAGCAGGTTTTCCACTCCAGTGTCCCACCAGCTACAATACTGCCTTGTCCAGACCAGGGAGACTTAGGGGAAGGTGGGGCTGGCTGTGCTGACACCGCTTCCTGCTCCCCTGAAGCCTCACAGGTTCTCTTATCCCTCTCATCCCACCCAGGGGCGACTCACCGGAAGAAGGTGTGGTGCTCGATGCAGACCTTCCACAGCCGCTTGGCTGAGCGGTGGTTAGGGAGCTTGAAGCCGATGGTGCTCTCAAACTGCTCATACTGGGAGGCCAAGAAGGGTGGATTAGAGGTGAGGCCTGGGCCACGCTCACCACCAGCCCTCCTGCTCACCTCTCCTCACACAGGTGTAACTTCAGGCTGTTCATGCGTGTGAACAGGGTGGCCTGAGCCCTTTTCTATGACAGATCCAGTGCTAAACACTGGAGACACTGGAGAGATCGACACAGAAGCTCCCAGGGAACAGGAGGTCTCAAATAGTTAAATGGGGCTGGGGAGATGGCTCAGTGGGGAAACCTTTGCCTCGCAATCATGAGGACCTGAGTTCAAATCCCCAGAACTTACATAAAAGGCCGATGGGTGTGACAGGCCACCCGTAATTGCAGCCCTGGAGGGGGAAGATGGAGGATCCCAGAGCAATCTGGCTAGCTAGACTAGCCATACTGGTGAGCTCTGGCTTTGCCTGAAAGACCCTGCTCACCGAATAAGGTGTGAAAACAGTTGAGGATGAGAGATAGATTTCCAACATCAACCCTGGGCCCCCACCTAAACACATACATACACAGACACACACTCATGTACATATCACACACTCATGCACATACTCATACACACACACCACACACAATCATGCACACACATACTCATGTACATACCACAGTCATGTACACACTCATACACACTCATGTACATTTCACACACACACACAGAAGAATGAATCAGATCATTGCAGATGTGGGTAAGAGCTATATGAGAAGAAAGAAGGATCTGCTGGGCAGGCTTGGGTGGGGCTGTCAGAGAAAGGACTGTCCTCCATATGCATGAGCTCTGTGCTGAGACTGAAGGACGGGGTATTGCTATAGCCAGGTCCACACTGTCCCCCAAGACAAAGGTGCTAAACACATCATCCCCAGTGTGGTGCATCTGGAAGGTAACGGAAGCATTTGAGAAATGGGGCCTGGCCGGGCATTGGTGGCACAAGCCTTTAATCCCAGCACTCGGAGGCAGAGCCAAGCAGATCTCTGTGAATTAGAGGACAGCCTGGTCTACAGAACTACAGAATAAGATCCAGGACAGGCACCAAAACTACACAGAGAAACCCTGTCTTGAAAAAAACAAATCATAAATAAATAAATGAATGAATGAATGAATGAATGAATGAATGAATGAATAAATAAAAAGCGGGGCCTGCTGGGAGATCTTAGGGCACTGCGTGTGTCCTCAGATGCCGGTGCCTACTCCTTAGTTACTCTACACCTTGACCATGTGTGACCACTCTAGGCTTTCAGGCCCTCATGTCATGACATGCTGCTTCTCCATGAGCCCAGAGTCACGGGGCAAACCCAACACGGACTAAAGCTCCCCAACAGTGAGCCAAAGCAAACTTTCCTCTGTGCGGCAGATTCTGCCAGGTGTCATGGTGACAGAAAGTGGTGGGTGACAGGGGATGGCATGGGTGGTGGGGATGGCGGTGGGTGGTGGGGATGGCGGTGGGTGGCAGGAGCTGATATAAGGGGAAAAGGTCAACGAAAGGGACCGTGTAGAGACACAGGTGACAGACAGCCTGCTGCGGCTGGCACAGTGGTGAGGAAGGCCAGGTGGGTCATGGTTACTCAAGCAACAGAATCAAAAGGGCTTTTGATGAGACTCTTTGGCAAAAGGGAAAGAGGAGTGGGTGCATGCCTCTGTGTACACACGTGTGTTATCACGTGCCTGGGCGTGTCTTGGTGTACAGACACAGTGGACTATTGCACACAGGCAAATTTGTGCACACAGACATGTATTAACTTTTCTGTGGAGCCCGAATCCATGGGGGTCTCACTCTATTTTTGCTCATAAGTCATATGTGTGAGTGTACACGTTCACATGCACACATATTGCTTGAAAGCATATATCCAGGGCTGGCAAGGTGGCTCAGCAGATAGGGCATTTTGCCACTCAGCCTGATAACCTGGGCTCCATTCCCCAGGACCAATATGGTAGAATAAGAAAAATGACTACAGCAAAATGTCCACAGGACCTGATCTCCAGCCTCTACATGTGCACCACTGCACATATGCACATGTGTGTGCATGCATACATGCACACACACACAAACAAAATAAACAAAATGTGAAGTAACATGTCCAGGGTGTGTAGTCTACACAGAGAGGTAGGGAGGAGGGAGAACCATCTTCCATGGACCCTAGAACTTTGTTCATATTTCCCAGGTAGGAAAAACCCAGGCAAGTTGCTGGGGTCCTCTCTATTAGGTTCAGTCAAACACCAAGTAGTGGAGGGTTTGGCAGTCTGAATGCAATGGCCCCATAATCTCATAGGGAGTGGCACTATTAGGAGGTATGACTTTGTTGGGATGGGTAAGTATGTCACTATGGGGGTGGGCTTTGGGGGTCTCCTATGCCCAGGATACCACCCAGTGTGTCAGTCGACTTCCTGTGGCCTGCATATCAAGATGTAGCCAGCATCACATCTGCCTGCATGCTGCCATGCTCCCCACCATGATAACAGACTGAACCTCTGAACTGTAAATGTGCCACCTCAATGAAATGTTTTCCTTATAAGAGTTGCCGTGGTCACGGTGTCTCTTCACAGCAATAGAAACCCTAACTAAGACGGGTGGTGAGTGAAGAGAGTTGGTTCGGGGCCGGGCTCACCTCCCCAGGCCGGATCTTGATGTAGAAGTTACTCCTCTTGTAGGAGATCTTGAGGATCTTGGGCCAGGCAAAACGGTTGATTCTCAGGCGATCCCGGTAGATGAGCAGGCCGTTGGCACAGACACCCAGCATGATATCGATTCCCTCAGAGTCCTGCACAAGGAGAGAGCATGGGATGGGAGTCTGAGCCAGGCACTGGCAGCCTGCTACCACCCTGCTCCACTTGTGATGGGCTCCAGGGGCAGGCTGGAGTCCCTCGACTAATATTCCCCAGTCATCTTGACATCCTCTTACTTAGTCATGGATCCACCACCCACTCCTTCAGTCACTTACTCTGTCAGCCATTCAGTCACTCGACAAACATTTAGTGGCCATGTGCCGCACGCTACTGTGACAGAAATAAGCTAAGGCCTTGGTCTGTCTCTCACATGCACCCAATCTAGTGGTGGCACAAACTACTAGATTTAAGAGGAAACTGAATCCAAGGGGGAGATGATAAAGGTCTGAGAGAATAAACGGTTATTAACTTTGAGAAAGGAGAACCCCAAGGGTTCCAAGCTGGAGACAAAGCAATCCAGACACTAGCTCTGGGGGCGGGGGCGGGGGGAGGGTGGCACAGTTCCCCAGGAAGCACTAAGGTGAGGGCTTGCTGGGACTCAGTGGTACCTTAGCGTGGTGCAGATCAACCCCATACATGGACAGCTTCTTGGCATTCTCCAGGAAGTGGATCTCCGCCTCTCCTGGGGTCATGCCCCTGAGGAAAGAAAGGATGATTGCAGGAGGTGGCAAAGGCCAGGCTGAGTCCAACTGGCTGTGCCACCAGAACTGGCCATCCCAGAACGGTAGGTGGCCGAGCCTTGCCCGAGGCCCTCCCCTCTGCCCCCAGGACAGGACCGAGAGCTCCTCTACTTCAGTCCGCCAAGCCCGTCTTCTGCCACACTCAGGCCCAGTCTTGTTTTAACCGGGAAGCAGACAAGAGCTACACTGAGAGTTAGGATTTCTGTCTTAGTTCCCACCAAAGTAAGTATGAAGTTCATACATCCTGCTTCTCATGGCTGGGAAGACCACTAAGGAAGAAGTGTTCATTAGAATCACCCAAGGGCTCCTCACACCACCCTCAGAAGTCGGCAGTGGCCGGTCCCACTTAAACCTCCCTGAAGTACTCAGGCACTCAGGCTCCCTTCTTATGAGTTGTGTTGGGAATCAAGCTCCATCTTTGCTCTGGCTGCCAGGGAGCTCAGGCTGCAATTGACACCCACAGCAAGCACCATCACAGACTATGGTGCTGCTTACTGTTTGACCCAGATGCAGCCTTTCAGTCTGTCCACTCCGTAGGGCAGGTGTTACTCTCAAGTGAGGCAGCCAGTGCCTGGGGAGATCGTGAGTTTGCTGAAGAGCACACCGCTATTAAGTAACAGCAGTGTCTGGATTGAACTCTAGGCAATGTGACTCCAGACTCGGTGTTCAAAAGCAAGTCTGTCTCTTGCATTCTCTGGCCTCCATTTCCTCTGCCCTGACCACCTTGGAGATTCTGTGTGGAATTCATGGATGCCAGATGTCACTATGCTTTAAGTTCGGAGAGTTATGATGGCCACTGCTGGCATTGATCGAGGGACATATTGATCTGTCCTTCTGTGAATTACTATCCCTCTTCCAAATCTCCAGGCCACCTTGCTATCTAGGACTGGCAAGAACGGCAGACAGCAGGCATGGCACCCTCATCCTATGTCTGGTGGCCAAACTGCTTGTCTCCTACTCAGCATGACTCCATGGCAGTCAGTGTGAACCCAGCAATGCTGCTGTGCAAATCTCTGAGAACATTTATTTGCCATCTTTGGCCCAGTATCCATGGCACCTAGCAGAGTCATCCCCATATATGAACTCATCACATCTGGCCATGACCCTCCTCTCCAGATGTAGCCACAGCACACAAGCGTCCCCACTCCCTCCAAGTGTAGGATGAGATATATCATCGGAGTCCCTCCCACAGGTGCAGCACTGTACTCTTTAGAATGAATGTATTTTCACATCAGGTTCCCATAACAACCTCGAGCTTGGACCAAAGCACCTCCGGCTTAAAAGGACCCTAAAGATCATTTTGATTCAGGGGTAGGTAGTGTTCTCTGCAGAGCAGGCACTGGGAAATGGCAGTGGACTGTATGCCCATTGTTGCAATTACTTAGGGGTGTTATGGGCATTTGATATCTGCAGCCCAAGGAAGTGTAAGATCCTGCTTGATGAATTCTGCTGTCTCCAATACCAGCAGCTAAACAACATTCATCATCTCAGCCTGTGTATTTATAGGTGAAAATGGGGCTTACAGAGGTTCAGTAACTAGCCCACAATCACACATCTGGCCAATTATCTTCTAACTCCAGAACAAAGTATTCAATCAACAACTCAACAAATATGCAATCAACAACTCAACAAAGTATGTAATCAACAACACAAATGCCCCAGTTGAGGGATAGCGACACTCAGCCCACACGTGATGTGGCTGTAATATTCGTTGTGTGGCCTCCTTAATAACCCCATGGGGCATGATGACCAGCACCATACTGAATAGTTGAACATGCCAAAGCACAGTGAAGTAAGTAAATGACCTGTCAACATTCCCTGGTTAGAAAGGGGCACAGTCAGGTTTGGCATTTGCATTTAAAACTTTGGATTTTTTTGCCAAAACCTCTGCATCAGCGCCCTTCCCTGGAGGCATGCCACCATTATCACAACTGAGAAACAAAAACTGATCCCCAGAGGCTTGGGACAGGGAATTTTACCCCCACAGGAACTCAAGAAGTTGAGATCCAAGTCACTTGCAGCCATACAGACAGTCTCAGTTATTCCCCCCTTATGGAAATGACCTGTTGCCAGGTACCTCGTGTTAGGGAGTGGCATATGTAAAACTCAGCCTTCAGGGCCCAGCCCTTCGACCTGCCAGGCACTCACCTGTACGTCTTGTGCAGCTCCATGATCCTCTCCTCCAGCTCCCGGGTCTGGTTTGGTGCGAAACGGAGCTCGCTGACATAGTTGCCCATGTGCTCCTCTGCATCATAGTCTCCCAGCTCAGCCTGTACAGCATAGGAGCCCAGCAGGGCATGTGTGACAAAGGAGCAGGGCAGCCGGCCTGTGATGATGTCTGCCCTGAGCTGCAGGCACAGGTAATACCTGGAGACAGGGAAAGAGGTGGGCATGGGTCTACACTTCCCAGTAGCCCAGACCCCGACAGCTGGGCTGCTGGAACCAATCAAAATCAGCTCTGGAAAATGGTGCCCATAGACACTGGCATTCAGTGCTAATGAGTGGTATGTCCTACGAACAGGTTTTGAGACATGCCATGTGACTTCCAGCATTTTTGTTCATTTCGGAATTTGAGGAATTTTTTTTTCTATTCTAAGAGAATTTCTGAGATTTATAATTCATTTCCAAGCTCAACAGGACTACTACTGGTTAGGTCCTTGGGGGAGAAAATGACTTGTAGTTTTATTTATTCATTTTTGTTAATTGGTTTGTTTTGTGTATGTGTGTAAGATGTGTGTGCAAGAAGACACATACCATGGTTTGCTTGTGAAAGTCAGATAACAGGTTTTTGCTTTTTGCTTTTTGTTTTGGTATGGTTTTTTGAGACAGGGTTTTTCTGTGTAACAGCCTTGCTGTCCTGGAACTCTCTCTGTAGACCAGGCTGGCCTCGAACTCATAGATGTTCACCTGCCTCTGCTTCCCAAGTGCTAGGATTAAAGGCATGCACTACTACTGCCTGGCCAGAGAACAATTTTTAGAGCTTTTTATTTTATTGTATATGAATGAGTGTTCTGCCTGCATGTATGTGTGTGCACAATGTGTGTGCCTGGTGTCCATTGGGATCTGAAGAAGATGTCAGATCCCTTAACACCAGAGTTATGGGTAGTCATGAGCCACCATGTGGGTATTGGGAACTGAACCTGGGTCCTCTACAAGAGCAACAAGTACTCTTAGCCACTGAGCATCTCTCCAGCCCCAGAGGGCAATCTTGATTGTTGATCCTTACCTACCACCCTGTTGGGTCTTTTGTTGTTTGCTGCTGTGTATACCAACACAGCTGGCCCTGGAGCTTCTGAGGGCTCTCCTGTCTCGACTTCCTTAGCACAAGAGTACTGGGGTTATACACACATTACCACATCTGTCCTTTTGCATGGGTGCTGTGGATTATTCCTTTATACCATGTGAAGATGTGTCATCCAGACTGTTTTAATAGAAAGCTGAATGGCCAATAGCCAAGCAAAATGTTCAGGGGAGAGAGGACACTGGGAAAAGAAGGCAGAATCACGGGAAGTTACCAACCAGGAGAGGAAGCAGCATGGGCAGTACAGAGTAAAGGTAATAAAGCCATGAGACAAAAAGTACATTGATAGAAAAGGGTTATTTAAGTTGTAAGAACTAGTTAGTAACAAGCCTCAGCTACTGGCCAAGCTTTTATAATTAATAATAAGTCTCCGTGTCATTATTGGGGAACGGCAGTCTGACTACACATGGGTTCTGAGGATCCAAACTCAGCTCCCTCCCTGTGTGCAAGGACTTTACCCACTGAACTGCCTCCCTAGCCCAATTAGTTGGTTTTGAGCCAGAGTCTCACTGTGTAACCCAGGCTGGTCCAAAACTCATTATATATCCCAGGCTGTTATTGTATACAACTCCTCCTGCCTCAACCTTCCAAGTGCTGGGATTATAGGCATGCACCACTATGCATGGCTATCATGTAGTTTTAATTATGAATTCTAATCTGTTCTGGGCTTTTTTTTTCCACAGGGTGCCACTGTATAACCCAAAGTATCCTCCTACCTCAGCCTCCCAAGTGATGGGATGATAGGCATGCACTACCACACCTAATAGGCAGTGCTGGGCATGGAAGCCAGGGCTCCCTACATGCCAGGCAAAAACACTCTACCAACTGAGCTGCATCCCCCACCCTGCAAGTTAATATATTCTCAGATGAAAAAAGAAAGAAAGGAAGGAAGGAAGAATGGGCAGGAGGGAGGGAGGGAGGGAGGGAGGGAGGAGGGAGGGAGGGAGGGAGGAGGGAAGGAAGGAGGAAGGGAGGAAGGAAGGAAGAAGGAAGAAACTTTAGAGGAGTTTCCTCTTGACGGCCATTCCCAGCTCTCTCTCCAAGGCTACCGGTTATTTGCATGGTATTCCAGACATTCCTCCCCCACAAACACACAGAAATGCATATGGCTTTAATTTATGGGGGTTTTAATATGCAAATAATATCAAATGCTACCTCTGATTCTAGAGTTCTCTTTGTCATACCCAGTGACATAAGAAATGTCTCTACAGTAGTGTAGCTTGATCTGCTTAAGGGGCCCCATGGCAGTAAGATCAGGATCCATCCCTGGTGCATGAGCTGGCTCTTTGGAGCCCACTGCCTATGGTGGGACACCTTGCACAGCCTTGAGGCAGGGGGAGGGACTTGGACCTGCCTCCACTGAATGTACCAGGCTCTGCTGAGCCCCCATGGGAGGCCTTACCTTCTTGTAGGAGGGGATGGTGGATGGGTTGGGGGGGAATGCTGGAGGGGCGAGAGGAGGGAAGAGGGAGATCTGTGATTGGTATGTAAAATGAATAAAAAATTTCTTTAAAAAAAAGAAAAGAAAAGAAACGCCTCCATCTTGGCACGACTCTCCACACACACTTTAACCTCTGTACTGTATTCCACAGCCCCGAGAGACGGACCTGCCTATCCCAGCTCTCCCCAAAGAGTTTTCTACAGTGATTCATTGTGTGTGCGTGTGCGTTTGTGTGTGTAGGGAGGAAAGAACATGTGCAGGTTACAGAGTGTGCAGAGGTCAGTGGACAACTTTGGGAGGAGATTTGGGTCCTGGGGATCAAACTCAGGTCATCAGGCTTGGTGGCAAGTACCTTTACCCACTGAACCATCTTGCTGGCCCTCTCCCCAACCTTTCTTCTGCCTCTAGCCGTAAGTGAATTGTTTCAAAACCAAATTGGTCTAAAGAAGCATTTTGAGCCCCCAGGCTGGGCCTTTTTGCAGCTTACACTCACAGTGGATGGTTTTACCATTTAAGTCATTTGTATCACCTCTGCAGCCCTGGTCACTGACGCAAGACTCGGGCTGCCTCACCATCAGCCAGGGCTGTCACCTTGTCCTTTTCTGTCATGTTCTGACAATGTTTTGGCAAACTAACTGCCCAAGTCTCTTCCTTCAAAGTGACTTGGCTTAGAATTGTTAGTGCTCTGTGACATTATTTCAAAGTCAGAACCAAAGCCCTGGCGATGTGCATCAGTGTGTGCTCAGGTTCACGCATCACAGGAATCCAGCATGGGCCTGTGACATTTTGTTCAAGAGTCTAAAAATTCAAAAATCATTGCCAGAACTCTAGCCAATCCTTCATCTCAATCAATTTGTCATTCTGACCAGGTTATTTTGGGACTCACTATTTTTGACTAAATCAGCTGCTCCTACAACCCTACCTTCTGGAACCATCTGTGCTGGACAGGGCTAATCTTCCTCCTGGCGTCCCTGGAAGCCCATTACCCAGGGTCTGGCACAGAGAGGACACACTCTGGTGGTGGTGCTGGCCTAAAGCTCAGGATTGGGATATGGCTGCTGTCACCTTGGCCCCAAGCAGACCTCAGGGCTCAGAGTAGGACTAATGAAGCCAAGGCCTGGGGCCTGCTCTATTCTAGGAGTCTGTCGTCTCTCCCAAGGGCAGAGGCAGCATCTTGAACTTGGTATATTGCTTAGTCAGTGGGTATCAGGCATTAAAAATGGACCTAATATCCAGGCCTGGTTGTACAGGCCTGGAACTTCAGACTGAGGAGGCTGGAGCAGGAGGGTCAGAAGTTCAAAGCCAGCCCAGGAAACTTAGCGAGACTGTCTCAAAATTTCATAAGAAGTGGTACTGGGAAGATGGCTCAGTGGTTAAGAGCACACACTGCTCTTCCAAAGGACCTGGGTTCTGTTCCCATAGCCCATACAGGGTGGTTCACAAGCCTGAAATGCTAGCTCCAAGAGATCTGTACAGGCACCTACACACTTGGCATCCCCTCACACAGACATGTACACATGAATGAAAATAAATATTAAAAATGTTTAAATAAAAAGAGGGCTGGAAATACAGCTCATGTAGAGTGCTTGTCTATAGTGCACAAGGTCCTAGGTTCAAGTCCCAGTACCCCAACAAAAGAGAGAAAAGTAAAGGCCCCCGTGGGAGAGAGCAAGGGCAGCCTAACAGTGCCATCCACTGCAGAACTCCAAGCCCACGTCTTGTTTGGGTGTAAGTCTCGTGAAGGGAACGGTGCTCGAGCAGGATGTGTCATAATGAGGTCTTGACAGGACTTAAAGAGAGAGGCTTCTCCTTGCTCTGCTTTCCACAGGCAGAGTGAGCCCATGCAAGCTCCTACCCTGAAGGATGCTCTGTCTCCACTGCCAATCTCAGGCCATTTGAACCTACGTGGTCCATGTTCACCCCGGCAGCCCAGGCGACCTCCACAGGGCTCACATGCCTCCTTTCACCTCTACATGCCCAGCTTGCACAGAGGACCAAACTCCCACACACAAGCCTCTCTTCCTTCCTTCTCAACACCACAAACTGGTATTCCCGGCAGAACCACGTGTGCCAGCTCGTCTGACCCACAGAAGGTACCCTCTGGGATTAGAAAAGGCTTGTATTTGCTGTCAAGATTTAAAATGTGTGGTTTTTCAAACACAAATATCTAAATATCTAACTTTACTCAACTTTCTGGCCCAATTTCCACAGGCCACTGATTTCCCACAGTCTGACAGAAATCATTTTAATTATTAAAAATATATTAGCAGTGGCGAGGGCAGGGTAATGATTGTAGGACATGTATGTAGAGGTCAGAGGACAACTTTGTGGAACTGGTTTCTCCTTTTTTTGGTTTTTCAAGATAGGGTTTCTCTGTGTAGTTTTGGTGCCTGTCCTGGAACTCACTCTGAAGTCCAGGCTGGCCTTGAACTCACAGAGATCCGCCTGGCTCTGCCTCCCAAGTGCTGGGACTAAAGGCGTGCGCCACCACTGCCCAGCTCTCCTTCTTTACATGAGTTCCAGAGACTGAACTCAAGGTGCCAGGCTTGTGCGGCAAGAGCCTTTGCTTGATAAACCATGTTGCCAGACCACAACCATTTTAGATACATCTGTCTTTTTAAATGCACAATGGATCCCAGGGAGAGACTCCTCTGACATCTCCTCTGGGGTCCTGAGACGGTCTGTCTGAGAGAGGCGCCTGCATTTGCAACTCCCACCATATAGAGCCTTCATCTCCCAGGGCCAGCATGCCTGGCTCCACTCACAGTTCCACAGGACTAGACAATCCCTCCCTCTCTTCACAGTCCTCACCTAGTGATGTCTTCTGTCAGCTGGGCCGGGTCAGGAGGGTAGAACTTGACTGTGAAGGCAAAATTCCAGGGGCTGCCTGAGAGGAAAAGGCAGGAAAGGTCAGAGAGGCCACATCATCCCAATGGCTGTCCCAGATGCACTAGCCTCTGAGCAGTCTCCCATAGATTTCCCTCTCGAGGACAATCCAATCCTAGAACATCGTTCCCATTTGATGGATAAGGAAACTGAGGCCCAGGCTAACAGACTTGTGATTGGGCCAGTGAGGTGGCTCAGTGGGTAAAAGCACCTGCCATCATGAGCTGAGTTCAATCCCTGGAACCCACAGTGCAAGGAGAAACTCCTGAGAATCGTCCTCTGACCCCCAGATGTGTGCTGTGGCACAATCTCCGCCCCCCCATCCTCTCACACACATACACATAAATAATAAAATACATTTCTCGAGAGAGTTGTGAGTTAACAATGGGAAAGACAATAAAAGGAAAGAAAAGCAACCATGCACGCCACATGGCCACACGTATACACTGAATTGCTTCACTAAACAGTGATTTTGAGAACATGGAGGTCCAGGTAACAAAGGCAACCAGCTTTCCCCACAGACATAGGGATTTAAACTTCATAATCACCCTGCGAGTGAGGTTTTCATTGGTTGGTTGGTTGGTTGGTTGGTTGGTTGGTTGGTTGGTTGGTTTTAGTATTGTTTATATCACTCACACTCAAATCCAGGGCCATAAGCATGCCAGGCAAGCACTCTGCCAGTGAGCTACCTTCCCAGCCCGAGTTTCCTTTTCATAGACAAAGATTTTAAGGATCAATCAACTAATTGGTAACAGAGAACAGGTTTCCAACTCTAGTCATCCGACCCCAGAGCCCAGGCTCTCAATCACAAACACTCCTTAGAAAGGGTCTCAGGGGCCACAAGCCCAGTCTAGGGAAGAACAGCAGTGCCCACAGACAGTGCTCAGAGCTAGGGCGTGCTGGGTGAGAGCCCATACATGTGATACCCCGTTTCACCCTGTCAGCAGTCCCAAAACTGTGTTAGCATGACCCTACTCTACAGACAGGAAACTGAGGCACGGAACAGTTATGAAACACAAGAAGTAGGAACTGAGCTAGAATTCACATCCAAGCTGTGTCCAGAAGAAAACAGCCACTGTGTCTGGCGATGTCTAAGGGTGTGTCACTTTGCAGTCACTCCCAGCTCATGAGCAGGAACGGCTAGTCCACTTGCCAAGAAGAATCAGAGACTCAGAGGAACTGCCAAGGTGTCTTAGGTGACAGGCAATGAGGCTTGAAGGGAGAGACACCTATCTCTGAAGTCTGGGACACAAGGGCTCATAGAGCCACCACCCAGGGTGAAGGGATGTGACCAACAGCAGAAAGCAGGCAAAACTGCTCCCTTGAGGACAAAGGACAGGACTGGGATGAACAGGTGGGTATTTCAGAGACTGGGCTGAAGGCAAAGCCCTAACAGAGAAGGGATGTGTACAGGCATGCGTGTGTGTGTGTGTGTGTGTGTGTGTGTGTGTGTGCGCGCGCGCGCGCGCGCGCACACGCACGTGCGCACGTTTACTTTGTTCATGTACATGTGGAGGCCAGAGGTTGATGTCTTCCTCTAATGCTGTCTACCATATTATTATTATTATTATTATTATTATTATTATTATTATATTATTTTGTTTCATTTTGATTTTTGAGACAGGGTTTCTCTGTGTAGACTAGCTATCCTAGAACTCACCCTGTAGACCAGGTAGGCTTTGAACTCACAGAGATCTGCCTGTCTCTGCTTCCCAAATGCCAAGATTAAAGGCATGCACTACCGTGGCCCAGCTGTTATCTTTATTTTTAAGGATCTATTTTTATTTTATACATATAAGAGTTTTGCCTGTATATTAAGTGTTCCATATGCATACAGTGCCTGTAGAGGCCAGAAGAGGGTATCATATTCCCCCTGGAACTGGAGTTACAGATGGTGGGTACTGGGAATCAACCCCAGGTCCTCTGAAAGAGCAGCAAGTGCTTTTAATCACCAAGCCATCATCCCGTCAGCCCTACTCACTCTAGACAATTTCCCCCATATACACGTGTATCTTGGTCATATCCACCCCCACTCCCCCACACCCCAACACGCCTCCTTCTCACCTTCATGTCCTCCCTTCTTCTTTATTACACCCTGAGTCCAGCTAGTGCTCCCAACATTGCACAAGGGTTAGGTCATCCACTTTCACCTCATTTTCTGAGGCTAGTTTTTCACTGAACTTGAGCTTATCAATGTGGCTAGATTGGCTGGACAGCAAGCCCCTGGGCTACAAATGTGTGCCGCTTGACTGGCTTTACTTTGCGGCTGAGAATCTGAACTCAGGTCCTAATGCTTAGGCAGCAAGCACTTTGCCCACTGTGCCAACTTCCCAGGCCTCTAGAGGAGGCACTTCCTAAGGATCAAGGCTACAAGGTGTGAAGGCTACAGTTTGAGCTGACACAGGAACAATAGTCCCTGTATCAAATCAGGTGGGCAGGGCCTCCAGGATTGCTCTGGGGAATGACCCTAGGGCCTGGCCATTCAGCTTCTCTCTTCCAGGCTACTGGTCTTTATTAAACTGCAACTGGGCTGCCCGTATCTGTACCAATTCTTTCAAGGCATGAAAGGCTGGCCTCCCAGCAGGGCCGGCACTACTAGAAGACAGCCTAAAATTCAGCCCTAGAACCCTGCTGACCCACAGAAGTATGCTCTGCCGATGTGCCTACCTCTTTGTCTCCAACTGTCAGGAACCTACAGGAAAATCTCCTCAAGCCCCCTCCTGTAGAGTCAGCTGGCTTCCCTGGGCCAGATGCCTGCTGTCATGGCAACAGACTCAGCTACAGCTTCCCAGCCGGGGGCCAGAGAGTCCAAGCCTGAAGAGCTCAAGCATATCCAGGGTGTGGGGCCTGGGATGGAGGCAGAGATACTCGCCTCCTACTACAGGCCCATTTGCTGAGGCTACCAACCTCCTCCTTCTACTATTTGAAAGCTTTCTCATCCCTCCCAACATGCTTCTTTTCTCTGGGCCAGAAAAGACAGGTTGCTGCCCTGCTCATCTGCTTCCTCCCCAGGCACTGAACAGAGAACAGGACAAAGGCCAGGGCTCAAGACTGGTTCAGCCAGCACTTGTCTCTGTGAACTTATGTTAAGTACCTGCCACTCTCCAGACCTAAGTCGTTAGTTACTACACCATCCAGGTCATCTGCTTGTCCCCTTGTCCTGGAGGACTCTGCAGACCTCCTGAATGCATTTACAGCTTCTTTACTAATTTGCAGTGTGGCTCTGAACTGTCATTTCTGTTATCTGGGCCTCAGACAACATCATCCTACCCTGCCTTCTCTAAGACCCGTCATGCATGTCAAAGGAGTATGGGGATCCAGGAGCACATTCCAAAGTAGGCCCTGCCCACCCATCCACACACACCAGCCACAAGCCAGCACTCACTCCGGATCTGCTTCTTGATTTCCTTGGAAGGGTCCAGCCAGTTCTGGAAGAGAATCAAAGATTCATCCTTTAGAAGGAAGATGGGGGAGTGGGCAGGGTGGGACTGGGAGAGATGACTACCCGGAAGAGGCCAGCCACAGACTCTCATGAGGAACATTGTTGCCGAGATTGATTTACTTGGCACTAGGGAGTGAGGTCTGGATTCCCAGCAGGGTTTGGTCATGGCATCAAGGCTGGTATTGCCCTGAGTTGGCCACAGTGACCAGGTACTGCAGCTTTAGCTAGTAGAGTGAGGCAGTCTGCCTAACCCCTGGGGTGGGAAGAAGGCATTGGCTGAGGACTGCTCTATTCCCCAGGGAGCCCACACAGCCACATCATGGCTCTCTGGGTACCTGTCTGGGAATACCTTAGAAAAGATTGGGGGCAGGAAGGTGGGCCAGAGAACTGGGAGTGGTCAAGGCTGCTGATGTAGAAACAAAGGGTGCCTACTGCAGGTCTGGGGGACCGCCTCCCTCCAGACCCCTAGCCAGGTACCTTCTGGCTGTCGGCATCACAGAAGGTCAGACCGAAGTAGTCCTTCTCCAGGAGGTTGAGGTGCTCACAGACCAGGTCAAACAGCACCTGGCCCCGGCCGTGCTTCTGAGGGAGAAGAGGGAAGAGCCACCGTGAGGCTGGCGTATGGCAGGTGGGGCTGGGGGCTGACCCAGCTCCCACTGGACAAACAAAGAGCCCCGTGAGCCTCCTTGTGGCCAGGTAGGACCCCTTCCACCTGGCTCCACTCTCTGAGTCTCTACGGTCCACCTCACCTAGGTCTCCCTCACAAGCCCTGCCAGGGTCTTCCTAGACCACGGACCTGCCTTGGAGCATATTGGAGATTTCTCCTTGACAGAAATCAAGAGAAGAAGCTGAAAGCCAAAGACCTAAGGCTCAGGGATGAGAGGGGAAAAAAAATGCCCTCAAAAGATTCGAGGCCAAGTGGCATGTGTGTGTGTGTGTGTGTGTGTGTGTGTGTGTCTGTCTGTGTGTGTGTGTATGCGCGCGTGCGCACGTGCGGATAGGAACTCAGAGTCACAGTGGGACTATCCTTCTGTGGTCAGCTCTGCATATCAGCCCTTAAATGGTAACATTCTTACCAAGGCACAGCTGCCCCGTGACACCTTTTCCTGGTGCCAATCTGTGTTGGGTCTTAATTTGGTTTGCAACAGTGATGACCCTTTCTGGACCTTGGTGGCACCATCTGTACAAGGGAGTGCCAGGCCAAGCTGTCCCTCCGGACATCACAGTTGGTCCTCCTCTGGCTTGGCTTGGACTCAGGGCACACAGGAGCTAGCCTGGCACCGAGGCCAGCCAGCCTGGGGTGGGGCATATGGCACTGGGTGCTCCCTACCTCCACCTCACACTCGTACTCAGAGGCATCGAGCAGAGTGACTCGGCAGATGGCACTCTTGAACTTCTTGGCAATCTTCTGGGGTGACTTCTGGGCCTTGCTGGGCGTGGTCCTCTCCGACAGGCCATCGGCCTCACAATAGTCCTTATCCTCCATATCTAGGCTCTGTGGGGCCAACAAGAAAAGAAGTCAGCAAAATTGAATCAACAAGAAGTAACTGGGTGGCTGAGGCCAAGATGCACCCTAGAATAAGAGGTGATACCTTCCAAGACCGTCAGGGTGGCTGGGGGTTAGGGTTGGTATATACACGTAGAGATTTGATGTTTTCATAGGAGCTGAGGGGTCTGTGTCTTCCTACAGACTACTGCTACCATAGACAGCCTCTGCGGACAGGAGCAGCCCACCCAGCTGTGCCGTCTCTCTCCCTAGAACAATTCATGACTTATCAGAGCATCTGACTGCTCTGTCCCGTCCTACCTGTCACTAGGTCTAGCATAAGGCTGAGAGCTGTGGCAATCCTAATGGAAGGAAGAGCTGGCTCCTTCCAAGAGTGTGGCCAAGTCCTTGCCTCTCTCTGGGCCTATCATGAATTAGAAAGCAGGGCTGGAGAGATGGCTCAGCGGTTAAGAGCACCAGCTGCTCTTCCTAAGAACCCAGGTTTCCCAGGTTCAATTCCCAGCACCCACATGGTAGCTCACAACTGTCTGTAACTCCAGTTCTGGGGCAATCTGACACATTCACACCGATGCACATAAAATAAATAAGTTAAATGAATTAGGTATAAATGGAGGGCTCAATGAGTCCTTTAGACGCCTATAGTTTTACAGGGATGAGTTTGGTCAGGGTCTCACCGTGTTTGCCAAGCTTGAGTAAAAAGGCCACAGATTGAAGTTGAAAGGCATATCTGGACTCAGTTCTGGGTCTGGCCTCCACCCCTGGCGCTTTATTCCTATGTGACTTTGGGGAATTGGGTACAATTCACTGAGCCACAGACCCTCTCAGCATAAAATGGAGAAAATGACAGCTCCCCTCTGGGGTCTGGGGGAATTAAGTATAAAATGACCAGCATGCCTCCAGCCCAGAGTTCAGCACATAACAAGTCATGCATGCATCTGAATCTCCTTTTTCCTGTCCTGCTGAGAAAACACTAGGGACCTAAGAACTGGACCAATGGGATGGGAAGAGGAGCACCCAGCCCCCAGTACACACCTGTCCAGCAGGCCTTGTGTCCTGCTGGGGCAGATGCTTCTCATTGGAGTTGGTCTCTGGGTGGCTGTGGCCTGCAGGGTTCACTGGGGTGGTCACAGCTGCAGCAGCCTCAGGCTGCTGTGGAGTCTCCTCCTGAGCCTTCTTCACCTCAGAATCAGGGCCTGTCTCTGTTGTCATGGTGACCAGCACGCCTGCGTTGGAATGAAGGAGAGCATGTGACTGGGGAGGAGGCCGATAAGGAGACAGCGAGGGGCAGGAATCTGGAATCGCATGTGGTGAGGGACAGATGGAGACAAATGGACAAAGAAGCAGAGAGAAGGGAGTGGGGGTGGGGCAAAGGGACTGTGAGGCACGAGAATGTGAGGGGTTAGTGGCCCAGAGAAGCCTCGGGCCACCTTCCCTCTATGTCCACAGTTACATAAAAATCTCTTGGTCCAGACCTGGGATCTGGAGCTTTCTAAGGCTGATGATGAGCGTCTCTCTAGGGTACTTTGTGCTGCACAGCAAGGCCCTGGCCAGGCTGACTCTCCACTACACAGGTGTGGCACTCGACAGCCCCTTAGTTAATGCAGGACGCATTGAACGCAAACTAAGAAAGCCCTGGGTTCCAGACTCGTGTGCATGAGTTTAAGCAACTCCCTTCACTTCCCAAGATTCAATAACACACACACACACACACACACCCCAGCCCCAGCTTCCCAGGATGTTGTCGAGATGGTGCTCCATGGATCAAAACAAGTAGACACTAGTAGAAAACACTGTGATGCCCAGGGAATGCCCATGGCTCAGTCTGTCTGTCACAAATGTATCACCTCACCTCTCTGGGACTCAGCCAGGAACTGAGGGGGAATATCTTAGGGACAGGCTGTCCTCAAGTTCCCCCTTTGAAACATTAAATGAGATGCCAGAGAAGAGCGTGAAGCTGCTGTCCAGCTATTCTCCTAGAATTAGCCAGATCCTAAAGACCGCAGCCTAACAGTGGGACTTCACGTTCTATTCATTCTGTAAGAGATCGTAAAGGACACTTGCCGCCATTAAGAAAAGTTAAAGGAAAATTCAAAGACCAACAGGGATGGGAGGGATAAGAGAGGAAGTACCGTTTGTACTCCAGACACTCTGGAATTACTTGGATCTTTTTTGTTCCTGAGACAAGGTCTCACCATACAGTCCACGCTAGCCTTGAACTCACTATGTAGCCCATGCTGGCACTAAACTATTTTTCAGAATTTTATTGTTGTTGTTGTTGTCATTGCATGTGTACACACACATGCATGCACACATGTGCACGCACACATCGTGGCATGTCTGTGGAGGACAACTCTTCAGGATTTGGCTGTCTCCTTCCACAATGAGTTCTGGGGACCAACTCAGGTCTTCAGGCTTGTGCAACAAGAACTTTTCTCCACTAAGCCACCTCGACAGCTGAGGCCTTGAGCTCCTGACCCTTCTGTCTCGGCCTTCCCAGTGATGGAATTGCAGGTATATGCCGTCACATCCAACACTTGGGTATTTGGAATAAGATATTAATTTGTAAGTTTGTTTTGTTTTAAAGGCAAAAACACTCATTCATGACCACAACCAGTAGAGATATACATACACCGAATAGAGTAAGAGAAATGGTGGGCAGGAAGCGTCAATCTTGACTCTAGACCTTTCCTCTGAGTTCACGGTATCCATGATTGTATATAAGAAAGAACCACACAAGACCTGGAGGGAAGCTCTCCTCAGCCATCCACCTTGACAGACCTCAGATGGACAGGAATACTCAACACTCTGAACCAACCACATACTCCAGGACTCAAATTTCCACTTATTTATTTACGTCAGGTATAGTGTCTCACATCTACATCATCAGCACTTGGGAAGCTGAGGCAGGAGGATTATCACAAGTCTGAGGCCAGCCTAGGCTACAAAATGAGACCTGTCTCAAAAAAACCAAAACCAAGCCACATCAAACAAAACAGAACATTTTGATTTATTTACAAATTCAAATTAGAGGAGGGGGTGAAGGTGGAATCCAGGCCTCACACACACTAGGCAAGCACCCTGGCCATTCTTTGGTACCTCTCTGCATTCCCAGGGGCACCAGGCCAACTACAGCTGAGCCCAAGGCCGTGAACAGGCCACGATGTCCTCCACCCACAGGGCCCACGTGGAAGTCCTCACGAGGTGACACTGAAGCACAGACAGGCAGTATGCACGTCCCCAGTGCCGCTGCTGTACAGCTAGGTGGGGAGGGGGGACTGTGGTCACACTGGGGAGGAAGGGGGGGGACTGTGGTCACACTGGGGAGGAAGGGGGGCTGTGGTCACAATGGGGAAGAAGGGGGGACTGTGGTCACACTGGGGAGGAATGAGGGGGGGCTGTGGTCACACTGGGGAGGAATGAGGGGGGGCTGTGGTCACACTGGGGAGGAAGGGGGGCTGTGTCACACTGGGGAGGAATGAGGGGGGACTGTGGTCACACTGGGGAGGAAGGGGGACTGTGGTCACACTGGGGAGGAATGAGGGGGGACTGTGGTCACACTGGGGAGGAAGGGGGACTGTGGTCACACTGGGGAGGAAGGGGGGGACTGTGGTCACACTGGGGAGGAAGGGGGGCTGTGGTCACACTGGGGAGGAATGAGGGGGGCTGTGGTTACACTGGGAAGGGGGGCTGTGTCACACTGGGGAGGAATGAGGGGGGGCTGTGGTCACACTGGGGAGGAATGAGGGGGGCTGTGGTCACACTGGGGAGGAAGGGGGGCTGTGTCACACTGGGGAGGAATGAGGGGGGGCTGTGGTCACACTGGGGAGGAATGAGGGGGGCTGTGGTCACACTGGGGAGGAAGGGGGGCTGTGTCACACTGGAGAGGAAGGGAGGCTGTGTCACACTGGGGAGGAATGAGGGGGACTGTGGTCACACTGGGAAGGGGGGCTGTGTCACACTGGGGAGGAATGAGGGGGGCTGTGGTCACACTGGAGAGGAAGGGGGGCTGTGGTCACACTGGGGAGGAAGGGGGGCTGTGTCACACTGGGGAGGAATGAGGGGGGGCTGTGGTCACACTGGGGAGGAAGGGGGGGCTGTAGTCACACTGGGGAGGAAGGGGGGTCTGTGGTCACACTGGGGAGGAAGGGGGACTGTGGTCACACTGGGGAGGGAGGGGGGCTGTGGTCACACTGGGGAGGAAGGGGGACTGTGGTCACACTGGGGAGGAAGGGGGGGCTGTGGTCACACGGGGAGGAAGGGGGGGCTGTGGTCACACCGGGGAGGAAGGGGGGGCTGTGGTCACATGGGGAGGAAGGGGGGGCTGTGGTCACACCGGGGAGGAAGGGGGGGCTGTGGTCACACCGGGGAGGAAGGGGGGGCTGTGGTCACACTGGGGAGGAAGGGGGGCTGTGGTCACACTGGGGAGGAAGGGGGGCTGTGGTCACACCGGGGAGGAAGGGGGGGCTGTGGTCACACTGGGGAGGAAGGGGGGGGCTGTGGTCACACTGGGGAGGAAGGGGGGCTGTGGTCACACTGGGGAGGAAGGGGGTGACTCTTCCAGCCAGTCCCCTCTTCTTAAGGAACAAAGGGACAGCCTCAAGCCAGTTATAGAAAGACACTCCATCACTCACCCGAGCTCTGGACACAACACAACAATTGCTCTGAGGGAGTTCCCAGCCCAGGCAGGGTCAAACTGAGTCCTGTAGGCTGAGCCCAGGCCCCTCCCTCAGCCTGGGCTTGAGGATATCTGCTCCTCACCTCCTCATGTCAGGTGGGGTCAGTAGGCAAGAACTCTGGAAATAAGGCCGGGCGGTGGTGCACGCCTGTAATCCCAGCACTCGCAGGCGGATCTCTGTGAGTTCGAGGCCAGCCTGGTCTACAATGCGAGTTCTAGGACAGCCTCCAAAGCTACAGAGAAACCCTGTCTCGAAAAACAAACAAACAAAAAGAACTCTTGAAATAATTTTGCATTTCAATGGACCCTGAGAGCCTGTTTGGATGTTCCAGCAGGGGTAGGTCCTCTCCTTCCACCAACAGCTTAGTGCAAAGGGAGCTGTGAGGGAGGAAGAGAACAGCCACCTGGCCAGCCAGATGAACTGAATCAACTCTGGTGATCAATGGGCTGACAGATGTGCAGTCAGATCTCCCTCACACCCTATTTTTGCATTTAAAAAAATCCCAAGACTGGGGTTGGAGAGATAGCTCAGTGGTTAAGAGCATCTGCTGCTACTCCAAAGGACCTGAGTTCAATTCCCAGCACCCGGGTTGGGGATTTAGCTCAGTGGTAGAGCACTTGCCTAGCAAGCGCAAGGCCCTGGGTTCGGTCCTCAGCTCAAAAAAAAAAAAAAAAGATAAAGGTAGACTACAATTCCCAGCACCCATATCAAGTAGCTCAGAACTGCCTGTAACTCCAGCTGTGGGTTGAGGGGGGATGTCTAGTTCCCTCTTACAGCCTCTACCATCACCAACACATACACACACACACACACACACACACACACACACACACACACACACACACACGGCAAATAACCATATAAATATTTAAAAGTATTTCTAAAACTCCAAAGACTTACGTGGACATTCTCTGCTGTGACAAGCAGAGTCCACATGACCCTAGTGTCCAGGCAACCCCGGGGTATATCCACTCCCGTCCTGTGTCCTCTGTTGGGCTTCAGTCTAGACTCTTGGAACATCTCTCCCCACCTGAGTCTTTCTGGAAACAGCTAGGAAAGCAATCTCAGGGGAATTCCCCACATTTCCCTGCAGAGCCTCTGGTAGCCAGTGCCACGGGTAGGAAGAGTGGGACACTGCTTGAGACATCACTACTCCCTGTCACTTCTGTCACAGTAAGACTCACAGGACTTGAATGACAGTTGCTTCCTCCAACAGTGGGCTTAGCCCCTAGCCCACTCTCTTCCCCACTGGTTGCCCGCTCGCTCTCCAGATCTTAACGCAGGCCCATTTTCTCTCCCCTGCACTCAACTACCTCCAGCAAGAAGCCCAACAGAACCTCCTCAAAGGAGAAATGGCCCAGGCTGGACACCAAGGAGGCTCCGTGGCCACCAGCTAGGAAAATAAATGCTGGGGACCCGAGCCCCCATAAAAAAGAACAAAGAACAGCTGCCAGTATTCAGAGCTTCTGCCAGGAATAGAAACACTTCAGCTTGCCTGGAATCGCGGCCGCCAATCCCATCCCCACCTTCCAGCTTAACTGACAGTTCATCATTTCCTGCATTAAAATTTCAGACTCCTTTATTTCGTTTCTTATCACATTCATCTCAGCACTTCCCGTGAATCTTCAACTACCTCCTTACATAACACTTCTGCACAAGGGAAAAAGGAGGTGCACTGCTCCAAAACACACGTCCAGGTTCCTTACCTGCACGGTGTAGCCCAGCCCTTTCTCAAGCCTTCCGTCTAGGCTGGATCCCTTCCTGAATATGTGGTTTAACTGCTCCTTCTTCTTCCAGGAAGCCCTTTCCAGCCATCTCTCCACCAAAAGATCTGCACACTTTTACAACCCCACGGAATATTCTTTTCCCTGAACGTCTCTGGCAGGCATCGTCTGCACAGATTGGCTTTTGACTTCCCCCCGACTCTGTCAGCCTGTGCTCACTATGTCATTCATCCCAGGGTCAAGGGTCACATCTAGTGGAAACTAGAACTGAAGAGTACCCAATAAATACTGTTGTGGTGGTATGGAACGGCGTGAACGGACCAGCGGAAGAGAAGGACTGGATGAAGGTCGCCAGAAACAAACAAACAAAAGCCCCGTGGGACTTCCATGAAAACACTCTGCTCCTGTACTACATTCTCCAGATACATCATCAGCCATTTATTCTTGTTCCAATCATCATGACATCCTCATTTCTTCATCCACGAGTGGCAATTATATCTCCTTTGGTGGATGTCTTTCAAGATTGCATATTAAAATTGCCTAGACTGCATATTGTACAAATAAACTTATTAAAATACAGAGAATTTTTTATTTGAAAACTCAGTACACCACTCCCAGGGATTTTAAATTTCAGTACAATTTTTTAGGGTTGTTATTTTCTTCCTAAACACTACAGCAATCTCCTTATCTATGCCACATCAGGCTGGTTTACCTTCACCCTGAGTGTTCCGATAGTTCCTAATTCTTAAAACACACACACACTGCACAGTGGTGGCGCACACCTTTAGTCCCAGCACTTGGGAGGCAGAGGCAGGCCGATCTCTGTGAGTTCGAGGTCAGCCTATGAGTTCCAGGACAGCCAGGGCTGTTACACAGAGAAACAAAACAAAAATTAAAAAAATAAAAATAAATAAAAAAATAAACAGAAAATGAACATACTCAAGAACACAGGTCCTCAGGCTCTGACAGCCTCCCTGAGAATAAGGATTGGTTACTTTTAGTTCTGGGCCACCAGTGTGTCCCTTTGGGAAGCCCTAATTATCTGTATTATACTATCAATAAAACAAGAACAACAAGGCATGCATTTATTTTCAACTTATGGTGGGCTTGTCAGGACATAACATCCTGGAAAGTCAAGTGGTGTCGAGGATGGATATTTCAGCCAAGTATCAGCTGTGGTTATCTCTGTGTGACAGAACAGAGTAACGTTTTCCTTCTGTGTAACCATAGCTTGCTTGAGACCAGGCTCCCGTCAAAACCTGGCCTCAAGAGATCTTCCTCCTTCATCCTCCCAAGCAGCTGGGACTTCAAGGACATGTCACCATGCCCGTGTGGTCTTGATACCAGTGCTAATCCTCCTGTTTTGCCCCATTTCCCTTCCTTGACTTTCTTCCTCTTTCCTTCCACATCTGGTTGGCCCAAAACTCACTCTGTAGACCTCAAATTCACAGAGATCCACCTGCCTCTGCCTCTACCTCATAAGTGCTGGGATGAAAGGCATGCACCATTCGCCTGCTGCCATGCCAGAATCTACTTCTTTAATTGACTGCCTTACAACTTGAGGTTAGCCAGGTATGAAAGTTCATGCCTGTGATCCTTGCACTCAGGAGGCTGTGGCAGGAGGATTGCTGTGAGTTTGAGGGCAGCCTGCATTATGTAGTGAATACATAACAAGATCTAGACTGAAATGAATAAATAGATAAATCCACACACATAAAACCTAGAGGTCAAAAAATATTGTTTTTCAGACATACATGGCTTCAGATAACAGGATGAGAAGGAGATCAATAAATCCTGTTTAAGCCTATTTTTAAATTTTGTTAATTAAAGTAAAAATAGCATTTAAAACATTTTTACAATAAAAATCTTTCTTTGACAAGCCGCAGGATAACAGCGTTGTCTTTCATTGGGCCACAGAAAGGGAGCCAAGAACTGGGTTGTGGCTTCTGACACAGCAGGCCATGTCACGTGGACACGGTTCTTGTTCAGGCTCAGGACAGCACAGACTGGGAGAGCTGCTGGGTGGCCAGGCCAGACTGGGCACAGTAAGGGACCCTGAGGGGAAGCACATGCCAGTTCCCATGGAGCTCACTTCAGTGAGAAGATGGTGCTGCCCCAGGAGATGCCTGCAAGGGATTTAGATCCACCAGGGTATGTTTTAGCCTTGCACAAGAGTCTGGGGACCTGGTGATGCAGAACGTGGTCTTGGTTCCAAAGAAGGCTTCTAGGGTAGGGGTAGAAATGGAGTTGAAACATTTAGAGAGGTGGAGGCGGAGAGGGCACGTGGGCAGAGTCACTATGTGGGCAAAGGACCAACCCTTGATGCCCTGACACCTCAAGAAACATGGGAAGGGAGCTCCAGACAGTGCCTGGCAGGAGAGACTGGCCGACAGGGAGAAGAGCAGGAACTAGGCCCTTGTGGGCAGCCTTGCAAGAGTCAGAAATGTCTGCATAGGAGGACAGGACTCCCGCCATGGAGTACCGGTGTGGCCAGGCCCAGGCTAAAGACTTCCCGCCATTCACAGACCTCACCTAGCACAACAGGGAACACTGAGAACTGGCGCGCAGACAGGTCTGCCTAGAATGAAGCAGAAAGAGAATGCTGCCCAAGACAAAGGCCAGCCAGCAGGGCCAGACTGGTGACACCAGCACATGAGGGGACAATGCAGAGGATTATGAAAGAGAAAGGTCAGCCAGAGCATGAATGCTAACAGTACCATACCACTATGGTCTGGAGAGAGGCCCTGTGTGGCCCGGGCTGGGGCTGGCTCAGCAGGATGCCAGCATCTGGGGCTCGGCAACATTGCAGGACTACTAAGCAGCCTTCACATCCCTAAACTTCACATCTGGATGGCCTGCAGGAAGCTGTCTCCTCGGCTGAGGCAGTAGCCACTTGGCCTGGCACTGTACCACTCTTTAAAATGAATCAGCTGGCATCTGGTGAACCTTCTAGTTGGGGCTAGCATGAGTCAGCATCTACGTGGCCAGTCAGCAGATTTGATCATTTTCTCAATTCCCTTAGCTACCGCCCAGGCCAAACCTGATTGACACAGGGTCTCTCTGCAATCATTCCTGGGACTTATTTATTCTCCAAGAGTAGTCACAGGAATCAGAAGTCTAGTTGGATGCCCTCATTAAAACTTCCAGTGATAGTGGTGGTGGCACACGCCTATAATCCCAGCCCTTGGGAGGCTGAAGCAGGTGGATCTCTGTGAGTTCGAGGCCAGCACGGTCTATATAGTGAGTTCCAGGACAGCCAGGGCTACACAGAGAAATCCTGTCTTGAAAAAAACGAAACAAAACAAAAAACAAAAGAAAAAGAAAAAAAAAAACTCTCCAGTGGTATGTGGTAGCACAATCCTGTAATCTGTCCTCAGGAGGCTGAGACAGGAGGATTTTAGTTCAAGGTCAGCTTGGCCAATATAGTGAGCCCTTGTTCAAAAAACAAAACCCAAAACAACTCTAATGACTTCCGGTCAACATAAAAGACACACTCTCCTTACCAAGCTATAGGCCCCTGCCTGTGGCCCCGCCCATCTTTCTAGCCTTGGCTCCCCCGCCCAACCAGCTGACTCCGCCTCCTCTACTACAATCTGTCCTGCCAGCGTCTGTCTGTCTGTGCATGAAGAGTGCCTCTGTCCCCTCTCCTGGCCCAGCCACTTTCACCGTCTGTGTCCTCTTTGTCCACCCTATCTAACATGGGCTCCCTCCCTAACTTTCAATGGTTACACATGCGAACTTGTTTACGCTTGTGTAAATACTTTATTTGTCTGTTTTTTCAGTGGGCTTGCTTTTTTTTTTCTTTTGAGACATCATCCCAAACTGAATTCACACTTCCTGACTCATTTACTTACTACTGTCCCTCTTCCAGAATAAGAACTCCATAAAGGTCTCTGTCTCATTCAACATTGTTGCCAGGCCTTAGCGAAATTTTTGATAAGTAACTATAAACACTGAGTGAGATGTGTGGTTAAATGTGTTCAAGACCAGCCTGAGCAACTTCAAGACCTCACCTCACAACCAAACAGAGCCCTGTGCAGACTCAGAAGGTAGAGGCAGGGGGATATGGAGTTCAAGGCTAGGCTAGACTGAAGTGAGAGACTGCCTCAAAACAAAACAAGGAAAATTAAAATTATTCAAAGTTAACCTTCATAGTTTGCTGTGTGGTAGGTATTAATTTATCGACTTTTCGTAATTAATCCTTACAATAGCCTGTAACAGGTATTCTGAAAAAAAAAAATGAAGCAGAAAAATGAAGTAACTTTGCCCAAGATCACACAGCTGGTAACAGCCCCAGATCCCCGGCTGCATTCACCCCAGGAGCCTGCCTCCATGGATCCTAGCCAGCCAGCCTCTCCTCCGACTTATCAGACCTGAAACACAGGATTTTGTATCCAAGCTCCTGCCACTATGCCCTCACCACACTGAGGAGAGCCCACAGCTGCCAAGAAACTGACTTGCTCAAGGACATAGTGCCGGGCCAGATCGCTATGATTTCAAAGGCCTTCCTACTATATAGCATTTCAGCATCCTCAGGCCAGGGTAGCTCAGTGGATGCTCATTCTTTGCAGGGGTGAAGACAGCAAAGGGCAGACTTCTCAAGACTGAGAAGCAAATCCCCTAGGAAGAGCGACATTCAGGATCTGGACCAGTGGTTTGCATTTCAAGGCTGCCATTTCCCACCTGAGGAGACTCCAGGCCAGCTACTTCCCCTTTCTGTTTCCTCACATACCTCCCACCTCAGAGTGATACCATGGCAATACAAGATCACAGAGTCTGAAAGGACTCTGCCATCGGAAAGTTAGAGCGCCATCAAACGCAGAGGAGAGGACAGTCCATGTGTGTCAGAGACATGCATCCTTTGTGTGCTCTGGAAAACAAAAGCTGTCTCTCCTAAAGCCTGGACACTGAGGACACCAAACACTTTGCCTAGGGAGCTCTGGTCCAGGTGTACAAGCAGCAGTGGAAAGGAGGGAGGAGAAAGGGCAAGGAAGAAGAGAGGAGGGACGTGAGGAGGGTAGAAGGGAGTGGGGGAAGAGGGGAGGATCGGGGGAGGAGGGTAAGAGACAACTAGAATACCAAGAGATCTCGGGGAGATGTTTTCAACAACTGGTTACCAAGTCTTCTTCCTTTTGGGGGAGGTCAAAGGGATACATCTCTCCACTCCCTGGCAGCAACGTCTCCTGGGTCGGTGGCCCCATTTGTATTTCCAGATCCATTCTATGTGTGCATGAAACAGGAGGCTAGCCCACTGAACTGTCCCCCAAGCTTCCATGCCTGCTAACTCTGAAGGGTTTGGTAGGAAGGCAGGAGAGATCCAGTGAGTAAGCTGCCTTCTTTAGTTTCCCTCACCACGGCCGGTGGCGACAACGCTCCAGCTCTCTGTCCTGCTCCAGTCATCATGGAGCTCAGGTGACCCTGTTCCTCCCTCTGGGAACATCTGGGCTGAGGAGTGAAACCAGTTTTGCTTTGCTGGTATAGGTGGGTACCTCACACCTGCCGGTCCCCTTAACTCTCCTCTCCTCTCGGCCAGCACCTCCTCAGCTTAAGCATCTAGGGGGTTCTGCTTCCACCCATCATTAGGCTCCTGCCTGGTGCTGGGAGGAGGCAGCAAAGTCTACACAGCTTAGATGGTACAGCAGGATACCTTCAGCAAGTCTCTAACAAGCCCTCCTCAGTGCCTGGATGTCTCCATTTGCAAATGTGGAGCTGGCTGAGATGGCTCTCATAAAGCCCTTAGCGATGCCAAGCCGATGGCTAGTGCTCCAGAGTTATTCAACACCCTCACCTTTGCTCAAAGGCCAACCTGTTAGCACTCACACTCCCTCAGAGAAAGGAAGGCAAGACTTTCAGTTCTTGCCTGTATGCTTCCATTTCCCTCTATGAACATGACAGCAGTTTTGACTACATGGTCAAACTTGAGAGGTCAGAAAAGAAAACATCAGAAGTGTACACCTCAGAGGCTCTCTCTCTCTTCTGACAGGGGTGTTCCATCCCACAGCGATTTCCCCAAGGCTGAGCACTGGCTTCCTCTAGTCACACTGGATGGACGTGAAGGAAATGATGGGAGGGTGCAGGCTGTGCTCTGAGCCAGGCTCGCATAGACTAAAAGGATCCGAGCCTCCCACCATCCTTACAGGCAGGTGCTCAGTTCTAAACATGGCCCGTGGAGATGATAATTTGTCAAAGGCCTGTGGTACCCACAAGAAGTGCATTAAACAAAACCAAACGACACACCGAGGCCACCACCTGCCAGCACCGGCTTTCTATACAAAAGTTTCACAGACTATCAAGGAGCCAGACTGATGTGCCAGTGTGGACCAGGAACCACGTGACAGCCTTGATCTGCAGAGTAAGGACATCAAAGAGGAGAGATGTCTCCCGCCTGAACCACGCTCACAACTGCAGGAGGCAGCTAAAACCTCCTTTGTCAGGGCTGTCTGAAAGCCTTTCAGGCCTGTACCTCATCCATCTGAGCCGGGCAAAGGCCATCCAGGGTGGAGGGTTTACTCCCCAGACTGGGTCAGGTAGCCAAGGTCATACAGCTTGTCAGCTCGAGTACAGCCAGGGCTGCACCCAGGTCCGCTGGCTCGAAGCCCAGCGCGCCTTCTCCCTCAATCCTGCTACATCCCATGACCTCTAACTTGCTGTAAACCACATAGTCAAAACTGCTGCTGCCCTGGACAGAGAAATAATCAGAGCAGTTTCAATCCCCCACACATGCAGGGCACTTTACATTCTAAAGGATTGTTTTGTTGATTTATTTGTCTGAGTCAAGGTCTCAATATGAAACTGAGACTGTCCTTGGCCTTCAGACCATCCTGCCTCAGCCTCCTGGGAGTTAGGATTATCTTCATGCCCTACTAGAATATTCTTTCAGAATTATCATTTTGTCTGGATCTCACCAATGAGAGGTGATTGGCTGAGGAGGCAGAGGATGAAAAACGGAGCCAAAGCTGGGGTCACAACTCCACAGGCTGGGTGACCTTGGACACATTATTTAGACTCTCTGAAAAGTGGCGTGAGCAGATAGAAAGGAAATGTCGAAGGAATTTAGGGAGAATAAAATAACCGAAAGCCCACATGGCCCCAAGTTCACCCTGGTACAGCGCTCAACACACAGCAGATACTTGCTGGTGGCTATGACCAGAACGACATCCCTCCCACCCAGACAGACAAACTCAGGTCCAGAGAAGGTGAAAGCTGTTCAAGGGCCATCGAGGGGACAACTTACAGCATCCTAAAGGACGCTGAGAATGTCGCAGGCCGGGGCACATTAGAAAAGAGAGAGATGGGGTCTCCCTGGGACGTGGCCCCACTTTGAGGAAGGCAGGGTCAGGTTGTCAAGAGGAAGCAGGAAGAGGGAAAAGCAACTGAGCCCTCAAGGGAAACTTGTGGCCTCGTAGCTTTTACTTTTTTTTCCTCTTCATCACCAATAGAGTTCACTTGTTGAGAATGGGTCCAAACAGAAACAACTTGGAAATCCCATCAACAGGAGGCTGGGTAGTTCAGCTGGGATTTGTCCATGAAAGTCACCACAAAGCATAACAAAGCATTGTGATTGCTATGCCCACAGATATGAAAATTTGTGAGACACGTTTATACACATGAAAGTAACCATAAATAGTTAAATTAAAATGCTAATTACCAAACAGTTAATCCTGGTCGTGACCTTATCCTGACACAGAAAATCCGCAAGGAGGATTTATGTTGTGTCTGGCTACTTCCATAGAGTAGGATTACAGTGGGCAAGATGAAAACAAGCTTTTGAATTACTCCATTTTTTTAGATGTCTTTTTAAAAATTATACTTATTTATTTGTGTGTGTGGGTGTGCGTGTCATGGTACACATGTGGAAGTCAGGGAAATTATTGGAATTGGTTTTCACTAACTTCCATTAAGTGGGCCCTGGGACTCAAACTTATCAGGCTTGGGGACAAGCACCTTGACATAGCTGAGCCATCTCTCTGGACCATCTTTGTAATTAAACTAAGAGGCCAGGAGACCAGCTTGGCTGGAAAAAGCATTTGCAAGCCTGACAATTTCCATCCATGGAACCCAAGTAAAGATAGAAGATAAAATTAGGTTGAATCACTAATTTTTTTTAAACTTAAAACAAAGCAACAAACCCACTGAGGTGCTGGAGAGACAGCTCAGTGAATAAAAGCACTTGCCACAGGAGCCTAATGACCTGAGTTTGGGTCTCTAGAACCCACATAAAAAGCCAGACATGGCATTTTGAATCTATAATCCCAATACTTCTGTGAGGAGGGAGGCAGAGAGAAGAGGATCTCCTGGAAGTTCACAGACCAAGCAGAGGAAAGAAAAGAGACTGTACCTCAAAACAAGGTGGGTGTTGAGAACCATCTCCCTGAGGTGTCCTCTGACCTCCACTCCTGTGACGTTTGTGTGTCTGCCCTCACACAAATCACACACACACACACACACACACACACACACACACACACACACAGAGAGAGAGAGAGAGAGAGAGAGAGAGAGAGAGAGAGAGAGAGAGAGACTTTGCAAAAGAAAGCTGAGAAGAGAAGAAAGGCAGTATAACATTAGAGAGGGATTTGTTCCTATCAATCTTACTTCTTTCTCATTGTCATGTGTGATTCTATTTCTTCTTGGTTTCTTCCAGTCTGTGTCTCTAATAATCCACCCAGTTTTACACCGTTGTAATCTGGATGCTGGTGGGTTTTGTGGGGCTTTCCTGTTTAACATCAATATATCGGAAACACCTTCACGTTATGACCTCCGCATAGTGCTTTATTAAAGACGAGCTAACATCTAAGACTTCACACGCCTTAACTCACGTGGCCTAACAATCGCAAGAGCAGGTCTGTGGACTGTCCACATTAAAGGTGAGGAAACTAAGTCATAAAGAGATTAACTGCTTCCCAAAACTCTTGCAGCTGGTTAAAAACAGAAATAAGATTTCAGCCCTGTTCTGTAAGAGTCCCAAGTCCTTACATGGTGTCTTCCCACTCTCTTCCCCTCAATACTATAGATGGTCCTCGATTTGTGATATTTTTTTTTTTTTGGCTTTATAAAGATGTGAAGGCAATATGTATTTAGTAAAATCATACTTTGAATTTTTATCTTTCCCTGAGCTAGCAATGTGCCATAGGGGGCCTCCCGTCCGGGAACACTGGGTAAAGCGAGTCAGCTGAGTCAGCCCTTTGATGATGAGGTGAACAGCTTGCTCTGTGCTATCCTGCGCTGCTCAACTCGAAGGTTCAGTGTATTCAATGACATCTCAACGTAGGATTTTCTTCTGGTTACAATGGGTTTATAGGGATGCAACTTGATGTCATCACGGAGCATTAGTGAATGAGAAGAATGTGGTAAATAGAGGTGGTAAGAATGTGACAACTATTGGACCTTACAACTAGCAGGACTGGACCTTTGAGATGGCTCAGGAGTTGCTTACCCCCAGGCCTGAGCACCTGAGCTCAATTCCCAGAACCCACGTGGTGGAGAGAACCAATTCTCAAACAAAGGTTATCCTCTGCCCTACACACACACACACACACACACACACACACACACACACACAGTCACAAATAAACATACACAGACAGTCACAAATAAACACACACACACTCACACACAGTCACAAATAAACACACACACAAACAAACAGATGAGAGCTTCAAAGATGCCCCATTTTTAAGAGCACTGGCTACTCTTCCAGATACTAGAGCTTAATTCACAGCCCCTACATGGCAGCTCACAACCACCTGTAACACCAGCTCCAGGGCATCTGACACCCTCTTCTGGCCTCTGCAGGCACCAGGCATGCCTGTGGTACACAGATATACACGCAGGCAAAACACCCAAACATATAAAGTCAGAATAAGTCTTTTTTTAAAAAACTAAAGTTTAAAAAGCACACGACCTTGAACAAGTCACGCCCCTCTTCACTTTTCCAGCAGCCAAGCGTTTCTGATCCCAGAGCGACAGGCCAGTGACACAGCAAGGAACGGAACACGTATCCCACTCTCAAGGAGGCCCGGGGCAAGCCTTCACTCTTCCATTCACAGAAGGAAGGAAGCCACGGCCCCTCTGTCACTGGGCAATCACAAGCATGACAAGCATAAAGGGTGCCAGGGGCTCTGCAGCAGCCAGCTCCCTGCTCCGAGAGGAGGGCGCAGCGGCTGTACAGCACTGCATGTTATTTGATACAGTGGATGTTCCAAAACGTCCCCAATCATCTGCCTATTGTTGGACATTTAGTCCCAATTTGCTGCTATTATAGACTAGGTCTGACGGGGATTCATCCAAAGGAATTCATTCAAAAGAAAAATGCCAGATGCTCAAATAAGATGCGGCCCAGCCCACGGAATGATTGACAGGAGACCAGCCCTTCTCTGTCTCACCAAGCCTCAGGCTGAATTCCCTGTGGCTCTCCCCACCCCCACACTGTTCCTCCCTCAACCTGGCAAGCCACATGCCATCCCACGGAGGCATCTTAGTGCAGCTTCTCAGCCTGAGGCTCCAAGAGGAGGCTTCTCTGCAAGGTCACAGTCTGCCCCTTCTTTGTGGGCCACACACCTGCCAAAGAGACCCTCCCTAAACACCCTCCTACCACGGTCCTCTGCAGGCCAGATCCTTCCAAAGGTCCCCAGAACCTCCAGGCTCACGTCCAGCTCAAATACCTCAGCTTGACATTTAAGAGACAGAAGGGAAAGAGGAAAAATCCGTATAGAGTGGCAGTGATGTGCCAGCGCCATGGAGAGCCTTTATGTAATAACCACCATGAGGGTCCCACAGCCACATTTCACAAATGAAGAAAATGAAGCCCAAACTAGCTAAGTGATGTTCCCAAGGCCACAGAGCTGATACCAAGTGGAGTGAATTCCAGAGCTTGCTCAGAGGCGTAAGCACAAGCTGACTTTCTGAGTCACCCCTCAGCCCCTTGGGCCCTCCCTGGACTCTGTCTCCTGCTCTTCTTCAAAGCCTCCACTTCCCCCCACACCCTACAGCGTTCAAACTCTTACCTGGCACTGGTGTCCGGCTCAGGGGCCCAGCTCTTCTTGAAGCCTTTCCTGAGCATCAAAATGGGCAGATATACTATAGTGTACTCTTACTTCTGGGGCCGGAATGGCTCTGTCATCCATGACTCGCTCAGATTTTTAGAGAGGGGTATGTGTGCGTGTGTGCAAGTGCATGCGTGTGCACATTTGTGGATGTGGGCGTGTGTGCCATGGCATGTGCGTGGCAGCCAAAAGACAACTTTAAGGAGGCAGTCCCCCCTCTACTGTAGGTGGAACCCAGATCATCAAGCGTGTGTGGTAAGCATTTGAACTCACTGGGCCATACCGAGGGCCCTTTCTTTTTGTTCTTTTTTTTGGTGAAAGAATTTCACTCTGTGACTTAATGCTGGCTGGCTAGGAGCTCATTCTCCATCCCATGCTGGCAAAGTAGTGGCAATCCTCCTGCCACGTGCTGCTAGTACAGACATGTGCCCAGGCCCAGCTCGGACCCGAGACTTTTGAGGGAGAGCATGCATCTGGATAGGTGACTACTTCCAAGTGAGAAAACTGCAGATGACCTCGAGGAGGGTAAGTAAGCTCTGGAAAGTGCCTCTGCCCCACCTGCCTCTGCCCCACCTGCCTCTGCCCCACCTGCCTCCCCAGCCCTTAGCTCCCTTCAGCCAGCCCATAAAGTGATCGGCAAAGTGGGAAGAAGAAAGATGGCTTCCTCACAGGGTTTTGTGAGGTGTGTAGGAGTTGTACACGTAAGATATGAAAATAGCTCCTGGCATGTAGTAAGAGCTCAATAAAGGTTAGCTGTTGCTATTCTTACCCATAAGTCTCCTTTCGACAAAGAAAGCAGGGCCAGCTTGCTGCCCCCCCCCCCAGCCAGGCACAGGTCCTTGCTGATGCTTCAACATTTCTTCTGTGTGGCTTCTGGCCACCGGATCTCTACCAAATGTAGCAAGGGGCAAGTGACAAGGCCAGCCAGCAAGCAAAAGGCCAGTGCTCACCCCTCCCACTCATTCCCACTCCCCAAGGCCTTGGTAGCATCCAGACCACAGACTCAGAGCAATGAGGCTTCTCTATCTGGACCAATCCCGGGCTATCCGCTAACTGCCGAGTTCAACTGGACGCCAACCAGGTGCTCTCAGACACTGTCCCACACATTCCAGCTGTGTGACCTCTGGCAGGTCATCTCTCTGAGCCTCCATGCATCTGTGCAAAGTGTCTATATTATCTACCAGGGT
Source organism: Onychomys torridus (assembly GCF_903995425.1). Classification (NCBI taxonomy): domain Eukaryota; kingdom Metazoa; phylum Chordata; class Mammalia; order Rodentia; family Cricetidae; genus Onychomys; species Onychomys torridus. The sequence goes on from NC_050446.1 coordinate 138,132,208, forward strand.
TGCTGGGAGAGGGCACAGAGCACTTATGGGGCACGGCACACACTAAATGCTCAGTTAATACCATCTCTCTGATTGGACAGTCACTAGTATAGGCTGAAATGGTCATCTCCCTTCAATAAAGAATGCAGAGAGGTCTAGACAGTGGCCCACAGACAGTGGAGCTAAAAGACAGATGCCCTTCCCATTGCAGTTCGTACACTTAAGAGATCTTTTCTACCACCCCAACCGCTCAGGGCCAGAATATCTCTGAACCCCCAGAGTCCTTTCCACTCTACATACTCCAAGAGGACCCAAGGCCCTCTGTGACCCGGCCTCCACCGTTCACCTCATGGGAGCAGAGCTGGGAGGCAACGTGAGGGCTCTCCTCAAAGGGGGGGCCACAGCCCCCAGCCTTTAACATACAGCCTCTGGCAGAGTGCTATGTATGGACTAACAACCATGGCAGCCAAGAAGCAGGCCTCTGGGCAAGGAAGAAGTCCTAATCAAAAAGTTTAGGTCCTGAACACATTAGTGCTGGCTCTCTCAATCAGTAGCTGTGTGACCTTGGGCAAGTCATTCTTCTATTCTATACCTTTACCTCCCTCTCGATCTTAACTCAGTGAGAAGCACAGGGCCTAGCCTTGTTCTCATGTGGGGTTCTTCCGAAGGACCCCTTCAAGAAGCTCGGGGAGCTGGGTCCAGGGCACTGCCACAGGCCCAAGGAATGAATGTTTCAGCAGGAACAAAGTTCTCCTCAGTGGCCTCCTCCAGGACTGCTTTCAGGTGTCCCCCACATCCTAGGAACTATGTTCTGTGAGCCATAAGTTTTCTACACCAGTGTGTGGGCAAGTGGGACCCCCGACTGGCCAACAGAAGCTAGCCCCATGACTGGAAGAGCCACTCTGGGCCACCGTGACTGAGTAGAAGCTGGCGCATGTTGCCTCTGCTACAAGCTCCATCTGGAGTCATGGATGGGAAGCAGGCACATAGCACCCCTCTTCTACATACCCTAGCCTGGAACAAGGAGCCTCTGGGGCCACCATCACAGAGGCCAGACTGATGGAGCAGCAGGACCCTGCCCAGCTCCAGAGAGGTCCTAAAGCCAACCCTTTCACACTCCCACCTTGGGGTGCAGGGGAGGCGACGTGACAATCCAGAGTGACGGTAGGAACACATGGTTAGTGTTCTCCCCCACCAATGCATCGCAGAGCTCTGGGGGAAGCCAGAAGCAAGAACCATGACTGGCCCCAGAGAGAGAGGCAGCAGCCTCAGAATGTTTTCTGGATGCTTGGTTAGCCTTCCCGAGACACTATGGGTTCTCTGGCCCATGTAGCCAGTCAGTGGCTTCTGCACCCAGTAAATACCTGTCCCCAAGACCCCAGCCCCTTGGAGACTCGCCCTCTCCAAGTTTGAAGGTTCCAGGCACAACTGACACTCATGAGCAATCTACCTCTCATCAGGAGGTACAACTACCAGCAGGACAATGCCAGTCTGAATCCTAAGAGGTCCTGGGGGTAAGGTTCATAAACCCAGCTCAGGGAGAGAGAGGAGGAGGAGAGATGGGGAGCCTGTAACCAGAGGATGAGGATGATACCGAGAACTCCCCAAGCAGCCAACCTCTAGCCAAGATATTGTCCTGCAGCCTTGGAAAGCCTAGAGAAGAAGACCAGAGAACCAAAGCAGGCAGCTGGGGTGGCTTTCCAGAACAGAGTGGGCCAGCTTCCTGAGCCCATCGCCCAGCACCGGCTCATTCTACACCAAGGTGCCAGCAGACACCTCTGACTCCTGAGGCGGCTGCAGAGGTGAGAGGACCAGGAACGATCTCCCCCACACTGGCCAAGGGGGCCAACGGCCTTCAGACTGAGCTCCTAATCTCGCCCCCTCTCCTCCCTGAGGGCTGGAGGCTGGGCCTAGATGTAGCACACCCGGGTTCCCCATGCCACCTGATCACCGGTCCCCACGTGCCTACCTGGGCCTGGGGGTCCCCATCTTGGGCCGGCTGGGCGAGGGCCGATCCCCTCGACTCCTCCGGGCCCGCAGGCCGCGGGGCGGGGCGGCGCGGGCGGGCTCTGCGGAGCAGCCTGTTCCGCGACACCCCCGCCTGCTGATGGATGCCGACTGCAGCAGCGGCGGCAGCCGCGGCGGTCGGCGTGCGCCGGGGGCTGGGCACCGTGCCCACAGCCCCGGGCCTGGCGCCCGCCGCGCGGCCCGCCCCCGCCGCGGCCTCCGTGCCCAGCCCAGGGGCGGCCGCGAGCCTGCCTCCTCGCTAGCGGCGCCCACCCCCTGCCTCCGCCTCCTCGGCTGCTGCCTTGCCTCCCCGCGCCCTTTCTCCCGTCCCCGCCACCCGAGGTCCCGTACAGGACGAGGTGGCCGTCTCCACCCGGGCCCTGGACGGACGGTCTTCTCGACCGATCGCTCGCGGGCTCTCTGGGCCAAGCCCTGGTGGGGGCTCAGGGAGAGAGGGAGGGGGAGGGGAGAAGAAGGAGGAGGATCCCTGACTCAGAAGAGGTGACTCAGCCTCTGTGGGCCTCCCATCCCACGGAGTCGGATCCCCTTCACTCCCCTGCAGATCCCTTTCACTCCCCTGCAGCACAGCGCCGGGCAGAACCCGCCTGGGATGTAGCGATCCTCTCCCACTAGGGAACCCGCATGGCAACTGCCTTCCGGGAATCATCCCAGCTTGCTGTCCCCTGGGTGTGCGTGCGCCCCAGTACCTACGTGCCTCTGTGACCATGACGGTAGTGTCACAGCAAAGGAATCCTGTAGGGGTTGGACCTGTACAAAGGTGTTTACTATATACAGGGACATACCGTGGTATGTGCAGCCAGCTTCTAAGAAGGGGCCACAGAGGTCATGGCTCAAAGCCAAGCTAAACCCTGCCCCCCCCCCCCCCCCAGCAGCACTGTTACTACTCAAAAAGCCAGTTCCACCAGGACACCTCCCTCTTACCCAAGCGTCTGGCAGCCACAGGGCACTCTGGAAAATAGAGGGCCTGGGTTCCAACCCAGTTCTGCTACTGGTCCAGCAAGTACCCTTGGCCCTTTGCTGCCATGCTCTAGGCTTTAGTGTGTAAACCATGAAAGAAAGGATAGATTGAGACTAACCCTGTCTCTGGGCCCCAGTTGGTGAGGAAGGCTTGGGACAGATGGCAGCGGCTCATACATGCTCACCACAGACGGCTCCCACAGTTCCACAATGGTGACCCATGTGACCCTCACTCCTGAACATCACCCAGGCATGCTCAGGCCTTCCTTCACTCTTCCAACCATCTTGCACACCTACGATGTGTAGGCCACTGTTCTGGGCCATAGTGCTGAACATCCTGAAACTGTGAAGCCGCCCAGATGTGATGATCTGGGCCCTCTGTCATCTACCCTCTCCACACACTGCAGTTGTGTTAGTGTGTGCGTGTGCGTGTGCGTGTGCGTGTGTGTGTGTGTGTGTGTGTGTGTGTGTGTGTGTGCATCTCTGCTCAGCTTGTCCCACACCCCTTCCCCAACCCCTCTCTTTCAAGTAACACTAGATCCTAGCCCCAAACCTGGAACTCTGTAGGCTATGCCCTCTCCCAGCTCTCCTTAGGGGATCCAAGGCAACAGCTCTAGCCTTTGCCCTACCAACAGCCAGGCCTTCTCTTCAGTGTAGACGAGTCCCTTCATCTGGTGCTTCAAGAGTCAGCCCCCAGGACCTTGCCTGCTATCCGCTAGACTCGTGAGTGGACAAGAGCAGAAAGACACTCACACCCTCCTCCAGATGAGAGGTGGAAAACAGATCTGCTCAAGCCAAGTGGGAAAGGTTCCCTCACAGACCTTATATCCTGGCCCCGCTCACCCAGGAAACCTCACACAGGTCCTTAGGAGGACGGCCTCTGAGCAAATCACTGACCCTCAAGAGTATACACTATTTGAGTTCGGTGTTCATTTGAATGAACGCCTGGAACAATCTGCCAGACTCAGGAGTGACTTCAGGGGGCCTTGCTGCTCTGTGGGCACATTTGTCGAGAGGGTCTCCCTCCACTGCCTGCCTCTCAGCATTTTGCTTCCAAGATAACCTTTCCTCTTCTGCCTTCTCAACCACAAGCTCCCAAGGCTGCAAAGCCAAGGCCCTCCCATTCCTCACAGTTTAACTCTTTCCCAGAAACCCCCCCTCGCCCTTCCCCAGACATCACTGCCACCCCCGGCCTTCCCCTGGGGCAGAGCCTGGTTCCCAGCCTCCTTCGCCACATGGAGCCTCTCACTTTCCCAGGAAAACCCAGGCTACTTCAGGACCAAAGCAGGATGTTCCCAGACTTCATTTTGGATTCATACCCAAAGGGCCCAACTCACTTCCGGTCAGTGGCAACATGCTGAAAGTTGGGCTGCTTCTAGAATGATGTTTGTTTCTATTGCTGTTTTTTTTTTTTTTTTTCATTCTTTTCTGTGATTATTTTCTATTCTTACTATTAGCACTGTCCAGTTCGCGGAGTGCTTGCTTTCACAGCATCATTTGAGTTAACGTCTTTCCTCTCCCCAATTTATAAATAAGTAGCCAAGGCCTGGAGTGGTGAGTGATTTGGCCAAGGTCGCTCTACACAGTAATGCGGGCTCTCTGGACCAGGTCCTTTCCACTTTCCCCACAGCATTTCTCCAGAGAAATTACAAACAAGAGACCGCATGGGGATTCTAAAGATCGCGTGCTTCTACAGGCATCATTGAAATCACGACCCTGTACTTTTCTGCTTCCATTCCCCAAGCAGGGAAGTTGAGGCATGGGATTGATTCAATGCCACCATGTATCAGGAAAGCCTCCAAGGAGAAACATCAGGGATCCTGGTGAGAAAGAGAGCCCAGCACACCAAGTCCTCCTTAGACGTGCATTAGTCTGCTTCCAGCCCTGGTTCTGGCTCCCCGTTCTGTTTAGCTTGCACAGGTTGCTTGACCTAGCTGAGCCTCCTTTTAGTCACCTCTAAGTTGAGAGGAACTCCCTGCTGCTGCACATCTGTTACGGGGATGCTGTGATGGGAGTCCAGTAAAGGCTCACAGAGGAGGGGACAGAGTGCTTGAACTTCCTTCCTGCTCTGCCTAAGGAGGAGGAGAAAGTCTTTTCTCTTAAATTTTAAAGATAAGGGGACTTGAAGGTTTAGAAATCCAAGATCTGAGAAAGCCGGCGGGACACAGGGACAAAGCAGAACACACAGCATCAGCCCCAGGCCTCCAAGACGACTGCAGGGTCAGAGACTCCACCAAACATCACACAGGACTCCTCCAACACCCTCTGACCTTTCAGAGGAGGAACTCAGGCCCCAAGCAAAGCAGAATTTGCCAAAGCTACCCCCAGGTAGTTAAGAGTCTAGGGATTCCATCCAGCATCCAGGGCTTCTTGGTTTGGTAGGGGGATGGGGAGGGGTGAGAGGTGTTCTCAGCGCTGAAACCCGAATCGTTCATTCAGTCAGCAGTGATGCTTACTCCGAGGCAAGCTCTGGACACCAGAACTGGGGAGTGTGACCTTGAATTCACAATGGTCCGATGGGTAAGGGCAACACACAAGCCAGCACATTGGAGGGTGTCATGGATTAACCACTCTGCCACTTGCTGAGCACTTCCTTCAGCCTGGCACTAGACACACATTCATGTGCTTAATCCCCGAAACAATTCTCTGGCCCCGAAATTACTAATCCCTTTCACAGCTGAAGTGACTGAGGCCCAGAGGTTTGGTGACTTTCCAAAGCTCACCCTGCTGATAAATGGTGGGACTAGAATGTGATGGCCAGAGCCTGCTGATGCTAAGCCTGGAGCTTCTTCAACCCTTACAGACTGGCTCCTCCCGGCCTTTAGGCCTGTGCTAGTCAGCACTGGAGCCACTGGCCACAGGTGGCTATCAACTACCCGAAATGTACAAATGGAAACATGCAGTAAATGTAAGACAGATGGTGGATTTTGAAGCCTGAGTACTAAAATTAAAGAGAATGTTATATATCTCAGTCATTCTTGTATTAATATTATGAGACCAGGCATGCTGGTATGGGATCCCAGCACTTGAGAGATGGAGGCAGAAGAATCTGGAATTCAAGGCTAGCCTAAGCTACTACCCCAAAGTAACTAATTAATTAAAAATTACAGATGTATCAGATTAAATAAAATCTCATTAGAATAATGTCGTGTGTGTGTGTGTGTGTGTGTGTGTGTGTGTGTGTGTGTGTGTTGCTAGGAACCCAACCCAAGATCTTGGGCATGCTAGACAACTCTGTCCCTAAGCTATAACGCCAGTCCTGGCTTTGTGTGTATGTTGTATGTTTGTATGAACATATGGGTATGCATGTATGTGAGTGCATGTGGAATATATCAGGTGCTCTCCACCTGATCTTTTTGAGACAAGGTCTTTTCACTGAACCCAGTGGTTGGACTAATCAGACTGGCCTCAGAATCACAGGGATCCACCTCCCTCTGCTTCCCACATGCTGGAACTAAATGTGTGCGCCATCATACCCAATTTGGTTGTGTTTTGTTTGGGGTTTTTGTTGTTGTTGTTTTGATATTAAGTCTTGCTATGCTGCCCAGCAGACTGGAGTTGAACTCCTGGACTCAAGGGACCTGCCCACCTCAGCTTCTCAAGGGCAGCAACTAAAAGCATGCACAGTTGCTTTTTTGTCTTTTTAATTGCATGTATGACTTGCACATGTGGCTCACACTGTGTTTCCTTGGGTCAGTATAGATACTCTGAAGTCCTAATGGAGCCCATGGAGATGAGAAAAGGTATCTTGGAGGAGGGGGCGGCTAAGACACACTGGATTAAAACAGAGGTCTCACAACGAGGGTATTTCAGGGCAAGCGATCTGCAAGACATCCGGCTCTGGCCCCAGAGGGCAGCAGGGCCTGGGTGGGCTGAGCTAAGCCCCAGGCAGCTGAGAGCTGGGCCAGAGGGAGGAAGCTACTGGGGCCAAACTTTCCAAAGCAGCGTGTCCCATGGGCTCGGGAAGCTCAGCCTGGCAAGGCTGCTCTCCCTCACTGCTGGCACTCACAGAAGGCACTGCGGGGCAGCTGGGTCCGAGCGGAAGGAGAAGACAGGGTTAGATGAACAGCAGCACAGAGAGGCAGGGACCCTCCCCTGCTAGCTGCTCCCTACCTTCTTCCTTCTCCACTTCACTGGGAAGCCTCCCCAAACTGCAGTCCCCAAGGGTCTCACCTCCCCTTGAACCTTGGCCTAGATTGGGAACTGCATGCTCCCACACAGAGTCTGTGTGGAAAGCCACTGATGCCCCGAAGCTGCAGGGCAGCCCATGAGTATCGAGCACTAACTAGTCCATAGCTAGTGTAGCATGGTAAAGAGCAAAGCTACCCCTGTGGAGGGCTGGTACAAGATGGAGGCACTCCTCGGTGCAGGAGCTCCATGACCTTGGCAAAGCCTGAACCTGGGCGTGCTATGGGCACTGCCCTGTAGCACTGTTACAGGATGACAAGACATTAGCTACCAAGAGGGCCTGGCAGCCCAGATGCAGAGCTCCCCCACCACAGGTGAGCACCTCGGCTACCTCTACAGTACCCTTGGTCTCTTCCAAGTCTACATATGCTCAAGACTGCATTCCTTCCAAGGAAAGCCATCCCACCCTTACCCCTGCACCCCCTCTCTGCACCCTTCCTCCATCCATGCCCCACCCAGCCTAGCACGCCTTCTCTGCCTGCCACATCCTTCTCTCCTTCTATCTCCACTTCTGATTCCAGGCTCACTTGTCAAAGAGGCACTCTGGCTTCACAACCCTCATAGGCAGGAAGCTTAGCCTCCACTGCTTTCTGGGTACCCACAACCAAGCCCTGGACAGAGTTGGACATCGCCATGGCACGGACAACTGACTATTGCTGCTGATCTGCAGGGGCACAGCAAGGGGCAGATTCTGCTCACCTTCCCGGTGAAGGGTCTTTAGCAGCACCTCGGCCTCTGACGAAAGAACTCACTTCAGCTTGACTCTCGAGACCTTTGCCAGCCTGCTCTCTCCTTCGTGCCTCAGCTTCAGTCTCAGAACCTACGTGATGGGCTCTGGGTCTCCAGGGTACAGGAGCTCAGCCACAAGCTTGCTTTCACACGTGTTTTTTCCTCTGCCTGGATGAACTTTCCCTTTCCCATGGTCATTCTTCTAGTCATGGTCCAGGAAGTCCTTCCTCATCCCCTCCTCTCTGCAACAACCCCCTACAGCTAGACACAACAGTGGCCTTTCCCCCTCCAACCAGCACTGCCCACTGGCCCTGGCTTATGTGACCTACAGAAAGCCCTTAGCCTCCTGATGCACCGTAGCTTTATGAGAGAAGCCACTTTGCATCTTTCAAACCATGAGGGTCCTTCTTGGTGGTCATGTGAGCATAGTATGGTCACCTTCACCCCAGAGCCAGAGGTCAGGAGCAAGGGGAGTCGGGAGTTCACCAGAATGTCAGGACACCCCTGAGGATGAGTTCTGCCATCTCAATTTCACCTTGGCTATAGTTCCTTCAGGAGGCTCCATGCATGCTTCCAGTCACTGCCTGGGAAATCTGCCCTCCTCCAGGAGTCTGGGGACCATGCTATGGGGCCTGAATATGAAAAATGTGGCCAACTTCCCACTGGATACAGACTGCCACCCAGCCTGCCATCAGGAGCCCGAAGTGTCAGCTGAGGTTTTGTTGTGGTGGCATCACAGGTTCCTTGCAGTCAGAGGAGATCTCAGAGAACATCACACAGAGCCTGTGAGAAGGGAGGGGCGATGGGAGAAGAGCTGTCCATTTGCCTGTGGTCCCGGTGTGAGATGAGGCTGCAGCGTCACTATCCATCAGCATCATCTTTGCAGAGTGTTAGGATCCCCAGTTACAGGCTGGCACAGTGCCCAGCAACTGGCCTCCATTTTCTATCTTAAATCTCTTGCTACCCTGTAAAGTAGAAATTACATATCCACCTTGATTTTACAAGGGACAAAACTGAAGTCACTAGTCCAGTGTTTCTTTGATAGTGGATAGAGGATCCAAGATTCGGCCTCAGACATACTGAAACCTGGAGCTTGTTTGTCCCCTCATGACCCTGCACTCATTTGGCTGAACACAACATACTGTGGAAATGCTGAGGCAAGAGACAACCACACAAAGCACGTGTCAATTTGTGATGCATTTTTTTTCCCGAGACAGGGTTTTTCTGTATAGCTTTGCACCTTCCCTGGAAGTCACTTGGTAGCCCAGGCTGGCCTCGAACTCACAGAGATCCACCTACCTCTGCTGGGATTAAGGGCGTGCGCCACCACCACCCGGCGATTGTGATGCACTATGTGCATTTTTTTTTCTGTATCTATGTTATAACCAATAAGGAAGTTTAGTGTGTGTGTGTGTGTGTGTGTGTGTGTGTGTGTGTTTGTGCACACGCAGGTGTGTGAAGGTGTGCAGTGACAGATAAAGGACAGCCTTGGCTGTGCTTCTGAAAATGCTGTCCACCTTGTTTGTTTTCGAAGCAGGATCTCTCACAGCCCCAGGCATCACCCTGTCTCTTGCTCCCTGGAGCTGAGATTACAAGCATGCCAGGCTTATTTTAAAAACAAGACAAAAAACATGGGTCCTGGGGATTTAACTTGGATCTTCAAACTATCTCCTCAGCTCTGGAAAGGTGGTTTTGGTTTTGGTTTTGAAGCAGTGTCTTACTATGTATCTCTGCCTATCTTGGAACTCTCAATGTAGACTAGGCTGGCTTTGAACTCAAAGAGATCCGCCTGCCTCTGCCTCCCAAGTGCTGGGATTAAAGGCGTGCGCCACCATGCCTGGTCTAAGAAAGAACTTTTTTTTGAAAAAATGTTTTCTATAAGCTTGAGATTTTGGGGTGTGAAATGCTACTAAGCATTAGGGTCTCAGAAGAGCAAGATGTCTCTTTGTTTCTTTCCAACCATCTCTGCCTTCAAATAAGAGCTGATCTGAAAACCTCATGAACTACCATGAACTACCAAGCCAGGACAAACAAAATTCACCTGCTGCCCATTGCTCTGCTTACAAACATGTGCCTGCCTCCCAGTCTCCACCCTGGGGCCATGCAGCCAATACTCCACTTGCACGAGTTGGCGCTGCTCCGCAGTCTTTGCAAACTTCTCCTCATCCACCCATCTGCAGAGACCAGACGGCCAGACCAGCCGCTGCACCACCACCTAATCCCAGCTTTCGAAGGCAGCCAGGCAGCGACGTCTGGGTGTTCCCATCTACGTGTACCAGGCCAGGCTGGGTAGAGAAAAATGTCTGTGTGTAAACACTGCCTTCTGCTTCAACGGCTCCTGCTTGGACTCCCCTGGCCAACAGAGCCCTCTGTGACTTTTATCTCCCTGCCCAAAATAACCACTGGCTTCTGTAATTCTCTGGGCATGGATCAGGCTGGCAGGAGCCTCAAGCAGCTTGAGGCTAGGAAAGACACATTTTCATCTTTGCTTTCCCAGTGCACCAGTGCAAAAGTCTGTGGCATTTATCTAGATCCTCTGTAGACTTGGAAGGGACCTATGGTGGGAAGTGAGAGCTTGCTATAGGAAATGGTCACATGATCTCAAAGCTAACAGTTCAGTAGAAAATAAAATAGGGACACCAGCCAATTGCAGCAGAACACAGAAATCAGGAAAGGTACAAAGGAAAGGATGATGTCTGGGGGAATTCGGAGGGGAAAGAAATTGGAGAAAAGCAGACGTCACAGGCTTTAAGGAAGCCTTTGGACTTGGACCGAACAATCTGAACTAAAAGCTAGCATTAAAAACAGGACAGTGAGAAAGAACAAGGTAGGTGCAGGAAACTGGGCACATGTGGCTTGGCACTTGGGAGGCTGAGCATTGATGCGGGGACTGGAAAGGCAGATAGATGGTGCCAATCAGAGACTTGAATGACATTCCAGGTGGTTTCCTGTCTAGCAACTAGCCACGTGCGAGCTATGTGAAAATGAGACGGAACACAACGTGTACTGAGTGGTCATCAGACTCTGAGGATTTGAACCAGTTGTCACTGCAGAAATTTCTGCCGCATAGTGATGGGGACAATCGGAGGATGTCAGAGGACCTGGGCAAGGTGCGGGATATGACTGGAGCTGGTTTGTGACGAGAGGGTAGCAGAGGCCAGGAGCCAAGGCGGACCATTACAATAGTCCAGGGGAGATCAAGAGCCACCTCTTGGGTAGAAGGATGAGAGCTGAGTGGGTGAGAGAGCCTGGCCACCTGAATTCGGATCCCCAGACCCCAATAAAAGCCGGCCCGGAGGCACGCACTGCTATAACTGCAGAATTGTGCATGTCTATAATCCCAGAGGGGATGGAACGGGGAGACGGGAATCCCCAGACATTGAGGGGAAGGTAGAGGGCAGACACTACAGCGAAAAGATACTTTTGTCTCAAACGAGGTAGGCAGAAGGTGAAGACCAAAATGTGAGGTTGTCCTCTGACCTCTACATGTATGTTGTTGACGTGAACGTGCCCATGAACACATACATACACATTACACACACACACACATACACATTACACACACACACACATACACATTACACACACACACACATACACACACACACACACACACACACACACACACACACACACACACACACACGGGGATGAAAGAATCATATCTCTTTCCTCCACTCATTTCTTGCTATCAGTAAGGAGGAGAGTGCTGGTTCTCCATGTGTCGTTCCTGGAGCAGCAGAATCACTTGGAACTCCTGGTGTGAGACCCAGGAATCCACCCAGACCTACTGAGTCAGAAGCCAGCTCAAGAGTGCCCATTAGCTCCCCTGCCATTATGATGATGCTAAAATCTGAGTTCTGCAGTATACATAACACACCTCAGCTCCAGAGCATCCCTGGTCTCTGGAGTCAGAGGACCTGGCTTCATGTCCTGCCTCAGCCATTTAGTAGCAGTGCTTAATGTTTGTGCCTCAGTTTCCTTATTACAGCTCTAGGTGGTTATTGTAAGGACTAACAGAGGTAACATATCATTTCTTAGAAAACATCCAACTAAGCCAGCCATGGTGGCGCATGCCTTTAATCCTAGGACTTGGGAAGCAGAGGCAGGCAGATCTCTGAGAGTTCGAGGCCAGTTGGTTTACACAGTGAGTTTCAGGACAGCTGGAGCTACACAGTGAGACCCTGTCTCCAAAAAAAAAAAAAAAGAAAAGAAAAGAAAAGAAAAGAAAAGAAAAAAGAAAAAGTAAACTGTCCAGGTAAGTCAAGTGCTCAATGGACATTACTTAGAAGCAGAGACAGGAGGTCAGTGAGTTTGGGTCAGGCTGGGCTACAGAGTGAGACCCTGTCTCTCTCAAGAAGAAAGAGAGGAGGAGGAAAGAAGAAGGAAGGGAAGGAAGAGGAAGCAGCAGTCACAGTCTGCCATGGTGGCACACCTTTAATCCCCGCACTCCGGAAGCAGAGGCAGGACGGTCTCTGTGAGTTCAAGGCCAGCCTGGTCTATATCCAGTTCTGGGGCAGCCAGGACTACAGAAAGAGATTCTGTCTCAAGAAACCGAACGAACGAACGAATGAACGAACAAATAAGTAGCATTTGGTTTCCTCACCTACAGCACGAGCAGGTTGAAGGAGCACACGTCATCACGTGTCAGGAGACATGATGTCCTTGAAAGGACAATGACAACTGCATGGTTCTCCCTTAGGAAACGTATGTGGCGTGCGAGCAGACGAGTGCACATTGGCGCCCTTACTGTAAGTTCAGGCAGAAGGAGACTTCTTGAAGCTCATGCATAGATCACCCTCTGGGTCCATGAGTACTTAGAAACACTGGCCTCGGCGGTCTCTAATTAACAATGGTAATTCTGCTCTGTGTGCGTGCATGCGTGCGTGTGTGTGTGTGTGTGTGTGTGTGTGTGTGTGTGTGTGTGTGTTGTATTCATATCTTAATTTAAAGGAACTCTTTCTATGCATGCACACATTGGAAAGTGTATATGTATGTATGTATGTATATGTACAGAGAGAGAGTGAGAGGGTGGGGACAGGATCACACCCTATAGCCCATACTGGCTTCAAACTTGCAAATCTTTACCCTCCAGTAAAGATTCCACCAAGGAAAATTTGAAACGGGCTTTGGCAGGACACTGTTGTATACCGGATCATCAATCACTATGTTTCCTTCCCAGAACCTGTCCCAACCTGGCCCCCCCCACCTCCAGAGTTCCCCAGGCTCTTTCAGTGGAGAAATACACCATTGCCCCCTTTGCTGCTTCCCAAAGACAAGACAGATTGTTCCCAGGTCTGTGGAGCAGGAGCAGAGCCTGGCTTGCCTCTCACCCTCATCCGACTCCGAGTCCTTGGCTCAGAGGCCAACCAATAAAGAGGCTCCCCAATCTGCCTCCATCCCAACTCACTCTCTGAATCTCCCTCTCCCCCCCCCCCACCTCCAATAACCAAGCCAATGGCTGTACCTAAGGACACCTGGTAGGACAGTTATTTGGAACCGACAAGTTACTTCAGAAGCCAAGAGACGGGGCATGGGCAGTTCGACTGTTAGAACTACAACCGTCACCAGCAGCTCCCACAGATCACTGCCACGATGTGAATGCTCTAGTGTGTCAACCTGGCCAGGGAAGCCATGCCAGCTTCTAGGATGGACGGCTTGGATTGGTGACCATGCTTATCGTGGCAGGCAAGGCACAGATCATGGCAGGGAAAAGGCTATCAGGTGTGAGGAGAAGCAGCCAGATTGGACCAACAAATGAGCACAGGCTTCCTTGACCAGTGGGAGCCAACATGGCCGACTATACAGGCAAGCCTGCAGCACGTGCATCTAGCCAGCCAGGGGCCCCTTCACAATGGCTGCTGTTGCCTCTGCCCTTGCTACCCACCACACTACCGTGGTCTGGATACTAAGGACTGAGCATTAAGAAGCTGTACCAATCTGGACACTGTCAAGGCACTGGGGAGCAGAGACAGGCAGATTCCCAGAATTTGCTGGCCAGGCAGTATAGCCAACTGGAGAACTCCAGATTCAGTGGATAGACCCTGTCTCAAAAAACAAAGTGGAGAGCAAGAGAGGAAAATACACAATGTCAATCTCTGGCCTTCATATGTACACATATAAGTGCTTATACCCACCCACACATGCACACAGAACATGCATACACACACACACACAAATGAGGCAGATCTATGTGTTGCTATGTAATCATGGTTATAATGAATTTTTTAAAAAGCAGCTACAAAATACAAATATATGTAGTGGGTAGCTGTTCCAGCTTTGACCTTGAAACACTACCCCTAGTGTGGCAACAAGTAACTGCCATACCTGCCTATGACCTGCCCCTGGTGCGTGGCCAAGACAAGACCCCATAAGACCAGAGATTCACAAGTACTTGCTCTATTGACTCCTTGTGATCCTAGATGCTGGGTTGCAGACCAAGTCAGAGTTTTCCAGAGACCCATGCTGGACTGTACCTCATCTCTCCCAGATCCTGTAACTGATCCCTTAGTGGTTGTAAGTTACCCCTGAAATAAACCTCTTTTAATTACTAGATAAACTACGTGGAATTGCCTCATTAATTGCCGCTATAAATATATGATCCAAATGCTACAGAAAGTGTGTGTATGTACAGAAAAGCAATGGAAAGGATATATAATTTTTTTTGAGACAGGATCATACTCTGTAGCCCAGGCTGACTTCAAACTTGCAATCCTCCTGCCTCAGCCACCCAAGAACTGGGATTACAAACCTGAACCACCATGTTCAATTTAGAAAATCATCTTGGGCTGGAGAGATGCTCAGTGGTTAAGAGTGAGTGCTGCTCTTCCAGAGGGCCTGGGTTTAGTCCTTGTCCCTAGAACCTACATCAGACAGCTCTCAGTTACTGGTAACTCCAACTCTTGGGAATCTGATGCCCTCTTCTGGCACACACACACACACAAATATTTTGAGAAAAAAATATACATGTATTATGTGTATGTATACATTTACGCATGTGCAGGCCAGAAGTTAGCATTGCTCAGGCATCGACACCTTGGTTGTCTGAAGATGCAGTTTCTGGATGTCCTGGGGTTGGTTGGCCAGCAATCCCCAATGATCTCTGGGCCTTCAGTGCTGGGATTACAAGTGCATGTCACCACACCCAGCATTTTTTTAAAAACATGAGTCTCGGGTCAAATTCGGGTCCTTATGCTTGAAAATATATAATTTTTTACGTTACCAGGGAGGGGTTTTCATCACAATGGGATCATTTCTCTTTGCTTCTTTGGGCTGTGTTCTGCTTATTTTGTGGAAGACATGTGGACACGTCTTATTCACCTTAGAGAAATTGCACCCTCATCTCTGGCCACTCACACTCAAAGCTTCTGGCCAGAATAGTCCATGCCCTTCCTAGAATCTCAAGAGAGGCCCTTTTGGTCTCCACAGCCCCCTCTGCTTTTGAACTTCACTGCCCTTCTCAACCACTCCCTGGAGTCTCGTTAATTGGGAGCCCGGCCGGCCGGTCCCCATCATCTCCTGACATAGCACCCACAGTGGAAGCCCCCTCTAGGGCTTCCTGCCCGTCAATCTAGCCCTGCTCGGAAGTCAAGTTCCTTCGTTCCACAGCAAAGGAAAAAGGCAGTTATGAGAAATGCTGGCATGGTGGCAAAGCCTCACATCTGCACTCGCTCTTCCTCCCTGGAAGGCACATTTAAAATCACATCTGGGAACGGACAGAGCCCATCTTGTAGATGAAGCTGCTGAATGGGGCCCAGCAAGCACAGTAGCCATGTAACTTGAGAGAGTCACACAATGAATCAGGGGGCCCATGCTGGTCTGATTTTGACATACGAGAAGCCAAATGGACGAAATGAAGAGCTTGTCCTAAGCCCACAGTCTCCAGAAGGTTCTCCAGAGTCTCGGCCCCTCCTACCCACTCTTCTCTTCCTGGCAAAGATCCCAATGGCTGCACCACCAATCCCCTCCCAGAACCCTACAAAAGCCCATCTGGGGCCACGTGCCCTGCATCTCCACATCAACCCTTCATCACTCCCTCCCACCTCTGGCAATGGGTCCTGCTGCCTCCTTGGGTCTCCTAGCAACAAGATACCCTGCAGTGCCACCGCTCTCTCCACCCCTGGGCCTGCAGCTGGGCTGTTTCACCCGGGGAGGGACTGCTGGCTTACTCCTCTCATGGGGGCCACGTACCCACTTAGGGCAGGTGGAAGAGAAGCAAGGAGATGGCGGCAGCCTGCGTGGCCCCCACTCTGGGCCTGCTCCCAGCCTCCATGTTTGGAGCACTGGCTCTGGCTGTGGTAACCTTTTCTTGAGCCTCAGACTATCTGCTGACTGGGACAAAAAAGGCAGCCAAATCCTAGAACTTCAATTCTAGTAGACTCCAACTTTTAAAATACAAGGATTCTTCCCACTAGAATATTTAATATTCAAAGCAATAATAATAATAATAATAATAATATCTAGTGACAATGGGCCTGGGGATATAGACCAATGGTAGAGGACTTGTCTAGAAGTGCAAGATCCTGGGTTTGATCTCCAGAAACACACACACACACACACACACACACACACACACACACACACACACCAAAAGCAAACAAACAAATATCAATAACAAAAAACCTTTTAAAAACATATTAGCTAGAGCTACAACATATCTCAGTTGGCAGAGAGCTTGCCTATCATGCATGAAGCCCTGGGTTCAATCCTAATACCGCATAAACTGGGCCTGGTGTACACACCTATAATCCCAGCACTTCAAAGGTGGAGGCAGGAGGATCAGAAGTTCAGGGTCATCTTTGGCTACACAGCAAGTTCCAGGCCAAACTGTGACACAGGAAGCCCTCTCTCGCAACAAAACAAACCTAGAAAGTCACTTTATCTTCTTGTAATGCTCACAACCACACCTAAGAAGTAAACGCTCCTGTTTCTATACCCATTTTACAGACAATAAAACCGATCACTGACTTGCCTAAATATATCCAACTAATAAAATAGCAGCATGTGAATTTGAACTGTGTCTGACACCAGTGTGCATGCTCTAGCCACTGGATCCCAATGAAAACCAGCCAGTCCTAGCCCCTTAATTCAGTGATGGGGAAAATGAGGCTCAGAGAAGAGGTACTCAGTACAAACTTACTCACTGAGCATCTACTGGGTGGGCTAGGAATGCAGGAAAGCCCATCTTCCACGCTGTTGGCTAAAGATCTGTGCATGATGGCCTCTCAGAATTCACTATGCTAGTCTCTCTACTTTTCTATACATTTGAAATTCTCCACAATAAAAAGTAAGAAATACAGAGAAAAAAAAATAGAAAGATAGCAGTAAGTATGCAAATTTTAAGGCTGGTTCATATAGGCAAAATCCACAAAAATCATCCAAACGTTGGGATACTTTTCTCTGGCAGTTTTAAAAGTCAGAGAAGGGCAAGTGTTGGGGAATCTACTTAGCAGCCCCTTTCCTCAGCTTTCTATAGAATTTTCTAGAGAAAATTGTATGTTGTTGCCAGGAAACCTGGGAGCTAGGAAAACCCCAACCAGGTGGGCTGGGCCCTCCCCTGACTCTCTGGGGGGTGTAGTGTCCCTGTCCCCAAGTAGAGAGCCCCCTGGGGCTGGTTCTTTGAGATCTGCGAGTTGGTCACCACATGATATGGAAGGAGATCCCGGCAGCCACTGTGAATCTGGAGGTCTATGATTAGAAAGCAAATTACAGGCCTTGCTCCACACAAAACCTTCCTGGCAGTCAAAGGGCTTTCATGCATGTCGTCCAGGGTTTCCAGAGAGCTTGAACACACACGGGGCAGGAAAGATGGTGGAAATGTAAGCAGGACAGAGAAAGAGCACAGCTGAGGCAGAAAATTGGCCAGACAGGTGGAGCTCGGGCCGCAGGGAGGCAGTACTTCATGACAATGAAAAGCAGGCCTTGAACAGCGGCCAGCACCACACTGTCTCAAGGCTGCTGGCTGTGGGACTTTGAGCAGACAACCCACCTCTCTGAGACTTTATTTGTTGGCTATATATGGGGCTGATTTCATCTGCTATACCCAGCTGATACAGAGACAGACTGAGACAACATATATCAAGTATCTAGCCTAGCTCCCACCACATGATTTGACAAGACACAAGAAATACGGGCCTTGAAATAAGTACTAATGGGGCAGCAGAGAGAGCTCAGTCACCGAAACACTGGCCTTACAAGTATGAAGATCTGAATCTGGATCACCGGAACTCACATAAAAAGCTGGGTGTAGTGGTACATACAACAATCTCAGCAATTGTGAGATGGAAGATGACGGGTAGATCCTTGGAAGCTTGCTGGCCAGCTTGGCCAGTCTATTCGGTTCCAGGGCAATGAGAGACACTGCCTCAAAAATAGTGGAAAATGCCTGAGGTGATCCTCTGACCTACACACACACACACACACACACAGGCGTGTGCCTGCTCCAAATATGCACTTCTGCGTATAAATCCAGAAGAGGTGAGAGTGCCGTCAACATGACAGTTTCCACACCTAGGGCTGCTGCAGCCAAGTTATTCCCAACAGCCAAGAGGTAAGAAAAGAAAAAGAAGAAGAAAAGGAAAAAGAGTGTCTATTGATAACAAAACGTGACACATACAATAAAGTATTATTCTGCCTCAGAAAGGAACATGAACGACCCGAAAGAATATTATGCTAAGTGAAATAAGCCATTCATAAAAAGACAAATGCTGTGTGACTCCACGGATGGGAGGTTTCCAGTCAAATTCATAGAGGCAGAAAATAGAGTGGTGGTTGCCACAGGCTGGAAGAGATGGGGGACGGGGAGTTATTGTTTAATGAATAGAATTTCAGTTGTTCAAGATAAAGAAGTTCTGGGAGGCCAACAGAAAGGCGAGTAAGTAAGAGTCTCAGACTTGATGGCCTGACTGATCCCCAGATCCCAATGCGGAAGAAGAAAGCCACCCCTCAGAAGTTGTCCTCTGACCTTCCAGCATGCCATGGCACACACACACACACACACACACACACACACACACACACACATCACTATCACCATCAACAACACTGTTTTATTTTGAAAAGTTATAGATATGGATGGTAGTGATGGCTGCACAATAAGAATATCCTCAACACTACTAAACAGTACACTTAAAGACCTGACAGTCAAAGGAGATGGAGTAATTGGCAAAAACACTTGCTTTGCAAGCATGAGGACCGGAGTTTGAATCTCCAGCACCCATGTTTGGTTTTTGGTTTTTTTTAGCTTTGTTTTTTTTTTTTTTTTTTTTAAGTGAGTCACAGATACATGTGCCTGTAAGTCCCACATCAAGGGCAAAGACAGGTCAGGCCCAAGAACTCACTAGCCAGTCAGCCTAGCTGAAAAAGCAAGCTTCAGGGTCAGTGAAAGACCCTATCAAGACAGAAAGGCAGAAAGTGACAGAGGAAGACATCCAATGTCCTGCTCTGGACTCCACATTGGTGCACATGGCCATGTGCCCCATACACTCACACATACAAGATACAATCTGTATTCACATTACACACACACACACACAAGAAAAGGTGGCAAATTTTAGGATAGATATTTTGCTACAATTTAAAGAGAAACATAGTGCTACACAGAAAATGGACACGAAGAGAAGACTGCAAGCTAAGGACAGAATGAGGAAGAGCTGAGAAAGACCTCAGTTACAGTGAGACAACCCAGCCTCAGTGGCACAAGCCTTAAATCCCAACAGATGGATCTCCGGGAGTTCAAGGCCAGCCTTGTCTATACAGCGAATTCCAGACCAGCCAGGCTACACAATGAGATCCTGTCTGAAAAAACAAAAGACAAAGAGAGAGGCACTCACTTGTCCCACAACCTTGAGCAGGGCGGCTCACCCTCCTTATCTACAGGAGTTTCCAGCTCCTCCGGTCATCCTTAGTGTTCTATGGGGTCAAGTTTCAGTGTACACCGCCAAGAGTTGGACAGCCCCTGCAAGCCTAGCAATTCTGGGAGGTAGCCTTAAAGAAAGTGTAAAGACTGTGGAGACAGAGAGACCTGGGTTCAAATCCCAGTCCCACTGCTTCCTGAGTGGCTCTTGAATTATTTCTATATTAGAAGAAAACAGTGGCGGCAGAGGCTAAGAGCTTGGCTTATCAGCCTTGCTAGCCGAGTACTGATGAAGAAAATGAAGGTGCCTGCTACATAGTATTGTGTCTTAAATACCATGGTGGGGATAGAGTTGACGAGGGTTTATTTGATTGACCTACTAATGTGGTATTGGGACTTGAACCCAGGGCCTCACACAAGCTACATGGAGTATGTTTTCAGCGGGTAACAAGAAACCCGAGTCTCAAAGTCTCTTCCGTTCCCCTCCTGAAATCGTTGACCATTAAAGGCAACAAGAACCCCATTTTACAGACAACACAATCAAGACACCAGAAAATGACTTATTCAAGGTGGTGGAGGGAGTTCCCGTGAAAGGAACGAGAGCCTTGACTCCCACCTACTGAACCCTGAAGTACAAGCTCCTGCTCTCAGGGAAGCTGCCTTGGTCTGCAGACTTGGGAGGAAAGGAAGGTAGGCTTTCAGGCCCCAAACACCCAAATGTAGCTGGCCCCCGCCCAAGTGGAAATAGAGCAATCCTGCCCTCTGATAGGCCCATGCCAGAGGCAGGGTGGGACCCCATTGCTGTAGGACCAGGCCAACTGGGCCAGCAGCCAGAGTGGCGCCAAAGGCGCAGCCCAGGGCCCTCTCACCAGCTACATAATAAAGTAATTATGGGATTAGGGATAAAATTAGTCACTTGTGTAATTATTTTCCTTAGAACAAGGGCAGAAAAGGCCTTTTTAAAAGAGTCGATCCTTGGCCATCCCAAAGGTACTGACGCAGTCGCAGATGAGTGCATACAGAGCCAACACACAGACACAGCCATGATGTGCTGGAGGGAGAGGCCCTAACCCTAAAAGACGGGAGTTACACTGAACACCTTTGTCACACTGTCTCACAGAAACACTGCCTTCCGTCAAGCCCCTTCAGCGTGGGGAAGCTGGTGAAACACTCTTCGTGTGAGAATGAGATCTGTGCATGTTCGTGTGGATGTGTGCACACGTGTGCTCATGTGTGTGGAAGCCTGAGGTCGGCCCTGAGTGTTTTCCTTGAGTGCCCTCTGCCTCATTTTTTTGAGACCGGGTCTGTCACTGAACCCAAAGCTCATCAATGCAGCTAGGCTGGCTAGCCACCTGCATGGGACTAAAAATGAACACTGCTACTTCAGCTTTTATGTGGCCGCTGGGGACCTGAATCCAGGTCTTCACTCTCATATAAGGAACACTTGGCCAACTGATCTCTCCCTGGTTCCTCCCAGTCAGAGCACAGTGGACTGGAGTCATGAGTACTCTCTCCATCTTGAAGTTGATGGTACAAAAATCCAGGCAGGATCTGAGGGGCCAGAGGAATCCTTGGTATTAGCTGCTACGGCAGGTAGAATAAAGGCGTACACCCAAAGACATCCATGCCCTCCCACCCAGAGGCTGTGGGCATTACCTCACACGCAAAAGAGACTTTCCACATGTGATTCAGTGAAAGCGTCTGAGGTGGAGGATGATCTGGGATTTTCCATGGGGCCTCTGTAAACACAGGGACTGTGTGGGGCAAGATGAAGGAGAAACAGATGATGGCAGGAGCTGGGGGAAGCCATTGCTGAGTCGGAAGGAGGACAAGTCAAGGAAAGGGGGCAGCCTGCGATGCTGATTGGATCTGGTACTGTCCCCCACCCCTCACCCCCACCCCCGGCAGCGCTACCAAAACCTTGACCAAACTGTACAGATTTACGTAATTTCAGAGCTACAACGTAAACTGGGAGTGATAAGTACCTGTGATTCCAACACCCTGAGGGAGGAGGATCAGAAGTTCAAGGTCATCCTTTGCTACTTAGAATCAGATGACAGACTAGGCTTTGTGAGACCCAGACACAAAAACTAGGAAACTAAGGAGCCTCCTGAACCATCTTGGAGCCCATTTCCCTCTAGGCTGAAACGCTCTTAAAAACTCCCTCTTCCGAAGAGACTCCCTGATGCCAGACATCTCCTGAATGGATCTACGGAAGAGGCCTGGGCTGGGCTTGAACCTCCTAGCCATAGAGATACCACCGGGGACACAGAGTCCAAGAGAAGGTGGCAGCTCTGGGTGGAAAACAGAAGCATGCCTAGAACCCCGCTTCTTAGTCGTGACCCCCCAACTAAACTGCAACTAAGAGTCACTGTCCCCAAATGGGGTGGGGGTGGGGCTGCACCAGGGAAAGAGGGCCTTAGCTCTGCCCTGAAGCGGCAGGTGCCACACACCAGCCCCTCCCTCTTCCAGGCTGTCACCAGGGCTCACTGCGTCTGCAGCATCAGAGTCTTCCATGGACAGAAACCCTCTGCGGGACCCTGTGAGATGACTCTCCTTCATGAGGTTCTGAGGAAACAGACTCCAGTGAGGTGAGGGGACCTGGTTCGAACCTCAGCAGCATCACTCTGTACCTGCGCTCCCAGTCACCCCTTCGAGTCACCAGAACCAGTGGTGAGGGGCTGGTGGGGTGTAGTGGGGCAGACCTGCTCCTCACAGGAAACAGGCTCTACAGACTAAGGGAAGTCCATCCCCCTGGCCCAGGAAACAGAGGACTTAATTCCTCCACCGTATGGCAAGTCACCCCTGCAGGGCATCCACGGCCTCTGCCCCAGAATTCTCCTCCTGGAGCTCCACCCCAAGAGACCTCCTGTGACTACAGAAAGAGCAATTTCTGCAGCATGTTCCTGGTGGGTCTCTTCCACCCACACAACCTGCAAGCAACTTGCAAGGTCGTCAACAGGAAGAGGAGATGCCCACTGCGTGCCGATGGAACTCAGTAACGACTCAGTAGGATCTCAAGCATCCTGGAGTGCCAACCACGGGCCAGCACACACAGCTGCCACAGTTCCCCGAGGAACCAGAGAAGGGAAAAATCTGGGAGGGAACACACCAAACGCCCTAACAGCACTCAGGAGTGATGCTCCCCTCCTCCTGGTCTCTGAGATCCCAATACTGTGGCGTCACTTCCGTTAGGGGTTAGAAAACCAGCCATAACTGGGCCCGGCCTTAAGAAATGCAACACTGGGCAGACAGACAATGAGAGAGGAGCGGAAAGGGAAGAGAAGGCCAGAGGGGAGCGGGAAGAGCCAGAAGAGGCCACAAAGGTGGGTTCGGTGCTCTGGAGACCAAGCAAGGGGTGCTGTAGAGGGAGCATGAGTGGGTTGGTACGACCTGGGACACCTGCCTCTTATTCCCCCTGTACTCAGGATCAAACTAGATGCTAAAAGGCACTGAAGTCTCTGCCCCCCTCCATTCCTCACTCAGGAGTCTGAGAAAGTGGCCCCATGCTGACCAGTGTGGAGCCCAAGAGTGGCATCTACAATACAAAGCAAGCTGCCTGGCAATGGTGGAGCAAGCTAATCCCAGCACTTGGGAGGCAGAGGCAGGCAAATCTCTGAGTTCAGAGGGCAACCTGGTCCACAGTGTGAGTTCTAGGACAGCCTGGGCTACAAAGAGAAATCCTGTCTCAAAACAAAACAAAACAAAAACAAAAACAAAAACAAAAAAACCCAAGCAAACAAAAAAATAAGTGCTCGGATAAACTGCCACACGCAGCTGCCCATGCCCACCCCAGGAAACAGGACCGGCCTCACCGAAAAGGGCCTTCACTGAACTTGCTAACGTCTCTGGATGGTCATGTTATTTGTGTTTCCCTAGGGAGCCTCCAACACCACACATACATACACTCACTTCCTGGTCCATCCCTCCACCTCACTGAGACTCTGCCCTTGATGTACGCTACATGACATACCCAGAGTGATGTCCTCATTGCACATACGAATACACCCGCCCATGCCAGCCTCCTTTCTTCTGCTGAGGCTTCTCTTCCCCGTTTCCTCCCACCTCATTCCCTGACTGGCCAACCTCAGCACAGGAGCAAGGTCCTCCAGCACATCTTGCTTGATTTCAATGTCCTGTTTCCTACTACATGGGAGATGGACAGTGGCCAAGTCCCAGCAGCTGCAGGCCCAGAGTGGTGGGAGGCTGGGCTAAAGTCCAACCCCAAAGCACACTCTGAAGGCCAATGACCTCTGCAGCCACCTTTGACCCTCAGTCTGGTGAGTCAAGAAGAAATAGGGCTGAGTCACTGCCAGATGTCCCCTATTAAGCCCATTTTAAGACAACTAATATTGCATACTGAATACCACAGCCTGAACGTGAAGGTCATCCTTCAGGGCAGCCTGTGGGAGGAAGCCTAGCTGGGTCAAGTCAAGGCCGGTGTTAACTAGGCTACGCATTTGCCAGGAGGAAGCTCAGAATCCTCACTTTGCTCCACTTTGAACGCAGCTGAGAAATCCTGAAGTGAGGTCCTGGGGAGCTTGAAGGGTGGTTCACACATCAGCCCCAGCACATGCCTCCCCCATCAGACACCATCAATACAGGTAATGCTTTCCGCTCCCTGCCCTTTGACACCTCCAGGAAGGAGCAGCATCTAAGCCCAGCCTTGGGGCACCCCAGGTCCTGCAGACCAGGACTGCTCCCCCAGTCTAGGCTTTCTCCTCTCCTTGCCTTTGACAGGAGAGACACCAGAGAAAGGCATTGGAGCCGCCACCTTGTCAACCTCGATGACAACCCTACCGGGTGCTGTTATTATTTTTGTATAGTCGATGTGGAAACTGTAGCCATGCCAGCCTCCCAAGATCACCTGGACAGTGCAAGTTAGGCCTGGAGCCCAGGACAGCTGAGCCCCACTTCACATTGTCCCTCCTGTTCCAATAAGTTCTCCCCAGCCAGCCCACAGAAGAAGCGGGGTGTCCGTCATTCTGTAATCCTTAGCCTATTAGCCTGAGCCTGGGTCTAGCTGGAGGACAAGAACAGCTGTGGGATTTGAGGACCTCCAGGAGACTTCAGAGAACACACCTTCCCCGCAGGGGATGACAAAATCATGCTACAGTCTCATTCATTCATTCATTCATTCACTCATGTTGCAGTACTAGCTAGGGATCAAGCTCAGGGCTTGAACTCTACCACCGAGTTACATCCCAGCCCCTGGAGTTTTGAGATGGGATCTCACTACGAAGCCCAGGTTAGGCCTTAATGTCACCCTTTTGCCTCTGGCATCCCCAGTGCTGGGATGACAGACACATGCCACCATACATAGCTTTATATTCTGACCTGCATCTCACCAATAAACCAGAACCAATAAAGCAGACTATGAGCAGAGCCTTGAAAGAGGCCAGATGAGGGCCATGGAAAGTCAGAGTAGAGAGCATCCAAGCTCTTTGGCGAGGTAAGCTAGCGCTGCAAGGACCAAGGGCTTTTTACCCCAGTTATTTCATTTTTACAGGAAGGGAAACTGAGGCCCAGGGAGAAGATGGGACCTTCTCAAGGCCAAGAGTAAGTGTACCGACACATCAGGATTGGAATGCAGGTCCGCTGACTTTTGGGTTAGGCTCCCTGGAACCAGAGGAGAGATGCTTTCTGAGAATGAATGAAGAAGGGAACGAGAGACACAGACACCTACACGGCACTTCCAGGGGGACCCCTGCCTCACTGTGGTCTCTCACTCTGGGCAAGGGATGGGTAGAAGGGAGGCCCTTCCAGTCACCAATGCTCAAGCTCCACTAGCAGCCAATCAGGGCTCTAAAGGAGGAAGAAACTTTGGTTGCCCTGGCAACACAGACAAGAGCCTCTCCTTTACACCAGGAGCAGCTGTAGGTAGGATTCTGCCCAAGCAGACAGGGCTCTCCTCTCCTGGCCTTAGGAGCAGAACAGACCAGTCCTGAACTTCAGTGTGCCTCGGGTCCATCTCCTGAGGGGAGGTGGGAGCAGATGGGCCTAAAAATGGAAGGCTTGGGACAGTGGTGAGTCCTCTTCACTCTCTTAGGGTCCACTGACAACTAGGTTGTGCCTTAAAATGGGCCTGGACCTGAGCTGTCAACATCACTTCAGCCTTCTTCCCCGAGGCAGCTCCAGGGCCGATTCCCACCTGGATCTGGGCTAGCTCCACCCCCTTCCTCTTATGCCCCCACCCTTATGACCCCAGTTGTCCTTGGGGGGGGAATTGGAACATCTGTGACCTAGTGTTGCTAGCCCTCACTCATCAAGAAGCCAAAGATGGTGGTGCACACCTTTAATCCCAGAAGAGGCTGGTGAATCTCTGAGTGCGAGGCCAGCCTGGTCTACAGAGTGAGTTCCAGGACAGCCTGGGCTACACAAAGAAACCCTGTCTCAAAAAACAAACAACAAAACAAAACAAAAAAGCAGTGGGAAGTGAGCAAGTGCAGGCCTCATACCACCTTTGAAAAGTTGCCCGGCCCCATCCAGAGCCCTGGAACACACAAAGCACTCGGTCAAGTGGAAGTGCCTCTCTACACTTTGAAGGAAACTGATAGGTTCAGAAGAACAGTTTCCAAACAGAGTCCCAGCATTGCCACCTACAAGCCAAATGGCCATTCCCCCTCTTGCCAAGTCCCTAGGCCATATGTAGTATCTCCATGGAGGACTCTCTTGACTCAGGAGAAATCCATCACTCTGGGGATTTTGGAAGGGTTTTCCACACCAGAACAAAGCCCAAGCAGGGTGGCCCACACCTGTAATATATGAACCTGGGAGGTGGAGGCTGCAGGATGAGGGGTTCAAAACCACCGTGGCCTCCCAGAAAATCCAAGGCCAACCCATGCTACCTAAGACTAAATCTCAAAAATAACAAACAAGAGGGCTGGAGAGCTCCAGCTGCTACTCTAGAGGAGCTGGGTTTGATCCCAGTACCCACATGGTAGCTCATAACTCTGCAACTCTAGTTTCAGGGGATCCAAGGCCCTCTTCTGGCACCTCTGGACACCAGGCATGCACATGGTGCACAGACATACATACAGGCAAAACAATCACACACATAAAGTTAAAAAACAAAATGTAAATTAAAAAAAAATATTGACTACAAAGAGTCTGAACAACAGTTTCTCATGAAACATCTCACAAGCCAGGAAAGTCAAACCAGACATCAAGACCCACATCAAGTCCAGACTCTGCTCTCCACAATCCCTCCAGCCAGCCACTGGAAGCCAGTTCCCCACACACAGGTTCCTTCCTCTCTGCTTCCTCCACATAGCCTGGCCCCTTGCTCGTCCTCTCTCTCTCCCTCACACACTCCTTAAACTGTCTCTCCTCCACTTCCATTGCCCGGGGTTACCCCAGTCCCAACAGCCTGGCCCCTGGCACTGCCTCCCACTGGCTCCACGGCCCACCTCACTTGTATTTTCAACCCTGGTCCTCCACGGAGCCATCTCATCATCTCCTGCCTGTGAGCTGTTCGCCTCGTTCCTAACCTAAAGCCCTGCAGGAGGAGCCGCCTCGAAGTCTCGGCTCCTGGCCCAGTGTACGCAGGCTAGGATACTGGCCACCTACTACCGCAATTTTCCTTCTTGTACTCCCAGCATGCCTTGCAAGCTTAGGCCACTCTAAAACTCAATCCTGTTTGAGGCCCTTCACTTGCTTTCTCCTTTGCACCCATGGTTACCTCTTTTTCCTGGCTAGTTTTATGTTAATTTGACACAAGCTAGAATTGTCTGAAAGAAGGGAACCTCATTTAAGAAAAATGCCTCCATAAGGTCCAGCTGAAGGGCATTTTCTTAGTGATTGGTGGGGGAGGGTCCAGCCCATTGTGGGTGGTGCCATCCCTGAACTGGTGGTCCTGGGCTGAGCAAGCCATGAGGAGCAAGACAGTAAGCAGCACCCCTCCGTGGCCTCTGCATCAGCTCCTGCCTCCAGGACCCTGCCCTCACTGCTTTTGATGAGGGACTGTTATATGGAATATTGTGAAATGAACCCTTTCCTCTCCAAGTTAGTTTTGGTCATGGTGTTTCATCACAGCAATAGTAACCTGACTAAGACACTCTTTTTTTTGGGAGGGAGGCCTTTGCTGAATGAAAGCTCCCAGCTTGCTCCAACTGAGCACGGTAAATGGCACGTCTCTGCTCAGCTGTTCCTGCATTACCTCTCCAACATTTACCCAGACCCTAGGAGGCATACACCAACATCAACCTGTCTACAGATGAAGAAACCAATCCAGAGCTGTGGACGAACCCAGCAGAGGCCATACAGGCCATTTGGGGGAGAGAGATAAATCTAAGCATTAAACTCTTAGGCCACCCTACCCTCTGCTCCCCAAAAACATGCAGTAGCTAATGAAATCAGAAAGCAGAGCATGTGTCCCGCTGAGTTCTCCTCCTAGGCTGGCAAAGCTACATGAGCCAGGGGCTAACCTGTTCCTCTCTAAGTTTGCCTTTATCCAGCCCACACCATAGTACAGCATGGACCCTCGAAATAAAGAGGGCTGTGCCCAGGCGAAATAAAGAGGGCTGTGCAGTTACCTTCATGGCCATGGTCTACCTCCCTTCCTTCCTTTCTTCCTCCTTCCCTCCCTCCCTTCAGATTTATATCTTCTTAGCTGGACAGTGGTGGCACATATTTTTAATCCCAGCATTTGGGGGGTAGAGGCAGGCAGATCTCTGAGTTCAAGGCTACAGAGCGAGTCCTGGTCTACAGAGCAAGTTCCAGGACACCCAGGGCTACACAGAGAAACTTTGACTCAAAAACAAAAAAGAAACCAACAAAAAGATTTATCTCCTTTTGTTTTACATGCATAAATATTTTGCCGGCAGGTATGTCCTGGTGCTCACAGAGGTCAGAAGAAGAAGTTGTGCGCTGCCATATGGATGCTGGGAATTGAACTCAGGACCTCTGGAAGAGCAGTCAGTGCTCTTAACTGCTGAGCTATCTCTCCAGTCTCATCAGTAATGAGTTCTGGGCACTGTCCTTCAGATACTCTAAACCACAGCTGGGCATCTGGGACCACAAGGATCCAACAAGCAGCTCAGCTTTCCAATTTCAGTTGCTGCACGCCCTCACCCCATACGCGAGTGGGTATTAACTTACATCATGTTAATTCCCTCCAAAGCCGCCATTTACCAACCACCTACCAAGAGCGATGCTGCAGGCACAGGCACCCACCAGCACTCTGCCATTCCCTCCATCAAAACTTTACCAGCTGCCCATCTTGTGTTGTGCAGTGTAGAATTAATAACAGACATGAACTATTAAAAAAGCTAAATACCCACAAATTGTGATGAGCAAGGGATTGAGATGTGGAGATAAGCTGGGCATTGCTTATGTCTGTAAACCCAAATGAAAGATCATGAATTTGAGGCTAAACCTGAGCTACATAGCAAGATCTTATCTCAAAAGTTGGGGGCAGGGGCGCGAGAGTAGCAGCTGTGGGATAATGGTATGGGGGAATTAAACAGGAGCTATAAAGGTAAGGAGCCAAAGCTAAAGAGCCAAAGGAAGCAAGCAGGTGTGATGGCGCACACCTTTAATCCCAGCACTCCAGAGACAGAGGCAGGCCAGTCTCTGAGTTCAAGGCCAGTCTGGTCTATAAGAGTGAGTTCCAGGACAGTCAGGGCTACATGGAGAAACCTGTCTCAAAAAACAAAGAGCCGGGCTGGGGATTTAGCTCAGTGGTAGAGTGCTTGCCTAGCAAGCACAAGGCCCTGGGTTCGGTCCTCAGCTCCGGAAAAAAAAAATTAAAAAAAAAAAAAAAAAAAACAAAGGGCCAGAGGAAGGACTCTAAGCGAAGGGAACAACCTATATAAAGGTCCTGAGGTGAGAATTTGCTAAATGAACGAAGAGAAGACGCCTGTGGCCCACTTAAGTGACCCATGGGGAGAAACATGGAGGAGAAAAGGGCAAGGCTCCCTTTCCTCAGGGCCTTCATGGGAAGTTTAGATTTTTTTTTTCCCAAGACAAGGTTTCTCTGTGAAGCCCTGGTTGTCCTGGAATTCACGCTGTAGACCAGGTCGGCCACAAACTTAGAGATCGGCCTGCTTCTGCCTCCCAAGTGCTGGGATTAAAGATGTGCACCACCAGGCCCGGTTGGGAAGTTTAGATTTTATTCTAAGAACCAAAGAGACAGTGAAGTGGCTTGTGTGTTAAAAGCTTCCTCCAGCTGCCACAGGGACAGGAGTCAGTATGCGGAGTATGCAAAGTAAGGGGCTGGCACAGAGGAGACGCTGGGTAAACCCGAGTTTCCTCCTCTCTGCCAGCCTTCTCATCCCAGGCCGGGAACATCCTCTTCTAATTCCTATTCCTTCTTCCAACCTATCTGTTGTCCAAACCTAAATTTTCTGAGGACAGGAGAGGCCATCTCCACATTCTTGTTAGACCGGTCCAGTGAGGGGGTCTGTTGTACTTCAGCCACACTGTAGTACTGCAGCAGGGACCTGCTGTTTCTCCCTCCCCCTGAACTGGCCGCTGGGTTGACTGCAGATCAGGAGGGAGAGGAACCA
Source organism: Onychomys torridus (assembly GCF_903995425.1). Lineage (NCBI taxonomy): Eukaryota > Metazoa > Chordata > Mammalia > Rodentia > Cricetidae > Onychomys > Onychomys torridus. The sequence continues at coordinate 138,162,451 of NC_050446.1, forward strand.
GCAAGCTGAGGGGCTTCCCTCTACCTTCTCAGTCTCTCTTTCTGACACCCGTGGAGATGCTCAGAAAGCCTGGCTCTTGGTAATTATGAGCTGAGTAAGTGGGGAGGGGAGGGGCCTAGAGAAAGCTCCTCCCACCCCGGCACTCACAACTTCTCTCCTGTTCTGAGAGGGCCACAGTACAGAAAGAAGCTATTTCCCGAAGACATTAGCTACTCACTAGGACGTCAGCTGATCCTATCAACATCTGCAGGAAGCAACCGAGAGATGAAGTCTTTGTTTTCCCATTTGGAACCTAGGACCGTCAAGATTGCCCAGTTTGTCCAAGGACAGAGAGGAATAGCAAAGCTCTAGTTAGGACAGCAGAGTATGACTGGAGAACACCAAGCCCATGATAGAGACTGATGGCTAAGAGAGGGCTAGACTTACCCACAGTGACAGCCTGAGGAAGTCTCCAGCCCAGGTAGAAAAGGTAGCTGAGGGGAGGTTGGGATTTGAGGGTGGGGGTCAAGGGCAGGGCAGCACTGCTTCCTCTGGCCTAGCCTGCCCCAGCCCTCCCATTGCTCAGGGGTGTGGTGAAACCTGCCAAACCAGTCCAGGTGTCAGGGCCAAATGGCAGAGCCTAGAGCTGTGGGAGCCGGAAAGGCAGCAGGCAGCAGGGGTCTGGGACCGGAAGGACTCCAAGAGGCTCCTCCAGACCCGCCAGCCCAGGCCAGAGGTCCTTGCACTGCCTGGGGTCAGGGTAGATGCTCCCTACTGAGCCTCTGTCACTGGAATGCTGTGCGTCAGGACTAACCAGGACCGTCCCCCAAGTCCCTCCCCTCCTGCTCGGACAGTCAACCTTCTGTCTAGCTGTATCACTTGAGCAAGAAACCAGAGACCAACAGAAGGCAGAGAAAGCAGTAAAATGACAGAATCGCCCTCAGATCCTGTGGGACCAAGAGCACCCTCTAGACAGGAAAGAATTTGTTAAAAGGCTGGGATCCTGTACGCATGTGACACATGGGCCACTTAAGTGTCTCACAGATGCAAGGGACTATCTCCTATCTCAACCCAAACCTTCATATGGACAATGGTGAGAAGACCAGAGACAAGCAGACTAGCTTAAGGTCACACAGCAAGACCAGGCCAGAGATGGGGAGCACTGCATAAGACTGACTTCCCAGAACACACCAGCTTCCACAGGGGAGGCATTTTCCCAAATTCAAAAATCACACCTCACTCCAAGGAACCAAGAAACTCCTTTCTTACTATCTCCAGGGGCTCCAGAGTCTGGTAGAAAGCTCTAGTCCTTTTACCAACTAGGTACTGCCAGTCCCTGAGGGCTGCTATACAAAAATACCACCAACAGCTGGCTTTGTTCCTCACACTTCCAAAGGCTAGAATGTCTAAGATCAAGGTGGTAGCAGATGTCGTGTCTGGTAAGGACTCCACTTTCTGGTACATAGCTGGCATCTTCCAGCATGTCCCCACATGACAGAAGGACAAGCCGGCTCTCCAGGATCTTCCGTAAGAGCAGGCACGCCATTCACAAGGCCCCACCCTAAAACTAGCACCCAGAGCTATGTGCCAGCACTTGAATCCTGGGGACATAAATACAGCACGCTGGTTTTCTGCACTCCAGCACACAGGACACTGGTGTGTGGTAAGAGCTCAGAGAACGTGCTACTTGAATCGGAGTTTAGTGAAGGAGACACGGTCCTTTTCTAGGCACAGCCACCAGGGTTGGGAGTGGGGCAACAGAAAACAGACAAGAAAGGGAAATCTGAGTCTTGGTGTTGACGGCTGTCTGACTCTGGAACAAACAAGAGATATTATAGGTTCAGAGCTCCCAAAGTCCTGGCCCAAAGGCTGGGGGACAGTTGCCCCAACCACAATGAACATATGGTCTTTAGATCTGTATGCTTCTGTTACCCGATGCTCACTCACTCTCCAACATTCACAGAGTAAAAATCACCCCACCCTCGAGGCAGGTCCCCCAGCACCTGGACAGGAGTTTTCAAAGCAGGGATACCCACGCTGAAACCATGAGGGACCACTTGCCCGATAAACATGAGCACAATGTCCCTTAACGACTCTTCTGAAGGGCATGTACAGTGATGGATGGTTGTATGATCTGTGAACTGCAAAGTGCCAAACACATGAAATTACCAACAATAACAACAATCAGCACTGGCCTTGCTGGCTGTATCAGATCCCAATATCTAAATATCAACCATCACGGTTTCAACTACACAGTCGTGTGAATTACCTACTGAGCAACAGCAAGGTAGTGAACAAAGTGGCCTGTGTTCTCACTGAAGTGAGGACTATTACTGACTCCATTTCACAGATGGTCAAATCAAGGCACAGAGGAAAACAAAAATCCACGGAAACTCACAGCAGCGAGGTCTCCATGCAGGCCTGAGTCTGGACAGAGACAAATTCAACTGTAATCCACTGCTGAAGCAACTCCAGTAGCATGGCATGTCCCTGAGCTGATGCGGTTGCCTCACTGACTAACAGTACCACGAGAGGACAAACTGTGTCTCAAGTAGCTGGGACCATGAGTGAGACAGTCCACTGCCCACCAGCCCAGCCACGTGGCCATGTTTCCTATCCTTTGAGGCCCAGTTAACTGTCATTCTCCTGGACAGAGCTGTCTTGCTCTCCCCAGTCCTGGGTACCCATGTGGGTACCCACAGACCCCGAGTGCACCTCCCAGCACCAACCACTCTGTCACAGTTGTTTGTCAAGGCCTCTAGACTACCGGAAGAAAGAGACGGTTGTTCATGATAAATGGCACATCCCCAGTGGCTGTACAAACTGTAGAAAAGGTATTCAGTCAAGCCTTAGTGAAGCAAAGGTTAAATGTTGGGGGAGGGGGGGTCTATGTCAACTCTATAAAACTCAAATTCAATTGCTCAAGATGAGCCATTTCATCTTCCCGGGCCTCTATTTCTTTACCTGTTAAATGGGGACTATTCTTCTTGGCCTACTTCTTCTCAAGGCTGCTGTGAGGAGCAAACATATGTGCTTTATAAAATGTGATGTTCATTATGCATTTATTCAACATCTCTGCTGAGCCCTAATGTGTGGGGTATGCTCTAATCCAGACTATTCTTTTTGTGTGTTTGTTTGGTTGTTTTGTTTTTGGAGACAGGGTTTCTCTGCATAGTTTTGGTGCCTGTCCTGGATCTCGCTCTGTAGACTAGGCGGGCCTCAAACTCACAGAGACCCACCAGGCTCTGCCTCCCAAGTGCTGGGATTAAAGGCGTGTGCCACAACTGCCCAGCCCAGACTATTCTTTAAAAAAAATGTATGTTTGTTTTATGTGTATGAGTCTTTTGCATGCATGTTTGTATATATACTGTGTGCATTTATGGTGCCCACAAAGGCCAGAAGGCGGCACTGGATTCCATGGAATGGAGTTACAGATGGCTGTGAGTCACCATGTGGGTACTGCAAACTAGCCAGGATCCACACAAGAACAGCAGTGCTCGTTAGTGCTAAGCCCTCTCTCCAACACCCCCAGTGTTGGGTTATGGGAGCGAAAGAGAGGTTATTCACCTGCCGTAAAGCTTATCACTTTAATGCATGGAACTGAAACGTTTTCAGTGTATTTATGGAGTTGCACAACCTTCACCGGTAGTCCCAGGATCCCAGTTGTGCTTACAGAAGTCCCGGGGTGCTCTCAGAAGCCCAAATCTCTAGTTTTGGTTCATACCAGGCGCTACGTATCTGGAAAAACCCGAAGCGCTCTTGGAATTTCTCTGGGACCAAAGTGGAGCACACAATGAACACTGAGCACACACTGTCTAAGGGAGTACACTCACTGTGTTGGGCTTCCCTGGGAGAAAGCCCACTCCCACCAGCCCAGGCCCAGGCTCTTCCCAGCCACGCCTCTCTAGCTACATGCCAATCAATCCTCGCCTCCTCGCCTCAGTTTCCCCATCTACTACTTGGATAGCAGGCTGCAAACCATGTTTCTAGCATCTCACAGAAGGATGGTCATCAAATGGTCACTCTCTTTCAGTTTGTCAGAAAGAAAGCCCAGCTTGTGACATCGGCTAAGATGGGCAAAGCAGTGGGTTGGAGATGGCGGTGCCTGAAAATACAGGAGACCTTATGCTGCAAAGTCTGGGCGACTCTGGACTGGAGGCATGATGCTCACATACCCTCGTGCGCAAGTGGGTGTACACACACACACACACACACACACACACACACCCCACATGCGCACTGGCCTGGATCAAGGAGGGAGTACTTGAGTGGGAAGGAGCTGAGAGAACACCCCCAAACTCCCCATATCAGCCAGCACCAGGAAATGGGAAGAAAGAGCTGGTCCTGTGCACGAAAACCCAGCTCTCCTACGCCAATGTGTATCCTTGGAGAAGTTATTTACCTTCTCTGAGCCTCAGTTAGCCCACCCACAAAAAGGGACAATTAGGGTTGGGGATATGACTCAGGGGTAGACTGCTTGCTTCACCTATGGAAAGGCCCAGACTCAATCCCCAGCACTACATAAACCAGGTGTGGTAGTGCCTGCCTGAAATCCCAGCAGGAGGATCAGAAGTTCAAGGTCATCCGAAGCTCTGCGGTGCATTCAAGGCCAGCCTGGGCTACCCATGAGATCCTGCCTTTAAACAGAACAAACAACCTCCTTTCCTATCCTGTACTTCAGGATTACAGAGGAAAATCACAGAGAGAGACAGAGAGAGAGGCAGGAATCTAACTTACTTCCATTCTGGTCTTAATGGGAGCCGGAGAAGCAACAGAGAAACTCCAGGAGCCCAGAGACATGGAGTCACAGAAGGAATCTGAGCCTTATCTGGGGAACATTCCCGAGCCGGGTCCTGCCCCCCAAACAGCCCCTCTGCTTGCGGTTGCAGGTAGGAGTCAAGGGGTGAGCTGTTACTGCAGGGGAGCGAGGCTAGGGAGCACGTATGGGGAGCACGTTCTGCAGCTGGAGTCAGAAGGACCGTGAAAGGCAGGGGAAGGAAAGGCAGGCTTCCTTGTCCCCCTGAGGCTGTCCCTCCTTCACAAGACAAGGACACAGCCACCGTCTGGGTGACAAAGACTTGTCCTTTGCTTTCCTTAGAACTTCGGGGGCCTCACCCATAAAATGGGGGAAATAATGACCCAACACGCTCTAAGTTCCACTCAGTATGACTGTCACGAACAGCAAATTCATTCCTCTGTTCTCCTCGATCCCAGAGACAGGTTAGGGACCAAGCCGAGGCCGCTCGGGGGATCGTTCACCTGTCTCTCCAGTATGATCTGCTTCGGTCTGTAGTCCAGAGTGGGGCTAGGGAGCCCTCTCTCCAGCAGGGCTACCAGAAGCCACCCTGCCTCTCAGAGATCTGAACCCTGGGCAACGGACCATCCCCCACCAGCAGGAGTGAAGGAAGGCTGATTCTAAAAGCTACTAGTGAGCATGCCCTGGGGGTCCACCACCCAGATGGGGCTAGCCTCCTCACATCTGGAAGGAGGGGAAGTATACTGAGTACCTACCTCTCTCGCACTCCTGACTAAAACAAAATGGGAGGAAGGGCCTGAGAACACAGCTGGCCACCATCTTTGCATGTAGCTCTCCAGTCCTGGGGAAACCTATGGTCCGTTCCTCTTTTCCCTGCCGCTGCTCAGGCATTCCCCTCTCATGGAGAGCCCTTCCTGAATCAAACATTCAGATCCCAGTTCCATTCCACAGGCTCTAAGGCCCCCTCCTCCCCTCTTCCCTCTGAACTCCCATGGTGCTTTGCCTGTCTCTCTCAACGGCAATTTACACACTGTGTCACAGCGATGGCTGCACACCTTTATCCTGTTCTGGAGGACACGGGGATGACAGTCATTTTAGCAAAGGCTCTGAAGCCCAGAAGATAGGAACTTAAAACAACAGCTCATGGGTTCTCAGCCCTGTGACCCTGGGTCAGCCTCTCTCCTCTCTAAGCGCGTTACCTACCGCTGGCAAATGGGGCAATACAGCGGCTCCTCTACCGACTGGCTGGTGTAATTTAATGAGATAATATGTCCAGTGCAGAACCTTGGCATAGGCAAAAATCTATTGACGCAGGCTTGGTTTGGGAGACTTTTTAGGCAAGTTCATGGATGGTTTTTCTTCACTTCTGAAACACCCGGTCAGAGCTGCAAGCTGGACAGACAGATTTGCATGGAGACAGACCATGGACCTCAGCAGGAAGTCAGAATAGTACAGCTTGGCTCTGGGTTGCCTCTGCAGGTCATGAACTGTGTCACTAAGCATGTAAGCAGATGCTCGGTGGCCGCTTGGCCTACCAAGCAGAATGATGGAAGGGTGGGCTCCACAGGCCTGACTCTCAGTGTGTGGACTTAGCTGTGCCTCTGTTTCCCTACTACGATGAGGTGATGACAGTACTCACCAGAGGACTGTCGTGAGGAGAACGCACTCCAAGCAGTGGGGCCTGAAAGCACATCAGGTCTCTATCACCAAGGCTGCATTATCTTGCTTCCTTCAAGGCTTTCTGTTGGACATATTCCCTCATTTAATCACACCAGTAGATCTGTAGAGGAGGTACCATCATTGCCCCATTTGCTAACAGAAATAAGCTCTGAGAGAAGACTGGCTGGCCCAGGGTTGCATGCAGAGGGTAATGCAGTCATTAAGCTATTATCACTGTTGACGTTCTATACCCAACAGAGAAGAGGGGCATTTGTGCCCCCTGAAGGCTATCAACTGTTCATTTTCCTATGATGAGGACCCCACAAAACCACTAGTGTGGTCCAGGGATGGCTGCGCAGCAGCCGCCACAACCTTGGATGACCTCACCCTCCATCAGGCACATGGGCAGGAACCTGACCTATGGCAAGCGACTCGGAATATCCCCGCCTCACAAGGATGGGACCAATCAAGAGTCTTTCTCTTGACAGATAAATCCTAGAAGAAAAACCGTCCTTTCTTTATGTTCGGACAACTAAACTGAGGCAGAGGCCGGCTCAAAGGGAAGAGACAAGCATTCTCCCAGTAGTAGGAGAAAGACGGTGGGTTTATGGTGAGTTAGCCTGATTCTTCCTTCATCCTTCATTCCTACAATCTGTCCCAGGTCAACCTGGGGCAAGAGCGGGTCTATGCTGCCAATGTGGGGACAGACCCTGTGCATTTGGGCCCAGCCTCTCCCATCTGGGAACAACTTCAACAGGTCTAAGACGCTCATCCACGTTCTGTGCGATGTGGAGCTGAGGCCCAGAGAGGAAAAGGAACAGGGTCAAGGCCTCAGAGAAAGGATATGGGACTTAACCTGTGGGCCAGTGGCCTCCACTGCAGCAGGCTACCTATGAAAATCGACCCCTCTCACATTCCCTGGCTCCCCCCTCGGCCTCCCCCCCACCACCACCATAAACAGATGGTGGCTAATATCTATGCACCCTTCTTTCTCTACCCTGACTTCTGAACCTGGCTCCTGGGAGAGCTTGAAGAGTGTGAAGAAGAAATGCTTGGACGGATGATCTCTGCCTCCTCACACTGTACCCCACCTCCCTGTGCACACCGGAGCTTGCCCAAATGTCCGGGAACTGCCGGGCAGGCCCCTCCTGGGGACTCCTAATCCACCTCCCTGTCCTGGCTGCCCTCTGGCTGTGGACAGAACATTCCTTGTTCCTAGTTCTTCCTGCCCAGAGATCTCCGGGGGCCGAGTGCTGGCAGGAAGGAACCAAATCGCTCCTCTCACATGACGCTAAAGGCACCCCTGCCCCCACCACTCAGGGATAACACACTCCAGCAGCTCTGTTAGCCATTCACTCTACCTGAGCCAGCCAGGCTCAACACCACTGCCAGCCCCGCCCCCACAGACCTCGTGTGTGTGTGTGTGTGTGTGTGTGTGTGTGTGTGTGTGTGTGTGTGTCTGTGTCTGTGTCTGTGTGTGTGTCTGTGTGTGTGTGTGTGTCTGTGCAAGCGCAAGCACAGAAACTCAGAATCACAGTGGGATTATCTTTCTGTGGTCAGCCCTGCATATCAGAACCTGTGCTCTTTTGCATGTACACACACACACACACACCTATATCAAACTAAACTAGAAGGTTCTAGAATAACATTACAGCCCCAGTAGTCCCAGCCGAACTAACAACCCCACAGTGACATCTCATGTGACTATGCAGTTTCTCAATCAATGTAGGTCACTTTTGCTCTCTGTGACCTCACCCTGCTGTCAGCCAGAAGTCTTTTTGTTTTCTCTTTTCTAACTGTTTATTTATTTTGCTTTATCTTCTTCTTGTGTAGCCTGTGTTGGCCTGGAACCTTCCCTCAGCCTCTCCTTCCACAGGGACAGCCTCGGCACTGTCCCCTGAGGCCTAGACAAACCCTCACACTGCCTCAGCAGAAACAGAAATCTGAAACCTCTGGGCTCAACCTCAGCCGAAGCAGAAGACAACCTCGAGGCACTCACCCCTCCTCTGCACACTGGCTCCCTGGGGAAGACGTCCTCAGTCAGGCACCTGGAATGAGAAGACAGTGTTAGCCCCTTGGCATGTGAGGCTGGCACAGGAGGGTCCAAGGAACCTGTTAAACAGAAAGACCAGAGAGCCACACAGAGCCAGAGGGCAGGTGGGAAGTCTGCAGAGCCGGGGAGACTGCATTCTAAGGCCAGTGGGAAGCCACAGCTGGAGAGGGGGCTGGAGGGAAGCCAAGTGAATTAATGAGGAGGATGGAGCCCAGGCTGAGCAGCCACAGAGGAGACAAAGTGGACGGACTCAAGACACACTTGAAGGTGGGGTCCGTGGATTCACAACGCACTGGGCAGAAGCAGAGGAGGGACAGCAGGCCTCCTCCCCTGGGGGCTTTCCTTCATGTCACCAGTGGTTTCCAGCACCCAGGCAAAAGCACACCCACCACTGTCTCCACCTCACTGTTCTGCCTCAGTCTCCCCATCTGTGACACAACGTGTTTGGGCTTTGGCATCTCTCATCTAACACTGGCTCTCTGCTCTGGTATAACTCCGTCATGGAGGTTTTAAGCCCCTTTGCTTCTTCTTTGAGTTCCATGGCAGGCCTGGCCTGCTGGATCACAGTGGGCAGCGTATTGAGGACTGGAGTCCTCATGCACTCAGAAGCATCCATCTCCATGTTTTCTTCCGTGTCATCAGGAACACATGACCAGATGAACAGGAGGTGGGGGAACTATACAGTGGCTTGTGAACGTGGGCTCTCGAGTCACACAGGCCTGGCTTGTTCTGTGGTCTGGGCAAGTCACCTCCCTCCTGATCTAGAGAAGATGTGAGCTGCAGCGTCGGCTTCTAGAACCAACAGAAGGTCAGAGGAGATGAGCCTATGGAGAGGTCCACCCGTCAGAGAGGACGGGACTTTGTATACACATGAAATCCTGAGCTCCAGGGGAGTGAACAACACAACAAAGGCCACAGTAGAGAATGGCAGAGCCAAGATGCCCCCACACACACACACACACTAGTCACTAGGCTACAGGACCCAGGTGGTGGGGGTGGGGGGATGGAGGAGGATGGGGGTCTGGGGATGGTGATGGGGGTAGGGGGATGGTGGAGGGCTGCTTCTTCTCCTTCTCCACCTCCTTCTTCTTTGAGTTAGTTATCTCTCTATGTAGCCCTGGCTGTCCTTGCACTCACCATACGGACCAAGCTGGCCTTGAACTCACAGAGCTCCACCTGCCTCTGCCTCTCCAGTACTAAGACTAAAGGTGTGTCCGTAGCATGGAGCTTGGACCCAGGTTCTTTTTTTTTTTTAAGATTTATTTATTTATTACGTATACAGTGAGTGTTCAGCCTGCAGACCAGAAGAGGGCACCAGATCTTTCATTGTAGATGGTTGTGAGCCACCATGTGGTTGCTGGGAACTGAACTCAGGACCTCTGGAAGAACAGCCAGTGCTCTTAACCTCTGAGCCATCTCTCCAGCCCCGGACCCAGGTTCTTAACCTTTGGTTTGTCTATACACAATTTGGTTTTCTGAGACAGGGTTTCTCCATGTAGCCCTAGCTGTCCTAGAATTCACTCTGTGAACCAGGCTGGCCTCGAACTCACAGAGATCTGCCTGGCTCTGCCTCCCAAGTGCTGAGATCAAAGATGTGCACCACTACCACCACCCAGCTGTCTGTACACTACTTTGATTGCTACTCTTTGGATAAGGAAAGGGAGGCTAAAAATCCCAAAGGACCTGCCTAAGGTCACAGGGAAAATCAACTTCGGGAGAAGACTTTGACCAGACCTCCTTGGTGAGAAAGCCTGTGGTCTCCCTGTGCTACCCAGAAAGTAGATGGTTACAGAGAAGCTCTGGTTTCAGGACATGGAATGGGAAGGGATGACATCAGGCAGCAGGGCTGGATGTGCTGCATGCACATGCACCCCAGGGCATCCGCACGTGCAACTACCTTAAGAGGAAAACCGAAGAAGCTGGTGAACAAAAGCCACTTTCTTGGAAGCCCTATCTGGGGACTGGACAGGAGAGGAGGTCACAGTCCTGCCAGGGGTGAGCAGAGGGCAGGATCTACATAACCAACCGAAGCACCAACAGCCACCATCTCTGTGTGATCCCAGCCTGACTTCCCACACCTCCACCCCCAGAACAACACAGCTACCCTGAAGTGTCAGGACTCTTTCAGAGCTAGGAGATACAAGCCTGTAGTTACAACGTTCAGGAGGCAAAGGCAAGAAGATCACTTCAAGTTCAAGACCAGCCCCTTCTACCTAGTAGAGTCAAGGACAGCCAAGGCTATATAATGAAACCCTGGCTGGGGTGGGGGATGGGCGAGGGGGGGCACCTGCAGAACACTACATAGACTATCCTCTGGCCTCCAAATGCATGCAAACACATGAGTATGCACACATGCATACACACCAAAAACAAACAAAAAAGACACTGTGCTGGTTTGGTTGACTTTTTGACAACTTGATACAAGCTAGGGTCATCTGGGAAGAGGGACCATCAATTAAGGAATTGTCTCTCTCTCTCTCTCTCTCTCTCTCTCTCTCTCACACACACACACACACACACACACACACACACACACACACACACACAAAGTGGGGCAGTGGTGGCACACGCCTTTAATCCCAGCACAGCACTTGGGGGCAGAGCCAGGTGGATCTCTGTGAGTTCGAGGCCAGCCTGGGCTACAGAGTGAGTTCCAGGAAAGGCACAAAGCTACACAGAGAAACCCTGTCTCGAAAAACAAAACAAAACAAAACAAAACAAAAAAAAGGAATTGTCTCTATCATAATTAGCCTGTAGGCAAATCTGGTGGGAATTTTTTTGATTAATGATAGATGTGGGAGGACCTAACCCACTGTGGGCAGAGCCACCCCTGGGCAGGTGGTCCTGGGTTGTATAAGAAAGCAGGCTGAGCAATCCAGTAAGCAGTGTTCCTGCGTGGTTTCTGCTTCCATTCCTGCCTGGAGTTTCTACCCTGACTTCACTCAGGGATGGACTGTGACCTGGGATGTGTGCCAAATAAACCCTTTCCTCCCCAACTTGCTTTTGGTCATGGAGTTTATCACTGCAGTAAAAGCAAAGCAGGCCAGCCCTCTTCTGTCCCAGGAGGTGAATGGTAGCACTCCTCAGCTGCCCCTGTCTCCTCTAACAACCTAAAGGAAAGAGGCCTTCCTAACGCTGGCCCCGACATCACTAAACAGGGTCGGGAAGTCCTGCACTTATGCTTTGTTTGTGTAGGTAGGAAATTTTCCTTGGAAAGGCCTCTGCTTCCTCATCTGCAAAATGGGGACTTATCTTTGCCTGATCGCTGGCATAAAAGGAGATGCAAAGAGGTTCCCTGCAGGTAAGCCATCTGTGGAGGTACCACACAAAGCATCCCCAGTTCTCCATCCCAGCTCCCGTGCTTCCCTCTGGTCCACTCCTCACCCAAGCAGGGGAGGCAGCAGTGGTAGCGACAGCCTCAAAATCGGCAGCAACAGTAGCCACTGCCAACCTGAATCAGGTGTGCCAGGCACTATGCTGGCTGCTTCATGGGATGATCTCTCCAGGGCCATTAGTCTCACTGACAGATGTAATGTAAAGTACCCAATGTCACACAGAGCAAGTGGCATGGTCAAAATGAGAAGCAGTGTTACCCTGGAGGCTATGGGATCATCCACGGTGACATTTCACCATGAGGCATTCGTCTAGGGTTGGGGTTGATGTAAGGAATATCGGGCCTGCTGTCTCCCCAGAGCGCCTCAGATAATTAGTCTTTACGGAGCCTTGTATTATTATTCGAATGTGTCCAATTCAACACTGGTTATAACAACATTGTCCAGTAGAAATATGACCTAAAGCCAGCACAGTGACAGGTGCCTGCCATCACAGTTACTGAGGAGCCTGAGGCAGGAGGAGAGATAATGTTGGATCCTTTTATGTCACAAACTAGAGTTATCTGAGAGGAGGGGACCTCAATTAAGGAAGTGCCTCCATAGCAGGACACGGTGCATGTCTTTAATCCCAGCCCTCTGGAGGCAGAGTAGAGGGATCTCAGAGTTCCAAGACAGCCTGGTCTACAAAGCTAGTTCTAGGACAGCCAAGGCTGTTAGCACAGAGAAAACCTGTCTTGAAAAACCAAAAAATAAATAAATGCCTCTGTAAGACCACACTGTAGGAAACCTGTAGAGCATTTTCTTGATTAATGACTGATGGGGAGGGTGGGGAAGGCCCCCACCCCTCACCCCCCCTGCCCCCCACCCCCGCCCATTGTGGATGGTGTCATCCCTGGGCTGGTGGTCCTGGGTTCTGTAAGAAATCAGGCTGAAGCCGGGTGGTGGTGGCACACGCCTGTAATCCCAGCACTGGGGAGGCAGTGAGTTCGAGGCCAGCCTGGTCTACAGAGTTAGTCCAGGACAGGCTCCAAAGCTAGAGAGATCCTGTCTTTAAAAAAAAAAGAAAGAAAAGGAAAAGAAATCAGGCTGGGCAAGCCATGGGAGCATGCCAGTAAGCAGCACTCCCCAATGGCTTCTGCATCAGCTCCTGCCTCCAGGATCCTGCCCTGTTTGAGTTCCTGTCCTGACTTCCTTTAGTGATGATCAGTGATGTGGAAATGTAAGCCAATAAACCCTTTCTTCCCCAACTTGCTTTTTGCTCATGGAGTATCTTCACAGTAATGGAAACCCTAACTAAGACAAGAGATACATAAATTAAAACTAAAATTCAAGCTATATATGAAATATTTAAAAATTCACTTAACCACATTTTAAGAAAGGATAAAGGAATGGGTTAAATTCATTTATACAACCCCTTTAACCCAATATGCAAATTTCAACATGTAATTAATATATACTATTTAGATATCTTTATTTTTTTCATGCCAAGTCTTCTAAATCCTGTGTTTATTTTTAAATATTTAGCTTTCAAAATTGAAAAAAAATGCATTCACAAATATAACTTCACAAACATTCATAGAAGTTTGTCTACAACTAAATGGAATGTTGCTTTAAATGTCCAATTGATTAAATTGAAACAATTAACAGAATCTAAAATCCAGTTCCTTGGCCTCACCAGCCACATTTGGAATGCTCAGTGGCCACTCTGTTGGAGCTAACTCTCTACAGCAGGACCTTGGGGTGTAAGGAGGTGACCACCTTGGGTCTGGCCCAGAGCTAAGCTTCTGGGGCACAGCCATGTTGAAACCCCTGCTGAGTCCAGGTTTTTTTCGGTTTGGTTTTTTTTTTTTTTTGAGCTGAGGATCGAACCCAGGGCCTTGCGCTTGCTAGGCAAGCACTCTACCACTGAGCTAAATCCCCAACCCAAGTCCAGTATTAATATCCCCTCTAGAGTCTGTTATATTCACAATGCTAGTGACAGAGGGACCAGAGATCAGAGGATGACAAAGTAGCTCAGAGACTGGCCCATTTGCCTATGGTCACCAGCTTTGACCCGGCCTGCTCCAGGCTCTGCTTGAGAGAAGAAATAAGCCTTTGCCCTGTTCTCAAGGAGGCCTGCTCCTGAAGTGTAAGGCACAGAAGGGCCTGGAACAAGAAACCAGTGATGAGGCTAAGGGGAGGTGGGCAGGTGAAAGGCACAGCAGCTTTCAGTGGAGCCCCATGGAGTCTACGGTACAGAGGGTTGGGGCCAATGCCACGGCTTGTCTCTCCTCACCAATGCCCAGCACCCGGCAAGGCTAGCACAGTACACTGACTTCCTGTATTCTGGGTGGGTCTCCTGGGCTTGCACCCTCGAATCTCCCAGCCTTCCCAAGAGCACTCAAGTAGAGGCCCCTGGAGCAGGGCCAGGACTCATACTTATGTTCCAGGCTCACCTCTGCGACAGCAGGAGAAGGGTCCAAGTGGCAGGCTGCCCTCCTGGGAAGGAGAGGGCCCCTGGAGGCAGACCTCACAGGAGGGAAGAGGGAGCAGGCATAGGCCAGAAAACCCTGGGTGGCTCCACCCCTCTCTTGGGGAACAAAACAGCACAGCCCCCTCCAGCCAGCCCAGCAGGGTGAAACTCGGCAGCCATTAGGTTTAACAATTAACTCTGATTGGCTTTCAGTTCAGCAGAAGGTAAATCCAGCAAAAAAAAAAAAAAAAAAAAGTCCTACCCGAAGGTAAGGGGACTGAGAAGAGAGGGGGGCTGTCTATGCTAGTGTGGCCTGAGTTCCCTCCTCAAAGTCAGGGGCAATGCCTGATGCACAGTAGGTGGTTAATCAATAAATATTTTTAATAAGTAAATGAAGAGTAGAATAAAACTGGCCTGGCTAGGTGGACAGACTGGCAGATGGGGTCAGGAAGGATTAATTTTCTCAGACTGGGTACTACTTGACCCTTCTGACATCACGAAACCTAGGACAACAGCCACGAAGGGCATGCCAGCAAGTCTCCAGCCTTGAGGGCCACTCCTGATCTAGCCTTCCTATCGTGACCTTGGGAGCCCCGATTTCTAAGTAGCACAGGTGAGATCCCACCACAGCACAGGCTGGACAGGGCCGGACAGAGCCGGGCCCACAGTGATAGCCAGCTCCTGTTCTCCCCATTCTCTGGCTGCTTGGCAACAGCCTCCTCAGCTAAGGCCACCCTCTGACTTCGCCCACATCTCAACATGCCTCCAGCTCCCACCTACCCAGCCCTTTCTCCTTTTCCGGAAGGAAGGCCTGGAACGGTGAAGGCTCCAGCCCGCGCACATCCCACTCACCTGGATCCCACACCCCTGGCAACAGATGGCTGCCAACCTGACACTGGAATAGCATTTCCAATCCTTGGATTCCCTGGCACCCACTTCACCCTTCTCCTAAATCCTAACACAGACCTAGATCCACAGCCCACCACAGGCTCAGGGGCCAGTTCCCACAAGGCTCTTGGGCAGTGGGCCTCTGTTCCCATCTGTCTAATGGGGGGGAGACAGGACGTTGGGTGAGTAGATCTTTTCTTCTGATGTTTTTTTTTTTTTTCATGATCTTTAGAGATCCTGACATTTCTGGGGTCACTGTGCACTTTAAATTCAGGCAGACCAGGGTTCAGATCCTGGTCTTGGCCAGGTACATAGACAGCCCTGCAAAGGCCTACAACTGAAGATCAATCACTTCAAGGCATCCTTAGCCCCAGCCTGCACAGAGAAGAACTAAGTATCTAAGGCCACTTCTGCTGAGCAACCTTCACTGGCTTCCCATTACCTCCAACAAAAACTCCCCTCCCAGTCCCCCCCCCCCCCCCCCCCCTGCTCTCAAGTGGCATCAAGATCCATCAGTCCTGCACATTATTATTCTTGGCAAAAAGAAGCTTGCCACCGCCCCCCCCCCCCAAGCCCCTCCACATGGAGACTCTGGGACTGTTTCCACTCTGCTCTTTCCTGCATATAAACACACCCCCACCCTCCACCCCCATGCTGCACAGGAAGCACCTGCCTCCAGACTCCTATGACTCTCCTTCTCCATGCCCTTCCAGCCTAGCGGCACCTCTGTTCCCTGCAGCCCAGTCTTCCACTCACCCAGCCACGTCTCTGCTGGACACAAGCTCCTGTGCTAGGGTCTCACCTAAGACCCTGAAGACCTCAGAACTTCTGCAGACTTCACTCTGGCCATGAGAAAATCCTTTATTTACTGAAACAATAATCATTAATTTAAAAATAGTGGCTTATATGTGTGGATTGGTCATGTATTCTCCACAGTGCTTCCCAGGCACTTTACAGGAGCCCCAGTTTTTTCTCCACACCCCCAACATATCTGTCATTCCTACCTCTTTGGTTTTGTTTGCTGGTTTTGTTTTGTTTTGTTTTGTTGGGGGGGGGGGTGAGACGGTATTTCTATATAGCCCATGTTGACTTCAAACTCACAATCCCCCTGCCTCAGTCTGCCTAGTGCTGGAATTACAGGCGTGTATCCCACACCTAGCCTTATCCCTTTGTTTTCACCTGAGAAAATCGAGGAAGTGATTTGCCCAAAGTCACACAGCCAGCAAATGGCAGCATGGGGGGCGGAGTTTAAGTCCTTAGTTGCTGCCCTGCTTGGCCTTTCTCCAGCCCACAAATAAAGGAGGCTATGTGAGAAGCGGTGGCCTGCCAGTGACTGATGTGGGCCAGCCTGGCTCGAGGCTGGAGGCAGCTCTCTGCCAATAAAACTTTTAGGCCTGGATTAAGCACCTGCTCGGTACACAGCCCCACAGGGGGTGAGGGTGGGGAGTGAAGGATGAGACATGAGACTCCCCAGTAGAAAAGAGACCAGACATCTATCAGTAAAGCTAAGGCGCGGGCAGAACTTGTCCCCAGAAGGAAACAGATAAGGGCCTATGGGAACGTAGAGGAGGTAACGAGAATCTGGCCGGGAGGCGGAGGAGGGCTAAGCAAGGACTTAGTGGGCTAGAGGCTGGCATGGGAGCAAAAACTTGAAAAAGGTGTACAGGATTCTGACAGGGATTTGGAAAGGCAAAGCTGGCATTCTTGGCAAGGGGAACAGAGGTGCAAGGACAAAGAACGATATGGTGAGTATTGGGCGTGCCCCGTGAGCCTCTCCGCTTGGCACTAGTCCGGGTATCCAGAGAGACCCGCAGAGAAACCACCTTGAACTTCCCCAGACTCACAGGCACCTGCTGCACTTCTGGTGAGTGGGAATAGTGAGAGCGAGCGAGCCAGGACCTGCGGGCCCAGGCATGTGGTGTGACCCATGGCAGAGGACAGGAGGAACCTGAATCCACGCTCTCAGGAGATGCTCTGAGGACGGGCCACCAGAGGAGGTGACACAGAGGCACAAAAGGAAAAGACAGACTGGGCAGCTGGAGACATGACTTTGCATGGAAAAGTTCAGACTAAGGAAGGGACTGATCCACAGTCACTCGGCACCTTCCTAGCAAAACTAGCGCGCAGCCTACCCAGGATACTAGCTAGAAACAATCTCTCTACACGGCCGCCGCACAATTAGCTCCCTGTTGGCCCTTCTCTAGAACTCAGTTCTAACTCCATAAAAGTCCTGAAGCTAAGCATGGCGGTTCACACCTGTTATCCTATGGGGGTTGGGTGGGTAGATTGTTTCTTCCGCCAGTTTTCTGATCTTTAGAGATCCTGACATTTCTGGGGTCACTGTGCACTTTAAATTCAGGCAGACCAGGGTTCAGATCCTGGCCTTGGCCAGGTACATAGACAGCCCTGTAAAGACCTACAACTGAAGATCAATCACTTCAAGGCATCCTTAGCCCCAGCCTGCACAGAGAAGAACTAAGTATCTAAGGCCACTTCTGCTGAGCAACCGTCACTGGCTTCCCTTTACCTCCAACAAAAACTCCCCTGCCATGGCCAGGCTGGTGGTGCACACCTTTAATCCCAGCACTCGGGAGGCAGAGGCAGGTGGATCTCTGTGAGTTCAAGGCCAGCCTGGTCTACAGAGCGAGAATCAGGACAGGCTCCAACGCTACACAGAGAAACC
The DNA here is from genome assembly GCF_903995425.1 of Onychomys torridus. Lineage (NCBI taxonomy): Eukaryota > Metazoa > Chordata > Mammalia > Rodentia > Cricetidae > Onychomys > Onychomys torridus. The sequence goes on from NC_050446.1 coordinate 138,180,253, forward strand.
CTTTCTCGAAAAACAAAAAATAAAAAATAAAAAACAACAATAAAAATACTGAAGAGGTGTCAGGTGCCAGGCATGGTGCATGTCTTTAATGGGAGGCAGAGGCAGGCAGATCTCTCTAAGTTCAAGGACAGCCAGGGCTACACAGAGAAATCCCATCTCAAAAAACCAAAAACCTGAAGAGGCAATCCTGAACTCTCAGGACCCACACAAAAACTTAAAGAACGCACAGAGATCACCCCTCCCCGGGACAGTGCACAATCTCAGTGTGCCTGCTGCTTCCTAAGGTCACACACATCTCTGGTGTGAGCCGTGGAAGGGGGCTAAACCAGCACCCCTGCACGGTTTTAGCAAGAACAATGTCTAAAAACCCTGGTGTTTGGGGACCCTAGGACTTAGGGGCATGAGACTGCCCCTTGAGTGATTATACATATTCAGTTTCTGCTCCCTTCCCTGTGGAGAGGCCTTTGTGGCTAGGTCTCCTTGGTCAAGGTCTCAGGCAAGCAGGGAGGGGGCTGAGCTGGACCACCAGCTGATAGTCAATGGGCAAGGGTGGGGGTGGGGGCCCGGCATAAGACCATAGCCGCCTAGTATCTAAGGTGACAGTCACCTGAGGTCTACAGCCTGTGTGGGGGTTTGCACTTGGAATAAGACGCAGCCCATACAGCTCTGCCCCAGCACTCTGCCCTCCCTCTCTAGTAAAGGGGACCCTGGGGCTCCTGGTTCTGGCCTCTGCTTCTCGGCCCACTTTCTGCAGAGTTCCAGCCATCACTGACCCAGCCAGGGGGTCCTGAAGTCCCCAGGGCCCTTCTGAGCAGACAACTAACTATGGTTTGCAGATAATAAGTCGCTTTAACTGGAAGACTCGACATCATGGACGAGAAATTAAGGTGGTTAGTGGGAAAATAACTAGGAAAAAAGCAAAGGAAACCAAGTGTGGTGGCCCAGGCCTTTGATCCCAGCACTCAGGAGGCAGAGGCTGGAGGATCTCTGTGAGTTCGAGGCCAGCCTACATAGCAAGTTCCAGGACAAACAAAGCAACATAGTGAGACCCTGTCTAAAAATAAATAGGTAAATAATGGATAAAATCAAAGGCTTTCAAACCTGTCTTGTCTTCCTCTGATGCATATCTCTCCCAAAGATAGGCAGCTGACCAGAACAAGGTGGACTCAGAGCCTTGGCCAGCCCTGGGGCCTGTTGTCCCCGACACTGTGGCAAAGCACAGGCTTCGAGGCGGAGGTCCTGTCTTCAGGTCCCTGTGCTCAGAAGGCAGAATTTGCTCATAGAATTTGAACAAACGTCTGCATCTCTGTGGACCCCTAAATGATCTCACAGGCCCCAAGCAAGACTCAAAAGTACCTGTGGCCTTTGGTCAGACCAAGGTTTAAACCCCAGCCCTGGGCATGTTATTTAGCCTCTTCTGCCATGACAGGGATTGCAGTCTGGGTCTCTGGGTAGTGGTGGCAAGGATTAAGAGTCAGAAGTCCCGGGAAGTGCTCAGCACAGCACCTGATGCAAGAAGAAACCGCTGAGTGACAGCCAGCAGTGATTCCTAAGTCTGACAGCCCTGGCTGTCTATTCCAGTTAGCCCCAAATCAGTCACCTGAAGAGGCTCTGCAGACTTTATCTTTAGACTCATGATCCAAGAGAAGGTGGAGAGGAAGGAGAGAGGCGAATGGAGGGAATGAGAGGAAACCCAGAGAGGAAGGAAGAAAGGGAACAAGTGAGACAGAGTGCCCCAGCTTGGGGAAGAGGAAGACGGTTTACTGGAAACTGCCAAGACAGGGTAAGTCCTCTCCGCCATCCCTTTCCTGAGCCTCCCCAAGGCAAGGATCACTAGAACTCAGCCCGCAGGGAAGCACAGGCTATCAATGGGGTATCACTGGTTACGTCCGGGTGCTGACTCTCCACACTGCTTGCCCACAGAAGCCTCCTCCCCTCCCACTGGAGCACACAGAGTGGCCACTGCCAGGCTGGTAATAAAACAACCTGCCAGGTCAGCCACACAGGGACTGCTTGCTCACTCCGGCCCCAAAGACTTCCTTCCTTCCTTCCTTCCTTCCTTCCTTCCTTCCTTCCTTCCTTCCTTCCTTCCAAGGTTTATCTGTATGAATATATGCTTGCATGTATCTATGAATACCATGTGTGTGTCTGATGGCCAAAGAAGCCAGAAGAGGGTGTTGGATCCCTGGGAATTGGAGTTACAGTTAGGAGACACCATGTGGGTGTTGGGAACCGAACCTGGGTCCTCTGCAAGCCCTGCAAGCACTCTCAGCACTGAGCCATCTCTCCAGCCCCTGGGGCCTCTTTCTTGAAGCTGAACATCCCAGCTGAATCCTCACCTCTGTCTAGGCCTTGTACAGAGCCCTCTCTAGGCATCTACATGCCCTAAACTGCTTCTGGAATGGAAGTTGCAGCTGGGGACTCTGACGTTCAGGAGCCAAAGACAAGGTATTCCAAGAGCCGATGCGGCTGTGGGTTGTCGCTTCCTTCTGAGCCTAGCTTTCCCTCCCCAGGCCGATAAAGGGAACAACAGGAATCATGCCCTGGTTTCCCCAACGTTGAGGCCCTCCCTGGGAGAAGAGTGGGCTGGGCTGGGCTCTGTTGAGGTGCGGCAAATGTGGCAATGGCCAAGGGTTATTACAATGATGAAGGTTATAATTAAAAATCACAACAAACCCTTCAGCAATTCACAAAGAGCTTTCTCATTATCTCCTGGGGTTTGGAATCTGGCAGGATTGGTCTAGATTCTAGACCAAAATGACGCTTCACATCTGAAAATGTAGGAATGTTAAGTATCTTCTCAGCTACTCTGGGCAGAGAAAGGGGAGCCCAAGAGGAAGTAAGTACCACCCCAGTGAATGTGCTCCTAACTTTCTCCTGACCAGTCTTACCACTATAACACTATTGTAGGAACTGTTGTCCCCATTTCAGAGATGAGAAAACTAAGACTGAGAAAATGTAACTAACCCACCCTAAGGCTCATGGCCACTCTATCCAGAGCCTAAATTTGGATCTTGAGGACTCTGAGGCCTATGCTCTTTCCTGTCTTCTGTCATTAGGAGGGTGAGAAGTGACACCCACCCCTTTCCCATCTTGTCAAAGTAGAACCTCAGAATATGACCTTATTTGGAAATAGGGTCTTTGCAGATGTGATTAGTTAAATTGAAATGAGATCACAGAGGATCAGGGCAGATCCTAAACCTTACAAGAAAGGAGCTGCAAAGACAGGGAGAAAATCACCTCACAGCAGAGGCAGTGGATCAAAGGCACCACTCTGGCCTTCTCCAGAAGCCAGTGGGGAACAGGGAACAGACTTCCAGAGGCGGAAGGTACCACCCAGCTGACTGTGGATGCTGGGCTTCTAGCCTCCAGAACCAAGAGGATTTAGGTCTGTGGCTCTGAGCTCTCTGGCCTGGGGCACCAGGAAGGTAACACACTGTGGCAGATCCGGAATCTACAGCTCTGGGTTCCAGGTTCCCACTCACCAGGCAGTTGTGCAGTTAAGAGGATCTCGAAGCCCAAGAGAGGTCAGTCCATTCACACACACAGCGCGCGCATGCGCGCACACACACACGCACACACGCACACACACTCACATGCACGCATGCATGCAAGCACGCACACAAACTGGCTCCCACTTAGTTTATCACGCTGGACCCTGACCTATGCCGGTCAATAATCCTCCTCTTCTACCTTAAGTCGGCACTCCCACTACCTGGAGAGTTGTTTTTGAAATGCAAATCCTCCCTGGTCGCTTAATTCTCTTCCTGAGTCCCCATCACCAGCAAGGCTAGGTCACGCTCTTCCACAAATCTGGAACTGCCCCGTCACTCAGCCCCCACCACCCACTAATTTTTGTTTCAACCACCTGAAACTCTTTGGGATAAAAAGCCACACTGCCTTTGTACATACTGACCCAACTACCACAAGACCATATCTAACACAAACACCATCTCGTCTCTCCCATAAAGCCTTTTCCTCCTGAGGCAGCCGCACCTCCCCACCTTGTGAGAGGGAAGCTTTCCATATCTGCTGCCTCCCCAGGCTGTGTGTGAACACTGCTGTATTCGGTTTTTCCTTCTGTAGGCCCAGGGCCCAGCACAAAGGCATTCAAGCAGGTTGGACCAAACTGTGCAGTAGCCGTAAGAGTAATAACAGCTAACATTTACCAAATGTTTACCCTGTGCCCACATTGTGCTGAGTGTTCCATATGTGTTGTCTCATTTAATTCTCAATCAGCCCTGTAAAACAGAGACTTCTATTGGTTCATTTTACAGGTGAAGAGATAGGAAGGAAGAGATAAGTCATTGTTCAACTAGTATATAGCAAAGCCTGAAGGACTCTGGCACCGGGGTCAGTAACCATAAGAGACCCTCCTTAGCTGATTCAGTTGTCAACTACGGTTTAGAAATATGAAATGTTTAGAAATATGAAATGCTGGGATTCAAGGCAGTGGTGGCACACGCCTTGAATCCCAGCACTTGGGAGACAGAGCCAGGCGGATCTCTGTGAGTTCGAGGCCAGCCTGGGCTACCAAGTGAATCCCAGGAGAGGCGCAAAGCTACACAGAGAAACCCTGTCTCAAAAAACCAAAAAAAAAAAAGAAAGAAAGAAATATGAAATGTCAAATTCCAGAAAAACACAACCCATACATTTTAAGTTGTAGACTGTTCTGAGTAGCACAAGGAAGCCATTTTTTTCTGGCTCTGTTCCACTTAAGTCATGAATCACTCCTTGTCCAATGTGTCTGTCTGCTCCCTACCAGTTGGTCACTCAACAGCCATCTCAGTCATGAGACCAGCTGTTGCACTGGGACCCCATTCAGTCCTTATGTCACACAATAGTGGTCCCAATGCATAAGAATAGTGATATTGGCAATATAGATACACCAGGGAAGCCACAAACACTTCCTTCAAGCAAAAAGATGAAAGTTCTCAGGTATGGTATATACAGGGTTCAGTACTAGCCACACTTTTAGACATTCCCCTAGGGAGTTTTGGACCAAATCCTCATCGGATCAGGAGGGATTACTAACTAAGAAGAGTCATCCCCACCCTTCATTGGTGGAAGAAGAAACAAGCAAAAGAGGAAAAGGGATGTGTTCAGTCTACTCCAAACCTTTAGATTCCTCATTCACTGTTAGTCCTCTGCACAGTATCATGGGATCCTATTTCAAAAGGACACAGACGCGAGCTAGACTGTGTCTCCCAAGACCTTTCTCTTGCCTTCCCCAGGCAGGGCCAGCACAGCTCGGGGCACACAGTGAGAGCTCAAGTCTACAGCCAGGAGATGCAGGAGGAAAAAAGATAACCTGTCTGAGAATAATCCATGTCCCGCTTGGACAGTACACCATCAAAGCTTAAGGAGAAACTAAATTAAGAAAGGACATCATTTAGTATCACCTCCTATTTTAGACATTAATTCATTTGACAGACTTGTCGAATACAAATCAAAAGCCAGACACTATGTGGGACACTAGGAGGATTAACAAGTGAGTCCCTGCCCAGATGGCATTTACAGTCTAGGTGAGGGAGACGATCAAACAGCTAACAAGTTCAAGTATAATTACAAACGCTCACGAGCCCTAGGAGACAGTAGCTCTAAGAATGCATGAAGGGTAGCTGGGCGGTGGTGGTGGTGGTGGTGGCGCACGCCTTTAATCCCAGCACTCGGGAGGCAGAGGCAAGCAGATCTCTGTGAGTTCGAGGCCAGCCTGGTCTCCAAAGCGAGTTCTAGGAAAGGCGCAAAGCTACACAGAGAAACCCTGTCTCAAAAAAACCAAAAAAAAAAAAAAGAACACATGAAGGGAAACACTCATCTAGCCTAGGGAATTGGCAAAGCCCTGCCCATCCCCAAAAGAAACGGGACTGGGGTGCCGGACAGAGAGTTCTGCATGCACAAAATCCCAGCCAGAGTCAAGTGGGCAAGGACTGGATTTCACCTGCCTTCTGGTAAGTCAAGGTAAGGCTTGGAGAAAATGAGCATGGTTAGGAAGCGACAGGGTGAGATTTTGCTTTGGTCAGCAAAGGAATTATTTGTCTAAGATGACAAGGAAGACCCAGGGCTGGAAGCCAGAACCCCTACCTCCTAACCGTAAGTTTTGGGGCTACTTCAGGGAACATGTATAACAACCCAAGAAAGGAGGGGCGGTTCCCTTGTTTCAACCTAGAAGTTCCTGGCTCCTCCATTGAGCTGTAGAACAGGTCAGAATAATTTGCATTTGTCAAAACATAGATTGCTAGGCCCCATCCCCAGATTTTCGTATTGTGTAGGACTACCACGAGGCTCCAAATTTGCATTTCTAAGACACTGGCAACCCTGCTGCAGGTGGTAAGCTGACCAGACTGGGCACCAGTGCCTTAGGCTCTGGTGAGGAAAGTGGCAGATGGTGAGCAGGAAAACAGCCAGGATCTCTGGGGTCGAGAAGGGTGAATTCCTGGCAAGCAAGATGTCTCAGTGGATAAAGGCATTTCCTACCAAGCCTGACGACCTGAGTTCCATCCCCGAGGCCCACACTGGAAAAGAAAACCGCCTCCCGCAGGTTGTCTTCTGACCATTGCTCCCTCCAGACATACAAAATGGGACCAACTTCTTGAGAACAGTGAATTCCTAAGTCATAGCAAGAAGACAAGTCTAGCGCTTTGAGCGGAAAGTCCAGCCCTCGGAAGAGCCAACCCCGAGCTCCCTAGCCGCCTAACCAGAGAAACTGAGGCTCAGGAAGTTGGGGGTCTCTAAAAGAAAAGAAGCTTAATAAAAATAAGCACAAGAAGGATTTGGTTATTGTCAAAAGGGGGACCCTTGGGCCACATCGCAGTGCCTGTGAGCGGCACCCACAGCACCTCTCCTGAGATCTGTATTCAGGGAAAGAGCTAAGGCCAGCTTTCTCTGTCTCTGCAGCCTTTGGCAGGAAAACAGTTTAAAAGTTGCAGAAATCTGCCCCCCAGTCACCATCCGCTTGTCTTCTTTTTACACCCCCAGCTCCCTCCCTTTCCACTCCGGATCCTGCACACACCAAGCAGCAAGGAGGAGGGAAGTTAGAGAGAAGAGCAGGAGAAGGTTTGAGCTTGCACGTCATCTTTCCTTCCCTCTGGAAGATTGTTTCTCTAGATCCTTGTCAAACCCAGTCTACCTACCTACATTTCAGTACCAGTATCTGAAAGCTGCAAAGTCAGCGACCAAATCCCAACCTTCCTTTTTACCTTGTTTTTCAAATATAGGGGACTTCCTATCCTATTCCAGTTAGCAGCAAAATGGCACTTCTTTTTTTTTTTTTTTTAGCTGAGGATCGAACCCAGGGCCTTGCCCTTGCTAGGCAAGCACTCTACCACTGAGCTAAATCCCCACCCCCTAAATGGCACTTCTTATACAGCCCCACATGCAAGCTCACCAACACACAAACAGCTACACTCATAAAAACAAATACACCAGAACTTAGCAAAACAGATGAACATATACATCTGGAGTTATCTTAATTACTGTTCATCAGTGACATGTACATATGCAGCTAAATGCACAGGAAATATACAGGGAGAACACACACATGCACACAGACTAGACATGCATGTGCTCAATACATGGAGGAAGAGGTACAGACAGACAGATCTCTCAAAGAACAGAGGCCTCCTGAGAGGGGATTCCTTGGGATGGGGTGCTGGCCCTTTAAGACAGTGATCATCTTACTAATCATTTTAGGTACCTAGGCTGCTGCTCTGCCCAGTAAGAGGGTGAGGGTGTGAGTGAGTGTAGCTAACCAGGCTGGGCTGTCTCTGGGCCTGGGTGGTGGTACTTACACCTCAAGGAAACAGATTTCAGAACCCGCTGGGTTACTAGGCGAGGGGTCGCTGTTGCTGCTACCAGCACCCCACACCCACGCCTGTACACACACACACACACACACACACACACACACACACACACACACCTTCACACCCAATCACCCACCCCACCCCTCACAAGCACACACCCGGGATCCAGGCAGGCCACGCCCTCCGCTCCAGCTCAGCCTGGAATCAGGCTCTGCTGTCAGTAGGGCTCTCTCCCGTACCCCGGGCGTGGCGGCCCACCTGCCAGCAGGGAGTCAGTCTCCACTCAGCTAGGACGCCCCCGCCGCCGCTGCCACCCACTTCCCCGGCTAGTGTGGGGCTCCGGGCGACGCCAGTGCCTCGGCCGCCGCCCCCACCCCCTTCCTCCTGGCAGTGTGGAGACAAAGCCGAGCACAAGCACACAGGGGCTACGCGGGTGCACACCCGCCCTCACACGCGCGCGCGCAAACACACACACACACACACACACACACACACACACACACGGGGAGTCACACTGGCGCGCACACAGAGAAATACACACATACACACACACACACACACACACACACGCCATAGGGTTCAGCCATTCAGGCACACACCCTCATCCAGATGTACACACTGCTACACATTGGGACACACCCTCTCCAGGCACATCGGCGGATAAGCACAAGCACACCCACAGACCCTCACCCAGATTAACACACTACCCAGCCCCAAGGCGCACACCCTTACACAGATGCACACGCGCGTACCCGCCAAACATCCACTTGTACCGATCCACAGATACACGCGCGTTCACACTCACGCACACCCGGAGACTGGGACCCCGACACACGTACCCGGCAGAGACACGAATCGAAGCTCGCGGCTCCGGCCACACACGTCCTCCAGGACTCGAGGCTCGGGACACGGCGCCAGCCTGCGCGGTCTCCGCGCCCTGCTAACCTGGTGGTGGCGGCGCGCCTTCCGGGAGCCGTCTGTCTGTCTGTCTCTCTGTTCTTGCGAGCAGTGGCCGCCCTGGCGGGCTCCGAGGCGCTCAGAAGCTGCGCAGAAATGCCCCGCTCGCTCGCTCGTTCGCTCGCTGGCTCCTTCGCTCCCTCCCACAGCGCTCAGCCCCCTCCCCGCCCGCTCCGCACACCCCCTCTCCCCCTCTGCCCCGCCCCGGCGGCTCCCTGGGAGGAGGCGGCTGCGATCCCGGCCAGGCAGCGGCCGAAGGGCGTGCGAGCCGCGAGCGCAACCCACTGGCTCGGAGAGCCCAGCTGCCCCGGAGCAGCCGCGTCCGGTCCCAGGGAGGGGCGCTCGCAGGGGGGTGCGCCCCACGAGCCCGCGCCGCTCGCTGCCCCACGTGGGCCAGGCGCCCACCTGAGCCTCGGTGGAGCTCAGAGGCCCGGGCAAGCAGCGGGACCACGAGGAGGAGACTCCACACCGAGCCTTCTCTCCTTCCAGGTCCCAGCCCGGTAGGCTTGGCCTTACCCCACCTCCTCCAGAATCGCCGCCCGCACCAAGCCCGTTCGGCTTTGAAGCCGGTGGCCTGGGCTAACCCGGTGGCCCAGCAGCACTACGGGTCTCCTCTCCCTCCCGCAGGGACCTGGCCGACGCCCACCAACCTCCAACCTCCCTTCTATTGTTCAGAGGGCCGAAGCTTCGAAGGCCGTGCAGCTCTTCCTAGCCAGTCTCAGGTGGCAGCCCCTTTGCACTCTCTGGGAGCTCAGCAAGGGCCGAGCCCCTGGTCCTGGGACCCGCAGACATGTAGTCCCGTAGACCCAAGCATGCCCCAAGTAAAGTGCTTCTCTGAATTAGGATTATATCCGCCCTGGCCCTTACCGGGCTTCTGCCGAAGGCTCAAACACACTTAAAGTCAAGCATAGGAAGGGGGCAAAGTAACCAGATCAGTGATCCTAGAATAGCACCCCGAGAAGGTAGCGCGTCTATCAGTGCCCCAGTACATACATGAAGAAACTGAGAGAATTCCTGTGCTTGGGTTCTCAGGGCAAGGGCCAGACCCAGAAAGGCCAGGAACATCGAGCCTCCTTTATTAGATTTTGAAGGGAAGAAATGAGGAAGAAGTAAAAATAAGAACTTACAGCGTTTCACTGTAAGTCAGGACGTGAGTAGCCACATGGGCAGACTCCTAAATGCAAACACCTTCACCTCCTCGTCTCTCTTGGCCCTAACCATAGCTCAGATGGCAGCTGTGATCCACCTAAATCTGCCCCAGGTAGCACAGAGTCAAAGCTAAGGCCAGTAATTCTGGTTCTTCGCTGTGCTCCCACTTCCTCCCCTCCCCCACTCCCTCTCCTCCCCACCCCACCCACCTCCAGTACAGGGTGCTAAGAGCAGATTGGAAGCCAACAGCTGAAGGGGAGGTATGGTGTGGACCTCCAAGGACATCGATACGGCCCTAACACAGGACTGAGCAGAGCTTGCCCAGCTTTTCCTCCACAGCATGGCTGGAAAAGTCCAGGATGCAAATCAAGTTCATCAGAAGGACTAACAATTCGCTTATTTGGAACACTTATATTCCAGACATTGTCTTAAGAGTCAAACTAGTCTGGCGGTGGTGGTGCACGCATTTAATCCCAGCACTCGGGAGGCAGAAGCAGGTGGATCTCTGTGAGTTCAAGGCCAGCCTGGTCTACAGTGTGAGTTCCAGGACAGGCACCAAAGCTACACAGAGAAACCCTGTCTCAAAAAAACAACAATACAACAAAACGTCATACTGCATTAACTCATTTGGTCTCTACAGTCACACCACAGAATAGAAATTACCACAAAGTCACTACATAGCTTGAAAAGTGGCAGAGCCAGGATCTGAACCCTGGAAGCTGACTTTGAACTCCCACACTTAATGTCAGGCCAGCCCTGAATATGAAGCAAAGTTAATTGACGTTCTGCAGTCAGCACCCACCATTACAGGACTCTCCTTACGGGTGTTTTTCTGTTGCCCTGTACCCAGCTCAGACCCCGATTCAGAGACCTGATTTATTAAACAACTATTTGATGGCATGGGCGTGGTTCCTATGCCCTCTGCTCTAGGGAGGGGGGTTGTTATCAGTAGTTTTAGATGAAGCTGAGGAGATCCGAACTGCTAATCAGATCTGCTGCTGTCAGCAGGAGAGAGAGAGAGAGAGAGAGAGAGAGAGAGAGAGAGAGAGAGAGAGGACACTGAGGAAACCGGAATAAGTTTCCAGAAGATCCCAACAGGCTTGAAGATTGAGCTGACACTAACAAAATGAGCTGCCACCCAGAGTAAGCATGAAGTCTTGTCTTAGGTCTATACCAGAGACGTCTGAGAAAATGTTCTATGATTGTGCTGTCTGTAGCCACGAGCTACCCATGGCTACTGAGCAGCTGAGATGTGGCTGATGACCAAGGAACTTAGCAGTCATGTGGGGGACTGGTAACTAGAGAGTCTCCATGAGATCAAAGTGCACAAAACACAGTGTAGAAGAATCTAGATTAAGAACAGTTTCCGTGAAAACCATTTCAAGATTTTCACTTGACCTTGAGCTCAGTGATGCAAAGGGGGAGGGGGTCAAGAATGTGAATATCTTCTGTCAACTGAAATCAGCAGTGAGCAGTTTTGTCTGTTGTCTAGAGAGATCCCAGCTAGACCACAGTACTCAGCTGTAGGCCCTGCTTCTGAGACAAACGCTGTCACGCTGACACATGTCTAAAGGAGGGGACCAGAATGTTGAGGACCTGAACATCACATGATATGATGTATGTGTAAATGGCCTGGAGAAGGGTGTGGTGGCTATCTCCAGCCATCTGTAGGCTGACACTCAGAAAGGGGATGTGATCTGTTCCCTATTACTGCATTTATGTCTACTAAGCAAGACAAGATATCTGTGTACATGAACCCCTAGATAGGCTTTCTCTGGAAAAAGGATCCATGTGGAACAGATACTCTGTCCATTCCCCTCAGAACCTAGTCCACCCAAGATATGGCTCATATGAAACATTGATTACAGATTTTCTAACTAAATGAACTTGAAGGAATTGCATTCAGCTCCAATGGGTAGACGTCCAGAAGGATGAGTCCAGCTCACCATAAAGAACTCTCTAGAGCTGGGGATGTAGCTCAGTGGGTAGAGCACTTGTCTAGCATTGGAAGAAGTCCTGAGTTCCGTTCTCCAGCACCAAGAAAAGAGAAAGAAAAACTAATAAACAAAACCCCTCTCTAATGTTTAGATCACTTTGACCAACTTCCTGTCAATAACTACTTTAAGACCACATTTTCATTGAGAGGCAGAACCAGGAGCCAGGGGACAACTCTCAGGGTAAAACAAGCCAGTTCTGATAGGACGGAAAGTCCAGATCAGTGCCATGCTGCTAGACCATCATGTGGTGGTCTGTGCTGCCCTGGCTGGACCACAGTGGGACCATAGGACTCACCTCTAGGTCCTATACCTTCTGATGGTGACACTACCACACCAGAACATGGTCATTGGGAGAGGCCAGAGTCAGGGGGGCCCATTTGGGAGACTGCAGTGGTCCAGGAAATCAGAGATTAGAAACCCAAGGACCGGTGTGACTGGAAACAAGACCTGGGCTGGAGTTAGGAGCTCTGGGATTAGAACCCAGGGTTAAACTAGCCACTGACACCAGTTTATTGTTTGTCTGTGGGTGACTGTCTTCTCCCAGGTTCCAGTATTTCCACATGTGGCATGCAGAGTGATCTCCCAGCCCCTCCTAACTCTGGATCCTTTGAATGGAAGACAGAGAATAAGAGGTTACTAGGATAGCATAGAAGAGGAAGCCTGTATAACTTTTAAAGTAACAACTTGGTATCATTATTATTTCAAAGGAGCAGCCATAACATTCGGTGACTGGGCTTGTTAGGGACACCAGAGAAGAGGTAAGTAGATGACGAAGCAGGTTGAGATAAGGAACAGGGCTCCTAAGCTTTTGGAAGGGTCAGCAAACATTACCCCCCCCCCCCCACCCCAGATTTTTAAAGGCAAATTGTGCTGTGTGCCAGGTCAACCTCTGGACAACTTCCTCATTCCTTTGGGCCACATCCCATACTTGGCTAAAAGAATCCACCAGTTCTAAGAAGCTTGACTCTGTACCTCTGTCCTTCCTTTGCTTCTGGGGATTGAACCCCAGGGTCTTTCACATTCAGAGCACACAATCTACCACTGAACTACCCTGCCAAAATTGCTCACCTCTTTTCACCAATGAAACCACCTTGGGTTTTTCCTTACATAATCGGCATCATTATCTTGTTTGGAAATAACCAACATTATTGAGCTCTTGGTACATGCTAGGCACCTACATAATTTTCTCATCCTGGGAGATAGCTCTAATTATTATTTCCATTTTATAGTAGCTTGCAGAAATTCCAAGTCTTCTGCAGCCTTTTGGTCTATCCAGGAGGTTCCAGCTCTGATCGTTGCAATTTCAAGGCTGAATTCCCAAAGACACCCAGCACTTTACTGGGTATTTTAAAACTAACTCGGAGAAGAACAAGACCACTGTTATCTCCAGTTCTCAGTGGTTATATTCAGCTATTTGGACTAGTTAACCAAGATTTCTGTGGTGCGTGGGTGCTCCTCCCTCTTCTCAGCTCTTGACTCTGCACTTCCAGTGACCCCTCTTCCTCCTGGGAGGAAATTGCCCAACCCACATAAGGGAAGGACTTTATCTTTTTCCTGGGGGAAGGGAAAGACCTCTGGAAGGTGAAAGTGATTTCCACCTCACTTCTCCGGGCATGGCACACCCTGGCCCAGGGCCTGGTGGTGACTGAGCTGAGGGCTGACAAGGTGAGTCATGTGTCATGGACCTGCCAGAGTCACCTAAGCACAAGGTGCTAAGCTCAGTTTAGAGAGGTGGAAAATAGGACAAGTGTCATCCTCAAGAGAACGATCCAGTTGCAGCGTGTGACTCCCCACTCACCTCATCCCCCCAGTACTCTGGGAACAATGTATAAGAAGCCTTTAGAGGCAGAAGGCACCCGGGACAAAGGAGAGTGCATCCCTACCCTTCAGAGGGGATAAGAAAAAGGACAAACTGACACTGATATCCTTTAGAGTCTGCTAGGGTTTGATTCTAGGAAACCGCACTGTGGGTACCAGAATGGCGGCTGTTCAAATTCTTTATATAAAATGACATAGCATTTGCAAAAACCAAACACATGACTTCAACTTTATTTATAATACTCAACACAATATAAATTATATATAGACAATTGTTATACTGTGATGCTTAGCAAATAATGATAAGAAAAAAAATCAGCATATTCCATGCAGATGCAATTTTCTTTTCCCAAGCTGGTTATTTTTGGGGGGTGTAGGGTTTGAGACAAGGTTTCTCTGTGTAACAGCCCTGGCTATCCAGAAACTCACTCTATAGACTAGACTGGCCTCAAACTCACAGAGATTCTTCTCTTTAATTCTGGGTGCTGGGATTAACGGCATTTGTCAACACCACTGCCTGGAAAGGGAAGGCTAGGCAAGCAAGAGGGAAGGTCAACAGAGTGAATGGTCTCCCTTCTACTGTGCCCCGCCTCCTTTTTTAAAGATTTAGTTTAGGTAATGGGTACTCCAAAGAAAAAATTTTTTTAAGTAATTTTAAGCCAGGAGTGGTATGTGGTGGGACATGCCTTTAATCCCAGCATTCAGGAGGCAGAGGCAGGTAGATCTCTGTGAATTTGAGGCCAGCCTGGTCTACAGATGGAGCTCCAGGACAGCCAGGGCTACAAAGAGAAATACCATCTTAACAAACAAACAAGCAAAAAGTATTCTTAGGGGGTTGGGGATTTAGCTCAGTGGTAGAGCACTTGCCTAGCAAGCGCAAGGCCCTGGGTTCAGTGCTCAGCTCTGACAAAAAAAAAAAAAAAAGTATTTTTAGATTTCTTTTAGATTTATCTAATGTGTTTGAGTGTTTTGCCTGCATATATGTATGTGTGCCATGTGTGTGCCTGGTGCCCATGGAGGTAAAAACAGAGCATCAGATGCCCTGGAACTGGAGTTACAGATGATTGTGAGCCACCACGCGGGTGCTGGGGATCAAACCTGGGTCCTCTGCAAGAGCAACAAGTGTTCTTCACCACTAAGCCATCTCTCCAGCTCCCTTTTCCTAAGACTTTTGATCCATGGTTGGTTGACTCTGCAGGTGCAGACCCCACCAATTTGAGGGGCTGTGTGACCCATGGTAATGACGATTCTCTGAAAAGACTTGAGAATGGACTGGCGTCTTGAAGAGTAAGTCCAGCACACACAAAAGGAATGAGGCTTGGCACTGCACATTTGCATCTTAGATATATGTAGATTCCATCCAGCAGGCAGTGGAGACCCAATATGAACTATGGCTTTAGAGGACTGAGTTTGAATCCAAACTCTGCCACTTCTCAGCTATGTGACCTGGTTCCTCAGCCCCCGTGGTCCAAGTATTGCTCTTCATCATTTGCCCTTCCTCTTTGCCAGTGAGAGGATTGATGAAATGATCTAATGAGTTGCCATGTGACTTGAGCACCCTTTCAGGAGGAGTGCACTTCCCCGGCCCATGTCAAGGGTGACCACAGGAATTTCCTTGGTCAGAGAAATATGAACTGGAGAGCTGAAGGCCAATGCTTGTTTGAGTCTAAAATCTTCCTCTTAATTCTCTCAGCCAGTAGAACAGTGCATCTTGTACAGGAACTGTGCCTATATTTTGCATCCAGGAATGAAAAGACACACAGAGCTAAAGATGACCCACAACACCTCCCACTGCTGCTGCTGTGGGTTCAAAGGAGAAAACTGTGCTGCAAACCACTAAAGGGTTGGGGATGTTTGTTGTCATATCATAAGCTGGCAAATGCTGACAGGTGTATCCCCAGCAATGTGGGTGGTTTTAGAAGTATCAACCTTGAAGTATTAGTACAAATATCAAATAAGATTAGCACATGAAAAATGTATAAGCATTTCATCAGAGCTTCATATTATAAAATGAATGCTCTGGCTGCTAGCCCAATGTTTAAGAGGCAAATGCTGGCAGATTTGGAGGCTGAGGCCAATCTGGGCTCCATAGGAAGACAGACCCTATCTCAAAAAACAAACCAGGGCAGGGCCAAGAGGGCTCGGCAGTAAAGCTCTTGCTGTACAAGACTGATATCCTAAGTTCTGTCTTCAGTACATGCAAAAAGACACATGTGGTGACTCATCTGTGACCTCAGCACTCCTACAGGGAAATGGGAGGTAGAGACAGAAGAATCACCTGGAAGCCTGAGGGCCAGCTAGCCGGAAGAGAGCTAGCCTCGGGGGACAGAGTGACAGAAACAACCAGAGAGACCCTACCTCAGCAAGGTGAAAGAGACGATTCTCTTGAAAATTGTCCTCTGACTTCCATGTATGTGTTTGTGCATAAGTGAATGTGCATGTATACAACACACACACACACACACACACACACACACACACACACATTAAAGAAAATAAAATGCGATTCTGCCCCACTCCAGGGAAGTTTGCTGAATACCAGAAATGTTATCCACAAAAGAGAAGTAAAAGACGTGACAATGTGTTGAGTAGTGTCTCCCCCAAATTTGTGTTCCCCTTAAAATTAAAACTATTAATTTGGAAATAGGGTATAAGCTGGACACAGTGACTCACACTTGGAATCTCAGTACATGAAAGGACAGAACAAGAGTACTGTGGTGTTACTACAACTGAGTTCCAGACCAGCCTGGGCTACAAAGTGAGGCCCCCCAAATAAAACAGAAATAGTGGGTACAGATGGAATCAGTTCAGGATTTCATGAATAGCTTGCCCTAATTTGGGCATGGCAGTGCAGGCATATCACAACACTCAGTAGGCAGAGGCAGGAGGATTGCTAGTTTGAGGCCAGCTGGGGGGCAGTCTAGCTGCAATAATGGTGCAGTTTCTCACTGCCCTCAAAACAACAATAAAAACAAAGAAAACATCCTGGGTTTAGGGTGGACCTCAAAAGACTAATCCAAAAACAAGAACACATGAAGATACTCAGAAGACAATGTGAAAATGGAGACTACACTCAAGAGATATATCTACAGACCAGCCAAGGAATGCCAAGATGGTGGCCACTGTGAGAAGCCAGGGGGGAGGCAAGAGGTGCTTCTTCCTTCAGAGTCCCGGAAAGGATTGACATTACTCATAGCTTGACCTCTGACCTCCTAGACTGTGGGAAAATAAATTTCAATTGTTCTAAGTCACCAAGTTGGTACTAATTTGTTATGTCAGCCCTGAAAACTAGTACAGATGGATTATTTTAAAAATAATTTTGAACAATTGGTTATTCATTTGGAAAAAAATAAAACTGGATTCCTGCCTTGTAACATGAACATAACTTTCAGTTGTACTAAACACCTAAATTTGGAAAGTAAAACTTTAAGCTTTTTAGAAGTATCAGGAAAATTGTGGCTGGAGAGATGGCCTGGTGGTTGAGTGTGTACAGCACTTGGAGAGGACCCAAGTTCAGCTCCCAATACCCATGTCAGGAAGCTCATAACCAGCCATGAGGCTGGGGTATCTGACGCAGGACCTTGCAGGCCACCACACTCACAAGTGCTTGTCCATGAACAGACGCAGACATACACATATAATTAAAAATAAAACAAACCTTTAAAAAAAAGTAACAAAGATTATCTTCAGGACATCAAGAT
Source organism: Onychomys torridus (assembly GCF_903995425.1). NCBI lineage: Eukaryota > Metazoa > Chordata > Mammalia > Rodentia > Cricetidae > Onychomys > Onychomys torridus. The sequence goes on from NC_050446.1 coordinate 138,197,680, forward strand.
GAGTACATAATTATTTTCCTCAACAAGACACCAAAAAATTTACAAATTGTGTTAGTCTTCATTCTCCACAGAAACAGACTGTGTGGTTATGTGTGGATGAGAGAGATACTCCTTATATTTCTCATACTTCCTATGAGGTGTGGTGGGGGCATATGTCCCAGCATTTGAAAGGTACAGACAGGAAGATCAGAAGTTTGGTGTCAACAACGTGTTACATAGCAAGGTCCAGACCAGGATGAGCTACAGAATGAGGGCCTATTTCAAGGAACCATAAAGTGGGCAGGGCAGTGAGATGGTTTAACAGGGGCCTTAAGACCCAAGTTCAATCCCCAGGCCCCATACGGAGGAGAACCAACTCCTGCAAACTAACATTGGTTTCCACTCATGTGTTGTGGCATGTAGCACGTGTGCATTCACACACGCAAACAGAATTACAAATTCAATTCCTTTGAACTGTATAGTCGACTATACTAAATACAGAAATTCTCCGAATCAAAAGATGGCATGAGGGTTGGGGATTTAGCTCAGTGCTAGAGCGCTTGCCTAGCAAGCGCAAGGTCCTGGGTTTGATCATCAGCTATAAATAAAAAGATGGCATGAGACAAAAAGATGGGCCACTAACTGTGAGGAAATTGCATTGGTGGCGCTTTTGAATGACAAAGGACAAGAATCTAAAATGTACAGAGAATTCCAAATAATTGATATTAAGCAAATGGGCAAAGAATGTGAACAAGAAACTCACAGAAGTAGAAATACGAATGGTCAATAAGCCCTTCCACCTCACTAGTTACAGGCACAAGGCAGTCTCTATGGAAGTGGAAAAGGTTCTCTGACACAGCAATTCTGCTCCGAGACTTGAAACTCAGGCAGGGCTGGAGCTGGGACTCATGGGTAGGATGTGTGCAAGCGTGTGTGAGGCCCTGGGTTCTGTCCCCAGCACTACCAAAACCAAATAAGCACGCAAACAGCGAGCTTTCTGACCGTTCTATACCTTGGCATCCTGATTAATTTCACCCACAGCACAGTTCCAGCAAGGACCTTTCAAATTCAACAGAAAATCCCAACTCTTTAACTCGGGGCTTGCAGGTCTCTGTGGCACATCTCCACATCTCAATTCCTTCCACTTTGTGTGTGAGTGTGCATTTGTGTACTTGTGTATGCACTAGGAATCAAACCCAGGGTTTCATGCAAGCATTCTAGCCCCGCCCTTGGGTTCTATTACTCTTAAAAACATCCTCGCCTTGCTCATTCCTATGCAAGCCCTTCCTTGTTCCGCTATGTTTGACTGTAGCATCCGTGGCCCTAACAGCCTCTTGTCTGGCCTGGAGTTGTGGTTCAGTGGTGGAACAGTTGCCGAGTACATGTGAAGCCCTGGGTTTGATCCTTAGCACCAATTTAAAATTTAAAAAAGGAAAAGATAATTTTCCCTTTTTCTAGGCTGGGTATATAGCTCAGAAAAGGACATGTTCAGTGTTTGAGGCCCTGAGTTGGATCCCTGTCGGCAATGAAAAGAAAGCACAGGGCTGGAGAGATGGCCCAGCAGTTAAGTGCACTTACTGCTCTTATAGAGGACCTGGGTTTGGTTCCCAGCACCCATATAACAGCTAACAACTGTCCATAACTCCAGTTCCAAGGGTCCTCTTCTTCTCTATGGACTCTGCACACACGTGGTACCCAAACACACGCAGGTGAAACACCCACACATATACAATAAGAATAAGGAAATCCTTTAAAAGTTCTGCTTATAATACAGAAAAGGCAGAGAGGATGCTGGGAAGAAAAAGGGTGAAGACACAAGGAGACACGAAGAAGCAGGAAAGCAGGATAGACAGTTAAGTAGACAAGGTAACGAGCCTGGGGCAGCACATAGATCAATAGAAATGGGTTAAGTTATGAGAGCTAGCTAAAAACAGGCCTAAGCTACCAGCCAAACTTTCATATAATAATAAGTCTCTGTACCATGATTTGGGAGCTGGCTGGCAGGACGGGGAAAGACTAGCTACAACACTGAGCTACAGCCCAGCCTCACCTAAGGCAACAGGCACGTCACAGCAGGAAGTCCTCAGATACCCCTCACCCCGCTGCTGCACCGACTGCCCTACGGGATTAGTCTGCTCCAGGCCCAGGTAGAAGGATCCTCACGAGGCAGGGTGGCCAGTGCCTCCTTTTCCACTGCCCCACACAGGATGAATGCACAAATGAATAAAAGAATACGGGGTGGGGGAATACAGAAAAGGTAAGTTCCCCTTTTCTAGTAAGGCCCCCCTTCACACGCACAGAACCCTGTGAGTCCCAGCAGGCTGTTCTCTGGGCCACAGGGATTCGTCCAAGTGACCTAAACTGCCCAGTATCACAATCTTCTGCGCTTGTCTGGTTAAACCAACAGGGAACCTTCTAGTTTCCTCTGGTCACCTATAATTCTTGGGTTTTATTGTTGTTTGAGACAGAGTCTCACTATGTAGCCTTGGCTGATCTGGAACTCACTATCTAGACCATGCAGGCCTGCACCTCATGGACATGCCCCTGCCCGTGCCTCCTAACTGCTGGGATTAAAGGTGTGGATCACCATGCCTGGCTCTGCTATCATCACACAAGAACCTCTGTCGGGGAACCTGGAACTTTTTACTTTACCTGCTCTCTGCCACAGTTCCAGGAGTGGCTTCCTCCAAGCACTCAGCGTTTACTGACTACCTCTTAGAGGCAGACTCTGTGTTCTGCTCTGAAAATATGGAGCTGGATGGACACCATCCCTCGTTGAACGATTGGACGGATAAAAATGCTCCTCTGGGCTTTACACATCATAATCGTTGGATCTGAGCAGAAGAAAATGAGACAAAAGATTTGAAATTGCCAGCCACACCTTCCAGACTTCCTACAGACAGTCTGGTTGTCGTTTTGTCTACACGGTGATCTCCAGCCAAACTGAACTGTCTGTGGTCCTGGAACAGCCCGAGCTGTCCCCACTTGCATGTGTTGCCAGGGTGTGTGCCGTGCGCTCTCCCACGCCTCTGTTTCTCTCCCATCAGACCTTCTTTGTTCTCTGTCCCTTTCCTCCTTCTCAGTGGGGTGTGTGCTGATGTACACAGATGCACACGTGTTTGCAGGCCAGAGGACAACCGCAGGTGTTGTTCCTCACATACCCCCACCCTACCCCCCTTTTCTGAGACAGAGTCTCTCATGGTCGTGGGCCTGGAGCAGAGTCTTTTAGGCCAGCACGTCCCCAGCACTGGGATCATCAACACCTACTACACCTGGCTTTTCTTTTCTTTTTCTTTTTTCTTTCTTTTTTTTTTTTGGTTTTTCAAGACCGGGTTTCTCTGTAGCTTTGGAGGCTGTCCTGGACCAGCTCTGTAGACCCGGCTGGCCTCGAACTCACAGAGATCCGCCTGCCTCTGCCTCCCGAGTGCTGGGATTACAGGCGTGCACCACCACTGCCCGGCTACACCTGGCTTTTCTACAGGTGACCTGGGGTCAAACTCAAATCCTCATCCTTGTAAGGCTTTACCAACTGGGCCATGTCCTCAATCCCCCACCCCTCACACCTTTTGAGACAGAATCTTATGTAGCTCAGGCTGGCCTCAAACTCATGTAGCCAAAGATGGCCTTATATGCCTAATCCTCCTGCCTCTCCCTCCTAGCTTCTGTGCACCACCACACCTGGCTCTTTTGGCCTTTCATCCTTACCCCTCACTCTCCCTCACTCTCCATTCTTTTCTTTCTCCTCTAAGCTCCCTCCCTTCCTCCTCGCCTTTCTTCTTATTTTCCTGACTTCTTTCCTTTCTTCACCAGAGACCTGTCCGCGATATCCATGGTCGTTCAGAGTTCCTCTCTGTGGGAACGAAAGATAGAATAAGACAAATCTAAACTAACAGCACCTAGACCTCATTGCAGGAAGCCCTCAGAGTGAGTTGGAAAGGCGAGGGGGAGGTCTGAGGGGGAGGGGACCCCAGCAACCGAGAGGAGACTGCCTAGCGACTGCTGGCGAATCCAGGGAGCATCCACAGTGAGCATGCCAGTCATCAGCTTCCAACCCACCCGCTCCTCCCTTTCCTCTGTCTGATCAAAGAATTGGGGGGGGGGGGGAATCAGGATTGCAAAAACCCTTAATAGTCATCCATCCCACCCCCATAAGTCTGCATTGAGAAACTGAGGCAGAGAAAAGGGAAGCCTCTGGTTAATGTCATCCATAAAGTGGCTCAGCAGGGACTGGACTCTTTTGTTTGATTTAATTGTTTGTTTGTGGGTTGTTGTTGTTGTGGGGTGTGTGTGTGTGTGTGTACGCTCAAGGTCAGAGGTCACCTTTGGCGAGGTATTTCTGCCTTATCCCTTTGTTTTGAGGCAGGGTCTTGTTGTTTCTGCTCTCAGAGATCCCTTCCCATCTCTCTCGGCTCACTGTAGCAGCAGTGGGGTTAGAGGTGTGCACCACCACACCTATCTTTTCACCTGGGTTATGGGGGTCCGAACTCTGGTAGGCAGGCTTGCTCAGCAGGTGACTGAGCCCTGGCCCTCTTGGGGGGATTTTGACATGGGTATCAGCATGTGACAAAGGCTAGCCTCAAACTCACAATATGTCTGCCTTCCCCTGCCAAGTGCCAGGATTACAGATTGCAGGCATGCCATCACACTGGCTGAGGGATCGTCTTCCACACCACACAGCCATCCTGGACTGCTAGTACTCTTGTTTCCCCTTTCCCCCGGCTCCTTCTGTGCCAGGCTTGGTATGCCATGTTAGGATTTCCACCTCTTTACTGGGTACAGGAATCACTAAGGTTTGGATAAAAGAGACAAAGCATAACCTTATATCCTAGCCGGACGCCCAGGAGCTTCTGTGGCTCTGGGAGGTATCATGCAAGTGTCCCTCTGGCCTGTAGGGGGCAGGCTTTGGAGAGCTCATAATAAGCAGCCTGTAGAGAGTTAAAGAAAGTAGAGTCTGGTTGGGTAGGTGGGACCCCTCCTCACTCTTCCAGCCTAGCTGGCTGCCTGGAGGCCCCATCTCACCTCACCAGCCTCCAGCTTGAAGCAGAGGCCACCCAGGCACAGGATGGTCGGGGCTGCCGCTGAAGGCTGCTGCAGGCAGGCAGGGGGAGGGAAAGGTTTCCAGTGGCTCCTCTTTCAGTCCACTCCTCTCCTCCACAAAGGGCCACTGTCTGAGCACAGAGGGACCCTGGAAGGAGGCCTCCCAAGGTGCTCAGCAACAAGGCTGGGTTTCATCAGGCCAGGCCTCTGGGCCAAGTAAACATCAGGGAAGGAACAGGCCCAGCAGTTTTTGCAGACTAGCTCCCCGTTCCAGGCAGCTCAGGAGCGTGCTCACCCAGGGCATCCAGAGACAGTAAGGATGACTATGGCCATCTGCCTGATTTTATAGCTGCAAAAAAGGAGAATCAGAGATAAGGAACTGCTCTGCCTGGCACTTACCATTGCTCAAGGCACAACTACCCTACAGCCCTTGTCAAATGCAAGGGTTTTACAAGAAGGTGTTGTGTTAGTTCAGAGATGGGAGGGAATTTTGTGAGCTGGAGAAATCAGGGAACACTTCCTGGAGGAGTGGGACTTAAGCTCAGTCTCCAGAAACGCACAAGAAGAAGGAAATTATCTCAGGCAGAATGCACAGGCAAGATACAACACCAAGCATCGAGAAAGCAGGAGCACTTGGGGACAGAGACGACATCTCTGGTTATGGCAGAAAATTCGCATAGGGAAGGGTAGAAGAGTAGTCTGGAAAGTTTGGTTGGGAATTAAACCACAACTAGTCTGAGCCAAGTTGAGAAGTCCAAAACAGAGCAATTAATGGGGTGGGGGCAGAATTTTAGAGACCATAGGATGCCCTGAAAGAGCTGTAGATTGATCCCTGCTTCTCTGGCCAGCCTGGGGCTGGTTATGGCCTCTCTCTGAGGCTTGGCATCTTCATCGTTGAAACAAGCGTTCAGGACTGGGTGATGCTCAGTAGACACAGTGCTTGCTGCACAATCGTGAGGACCTGCCCAGACTCCCAGCACCCATGGAAACATTTGGGTGTGGTGGGCATGTCTGCACTCCCAGGACAGGCAGGCAAAATGGGAGGATTCTGGGGGCTCACTGGTAAGCTGGTCTAGCTAGTCAGTGAACTTCAGGTTCAGGGAGAGATCCTGTCTCAAAAAATAAGGTGGAGAGTGACTGAGAAAGACATTGACATTGACCTCTGGCCTCCACATGTGTGTACATACATGAATATGTATGTATGTATGTATGTATGTATGTAAATACCACACACAGAGACACATAGACATAAAATTTAAAAAATAAACGTGGGGGCTGGCTCAGCAGTTTAGAGCATTTGCCTCTCTTGGAGAAGACCGCGGTTTGTTTCCCAGCACCAAATGATGGCCTTACAACCATTTGTCTGTTCCGGGGCATCTGATGCCCTCTTCTGACTTCCACGGGCATCAGGCACATATATAGTGCACACACATACATGCAGACAAAACACACTTATATGCATAAAATAAAAAACCTAAAACAAACCAAAACAGTAAAAGGGTTCAGGGGTTGAGAGTACAGCTTAGTGGTATTGCATTCTTAGCATATGTGAACCTACATTTTGTTACCAGTGCCAAAAAAAAGTGAATAAAAGAAAAGAGCTGGAGAGATGGCTCAGCGGTTAAGAGCACTGACTTTTCTTCTAGAGGATCTGGGTTCAATTCCCAGCCCTCAGATGGCAGCTCACAACTGTCTATAACTCCAGTTCCAGGGGATCTGACACCTTCACACAGGCATACATGTCGGGGGAAAACACCAATGAACACAAAAAATAAAACCTGAGTGATGGTGGCGCATGCCTTTAATCCCAGCACGAGGAAGGCAGAGGCAGGTGGATCTCTGAGTTCGAGACCAGCCTGGTCTACATAGTGAATTCTAGGACAGCCAGGGCTCCACAGAGAAACCTTGTTTAAAAAACAACAACAAAAAACCAAAAACAAAGAAACAAAAGGACTACACTAGAGGATCTTGAAGCAGTTCTTCCTGTCTCTGACCTGAAACAGATTGTATCAAATGAAGAGAGGAGCAGAGAAGCCAGGAGAGGCTGCATTCCCAGTACTCTGGGCTGTTCTTCTGTGTGTACTACTCAGCTGTCTTGAACTGTGGGGAAGCCATCACAAAGCCAGACACAACAAATATGTGGATATTTACCCATCGCACAGTACTAACTAAGTACTCTTACCCTTTTAAAACTACATTCTTTTTTTTTCTTCAAGACAGGGTTTCTCTGTAGCTTTGGAGTCTGTCCTGGACTAGCTCTGTAGACCAGGCTGGCCTCGAACTCACAGAGATCCACCTGCCTCTGCCTCCCAAGTGCTGGAATTGCAGGTGTGTGCCACTGCCGCCTGGCAAAACTACATTCTTTGGGGAATAGAAAATGCATGCAAATTTGCAAAATTTTGAGGTCATAAAAAGATACATGTATTTTTAAATTAATTTCTTACCATTTCTGCATACAGATGCACAGGATCATATGTGGGTGTGTGTGTTAAGGCTAGAGATCAATGTTGGATGTCTTTCTCAGCAGCTCTCCACCTTATTTTGTTGTTGTTGTTTTGTTTTTCTTTCTTTTTTTTTTTTTTTTTTTCTCGAGACAGGGTTTCTCTGTGTAGCTTTGTGCCTTTCCTGGAACTCACTTGGTAGCCCAGGCTGGCCTGGAACTCACAGAGATCCACCTGCCTCTGCCTCCTGAGTGCTGGGATTAAAGGTGTGCGCCACCACCACCTGGCTGTTTTGTTTTTCAAGACAGGGTTTCTCCATATAACAGCTCTGGCTGTCCTAGAACTCACTCTGTAGACCAGGCTGGTCTCAAACTCAGAGCTCCACCTGCCTCTGCCTTCCTAGTGCTGGGATTAAAGGCGTGCGCCACCATCACTCAGGTTTTATTTTTTGTGTTCATTGGTGTTTTCCCCCAACATGTATGCCTGTGTAAAGGTGTCAGGTCCCCTGGAACTAGAGTTGCAGACAGTTGTGAGCTGCCATATGGGTTCTGAATTGAACCCAGATCCACTGCTGCCCAGCTCCACCTTATTCTTTGAACCTGGAGTTCTTGGATTGGCTAGACTGGTTGACCAGCCAACTCCAGGGATCCCACCCATCTCTTCCTCTCAGCCCCAGCCTTTGAGATAAAGATGCGCACCTCTGCAGTCTGCTTGCACATGGGTCCCGGAAATCTAAACTGAGGTCCTCATGCTTACATGGCAAGCACTTTACAGACTGAGCCATCGACCCAGCGCCTGCCCCTGATTCTTTTTCTTTGTAAGCACATGCTGTTCTGCACCTTTTTTTAAGTTTAAAAATTCTTTTCACATGCATATATCAAGAGTTACTCTTCCCTGTGTAGTCTGATGGTAAGCCATGTGTGTAGCATTCCCAAGGTTCCGAGTATTCAATCTCTAGCATAAAAGTAAGAACTGAAAAAGATACTTTGCTCTTTATATGGTAACACAATGCTGAACACCCTAACCCCTACTGTTGGGATATTTAGGGTGTTTCTTTTCTATTATAGACAATATATTATTCTGCATACATTATTTAGTACAGGCAGGAATATGTCTCTAGGATACAATCCCAGAATAGAAAATATGTGCTAAGTCCTTTATATCACTTAATACAACAGTTCAAAGCCATCATAATTATGCAAATTGTATAAATGAGGAGAAATCAAGCCGTAAAAAGACTCAACTTGGTAGGTCAAAATCACACAGCTCCTATGCAATAGGGTAGAAATTCCCAGAGAGGCATTCTGAGAATTCTGACACTAGAGCTGACAAATTCAATCATTTTACCAGTGGTTCTTAGAACTACAGCCAGCCCTGAGAATTTCTTAGTCATTTACTATGGGGCCCATGGATTTGTGTCTCAGTTAGCTCCTAGGTCATCTTGATGCCACAAACACACCTTTGATAGTTTCACCCTCCACAATTTCTCTCACTTTAGCTGTTCATTTAGGTCAGAAAGCAAGTGGCTGGTATTCTGTACACAGCCTTGATGGGTCCAGAGCTGAGCCATACAGGAAAGGCTTCCTGGAGCCCAGGAGCCTATGCTCCCCGTAGACAAGGTGAGCATCCGAGCTGGCATGTAGTGCCTAATAAGTAACTTGCAGAATGAATGCGGAAATAGATGAGGTGCAAAGTGCTCCATCCAATGCGTTGCTGCGCCTTGTCCCAGGCCCCTGGTAAAGCCCACTGCCCACACTGGCTGAGAGCCAAGTTCACGCTCCGAGAGCCCTTGGAGAGAAGCTGTTCATCCCCTCCAGCCATTCCTCTGACTTATAATGAAGTCAACAAGGCAGCCAGGCCCTGTTATTAATGGAGAGACAACATCTTAGCATGCTAGAGTTCCGCTGAAATACCCTAGTCCAATGCACTCATTTTATTAGCATTAATAGCAATAGATATAATTCATAGCATACCCATGCAATCGATACACTTACTTAACAAAACAAAACAAAACAAAAAAACCTCTCTAGCCAGTACTTTCTTCCCTCTTACAGCAGAGAGCTTCTTCCTGAGATGAAGCCTTTCCATGGGATCAGCCTCCAGGCTCACTCACACATGACAGGGAAGATTTAAATTCCGGAGGTCGGCAGGATGCCCTTTCCACAAAGCAGGAAGACAGAGATTCCCACAAATCTGAAGGAACAAAAGCTACAGGGTCACGTGCTTACTGGAGACACTCACATACAAGCCAGCTCCTCCAGATCCTGACTTTGGTACAGAATTTGAGTCCTGAAGTAGGAGATCTGCATGCCCTGTAGTCCCTCCCCAGCTCCAGCTCTGCCGGTTCTTCTAGCTGGCCCTCACCTGGCCCCTGACTCCTGTTCCTCTTGCCTGCTCCACCTCAGGCTGCTCCTAAGTCCCCTTCCCATTGGTGTACTTACCTTGGGTGCTCCGAGGCCCAGTCTTATAATCAGAAATGATCAGGTCCCAGGCCCTGCACAAATAACATGCAGGAGTCATCATGGACATCTATGATGAAAGGTATCACGGTGAAAGATACCATGAGTCATGAAGAGGAATTTCATGGATCCACTCAACCTGATGCAGCTGACCAGCCAAGCAGTTGGACTGGACTGTTGCTTACTGAATGGTTACTGCATGAGGGACAGATGAAGCCAGAGTGGTCAGCCATCGTGGCCTGCAGGCAGGGAGAGTTCTACACTGATGCTGTGAATCAAGCTGGCTCAGACACAGGTGGCCAGCGAGGGACATCAGGCAGACCCAGTCACACAGAATGCCCTGACTGTGAGGTACATGTACACTTAGAGGTAGTCAGAATCAGCCATGCAGACTGGGCTGAGGGTCTGGTCAGCCAACTCATCTCCATGGGGGGAGAGTGGTCATAGCCTCAAAGCCAGTTAGGACACTCAGATCCAGGTGTGGTCTAGGCCAGCCCACCTGGTCTCACAAAGCTGAGATGGTGGTGGAGAGAGGTGTCAGGCAGCTGGCACAGATGAACTCAATCTGACTGTGGCCAGACAGATGCAGGTGGCTGACACCAGTCAGATGCAGCTTGTCAAGCATGGATAGGGTCTGTTGGTTGCAGTTAGGTCACCGCAGACAAAGGCTCCTGTCAGGAGAGATGCCATCAGTCAGGTAAGGGCAGCCAGTCAACTGTGGTAGGATGGACAGAGCAAGCCGTCTTGGTCTGTCAGGCACCCAGGAAATCTGTGTTCAGTTGGACAGCCGGACACACTTGGATTATCAGACAATGATGGCATCTGTGGCCAGTCATCTGTAGGCGGTCAGTCAGGTTGTATCCAGTCAAGTGCTAGATTTCAGGTCCCTTATGTTCTGGGTGGAGCCTTGGCTGATTAAGGGTGGTGCCTGGTCCTGTCAGGCCTGAAGATAGTGCCTTCCCAGCAGCCTTCTGGTGTTGCCATGGCAGCTAGGGCCTGATCCCAGCCTGCAGCATACCAGAGTTCTCTACCCTTGCTCTCACTAGTTGGTTCCAGATTCTCCTCCCTGGCCCTGGGACCACCAGAGCCTAAAGACAGGGAACTGTGCAGCAGCAGCAGCAGCAGTCACACACACACACACACACTGAGGACAGCACTCTCCACTGTTACCACTTTATCAACTCTTTAGCCTTGTGGGGATGATGGAAATGGCTCTCACAAGGCTACACAGCAAGAACCCTAGGGATGCAGAAACCCCAACCCCCAGATCATACCATGACCCTGTACTATCCCCAGGATCAATCCAATTTCTCTAGATGGTGAGGGCATGTCCACAGGAACAGCCCATGCAGGAACAGCCCATGCAGTAATGTTATTAGGGAATGCTGGGCTCAGGGATGGCAAGGGTGAGCATCAAGTCCATGATGAGAGCTGTCTAAATGAAGTATTTGATTAGAGCCTCACAATATTGCTTCTGCAATGATTCTACTTTACAGATGAGGAAATCAAGCACAAAGGGGTTTCATGTCTTTGCACACTGAGGTGCAAGAGCCAAGATGGGATGCAAGGCAATCTAATCCTTGACATGTAGACATGAGAGTCCTCAACCCGATTCTGTGGGGACATGGTGGGATTGTCCCTAGCTACTGGCAGGAGGGAGGATCACATGAGACTACATGTTGGACACTATCATGAGCAATATGAGACTCTATCTCAAAAAGAAGTAAGAAAAAGAATATTTCACCTTTTTATTATAAGCCTGCCCAATGAAGGCCATAGCATAAATCTCCATGAGCATGTCTCTTTGTTCTGCTTCAGAAAACCCAACTCTCTGCTGAGTCCTGTATGTGTCTCTGCTCCAAGAACTTGGTATAAGAATCTTTTAGGGGCTGGAGAGATGGCTCAGTGGTTAAGAGCACCAATTGCTCTTCCAGAGGTCCTGAGTTCAATTCCCAGCAACCACATGGTGGCTCACAACCACTTGTAATGAGATCTGGTGCCCTCTTCTGGCCTGCAGGGACACACGTAGGCAGAATACTGTATACATAATAATAATAATAATAATAATAATAATAATAATAATAAAAATGCTGGGGTGGTGGCGGCGGCACTCAGGAGGCAGAGGCAGATGGATCTCTGTGAGTTCGAGGCCAGCCTGGGCTACAGAGCAAGTTCCAGGACAGGCTCCAAAGCTACACAGAAAAACCCTGACTCCAAAAAACAAACAAACAAACAAACAAACAAAAAAGGAATTTTTTAGAACAGAGAAGCTGGGGGTTAAGGATGTACTACTATGCCCAGCATGCACAAGGCCCTAGGTTTGATCCCTGCCACCAGAAAGAAAAAAAAAACAACTGAGAATTCATGTTAAATCAGGGACAAATTATAAATCTATCTTGCAGGGCTCTAAAACTGGGAAGGCTGTGAGATCAGGTCCCACTGAAAAACTGGTTGGGTACACTGTCACTAGAGACCCAAGACTCTGGCTTCAGGTCCAAACGTCTGTGATCAAGTTCCAGCAGTGTGAACCATGAGTTAGGAACACCTGGCCATAAGCTCAAATATCTTCAAAGGTAATGAGATCATGAAATTGGGTGAAGAATCATACCAGCAAAGCTGCTCCATCCAAAGGCTGTACCCTCCAGGTATGGTGGCACATGCCTTTAAATCCAGCCCTATAATCCTAGCGTTAAGGAGGCAGGGGCAGGTGGATCTCTATGAGTTTGAGGCCAGTCTGTGTCTACAGAGCCGTCTCTAGAGCTAAGGGTGCAAAGCAAGACCTTGTCTCTAAATAAATAGGCATATGGTGTCCTCACTGTCTCCAGCCCTCTAGTTAGGCAGTGCTGACTAAGTCAGTTAACAGACTCTGATTTCCAATATATATATATATATATATATATATATATATATATATATATATATATATAAGGAAACTTCATCTCACAGTGTGACATTTTATGTTGATTAAACATTTCTATCTGTAGAAAACATGGGAAGTGTAGCATAGTCTATAAATGGAGGGAAAAGCAAAAAAATGCTGACTGAGGGCCTGCTGGGCATCTGCTGCACAGTCTACAGGAATTCTGAGAGTATTTCTCTGAGGAAGAGCTTGTGCCTCCTCCTAGACAGATGAGGAAAGGCCCTTAAAGGAGTATGGTGACTTAACCAAGGTCACAAATTGTTTGCAGTGGAGCCAGATTTAAATTTTAGACCCTCCGATGCCTCATACAAGCCAGGACCACTAGCCCAGGTGGCCCCATCCACAATGGACTGAACCTTCCCACATCAATCACTAATTTAGAAAATGTCCTACAGTCTTGCTGATAACCAGATTTTTTCCAATGTGCATTGATGTTTTCATCATGGGTGTCAGGTCCCTGGGAACTGGAGTTATAGACAGCTGTGATCTGTCATGTGGGTGCTGAGACTTGAACCTGGGTCCTCTGGAAGAAGAATCAGTGCTCTTAATCACTGAGCCATCTCTCCAGCCCCTACACCCAGAGCTTTTTGTTTGTTTGTTTGTTTTTCATTTGTTTTGTTTTTGGAGACAGGGTTTCTCTGTGTAGCTTTGCACCTTTCCTAGAACTCGCTTTGGAGACCAGGCTGGCCTCGAAGTCACAGAGATCCACCTGCCTCTGCCTCCTGAGTGCGCCGCCGCCGCCCCTTGGCTTACAACCAGATCTTATGGAGGCATTTTCTCAGTTGAAGCTCCTTCCTCTCTGATGACTCTAGCCTGTGACAAGTTGACATAAAGCAGCCAGCACACCTACTAATATCCCCTTTCAGTTTCAGAGTCATGTGGAGGACCCCACAGTGCATTTAGTCATTTCCTCTCCTTTCTCCCCTCTGCTCCGTTCCTTGGGTTTTCATGACCTAGTAGGTGTTAGCTTATTTGTTGTTTTGAGACAGGGTCTCACTATGTTGCCCTGGCTAGCCTGGAACTTGTTATGGAGACCAGACTTGCCTCAAACTCACAGAGATCTGATTGCCCTAGTCTCCAGAGTGCTGGGGTTAAAGGCCTGCACCACCACGCCTGGCTCTGACCTTGTAGTTTTGAGAGGTATTGGTCAGAAGTTTTATAGGAAGACCTGGGTATGGGTTCATCTCATGTTTAGACTGGAGTCATGTAGTTGGGGGAGGATATCAGAGGTAAAGTGCTCTTGTCACCACATATATCATGGGTATGTGCTCTCATCATGGCCTGACCACCTGATCAAGCTGATGTATGCCACGTTCCTCCACACTACAGTTAGTTGCATGTACTCTACCACTGAACTGCAGCCCAGCCATGGGATTCTTATATAGGAATAATTTGGGGCTGGAGAGATGGCTCAGAGATTAAGAGCATGGGCTGCTCTTCCAGGAGTCTTGAGTTCAATTCCTAGCAACCACATGGTGGCTCACAACCATTCATAATGAGATCTGGTGCCCTCTTCTGGCCTGCAGGCATACATGCAGACAGAACCCTGTACGTAATAATAATTTTTTAAAAAAGAATAATTTATCTTGGGCTGGAGAGAGGGCTCAGCAGTTAAGAGCACTTGTTGCTCTTCTAGAGGACCCAGGTTTGGTTCCTAGTACCTACACAGTGGCTCACAACCATCCATAACTCCAATTCCAGGGGATCTGATTCCCTTTTCTGACCTCTGTGAGTACCAGGCATGCACATGGTGCACATATATACATGCAGGCAGAACATTTATGCACATAAAATAAAATAAATCTTTAAAAACTTTTTAAAGAATTTCTTATAAAATTCCTATATATTTATTTCTTCAATAATTAATGTCAACATGGGCTTGAGGATGTTTAGTTATACATTTTTCTATATTCCAATACTGTGGTATTTATTTTGTTGCTCAGATGGTCCGAGCTCTGGCCACTGGCAGCTCTTTCATGTCGTCTCCTAAATCCCGTTGATACCACTGTTTGGCCAAGTAGGACTCAGGTTCCCTGGCTGCATCAATATGATCTCAAGAGGAAACTAGATGAACCTTTTAAAGAGTTTTATATTTGAGACAGCAAAATAGCTCAGTCACTAAAGAGGCTTGCTGCCAAGCCTGATGACAACCTGAGTTCAATCCCCAGGACCCACCTGGTGGCAGGAGAGAACCGACTCCTACAAGTTCTCCTCTGACCCCCACTCTTACAGGCATGTGTGCAAACACGCATATGCCAAATAAATGGTTTTTAACTGTCTTTAAAAAGGTATGTATTTACTTCAATATATATTAGGAAAATGTGACTAGCATGTCAGCTGAGTGATCTCACAAGGAGAAAGGACCCTAAGTATAGGCTGGCACTGGGATCCTTACACATTCACATGTTGAAATCCTAACAGTGCCTCCTCTGGGTGACAGTCTTAGAGGCAGAGCATTTGAGAGGAGATTGGGTCGTGAGAATAGAACCTTCATGAATGGGACTAATGTTCCTATAAAGGGGACCCTAGAGAGAGTTCTGACCCCTTCTACCATGAGACAGAAGCTGGGAGACTTCCACTATGGACCAGAAATCAAACCCTCACAAGAAACCGATTCTATCAATTCCTTGATCCCAGACATCCCAGCCTCCAGTGCTGTGAGAAAAAGCTTCTATTGTTGTATATGTGTTTTGTTTTGTTTTGTTTTGTTTGACACAGGATCTCTTTACATATCCCTGGCTGCCCTGGAACTCTACATAGACAAGGCTGGTCTGGAACCTACAGAGATCCATCTGCCTCTGGTTCTTGAGCACTGGGACTAAGTTGTATGCCACCATACCTTGTCAAATTTCACTTATAAACCACACAATTGATTTTTTCTTTCTTTTTCTTTTCTTTTTTGAGACAGGGTTTCTCTGTGTAGCCCTGGCTATCTTAGAATTCTCTATGTAGACAAGAATGACCTTGAACTCACAGAATCCACCTGCCTCTCGAGTGCTGGGATTAAAGGGGTTCGCCACCATCACCTGACATGATGATATTTTCTTATAGCAGTCTAAAGGGACTAAGACACTTTGAAAGATATGGAGGACATTGTTAAGCTTGTTGGGAATGGTTGAAGTTTGAGAAATTCTGGCCTAGAACAGAACAGACTCCTAACTTCAAACAATGATCCAGTGAGGATTATGATCAGGTTGTTAGCACACACCTCCACACAACTAGTTTCCAGGGTCCTGCTGCCAATCAGATCTGCCTGTGTGCAGAGGCACACTGCTGTTGATAAGGAGGTGGGTACTGCATGTCTAGGCCTATGGAAGGTGGCTCTGCACTGTGTTTCTCTGTGTGGGTGGCTCTTTCCTGCTAATGAGCTTAGAGCTTTAGCCCTGATAAACACTGTTATGTGTCACAGGGCTGACATGTGATGGCTCCCAAGGAAAAGATGCTCATTATTTTTGTTCACTACTTTTTCTCCCATGTCATCCTTAACGTAAGACATCCAGAGGGACATGGTGACCAGTTCTGGCTCACCCTTGACCCACAGCCCTGTCTAGAGTCTCTGGACCCATGTGCTCTGGCCTCAATGATGCTCAGAATTGAACTAAATCATTTAGATTTAGCCCTGAACCTGCCTCCCGGTTGAGCAGAATTCTACACCCCAGAATCTCTACCCTGGTCTGAGATAGAAAGCCCTTCAAGTTGTCTTTCATTTGCTTGCTTGCTTGAGTCTGAGCTGTGAGTTTCTGTGTGCAACTGTCTACACAGGCCTTGAAATCTTCTGCAGTGCCTTTCAGGGAGCTCTGGAGGCAGGTGACTTGGATTAGACTACTGTCTTTTCCTGAGAACTAGAGCCTCCTGTCTGTAAGAAGAAAGAAATAAAATGTGCTTTACAGGATTGCTGTGCAAATTAAATGAAACAACATAAAAAGTCTTCAGTTATTAAAGTGCCTGGCCCAGAGTGTGTGCTCAACAAATTCATCTGTATAAAAATTACTGATGGGTGTGTGGCACAAGCCTTTAATCCTAGCATTTGGGAGACACTCTCATGTGGATTTCTATGAGTCCTGGTCTACATAGTTGAGTTCCAGGCCAGCCAGGACAGTATAGTGAGATCCTGTCTCAAAAATCAACAAAAAGCCGGGTAGAGGTGGTGTACATCTTTAATTCCAGCACTTGGGAGGCAGAGGCAGGAGGATCTCTGTGAGTTCGAGGACAGCCTGGGCTACAGAGTGAGTTCCAGGACAGGCTCCAAAGCTACACAGAGAAACCCTGTCTCAAAACAATTAAAAAAAAAAAAAGATGTTTAGTGTCTGTTTTACCTACTAAATATAAAGGTCATGTCACTAACTACAGGCTTAATTGGTAAAGCCTTTGTATTGCAGAGCAGGAGGACCTGAGTTTAGACCCCTGAATGCATCTGGGAAAAAAGAGACAGATGTGATGGAACATGCTTATAATCCCAGCACTGAGAAGGCAGAAATAGGCAGATCCCTGGGGGCCCACTGGCTGGCCTAGCCTTCTTAATACATTTTTAGCTGAGAGAAAAAAAAAATCTTAGATTGATAAGCAAGCAAGCAAGCACGCATGCACATATCCAACACTGGACGGAAACACAGCGGGAGAAGGATGGTGGGAATGGAGGCTGACTCACCTTCCTAGCCTCACAGAACAATACTATGGAGGTGTATTTGAATAGATAGAGGCAGGCAGTTCCCTATCTTACTAGGTAACTAGTTTATAGCACCATTTCTAGTGAGATAGTCATTCCTAGTGAAGTGTTCTGGTCATTAGGAGTTTGGCTATAGCTATTCCTGTAAGGCCTCCCAAATTGCTGAGTCCGCTAGTTCTTTTTGGCCTTTTTAATTAATTAATTTTTTTCCTTTCCATTTCTGGCCTTCTGGTCTATACAGAAGATTTAAAGAGATTAAAAAAAGGGCCGGGCGGTGGTGGTGCACGCGGTGGCGCACGCCTTTAATCCCAGCACTCGGGAGGCAGAGCCTGGTGGATCTCTGTGAGTTCGAGGCCAGCCTGGTCTACAAAGTGAGTTCCAGGAAAGGCGCAAAACTACACAAAGAAACCCTGTCTCAAAAACAAACCCCCCCCCCCCACACACACACACAAAAGAGAGATAAAAAAAGGTCCCTCTATTCCTCACCCCACCCCTGCTTCAACGTGTCCTAATCCACTAGGATTGCAGAAGGCACCTCGCTCCTGGCCGGAACGTTGCACTTGGGGAACTGTAGCTGTCCGGTGGTGTTTGCAGGGACTTCCGGCGCCGCTCCTCTCTGAGCAAGCAGAACTGCCAAGTCAGTTCCGGCGGAGAGCGTGGCGAGCTAGGGAGTGCGGCCTCCTTCCTCCGGGCCCCTCGCGGCCTCCGGCCTGTGCCGGGTGAGCCCGGGGGGCCCGGGAACAGCCTCGGTCTCCGTCCTGCGGACCCCAGGAACCTGTGTCCTGACGGCAGCCACCTGCCCTGCCGACCGCGATCCTGCAGCTACCCTTTCCCCGCCGAGGAAGCGCCTCGATGGCGGCGCCCGCTGCGCACGGCCTCCTCGACTCCACCGGCCCACTGCTCCCCAGGACCGTGGAGGTGCCCCAGCCATGCCTTCGAGGACAGCGGACATCTCCAGGTGTCGGCGGGCGTGGCGTGGCGGAAAGAATGGCGGCCACCCGAAGGCCAAGCTTGGCCGGCCCCTCCGGGCTCTGCAGCCTGAGGCGGCGGGTCTGCGCAGGAACCTGGGCCTTCGCTGGGAGGACCCCCCACCCCCGACCTGGATGAACAGAGGCCTCGACAGTCCTGGAGGAAGGGGAGTGGAGCCCCGCATAGCGGCCGGAGGAACGATCGATCGACGCAGGGCCCTGCTCCCACCAGAGAAGCCTGGACGTGACATCGCTTGCAGCCGGTCGGAAACGTGGCGAACCCGCCGCCGTAGAAGGCCTTGTACATAATATGAAAAAGCTGCTCTCAACCTCATCCCCGACCCTTTTAGAGAGACCTTTGGCTAAATCTGGACATCTAGCTGTAGAGATTGCTGACGCAGAGTAAAGTAGAGGTAGGCAATCGGAAATGAAGTGTGTACCCAGACGTCTTTGAAAACACCGTAGATGTCCTGTCTTCTAGAAGTGACTTTGAAATGGAATTGTTTAGGCCACCTCTAGAAAGACCCAGGAGCGACACTCATCCTCGTCCTTGTTCAGTAGTTAGAGGGCCCAGACGGAGGAAGAAAAGGTCCGGAGCCAGCTTGGTCGTGTGAAGAAGACATCTTTTTTTGGTGTTCCAATTACTGTATTGTGTATGCATTTTATTCATTCCCCACCCCACCCGTTTGAATATGTGTGTGTGTGTGTTTGACAATGCCAAGTAATTTTTGGAAATATCTTCCTAGATGCTCTAAAGTGCCTGACATATTTTATAAGTAGTGAAACAACACGTTATGTAAATACGTTTTTTGTTAGGAATCATTTGAAATATTGTTGGGGAGGATTAGCCACACCCCTCCTGAGTTGACCACATTGTGTTTTGGGCCCTGGTTCCCGGGAGAAGGACATGCAGAGCTGAAGCCATTGTGCTCCATGGGTGGAATAGCAATCACTGTCCCGTTGGGTTTGGCTTTGCTGTGTACATAGTACATGTAAAGGACATAGGAGTCCTAACTTAACCATCTAGTCGCTCTAGATGTTAAAGAGGTTGCCAGTGTATGACAAAGTAGAGGTAGTAGAACAAGACATTTTGTACTTTTATGTTAAAATTTTTTTCTTTTTGTGTTAAAAAATTTTATTACTCGTTACATGTGTGCCGTTTACTGGACTGCTGTGTACATAGTGGACAACAGTCCTTACTTGAAACATCTGGTCTATCCAGATGTTTGGAAGTGCCCAACGTATGTTAAATGTAGAGGTAGTAAAATATCACTTTGTAAATATCCTTTTGCTAAAATCCATGAAACGCTGCCTTTGGGGAGTAGAATTTGAACCCCTCTTTGAGCAGTACTGTCTGTCCTTGCTCAGTGGTTTGAAGGAAGTACTGGGAGGCAGTGAGGTCATGTGCTAGTCTGTTTATATGTGACCTTTCAGACGTCATTTCTGTAAATTTGCATTTTGTTTTGCTACATGTATACTGTAAATAATGGACAAATCTGTCTGAAATCTTCAGCTTCTAGCCTCTAGATGTTAGAGAGGTTGCCAGTCTATGACAAAGTAAAATTAACACATTGTGTTCCCTGTTAAAATTTATAGGTAAGATTGTTCTGTAGATGATTTGGGGATATGAATTTGTTCGGCTATTTATAAGCATTACATATGCCTGTATTTGTCTACTGGTTTAAAGGCACAGGGCAAGAAGAAAGTGGGTCAAAGCCCAGAGGGTTGTGTTCAGTAGATACATCAGATAATAACCATTGCTTTGAATACAGTTATTTACCAGTGCAGTGTGAATAGCAGATAAAGTCTTACATGAAATACCTAGTCTTTCTACATATGTAAAAGTGCTTAATACATTTAAAAATAGAAGTAGTAGAATATTTTATGTAAATAGTTTTTTGGAGAACTGGAGATACTATGATTAGAATAGTTAGTCCACCTCAGAGAACAGTACACAAGCTGTACTTGTCCAGTGGATTGAGGAGGTGGGAGGGAAGAAACTGAAAAAATATTCCCTTAGTGTGCTAGACAACTTTAGCTTACCCATCACCCAGTATGTTAGATACATTTCACTTAACACTGCTGTTCTGTATGTAGTGTACAGACTGGACAAAGGAGTCTGCATTTCATGATCTCTAGGTTCTTGGTGTTGAGAGGTTGCCGACGTCTGACAAATGTAGAGTTAGTGAACAAACACATCCTGTATACGCTGTTAAAGTTCATAGCAAGGTTGTCTGCTGAAGAGAGATGTCACGTGATACATGGGGGAGGCTGGAGGAAAAGAAGGACAGAGACCAGAATGCTCTCAGCAGAAGACACTTTGAGATCTAACCATTGTTACGTGTGTGTGGTTTCAACACTACTGTGTGTGTATATAGGGGACAAATTTATGTCCTCATCTGAAACATCTAGTCCTTCTAGGTGTTTAGAAGTGCACAAAGTATGTTAAAGGTAGATGTAGTAAACAATACATGTTGTAGATTCTCGTTTAAACTCATGGTGAAATGCTGTAATGATAAAACACAGACTTGTGGTTTGGGAGGGAGGAAGAAAGAAAGCATATAAAGGGCCTAATACTAATGTAAGTTTTGATAATGCAAGATTAGCCATTGTCCTTTTATCTGTGTGTCTTATTTTGTGATAAATCGTGGATACAGAAGATAGACAAGTCCAAATAGGCAGTACCTAGTCGTCCTAGATGGTAAAGAGGCTGCCAGTGTGTGACAAAGTAGAGTTAGTGAAAGGACATGGTTTAAAGTTGTGTTAAAATTCGTAGGAAGAAAACTTAAAACCACTTAGGAAGTGAAATTGTTAATATCCCCACAAAAACACGAGAGTTACATAAACCTGACCCCTGGGTTAAGAGAGATGGGAGAGGTTCTAGACCGGAACGATGCTATTTATAAGTCTGTTAGGTTTGTGCAGTTTCTTTACTGCACTGCATTGAGCATGTGCTGGGGAAAGTGAATGTTACTGAAAACATCTAGTCTTTAGACTTTTAAGTGCATAATAGACTTTCTGTGGTAGTGCACAGCTTTAATCCTAGGCTGAGGCAGGTGGACCTAGTGAGTTCCAGGCCAGCCAGAACTGCACAGACTTTGTCTCAAAATAGTAAGTGCATAATGGACTGGTAGGGTGGCTCAGCAGGTAAGGGCGCTTGCCACCCAGCTAGTGGACCTGATCTTGATCTCCAGGATCCATGTGATAAAAGGAGAAAACTGATTTACA
Organism: Onychomys torridus; assembly: GCF_903995425.1. Lineage (NCBI taxonomy): Eukaryota > Metazoa > Chordata > Mammalia > Rodentia > Cricetidae > Onychomys > Onychomys torridus. The sequence goes on from NC_050446.1 coordinate 138,219,378, forward strand.
AATTGTCTTTTAGCCTCCATACAAGCAGTGGCATACATGTGCCCACATGCATATGCTAATTCGTAAATGTAAAAAATGCACAACATGGTAAAAGTAAAGGGTTACCAACACCTTTTAAGGATTGTTATTTCGTAGGAATGGTTACACTGGGGGAATGGGATTGTTAAACTTGGTCTCTGAGCAGATACTGTTACCAGTGGTGGATGTGGACAGGGGAAAGAACAGTGCAGAGTAAGGTACTATGCCTGGTGGTTGGCTCCCGTTGTCTAGCCATTGTTCTGGTGTGCATTTCAGTTAATGTTGCCAAGTATAGGAGGATAAGTCCCAGTGCCCAAAGGATGTTAGAAGTAGCAAGAGAGTCACTAAAAATGCCCTGCTAGTCTTTTGGAAGGGCTGTCTTCTGGGGGTGACCTTTGTAATACTCTCACTAGAATCATCCCGAACTGGAGTTGTGCAGAGAAGAGCATGGAGGAGGGAAGAGCTCTCTGCTAGGACCATCACATACAGAAAACCGTCACAACTGTACCCGGGGATCCATATGTGCATTTCCGGGAAGATACTTGTGTTTCTTGTGCACAAAGTTCATTCCACAACATCTGAAATTCATAAATGTCCTAAAGGAGAGCATATGGTTAAAGGGATAGCTTGACAGATTGACAGAAAAGGTTCCTCTTCAGAATAGAATTGTTAAACCATGCCTGAACAGTGTGAGTTAATTCATGTTGCTAGGCTGACTGGAGGGGCAGAGGGAGGCTCACAGGGCGAGATCTGCAGCGCTGTGCTGTGTTGAGACTGACATCCCGAGAAGCTCTGCTGTAGGTGCATCTTCAGCTACTCCATAGGAATACATTTATTAAGCAGGAACACACCTTCTTCCTTGTATTTTAATACATAGATCTGATGATAAACTTAGGAATGCTGTACTTCATGCGGTCTGTGGCTTTGTTTTCTTGTAAGCTGAGCGTTGAGGAATGGAGAATTTTAATTGTAACTTCCCAGTCCTTCTATCTAGAGGCCTGCTCCCATGTCTGTCTTCTGTGAGATTTTTGTTGCCAAGGAGGACAGGATTACAGTTGTGTCTGACAGATTGAGATGGCGTGGCGTATTCTTGGTTATCAAAATACTCACGTAGCGTGGGGTTTTTAGTTGGTGAATATTTGCAATGTGGGGGAAAGCATGGTACATACTGTATAACCTCAATTCCCTAAATGTGTGTCCACTTGCAGCATCTAGAAGGACGCGTCAAGCTGAGCTGCTTGTGACTGGGGGCGGGGGGGGGGGGGGGGCTGTTCTTGCCTTCTTGTGTTGTGTTCCTGTAATGCACATACTACAAATAAATGCTTCTTTTAAAAGCTTAACATGGGCTCTACTGCTTGTGTAATAAAGAGTATGATCCATGAAAGCAGTGTTGATGCTAATGGATGAGTAGCTGGGGGCTCTCATCTTCCATGCTTCCCCTCCCTGGATAAATCTGACATTTCCCTATGCTTCTGCAGACTTGAATGTAAAACCCTGACCCCTACAAGCTGTGCCCTTTCCCTAGCATCCCTTACCTCTACCTCTTGAGTTTGACTCGACCTTTAAATTACACTGCAGCCATAGGATACAGCGAGTTACCTGGGAGGGAGCAGGACTTAGGTGGTATCTGTTCACACAGTTGCTAGGAACGCAGCTTTTAGGACTGTTCCTTTGTGCAACATGCTGGTATATGCACCATTGAAGAGCCAAGGGTTTCCAAACCAGACGTTTCCACTGGATGAGGTCAGATGCAACACCACTCACCCCAGCTGTCTCTGGGTACTACTGGAACTTGTGTAAGTTGGGAACCTGGTGTCAAACAGGCTCTTTCGGTTGACTTCGGCTTCCTATCAGCTTAGACCTAATCCACCCTGTTGATGACCTTTGACACACAGGTGCCCGGTGACTGAACTGAACTGAATCTATCCTGGGCAGAAGTACCAGGAATCTACACAGGGTCTGGAAGACTGATGAGGTTGGCCTCATCAGGTAATGCTGGGCCTTTCAAAGCCATCTTTCATAAATGGCAGAAGCCAGGGCCAAGCTTCCTAAGTATCATTCTAAAGCGGGACATTGATGCAATGGGCCAGATAATATTTATTAAGGAATGGGATCTTTAACGTACACTCATGGCACAGAACAAAGGAGAAGCTGCTGCTGATCCAGCTGTCCTGCCGTTCTGCCCATGGGTGATGGGAACTGTACCACAAGCCACGCTTCTCCATAGCTTGTTCCTCCTCTGGCCACCCAAGAGAGAGAGCTCGACCCCTGCCCCACAGTTTTTAATGTCCCACATATCCTAGAGAAGAGCATGCCCACAAAGCCAAAACACTCCATCCAATTGGTCATTGGGCTGAATGGCAAATTCCTGCATCATTCCAATGTCATTCTTACAAAAAAAAAAAAAAAAAAAAAAAAAAAAAAAGATGGGTAATCACAGAGAAAAGGCTGATTCTAGGCCCACAGCAGGAAAAGTACAAGATGGTCCTAACATCTGTTTTTACAGGATGATAGGGACACACCAAAATGACATAGAAGCCCACTTAAAGTGGCTTCCACTGACCAAATAAATCTGTTGAGAGCTTGTTTGGAGGTTCTAGCAGGGGACTGAAGCTACTCATTCGCCCTTGACTGATGACCAGTCCTCTTGAAGGAGGGAGGTCATCCTTTTTGGTTGTTGTTTCTGTGTAGCTTTTGAGGCTGTCCTGGATAGCACTCACTCTGTAGACCAGGCTGGCCTTGAACTCAGAGATCTGCCTGCTTCTGCCTCCTGAGTGCTAGGATTAAAGGTGTGCACCACCAATGCCCAGCTTGCCCAGCCCAGAGGTCATCCTTTTAGCCAAGTATGTTGCTTTACTGGGGACATACAAGAGGAGGAAGGGACCCCCTGTCTAGCCCTGTCAGATCAACTAAATTGTCCTTGGTGCATTCCAGTCCATGGGTGGGCCAATTATATAATGGTGTGTATTCACCATTATAGTGTTTTGTCTTTTGGTTATGTTTGTTGTTGTTGATTTGTTTGGTTAGTTTTGTTTTTTTCTGTGTAGCTTTGTGCCTTTCCTGGAACTCACTCTGTAGCCCAGGCTGGCCTCGAACTCACAGAGATCCACCTGCCTCTGCCTCCCGAGTGCTGGGATTATAGGCGTGTGCCGCCACCACCCAGCTAAGAACTCCTAAACACCTTTCATCCAGATTTGTCTTGTTATTTTTCCTTTTTCCATTTTTTTGTGGTGTTGTGTGTATGTCTGCACATATGTGTGCAAAATATGTTGTGTGCATGTGTATGTATGCATATGTGTGCATGACATGCACAGGCAGTGTTATACATGTAGAGGCCCAAGGTTGATTTTGGAATCATGTTCCCATCTTACTGAGGCAGGGTCTCTCAATCAAACTCAGAGCTCCCCCTATGGGGGTCCCCGTCTCTGCCTTCCCAGGCTGCAATTGGAGGCAGGGAGCCATGGCCACCTGGTGTCTGGGAACCTAAACTCCGATCCTCATGCAGTCACCATAACCATGGAGCCATCCTTCAGTCCCAGTTGTTACTATTTAAGTATATTTTCTCAGAGTGTACATAGTGTATTTTTCTAAATAATTTTAAAGTAGGTCAAAGAATGTATTGTTTCCCAAGAAAAGGAGATTGGTACACATAATACAAGACAGTTACTAAATCATAAAAAAGTCTAGTCTCCAACCCTCGGTCCACTTGATTCTCAGGCTGTTTTCATCTGGATTCTGTTGGAGGTAAGAATGTAAGTCGGGGCAGGAAAATGTCAGCTTCGGCTGTCAACTTGACACAGCCTAGGGCACCTCAACGAAGAACTCCATCAGACTGGCCTGTGGCCATCTCTGTGAGGTGTGTTCTTTATTGCTAATTGATGTAGGAGGGCCCAGCCCACCGTGGGCGGTGTCACTCACGGGCAGGTGGGCCTGAGTGACATAAGAAAGCAGGCTGAGCACGCCAGTAAGCAGCGTTCCTCCACGGCCTCTGCTTCAGCTCTTTCCTCTAGCTCCAGCCATGGCTTCCCTTGACAATGGATGGACCAGTAAGCCAAAATGAACCTTTTCCTGTGCAGATCAGAGTGTGTTCTTTTTGTTTGTTTCTGTCTTTCTTCTTTTTTTTTTCTATAAGAGTGACAAGTACTCTTGATTGCTATACCATCTTTCCAGGCTTTTCATCAATATACTCTAAAGGCTAGTAGATTAACCTTAGTGTAGTTCACTCTTTTTTTTTTTTAAATTTATTTATTATGTATATAGCATTCTGTCTGGGTTTTCAAAGTCCCAGTTCTGCAGCAGCTGTGAACCTCCTTCCAGCTGTGGTCAGAGCATGGTCTGCTCTGAACCAGTGTCAGGCCTGCAGCTAAGTCCCTCATTAGAGACTTCAGCCGTGAGTCCCAAACATCAGCAAGGAACCAGGGCAAAGTGGCCTGGGCTCCAAGCATGTCATGTCCCTCCATCTCACCCCTTAGGGTTGCCAGAACTGGAAGGTAAAATTCCCCCACAGCAAGGATTAGAGATTTACTAATGGGTTTGCCTCTAACCCCAGGATGGGCTCTTAAAATCCTTCTAAAATAAACACTGGCCACACTCCCGATGTTTGTTTCTCAAATAGGTTTTCCATTTCCCCCAAACAGTGGAAGCTTTTACTGCCGGGGGCTCTATTTTTGGCTGCGTGTGCTTACTTACATATGGGAAATCATGGTGGAGGGCGAGAGTGTTCTCTTTAGTGTAATCTCAAGGCTGGGTACACAGAATTTCTCTCTAGAAAACAGGTGGCTCACTGGGGATAAATGAGTACAGTGAGTGGCGTAACAGTGCACACACTCAAAAGCTGACTAACCAGGAGTGGGCAGGCTGTGGAGAAGACACATAGACCGCCTGAATCAGCCACCTAGCAGGCAAGTGGGGTGAGACAAGGCTTTTGCCTTCTTGGGCCTCAGGCTACCTCTCTAACAAATGGAATAGTGTCTCTTGGTTACCAGCCAGGAAACTTTTCCGGGTAAGTGTCAGCCTTTTGCTACCCTTTCGTCTGAATATGTTCCCATGGGTTCATGTGTTAGAAGCTTAGTCTAGTGTGGCAATGTCAAGAGTCAAGTGGGGCCTCTGGAATGGGGGTGTAGCTCAGTGGTAGAGTGCTTGGCTAGCCTGCAGTCCCGGGTTAGATTCCCTAGTATCACATACAACTATCATGCTGGCATAGGCCTGAAGTCCCAGGACTCAGAGGTGAAGACAAAAGGAACAGAATTGGAGGGCATATCCTTGGCTCAGAGTGAGTTTCCATCCCAGGCTCCAGGAAAGAAAGAGAGAGGGGGGAGGGGGGAGGGAGGGAAAGAGGGAGGGAGAGAGAGAGAGAGAGAGAGAGAGAGAGAGAGAGAGAGAGGAGGTAGGGCCACATGGGAGGCCTTTGGATTATTTGGGTAGGTGCTACCCTCAATGGATTAAAGTAGATCGTGTTTTGTTTTTGAAATAGGGTCTCACTATGTAGCCTTGTCTGGCCTAAAACTTATATAGACCAGGCTAGCCTGGAATTCGAATAGATCCACTTGCCTCTGCCTCCCCAGTGCTGGGATTAAAGGTGTGTGCCACCATGCCTGCCGCTAAGGTAGTTTTCATGAGCCCCAATTGTTCTTTCAAGAGTAGCCCCTTATAAAAGGATGAGCCTGGTCTGTCCCATCTCTGGATTCTTGTCTCATCATGTGACCTCCCTCTTGGGCTCCCAGCAGCCAGGGGACCTCACCAGAGCTGACAGCATGCTACTCCGACTTCCATCCTTGAAAACATGAACTAAATAAATGACTTTTTTTTTTTTTTTTCCAGAGCTGAGGACCGAACCCAGGGCCTTGCGCTTGCTAGGCAAGCACTCTACCACTGAGCTAAATCCCCAACCCCATAAATTACTTTTTATTATAAATCAGCCTTGAATGTTTCATTACAATAATGGGAACCAGGCCAGGCAGTGGTGGCACATGCCTTTAATCCCAGCATTTGGGGGCAGAAGCAGGTGAATTTCTGTGAGTTTGAGGCCAGCCTGGTCTACAGAGCTAGTTCAGGACAGCCAACTCTACACAAAGAAACCTGTAATAATAATAATAATAATAATAATAATAATAATAATAATAATAACCAGACCAGAACACACACAGTACCACACTGTATTTGCCTTTTTTTTCGAGACAGGGTTTTTCTGTGTAGCTTTGCTCCTTTCCTGGAACTCAACTTTGTAGCCCAGGCTGGCCTCGAATTCACAGAGATCCGCCTGCCTCTGCCTCCCAAGTGCTGGGATTAAAGGTGTGCACCACCACCTTTTGTTTAATTTTTATAGGGTCTTACTGTGTAGCCCTTGTTGGCCTGGATTTACTTTATAGCCCAGGCCTCAAACTTGTGGTGAGCCTCTTACCTCAGCCTCCCGAGTGCAGTCATTCTACCAGACCCTCTTTCCTTTTCTCAGGAATAGAAGGATGGGCTTCCTGGAACTTCAGACCTGTCTGTGGGTCTGTGCTAAGGGTCTCTGCAATGTGAAACCATAATCTCTTGCCAACACTTGTGCCAAGGGGCAGCATACCTACCTTCTGAATGAACTCTCCCACATAAGTCCTGATGTGCCCTCCCTGACTGATGCTGACCCCTGACATCTGCAGCAAAGGGTTTCAGGTGGGGCCTTAGAGAACAGTGCTCTGCTCCATGAGTTCCTGGAGCTGGCCCTCACTCAGTGCAGTGGCTGTGGTAGTTGGAAGTTCAGGTGTCAGCCCACCAGAAGAAAACCTCTCTGATGGGTATATCTCATGTAAGCAAGACTTCTGAGAATACAGACTCCAGAATTTCTTCTGCTTCTGTTTTGTACCTTTGGTATCTGATATAATGTATATGTGTGTGAGGAATCCCACACTACCTGTATTGTAGTGTGTTTATCTCATGAAAATATCCCAATCTAATGGGCATTTATATCTATGGATTGTCAAAAAGATGACTCCTCCTTAAGCTGTATAATTTTAATGAATAAAAGTGAATACACAGTTGCCCATAAATTCCCCCTCGAAGCTGCTTTGGATCACAACTCAAATTAATGATAAACTGGGAGCCAGTATGGCTCAAATTCCTTTAACTTCATGGTACCACTAGCTGATAGAAAGCTTCAAAAAGCTTGAGATTAGACCAGATGCCTTGCTAGCGGTTTTTTAGATAAACATTTTCTATCTTGTTCATAAAGACACACAGCTGTACTATCTGGCTAGACTGTAAATACAAAAACAGCCCAATTATTGCTAGCTGGCAAATGATTAGGTCCTTGCACCCATTCCTAACCTCAATTTGTAAAAATAAATTCTGACTAGTCAAGGCTACAGAAAATAATTTGACTCTGTAGCCTCAAAGGAGGGCTGCAGGTGTTCTTGGATCATCAGAAGTTAGAGTGTTTGAGTGTGGAGGGGAAGGGAACAGAGAAGCAACAGAGTACAACGTGAGAGAGAACAGCAAGATGGGAACCAGATGAGAGAATGGGTGAGTTCTTTCCCTCCCTAAAACCCATCAGATATAAAAATCTTAGCCTTGCCAATACTGTAGATTCCTTACAAGCCCTGGGTGCAGCCTTGGGGCTGGTTCCCCGAGGCTGTAATAACTCAGGCTCTTATCCCATGGTGTTCTTCAAATAGCCCTTCCTCTCTACCGTCTCCCTCCCATACCCACATCTCTATCTCCTCTTTCTCTTTTTTTGGGGGGGGGAGGGGCTGAGGATCGAACCCAGGGCCTTGCGCTCACTGAACTAAATCCCCAACCCTATCTTTTATTCTTTTCTTTTTCTTTCATTTTTGTTTTGTTTTTCGAGACAGAGTTTCTTTGTGTAGTTTTGGAGCCTGTCCTAGAACTCGCTCTGTAGACCAGGCTGGCCTCGATCTCACAGAGATCCACCTGCCCCTGCCTCCCGAGTGCTGGGATTTCAGGCGTGCGCCACCACAGCCCGGGCTGTTATCTCCTCTCTTTAACCCCCTTCTTCCCACCCTTCCCCTCAGCTCTCCTCCCCTCATTTTGGTTTTTGAGTCAGGTTTCTATACATCCCACCGAGGCCCTGAATGGTCTTCCTTCTTTTGTCTCTGGAGTTTGGGGATTAAAGGCACCAGCCACCACACACTGCTTTGAGTCCATTTCCTACCCATCATTCTCACAGAGAACACGTGGAAGAACAAGAACATTCTGGAAGCTTGTTCTTTCACTTCTCAAGAAGTGGGACCTGTATTTCCTGATGAACACAAACTTCACCTTGTCATACACATATCACCTCAACAGCCCAAAGTGGCAGAGCTGGCAGGACCCAGCGGGTCACTGGACCCCACAGTCAGGTATCAAGATGGCTGCCCTGTGAGCGCCCGTTCTTACCAGTCACTCTCCTTTTCTCTGGCCAAGTTACATCTGCTAGAATCTTCCAGGTGCCCAGCTACCCAGAGCGAGATCGGTGGACTATGGCAGATCGGTAAGGTCAGAACGACCATCGATTTTGTCACCAGCCATGCCTACTCATTTAGGTAGTCTCTACCATTGCTTTCCTGGGGTGGCGCTGACTGTTGTAATAGGGACCACAGGACCTACGCAGCCTAAAATATGTACCATCTGGCTCTTCCAGCTACAGAGCCCTCACCTAGCGAACAGAGTGCCTCATACTCTGAAGCCACCTCAGAGCAATGGCCAATAAGCACACCTCTCATGAATGAAAACATCTACACCACCATTTTGGTGCCACCACCCTCAGCCCAAAGAGATCTCAGTGAGGCACCCCCACTTCCTTAGCCCCCAAACAGTGGTACCTGGTCTTTGAAGGACTGCTAATCCTGCAGACTTCTTGTTTGGTGTTCGTGTTCTGACAGGGTCTCATGTAGCCCAGGATGTCCTGCAACTCACTGTGTAGCTGTAAATGATGTAGCGCAGGATATCCGCTGTGGATGACCATGAATGTCTTGTCCTAGTTTGGTTTCTGATGTTGTGCTAAGCACCATGACTGAAAACAACTTGAGGAAGCCAGGGTTTATTTGGCTTTGTTTATAGCTCATCAGCCATGGATGCCAAAGGCAGAAACTGAAGCAGAGGCCATGGAGAAATGCTGCTTCCAGGCTCATGGTCATTTACCTTTCTTACCCAGCTCAGGCCCACAGGCCCAGGGATGGCAACACTCCACCAACTAACAATCAAGAAAATGTCCCACAGATATGCCCGCAGGCCTGTCCACTAAAGGCAGTTCTTCAGATGCTTCAAGTTGACAACAAAATTAACTAGGACACTCCTGCCCCTCTTGCCCTCACACTCCCCAGGGCAAGGATTGAGGTGTTTGCTACCTCACCCTGCTTAGATGTCCCTGATTTATTGACTCTCTCCAGTCACCAGAGAGTCAAAACCCTTAAGTCCACCTTCCCCCCCCCCCCCCCCCCGAGACAGGGTTTCTCTGTGTATAGCTTTGCGCCTTTCTTAGAACTCACTTGGTAGCCCAGGCTGGCCTCGAACTCAGCGATCTGCCTGGCTCTGCCTCCCGAGTGCTGGGATTAGGGCGTGCGCCACCAATGCCCGGCAAGTCCACCATTTACAACATCAGGGAAAAACAAAAAACCTTTTTTGTTGTTGTTGTTTTGTTTTGTTTTGGAGACAGGGTTTCTCTGTGTTGTTTTGATGCCTGTCCTGGATCTTGCTCTGTAGACCAGGCTGACTTCGAACACACAGAGATCCACCTGGCTCTGCCTCCTAAGTGCTGGGATTAAAGGCATGTGCCACCACCCTGGCTGGGGAAGAAAAAAAATTCCTGATTAGTACACTCAAGAAAATGTTTTTTGTTTGTTTGTTTGGTTTTTGGTTTTTCAAGACAGGGTTTCCCTGTGTAGCTTTGCGCCTTTCCTGGAACTCACTTGGTAGCCCAGGCTGGCCTCGAACTCACAGAGATCCACCTGGCTCTGCCTCCCAAGTGCTGGGATTACAGGCATGCACCACCACCACCCGGCTAAGAAAATGGTTTTTAGTACAAAAATATCTACTGCTGCACATGTATCTTTTAAAACTGTAGTCAGTTCTGTGTCTGTTCATCCCATTGATCTTACTAACTTTCTCTCTTCAGTATGAGGAGACAGAACTGCAGGTGCTAGACTGACCCATGGTATTCAGGGGCCCTAGGGAGGGACGGCACCAGGCCCTTCAGGGCTCCTAACTCAAAGTCCACAGCCCAGGCCATTCTTTGCTGGTGGCCATAGCCATGGGATTCTGGGGGCTCCTGCATTCTCACAACCTCTTCCTGGCCTCAGAGTGCTCATGTGGAGAGGTGGCATGGTGCTTCCTCTGTGGTACTGAGGCTTCATGGGGACAGGTGCCCCAAAATAAGGAACACCACAGGGACCAAGCAGTCTTCCTGAACTCTGTCCCCAGTGAATGCTTGTCTCTGGTGGGCCTCTGCTAGCCACAGGATGCCAACTCAGCCAGAAAAGCCTAGCCCACAGCTTGCTGTCCAAGACATTGCATGTGTTTTATTTAAAATGTCTTAAATGCTTAAATTAGTTTTTAAAAAAAAGACAGTAGGAATAATCTAAAATATTGGGTTTCTTGATTTTCTTACGTAGTGTATTGACTGGCAATAGCTGGCCTGTGTTGGTTCCCAGCACAGCATCCACTAATTCAAGTGAAGGAGCTCCATCTAGACGGGGAATGGTCACATTGGTTCCCTGGTAATGGACACACCCCAGCCTCCTGGGCATCCATGTCCTCATTCCATCCCACTAGCGTCAAGGGAGACCATGCCTCTCGAGTTACTGGCTAATCCTCCAGCCTTCCTCATCCTAAGCCTGCAGCTCCCATGGTGGCCATCCAGAAAACAGAAGCCAATTCCAACGTACTTTATTGATTCTAAAGAAGGACCCCTGCATTTTTATATTGAGGCAGGAGTTCTTGAATTTTGTGCCGGGGTGCTGAAACAGCTTGGACAATCTTTAAGGGGGATAGGTATTTCTGGGGTGCCATAAACACAGGATAGCGTGGCTTCACCCTCTTGTTGAGGTGACACAAATCCAGGGTCAAAGACTTAGGGTTGTAGATCTCTTTCCTCTTGGTCTGGATCGGGGTGAAAGGTTGCTTATTGAGGGGCTTCACCAGCAGCCGCAGCAGATCCTTCCGGAAGATATTCCAGCTGTTTTCCTTCAGGAACCTCTGACACAGCTCTTCATCGCTGAAGGGTAAACACAAGCTCTAGGGCTCCTCCTGGCCTCTGCCCTCCATCCAAACCGATTAATACTCTCTGCTCCCTGCCCTGTGCCTCTCCACGTTTCTCCACCTCCCTTGCCTTTCTCCCAATCCAGTTCTTGAAGTCTGTGCTACCCTCCTGTCACGCCAGGAGTCGCTGGTGGGCTCCTGAGTGCCTGAAATGTGGCCAGTGTGAATTAGACACACGACATAAAGAAATGTGAATTATTAATTTTCAAATTGATGTGTTGAAGCAATACTTTTGATATACTGAATCCAATAGAGTAGATTGAAGTTAATTTTTGTGGATAAACTAGAGAAGGTGGTGTATGCCTATAATTTCAGTACTTCGAAAACAGATACCAGAGGATCACTGAATTTGAGGCTAGGCTGGGCTACATAGTGAATTTGAAAGTAGGCTGGGCTACATAATAAAACTCTGTTTCAGAAAGGCCAAATATAACAGGCTAGCAAGATGGCTCAGGGGGTAAATGCTTGTCATGCAAGCTTGGTAACCAGGGTTCAACTCCCAGAACCCATGTAACGGTGGAAAAAGAAAATTAACTCACAAAGTTATCCTCTGACCTCTATATGTGCTCCATGGCACATATGTACCCACACATACACATCATGAACACATACAGACACACATACAATAATAAAATAAATGAAAATATTAAGACTATTGGAGAGCTGGTCATGGCTCACGCCAGTAATCTCAGCACTCAAGAGACAGGAGGATCATAAGTTTGAAGCCAGCCTGGTCTACACAGCAAGTTCTAGGACAGCCTGGGCTACATAGCAAGATCCCATCAGAAAAAAATAATGTAGCTATTGATCATAAGCCTTTGAGAAGTGTCAATAAAAGCTACAGTGGAATGAAGGGACCACCACAGCAATACCATTCAGACCCACTAAGATGGCTACCACCAGAAGCATGGAGATTCGGAATCTGGAGTGAGGGCTGAGGGGTGTAAACTGGTGCAGCCACTTTGGAGAACAGTTTGACAGCTTCACAGAAGGTTAATATACAGTTACCACGTGACTTAGCAATTTGCCATCAAGAATATACTTAAGAGAAATGAAAACATGTTCATAAACAGACCTGCACAAGAACGTTCACAACAGCATTGTTCATGACAGTGAAAAGCAGAAATAATCCAAATGTCTATCAGCTGATGAAAAGACAAAGTCTGTCTGTCTGTCTGTCTGTCTGTCTGTCTCTGTCTCTCTCTTACACACACACACACACACACACACACACACACACACACACACACGTAAAATTATTCTTTTACATGAGATTTCCAGAACAGAAATCTGAGAGGAAGAGACAGTGGCTGCCCTGGGCTGGTCCTGGTGTCCTAACTCTACCTGGGCCCCTCTTCACAGCCTCTGAGGGTGAGAAGGCAGAGTTCCATGGGCTCAGGACTTATTGGCTCATTCCTTCTGATACCTCAGCAAGGGAAGGGCATTGGCAAACTTCCTCTGACTCATCTGGTCTCACCTGGGAAAGGGTGCAAAGCCTAACACCTCACTGGTAACCATGAACAGTCCCTGGCTAAACGACATTGATCAGGACCAAGGCAATTATGATTCCCTAGAACTCAACCTAAGAAAACACCCAGCAGTCAGGATGGGCTACAAAGTCCTTCAAGTCTCCGTAACATCTCTACCCACTCATGAATGTTAACTGTGGGCATCTCTTCTCAATGCCATGTTGAGTGACATCATGTTGGTAGCTGGAAATTGGATGGATGGTATATTCACACCACAGAAATCAGCACATGTTACTTGGCAAGATTGTCCCCTGCCTCCTAGCAACCCGGCTGGCAGACGTTTACCAGCACATGGCCTGGACAGTCTCCTCTCCAAAAGTTCTATTAACTCACATCTCCTCACACAACACAGAACATTATCTGACTCTGACCTAGCGTCTACCACATGCCTAGTCCTTACACTGGCCGAGTCTTTTTTGTTTTGGTTTTATTTGTTGTTTTTTTTTTTGTATTTCTGTTTTTCCAGACAGGGTTTCTCTGTGTAACAACCCTGGGTGTCCTGGAACTCCCTTTGTAGACCAGGCTAGCCTCAAACTCACAGAGAGCTGCCTGCCTCTGCCTCCTGCCATTGATCCAAGCCCAATTTCTTTTGTTCTGCTGAGATTGAAGGCATGAGTCACTATGCCCAGCTACATGGGCTGAGTCTTCAGTTTTCACAACTAACCCATTTCACAGACATGAACTATGGGCTGAAGAGGCTAAGGGAACTTGCCAAAACCTTTGAGGGATAAGCACATAATTACACATTCCTACAGGACCATTTGTTTTGGACCCAGAGTCCAAGAGATAAAACTGCATGTCACCCATGGGCACTGTGGGTCACACTGGTTTCTAGTCTATTTTGAGTAAACAGAACAGTGAGTGTCCTGCTCCAAACCTCAGCCTCTCCTAAACTGTGCCTATATCACTGGAGTCAGCTCTTTATTTTGTTCTGTGTGCCATGACCTCTTAGACTATGAAGGGATAGTTGTTTTTTTTTTTTTTTTTTTAAGATTTATTTATTTATTATACATACAGTGTTCTGTCTGCATGTGTCCCTGCAGGCCAGAAGAGGGCACCAGATCTCATTACAGGTGGTTCTGAGCCACCATGTGGTTGCTGGGAATTGAACTCAGGACCTCTGGAAGAGCAGCCTGTGCTCTTAACCTCTGAGCCATCTCTCCAGCTCAAAGGGATAGTTTTTAAGTTGTCTAGCCTATGGCATTGACAGGGCAGATGCCTCAGTTTAAATATGAGGCATCTGAGGTACCTGATGGATCTATGTCCCGTGCGACTGGACAGTCTGGGACACCATAAACTCAACAATTAGTGAAGACAGAAACCTGTCTGGCAGCGTCGAGATAGCCCAGCGAGGTGCTTGCCAGGCAGTACAAGGGCACCTTTTCCAAACAGCTGCACACTGCAGCCAAAGCAAGCCTCCAGGGAGTCGACCTCCACAAACACTGACCCTGCCCAATGCATCATGGGAGAGCTGAGGCTCCTTAGACCATTCATCCAGGAGCTTGGCCTGGAAGACCATTTTTAATAGTCACACTCAAGATCCAGAAGAGAATGGCGCCCTAAAGCTAGAAGAAGCCATCAGCGATTTCAACCTGTTTCTCTCCCCAATAGCCCCAACTTTGGCCACATCTATATACAAACTGTTCTTTGATTTGTTCATGATTTTTCTCAAATCTACTCCATTTCTTTTGTTGTTTTTGTTTTTGTTTTGAGTTATGGCCTCATGTAGCTCAGACTGGTCTCAAATGTACTATATAGCCTTGAACTCCTGACTTCCTGTCTACTTCCCAAGTGCTGATATCACTGGCATAAGCTGTCATGCCCAGCTTCAGAATCTCCACTTAAAAGTCTCACCGCCCTGAGCAACAGATCAGTCCAGTCCAGTGGTTAGTGAGTTCCTAATGTTACGTCTCTAGCTCACACTAGAATCTGTACATAGTGTCAAGACAACACAAGTAGGTGTGGGGCAGAAGGGGACAGGGGCGAGACAGAAGCTTAGGGGAGAAAACAAGGAGAATTTAACAAAATAAATTTTGTTTGAAAATGCTACAATGAAACCTAATGCATATGCTCTGATTTAAATTTTTTAAAAATAAATAGCTAAAATTTTCACATACACACAAAACCTGTATACACCTGAAAACACCCTGCCATCAGTGTGCATGAAAAAAATGAAGACCTGACTGCCCCTAGGTATGGTGGAGAAGGCTTACTGTAGATATGAGGGTGAGTACAGCCAAAGGCATCGGAAGGGTCCAGATTGAACATGGCCAACAGAATAAACCAGACCGGGGGGGGGGGGGGGGGGGGGGGGGGGGGGGGGGGGGGAAGAGTGGAAGACAAGGGGGTTGCTAAGAGACAGCTGCTGCCCAGAGACCTCAAAGCCAAGTCCCTGGGAGGAAGAGGTTTTAGGGTTGTGGGTGGGGTGAGAAGTGCTGGGAGAGGTGGGAGGAGCCACAGGTACTGAGGGATGCTGGGAGAGGTAGGAGGAGCCACAGGTACTGAGGGATGCTGGGAGAGCTAGCCAGTGTCCTCTTTGATATGTTAACAGGCACCTCAACTATCCATTTTCTCTGGGTTTCTTTGGGACCCCAATCCTTCTGTATCCTACACTAACAGAAATGCCTATCTAGTCAATTTCTCTTTTTAAAACATTTTTTTTTTCAGAGCTGAGGACCAAACCCAGGGCCTTGCGCTTGCTAGGCAAGCGCTCTACCACTGAGCTAAATCCCCAACCCTTTAAAACATTTTTTGAAGATTTATTTATATTATGTGAGTGTCTTGACTGTGCACCATGTGTGTGCCTTCAGAGGTCAGAAGAAGGCATGGATCCCTTGGAACTGGAGTTACAGATCCCTTGGAACTGGAGTTACAGATCCCTTGGAACTGGAGTTACAGATGGTTAGGAGAAAGAAACCTGGGTTCTCTGCAAGAGCAGCAAGTGCTCTTAACTGCCTCTCCAGTCCCAATTTCTCCTGTTCTATTGACTGGACTCTACCTAGAGGGCAGAACCATCTCTCCAGCTCCAACAGTAATCTTTTATTCAAGCGAATGCAGCACCATTTGCTAAGCTGTCTCCTCCGTGGGACGCATGAGGGTGACCGTCACTGTTTATTGTGGATGTTAGGGCTATCTTTAAAATTTTTTATTTATTTATTGAGCTGAGGAGCGAACCCAGGGCCTTGCTCTACCACTGAGCTAAATCCTCAACCCGGGCTATCTTAATGTATGTAGCTTTCCCCAGATTTTGGCTTTATACAGACAAATTCACAAGTGAATGGGGGACTCAGGGGAGAGATGGTTTTAGAGCTAACTCTTATCAGAAACTGCAACTGTGAGTAGAATAACAAACCACTTCATCCTATCACACCAGTTCCAACACAGGCATATGCACACGTTCGTCCACACGCTTTCTTTTGCTAACAGAAAACCTTGTCTGGTGGATCCAAAGGCGAACATTTCCAGCACTGACCTGGGATAATCCACGTCCATCTTTATCATCTTTTCTTTCGTCTCCTCATCAATCAACTCAAAAAACTTTTCTTTTCTCACCCGTATCAACTCTGTTCCCATGCTCAAAAGGATGAAGGGTCGAAGATCACGCAGGCATTCCGGAAGAAAGGCCTGGTGAGTGCCCTAGGGAGAAATTACAGAAAGCGAAAACTCACAGAGCCGCCAGATCCACCAGCAGATTTTCTAGATGGGAAACATGAGGTTTTGGGGGGTAGCGGGGAGGGGGCGGGGCGTGTGACCCGGAGCTTGGCAACCCAGGGCTCCATTTGCTACCCACTGCTCTGGGGTAGGATCCACCTCAATGCCCCTCCCCCATCTCTTTCCCCAAATGCAGCCCTTCAAAGTCTGCCCAACACTGCTCCTCCCACAGAGAGGCTCAAGACCACTCCTACAGGGTATTTAAACTGCATCCTCCCTCTCCTCCCTTCTCAGCCTCCACCCCCTACCCCCTGCCCCAAAAACAGACACGTGGTTTTACAGGCTCTGGTCCTGGCTCCTCCAGAACGCTTTACCCATTAAACCCGGGCCTTATCGGGGTGCAAAAACTTATCACCCACCAACACAGAGCCCAGTCTTGGAACAGCAAGGCCCTCCAGGTCCTCCTCTATCCCAACACCACACAGCAGGTTCTGCTGTCAGGGCCTCTCACACCACTGTGCTTGAACTTTCCCCATGTCCAATCTCAAATCGACCCATTAATTCTTTCATTTTGAGATGGAGTCTTGCTCTGTTTCCCGAGCTTGCCTGGGTCTGAGTGATCGCCCCGCCTCAGCCTCCTGAGGGTTAAAACAGGCACAACACACCATGCCTGGCCCTCAAAACACTGCTCTGCTGAGTAAACCCATTTTCTCTTCTTCTCCTCCTGCCCCCACCCCTCTTTATTATTATTTTTTCTTTCTTTTTTTTTTTTTTTTTTTTTTTTTTTCCGGAGCTGAGGACTGAACCTAGGGCCTTGTGCTTGCCCTGACTGACCTGGAACTCACTCTGTAAACCAGGCTGGCCTTGAATCAGAGATCTACCTGCCTCTGCATCCTGAGTGCTAGGATTAAAGGTGTGCACCACCACCCAGTCCATTTTCTCTTTAAGACTAAAAACAGACTAATCATCTGCTAGGCCTTTTCTTTTTCAGCCATCCCCATCCTTTGCCATGGACCATAATGCTGTCTGTATGTTCATTGACTTTAAGAGTGTTTTGCTTTCTTCTCTGCAGCTCATGTGGTACCCCCTGCTCTTGCTTATATATGCAAAGAGAATAAAGATCACACATATGCCTGTGTGCTATGCAGACAGTATACCCCCACCTAATTTATTTACTTGTTTGTTTTCTTTTTCTTTTTTTTTCAGAGCTGAGGGCCGAACCCAGGGCCTTGTGCTTGCTAGGCAAGTGCTCTACCACTGAGCTAAATCCCCAATCCTTGTTTATTGTTTTTTAGACAGGATCTTTTTACATAGCACTGGCTGTCCTGGTACTCACTATGTAGACCAGGCTAGTCTCAAACTCACAGAAATCCACCTGCCTTTGCCTGCCGAGTGCTGGGATTAAAAGAGTGTACTGCCATACCTGCCCTTAGGCCCCCTTTAAGAAGACATCCTGAGGCTGAGTTGTGATGAGAACAATTGGTGCTGGACTTTCAGGTCCAGACTCACTCCAACTTCTTAGCAGTTAAGACTCAGGCAATGTGCTGGGCAGTGGTGGCATACCCCTTTAGTCCCAGAACTCAAGAGGCAGAGACAGGTAGATCTCAGTTCGAAGACAGCCTGGTCTACAAAGTGAGTTCCAGGACAGTCAGGGCTACACAGAGAAACCCTGTCTTGAAAAACAAAACAAATGAGGCTGGGGATTTAGCTCAGTGGTAGAGCGCTTGCCTAGCAATTGCAAGGCCCTGGGTTCGATCCTCAGCTCCACATAAAAAAAAAAAACAAAAAACAAAAAACAAAGATTCCTTCAATGTGGGGAGAAGATATAGTGACCCTAGAGCCTCCAGTGCCCAGTGAAAAGAAGTGGGGCAGGGAACTGAGACTGTAGCTGAGCTGCTAGAGTCCTTCCTGGCATGCACAAATCCCTGAGTTCTAGCCCCAGTACCCCATACAGTAGGCATGGTGTGCATCCCTTCAGTCCCAGCACTTGGAAAGCAGAGGCAAGATCAGGAGTTCATGGTCATACTCAACTACATGGAGAGTTCAAAACCAGCCTGGGTTACGTGGGACTCTATCAAAAAGAAAGAGATATCCGGACAGTGTTGGTGCATGCCTTTAATCCCAGCACTCAGGAGACAGAGCCAGGCGGATCTCTGTGAGTTTGAGGCCAGTCTGGTCTACAGAGTGAGATCCAGGACAGGTGCCAAAACAACACAGAAAAACTCTGTCTTAAAAAACAGAGAGACAGAGAGACAGAGAGAGACAGAGAGAGTGTTGGTGATAGGGATCTGAACTAAGAGAACTTTGATGTGCAATTATGCACAAAGAATCTTAACCAGAAGGTAGGACTAGATCAGACCTGTAATCTCAGCTACTCAGGAAGCTGAGGCAGGAGGACAGCAAGTTAAAGGCCAGCCTGGGCTACACAGTGAGTTCAAGATCAACCTGGGAGACAGGTATGGTGGTACACATCTTTAATACTAGCATTCAAGAGGCAGAGGCAAAAATATCTCTGTGATTTGAGGCCAGTCTGGTTTACATCATGAGATCAAGGCTAGCCTGGGCAACTTAAGTAAGACTGGGTCTCAAAAGAGAAGACTGGGGTGGTTTAAACAAAAAGAGGACTGGGTATGTGAGAGGGGCAGATATGTGTGGCATAACGGTAGAGCACTTGCCTTGAGAGGGGCAGATATGTGTGGCTTTGGGCAAGTGCTGTCTCCCTGTTGGTGCTCCTGTGAAATGGTCAGAATATCGGGCCCATGGGACTTGGAAAAACTCTGATTTTGGAAAGAGCTCTCAAGTGGATTTTGGAACACCACCCACTCTGCCCAACACCGCCATTTTGTTTCTAGGACTTAATGATCACCCACGAACAATTCCTTGGTGACCTGTGGCAGGTGTCTCTCCTTGGTACAATTGGGATGGACATATGCTACTTTCCGGAAGCTGTTGAAGATCTAAATAAAATAGTATATACAAGGAAGCCCCGAGATAGCTCCTGCTTGTCATCCTCAGTACAATGGGCACTTAGGCCCCTCCTCACAATTGCCAGGCCTGGTACAGGGACCACAGTGGCTGACCTTCAAGGGCCCTACAGGCTGGAGGAAATATGCAGGGATTTAATCTTCTGAACTGCCTGAGGGCACAGGGATTCTCTCCCTCAGATGTGGAAAACAAGGCTCAGAAAAAGGAATTTGCTCATTCAGTCACGTGTCATATAATCCCAGCCTTGACAACAGTGGTGGTGGTGGCGCCAGCTGAAGGTTTCTGAGCAGCCTCTACATGCCAGGTCCCCTCCCGGTTTCTGAGTGTGGGCATTTGTTTTCTTGTTTTTGAGCTGAAGATCGAACCCAGGGCCTTGCGCATTTGTTTAAGCATCACAAATGTAACCACTAATGTGGCTCCTGTGCTCGTCCTCATTTTACAGATGAAGACGCTGAGGTTACCGAACTGTCTACGGTCACATAGCATGAAAACAACAAATAGAGTCAACTCTGGTTTATCTTCAGAGTCCATGCTTTTTGCCAACACAACAAGAGGAAACTGAGGCACTGGGTTAAGGGATTTGCCCAGGACAACAAGACACAAAGTGGCAGGGTCAGGATGTGAACCCAGGGACTTCTGTAGGGACAGGGCTGTCTGGCTTCTAGCCACAGCCTGTCCTCACCTGAGTCACGTCAGGTCATTTCTTTAGTTAGACCCCTTAAACAGCTCCCAGAGCTCCTAGGAGAAAATGACATTTCTGCTGCCAAGGCCTGGGCTAGCTTGCCCTTGCCCAGCCCACCAGCCCGGCCTCACCCCATAGGCCACACCCCTGGCTTTTAAGCCACCCTGTCCTACTTGCTAGCCCCTGCCTCTGCCCTGCCTTTAAACTTTTTGCCCTTCAATCTGGAACATTCTCAGTTTTTTTTTTTTTGTTGTTGTTGTTGTTGTTGTTTTGAGCTGAGGATCGAACCCAGGGCCTTGCCCTTGCTAGGCGAGCACTCTACCACTGAGCTAAAACCCCTAACCCAACATTCTCAGTTTAAACATCACCACTGCCGTGCAGCTGGTCTTTCCTTGACCACCCCATGTGAGAAGCCTCCCTTCTACCCTGCTTTCCAGTCCGTTCCCAATGGTGATGTTCAATTATCTGCTCGCCATTTGTCCCCCATTGACAGACGTTTAGGAAAAAAACCCATACACATAAAATAAAAAATATTTTTTGGACGGGGTGGTGCATACCTTTAATCCCAGCACTCAAGAGACAGAGACAGGCAGATCTCATAGTTCAAGGCCAGTCTGGTCTACACTGTGAGTTCCAGGACAGCCAAGGCTACACAGAGAAAACCCTGTTTCAAAACACACACACACACACACACACACACACACACACACACACACACGGCTATATATATATATATATAATAGATATTAAGATTTTATTTTTAGCCAGATCATGCCTTTCATCCCAGCACTTAGAATGCAGACAGGCTAGAGAGATGGCTCAGAGGTTAAGAGCACTGTTTGCTCTTCCAAAGGTCCTGAGTTCAATTCCCAGCAACCACATGGTGGCTCACAACCATCTGTAATGAGATCTGGCGCCTTCTTCTGGCCTGCAGGGATATGTGCAGACAGAATACTATACGTAATAATAAATGAATAAATCTTTTTTAAAAATGCAGACACAGAGGCAGACAGATATCTGTGAGTTCCAGGCCATCCTGGTCTACACAGAGTTTCAGGACAGTTGAAGCTATATAATAGCAAGAGTCTCTCTCCTCCCCTCTCCCTCCTCCTCCCCCTCCTCCCCCTCCTTCCCCTTCTCCTCCTCCTCCTCCTCCTTTTCTTCCTCTCTCTCTCCTTCCCTCTCCCTCCTCCTCCTCTTCCTCCTCCTCTTCTTCCTCTCTCTCTCCTCTCTCTCAAGCTGACCATGAACTTGCAGTTCTCCTGCCCCAGCCTCTCAAGTACCTGGGATTGTTGCTCTGTAACACAAGGTCTAGCTTTCAATCTGTATACATTTGATTTCCTTTTCTCCTCTTAATGTACTACAAACTAGGACTCTTGAGTTCAGTGCTGGGCAAGAGTGCTGAGAGGTGACATCCTTGACTTACCACCTCTCTCTTGTTTTAAAGGACATCCAGCACTTTCATCTACAAATGTTCTCCTTTCTTTTTGTTTTAAAATAGATTTACTTATTTATTGTATATGTGTGTGCACTTGAGTGTATGTATATGCAGGTGCCCACAGAAGTCAGGGTGCTGGGTCTCCTGGGACTGGAGTTACAGGGGGCTGTGAGCTGCCATGTTAGTGCTGGAAGTGAACCTAGGTCCTCTGCAAGAGCAGCAAGAACTCATAAGGAATGAGCCATCTTCCAGCTCCCCACCATCTCTCTTTCTCTCCCCTCTCTGTCTCTCCCCATCCTTCACTGCAGTGCTGGGGACTGAACCCAGGGCCCCTCAGATAAGCACTGTATCACTGAGTAGCATCTGTGGCCTCATTTACAAATTTGTTTTTTTTTTTTTCTAAGATAGGGTCTCTCTATGCAGCCCAAGATTGCCTCAAACTTACAATCCTCTTATTTCAGCCATCTAAGTGCTGGGGTCATAGACATGTACCAGCTCACCAGACTCCCTGTATAAATATTTTCATTTGTATCTCCCAAATAAGGATATTTTTATGTTTTATGTTTTTATTTAGAGAGGCTTTGGAAGTTAACTTTTAGAGTAATATACAAAGTAATGGGTTTCGTCATGGCATCTTCTGTGTTGGGTGCATGCTCCTGTGTGTGCATGCTCCTGTGTGTGCATGCATATGGAAGACAGGGGCCAATCTCAGATGTCATTCTCAGGACCCATCCACCTTGTTTTTTGAGACAGGATCTCTTTGGCCTGGAGCTCGTGTCTTAGTTTGGGTTTCTATTGCTGTGAAGAGACACCATGATCACGGCAACTCTTATAACGGAAAACATTTCATTGTGGTGGCTCACTTACAGTTCAGAGTTTAGTTTATTACTGTTGTGGTGGGAAACAAGACAGCATGCAGGCAGACAGGGTGCTAGAGAAGGAGCTGAGAGCTCTTACATCTTGACTCACTGGGGGCCGCTTGAGCATATATGAGGTCTCAAAGCCCTCCTCCACAGTGACATACTTCCTCCAATAAGACCACACCCACTCTAACAAGGCCACACCTCCTAATAGTGCCACTCCCTTTGGGGGCCATTTTCTTTCAGACCACCACAGCTCACCAAGCAGGGATTCACCTATCACTATGTCCCCAGGGCCCCACACTTAGTTTTCTTACATGGGCTCTCTTTCAAATTCAGATACTCATGCTAGTACCTAACATCTTGCCAGCTGAGCTTTCTCCCAGCTCCTGGTCAACATGGCAATGTCACAGCTACACTAGCGATTATTTTTAGTCATTCCCTTCCCCCACCGTCCCCTGGGCCTCCTCCTCCTCTCCAGCTGGTTCCTTTCCTTCCTTAGTTACCCACCCCTCTGCTTCCATGTCATATAATACATTGCCATATTTTGTAACTCTCTTAGAGTCTCCCCTTTCCTCTCATGAACTCCAATACACAGATTCCTAAAAGATTAACCACAATATCTTTATCATGTCTCTATTTTATTTTTTTTACTTTTTAAAAAAAGATTTAGTTATTTATTATGTATACAGAAGAGGGCGCCAGATTTCATTACAGATGGTTGTGAGCCACCATGTGGGTGCTGGGAATTGAACTCAGGACCTCTGGAAGAACAGTCGGTGCACTTAACCTCTGAGCCATCTCTCCAGCCCTTTTTTACTTTTTTTTTTTTTTAAGACAGGGTCTCACTGTGTAATCCTGGTTGATACTATCTAGACCAGGCTGGCCTCAAACTCAGAGATCTCCGCCTGCCTCTGTCACCCAAGTGCTGGGAGTAAAGGTGTGCACCACCACCTGGCTTTATGCCCTTATATCTTAAAAGCTAAACTATTTCTTTCTTTTCTTAAAAATTTTAATTTAATTTTAGTGTGTGTGTGTGTGTGTGTGTGTGTGTGTGTGTGTGTGTGTGTCAGAGGACAACTTTCAGGGGTCAGTTCTCTTCTTCCACTGTGTGTTCCAGAGACCTATGTCAGGTTGGCAGGCTTCATCCTCAAGTGCTTTCACCAGCCCATCCACCAGCCCAGCACTGTTTCTTACACCATCAGAGACAGAAGATGTGTTAATAAGCCTTTCTGCTCATTACTCAACATGCCCATCTGTGCTCCGCACTAGCCTACGCACGATGTTCCTACAACACTTACCACAATATCTCCTTCCTTCAGAGTGTGGACCTTCATGTATATCCCCACTGCAGCCTCCTTGGGGAGTTCACCAAACTTGGTTTTGACCATGGTACATTTGATTGGATGACCAAACTTGGATCTGAAGAGACAACAGCTTGTTAGAACTGATGCGTACAACAGCCAGCTTGCCAGGTCCCAAATAGTCAGTCCGCACCTCACTACTGATGAGAGCCCTCCTGGAGAGTTTGCACTCCAAGGAAGGTGATAAAACTCAAAATCAAATCCTGTGTGAGCGTGACTGCTGCTGTCTGGGATTAGAGAAATCTAAGAGACTGGAGTTGGGAGAGAAAGGAACTAGGGACCTTTTAGTTGCCAGAAGGCTGCTTCCTGAAGAGCAGATGACCCCATGCTGCTGAGCCAGCCTGGTGGACAGGAAGTCCAGGCATAAAGTTCAGGCTGCCCAGTTGGAGCTCGGGTCTATTTAATCCAAAGCTCCTATGGGAAAGGAGTTCCCAACGACCAGCGCTGCTTACAATAGAATGGACTGTTCTAAGGCGAGGCTCTATGCACCTAGGGACACAGTAGAGGTTGGGAAGGCAGAGTAGAGGTTGGCCTCGCTGTTTATAAAGATAACTTTCCCTGGTCAGACTGTAGACCCTAGACTTAGTTCAAGTTGGGGTTCATGGTACAAAGGCAACCCTGTTGTGCTCTCTGTTTTTTGTCTATGGCAGCAGGAGAGAGGCTAGGCAGTTGATTAGAGATAGAGAAAAGATTGTCAGCCAAGGATAGCTGCGGCGCACTCAGCTCGTACACAAGACAGGCTTCCCTCATGCCCTTCCAAGAGGAGCACAAGCAAGGCACATACCCAGGATTCCCTGTATCTTTTACTTTTGGGTCCACATTGTCCCTTACTGGCTCACAGCAGAGACACTGGGTCTGTTTTATCTCTACCCTTGGGAAAGCTGGAACTGGGAATATTCCATCAGAAAAAAAAAACAACAACCCAGAAGTCACAGGTTGCTTCTTATGGAGGCCAGCAGATCGGAAGTGTTAGTGGACAAATGAAGAGGCCATTGAAAAACAGGAACAGTGATACTAACCCCATTATTGATACCCTTTTTTTGTTTGTTTGTTTGTTCGTTTTCAAGGTGGGGTCTTTCTATGCAGCTCTGGCTGTCCTGGAACTCACTATGTAGACCAGGCTGACCTCAAACTCACAGAGATCTGCCTGCCTCAGCCTCTTGAGTGCTGGGATTAAAGGTGTGAGCCACCACACCCGGCTTAGATATCTTCCCATACTTGAGTTTAAGATGGGATGGGGAAAGTGGGTGGTTGCTCCAGCTACAATCTTTTCCTGCTCCTCAGGTCCTCAAGTTAAGGCAAGAGCATAGGTCTCAATGTGGATCTGTCACATGCCAGTGTGAGACCCGCACCAGATAAAAGACAGATGTTTGACCAGCTGCCCAGGTTTGAATCCTGGCCTTACCAATTCTTATATGTGTGACCTTGAACTTTACCTTTCTGTGAATCTTAGTTTTCTCGCCTGAAAAATAAGTGATAAGCACAGGGACATTGTGGAGATTAATTAGATAACTTAAAGCCAGGTACTAAGCATCCTGTCAGCATTAAGCATGATTTATCAATATTTCACATAACTCTGAGACTCAGAAACCACTGTCTACAAAGCATAAGGCTTAGGGAAGTCAGATCCTTGACACAGCTAAAGCAAGTGACCAAGCCAGGGCTTGAACCTGGGTTGTACTGACTGCAAGCCAAGCTGCTATACTAGAGCTCACTCCCCAGATGGGCAGTCTCCTGAAGAAGCTGAGCCAAAAGGACCTAGTAGCATGGACCCAGAAAGCCAGAAGATCTTGAATGCCTTCTTTAAAATACTACTATGGTTTGAGGAGATAATGGTTATGTTCTTTTTTTTGTTTTGTTTTTCGAGATAGGGTTTCTCTGTGTGGTTTTGGTGCCTTTCCTGGATCTCGCTCTGTGATCCAGGCTGGCCTTGAACTCACAAAGATCAGCCTGGCTCTGCCTCCGAGTTCTGGGATTAAAGGCGTGAGCCACTACCTCCTGGCCAATGGTTATGTTCTTAAGGAGCCACGTGAGTCAGAGGTAATGAATACAGGTCCTGGATAGCAGACCTACCCCTAGGCTGCCTCCTCAGCCACATACCCGTCCATCTAGGATTGACCTGTCTGCCACCTCTGCCCCTCACCAGCATCTCTGAAATCCCCAACACCCACAACCAGACCGCCCTATCAGCTCAGAGTTCCACTTACTTGACCTTTGGGCCCAGCAGCTTTGGGAGACTATTTTCTCTTGTGTTGAGCTTCTCGTGAACAGCTATTCCCTTTTGCTCTCTGACTTCCTGGAGACGCAGAAGTTTCAAATAGCTGAAGTCTTGTATAGGATACGATTTGATCTGGAATTCCTTAAATCTCTCCATAGGAGACATCACTATTAAGAGAAGGCACAGAAAAACACAAGGATGGGCCTTGTGCAGTACAAGGGTAGCAGAAGAACACCACAGGAACCCGCCCAAGCTGTCGTGTGGCCCGAGGGGAAAAAGGAGGAGGTATGGTGGCAAACTCCTTTAATTCCAACACTTGGGAGGCAGAGAGGATGGATTTCTATGAGTTTGAGGCCAGCCTGGTCTACATAGCCACGTCTAGGCCTGCCAAGGCTACAGAGCCAATGAAGAAGAGGAGGGGGGGAGGCAGAGGGGGCAGCTTCCATAAACTGCCCTCAGAGGTAGCCCTGCATTAGATCTTTCCACATTACATCTAGATAAGCAATTAGCCTAGGACAGAAGAGGTGAACAGCAGAGACTTTAAGTTGACCGCTAAAAGACTGACACTTAATTTGAACTCAGTTCTAGTTGATCCAAAGCTCCTCTCTTTCTACTAACAGATCACATTTGGGGCTGGAGATGTAGGTCAGACGGTAGAGTGCTTGCCTCGTGCACACAAAGCTCTGAGTTTGATCCCCAGCACCCATGTAAATAGTTGGGCATGATGGCTTGGACCCATGATCCCAGTGCAGGGGAGGGAGAAACAGGAAGATCTTTAGGGCTCCTGGGTTAGACAGCCCAGTCTGCATGGCAAGCCCTAAGTCCTAGTAAGAGACTGCCTCAGAAGACAAGGTGAGCCGGCCATGATGGCTCACGTCTTTACTCTACCTACACTTGGGAGGTACAGCAGGGGAATCTTGATTTCAAGTTCTGCCAACACACATTTCTATATCCAGCAAAACTGTCTTAATTAAGGAGAAAGAAATGCTTTCCACAATGAAAACAAGGGAATTCATGAGCACGAACCCACTCTTGAAAGCCTCCTTTGACCAGAAGAGAAAGGGAAACATGGGGCTGGAGAGGTGGCTCAGAGCTTAAAAGCACTTGTTGCTCTTGCAGAGGGCCTGGGTTAGACCCCCAGCACCCACATGCTGCCTCACAACCATCTGTAAGTCTAGTTCCAGGGGATCCCATAGGCGCACACACAGAACACATACATGCATGTAAATAACTTTTTTTTCCCTTCAAGACAGGATTTCTCTGTATAGCCTGGCTGTCCTGGAACTTGCTCTGTAGACTAGGCTGGCCTTGAACCCATAGAGATCCACCTGCCTCTGCCTCCCGAGAGTTGGACTTAAAGGTGTGTGCTGCCGCCACCGCCACCCAGCAAATAAATATTTTATTTATTTATTTATTTATTTATTTATTTATTTATTTTTAGAAAAGTAAACACATCCAGGGGCCACAGGAAAGAATAAGCCATGCTAGAACAGTAAGCATAAGAGGAATGGGAAAACACCAAACACTACAAAATCAACAAAAATACAGGAGTTACTACACAACTTTCCATAATAACTCTGAAGCTTAGTGACATCAATTCTCCCATCAAAAGACATTAGTATAGTGGCTTTAAAAAATAAACTGCGCCGGGCGTTGGTGGCGCATGCCTTTAATCCCAGCACTCAGGTGGCAGAGCCAGGTGGATCTCTGTGAGTTCGAGGCCAGCCTGGGCTACCAAGTGAGTTCCAGGAAAGGTGCAAAGCTGCACAGAGAAACCTGTCTCGAAAAACCAAAAAAAAAAACCAAAACCCAAAAACAAAAACAAACAAATAAACAAAAAACCCACTGCATTATCTGACAGTGGTGGTGCACACCTTTAATCTTAGCCAGCACTTGGGAAGCAGAGGCAGGCATATCTCTGTGAGTTCGAGGCTAGCTTGGTCTACAGAGATAGCCTCAGGACAGCTAGTGCTACGCAAACAGAGAAACTTTGTCTCAAAAAAAAACAAAGCAAAACATAAATAAATAGATAGATAGATAGATAGATAGATACATACATAGATGAATGAATGAATAAATAAACAAACAAACAAACAAACAGACAGACAGCATCTAATAGTGGCCTCCAAGAAATGCACTTCACCATCAAGGACAGAGACAACCCACAGCATGAAGGGATGGAAAAGTATCCCAAACAAACGGAATTAGAAACCAAGCAGGGGACAGTTAGTCTGGCATAGTTGTTGGCAAACAAGAGACCCTCACTCAAACAAGGAGGAAGGCAAGGGCTGACACCTGAGGTTGTCCTGTGGCTCTCACATTCACACACACAGACATGCACACATACATATGGAAGCATGACTATAATCTCAGGACTAGAGGTGTGGCAACAGGAGGACCCTGGGGTCTGGTAGCCAGTTAGTCTAAACCAAATGCATGCCCTACCCACCTAAAATAAATAAATAAAAATGTTTAAAAATTGTTAAATAGACACATTTTAGTGACCGTGGCTATAGATCAGTGGAATAGTGTTTCCCTGGCATGCATAAGACCCTCGGTTTGATCCCCAGTACCACAAAAAAAGAAAAAGCCATTTTAAATACAAAGACACCAAAAAAGCAAGCCCAAAAGGATAGCAAGAGAAATATCGGGGTTGGGGATTTAGCTCAGTGGTAGAGCACTTGCCTAGCAAGCGCAAGGAAGGCCCTGGGTTCGGTCCTCAGCTCCAAAAAAACAAAAAACAAAAACAAAACTAATAGTAAGCAAAGGAAGCTAAATTAAATCAAAAGGAGTGACTAAAAGAGTACCAGAAAAAGCAGATTTTAGAGTAAAAAATGCTGCCAGAGACAGTAGTCCATTTTAGGTCAAGAGTGTGGCTCGTGGTAGAGCAGCTGCCGGGCCTTGCAGTCTGGGGTCCAACACCTTAAAAAGAAGTCTTCTTGTCTTGAAGAGTTCAATCCTGTGGGGCATGGGTCAAAGTCAGCCTAGGATGCAGGGAGCGGGTGAGGATAGGAAGAGAGAAAACAGTAGCTGGAGATTCCCTCAGCTCTGAATTAACAGCTGGATGGAGCAGATCAGAAAAGTCAGGAGGGACACAGC